>NC_086379.1:26274043-27474043 GCF_036588685.1 Mytilus trossulus
CGTTGGGTTTCTTGTCTTAACTGTTTAGTTATGTCGGAACATTCCAAAACTTATACAGTATAAGGTTTATCTCAATGTCGATGGCGGTATTTTTTCTTTTATTTCATTAAATTTTGAGAAGAACGATTGAAAGGAAAGTAATCAGGCGAGAAAAGCAAGAAAGTGCGTGTTTGAAAAATGGAAAATGCCTGTACCAAGCTAGAAATATGGCAGTTGTAATCTATTCGTTTAATGTGTTTGAGCCTTTGATACTGGCATTTGCTTATTGACTTTCCGATTATAATTTTCCTCCAAGAATAAGTTCATTTATAAGATCGAATTTAAATTTCCGAGTTTGGTTAACAAGATATCCGTAAAAATTAAAATGTGCCATCCGTCGTTTGAAATAAGTTTTGTACAGGTACAACCAAATTTCAAAACCAAATCTCTATATCTATGTGTACTAGTTTACTGAACTACATGTTCTATTTGTTTTGTTTCAGATTTCGCGTCTTTGACTTCGCGTTTTCGACTTCGCGATTGCGCGATTTTGACTTTTCGCGATTTCACGTTTTTTTCCTTTTCGCCTTTTTGTCGCGGAAGTAATCTACTTGAACATTTACCCACCTGGGTCTAGGCAACCTTAGGCAATTGGCTATCATTTGTACCTAGTGGTGCCAAAAGCTTTGCCGTAGGATTTTTTTTATGAATGAAACGGAAGGGTGATGGTAGGGTCACCCTAGCCCAACTTTGGACCTCAATTTAAAAAAGTCCCCTCTGGGTAGGTACAAATGATAGCCACTTGCCTAAGATTGCCTGGACACAAAGACCCAGGTGGGGAAATGCTCGAGTAGATTACTTCCGAGACAAAAAGGTGAAAAGGCTAAAACCAGAAATGGCAAAATTGTACAGAAAAAGTGTTTCGCGTGTTCGACTTCGCAATTTTGCGTTTTCGCCATATAAAATATGAAAGGCGGAAACGCTAAATGGCCTTAATATATACGGCCAGCATGAAATACAGTAATCAACCAGAACCATATGTAAATTTAAGAAACTTGAAAAATAAAACTGTAGCATGCTTTAATCTATTGAATGCTGTTTATGTGTTAGTTCAGTGGCTGGCATTTCATCATTTTACTAGTCTGCAAGTCTATTATAGATTTGCTTTCAAATGTTGTTACGTAGCTTTTATGTTATATTGCTGCAGCAAGACATATTAAGAGATATAATACTCATTTGCAACTCTTCGATTACAACTAACCCTATAGAATTTGTATCTTGAGTAATTAATGTAAATCTAATAAAATGTTTGTGTTATAATCATGCATTAAAATAAAAAAAGTATTTATAATGTTTAGAAATGACGCACCACTATGACCATTTAAATCGACAAAACCATAGACAGATTGTTTCTTTCAAGAACCATTATAAATTCAACTAATACCAATTATAATGTTTTAGAAATAAAGCACCACAACGACCTTTTTAAATCGACAAAACCATTGCCAGATTGTTTCTTTTGGTGTAACACCACTAATTCAGGCCCGGCCAGAAAGCACATACCAGAAAGTAGTACATATTTAACACAAAATAGTTCCTACGCATGGACATATCTTTCAAAATGTGTAGAATATTTTATTAATTTTGGTATCAAATGAAAGCTGCACAACTGGTGATCATTGTAGAACAATTTTTGACTGATAAATTTGAATAATAAAAAAATGGCATGAAATTTAAAAAGGAGGGTACATTTTGCCTTTTTGTCAGATCGGAAGTACCTGTTTTTGGTACATCCGTAGCTCCGGGAACCAGTTCTTTCTTATATGCAATTAAAGGTATGTTGATTTTTTCAGTACAGGATACCAGAAGGTGTTGCTTTGAAATGCAATGATTGCCACTTTATTTGAACTTAAAATAAAAGAGGTGTGCCTGCTTGAAACGGAGGAATTTAACATAGAAAGCAATGGGACCATGAATTAGTGGTGTACTTCCTTTTAAAAACCATTGTAAATTCAGCTAATACCACTTATAATGTTTTAGAAATAACGCACCACAACGACCTTTTTAAATCGACAAAACCATTGCCAGATTGTTTCTTTTAAGAACCATTGTAAATTCAGCTAATACCACTTATAATGTTTAAGAAATAACGCACCACAACGACCTTTTAAATCGACAAAACCATAGCCAGATTGTTTCTTTTAAGAACCATTGTAAATTCAGCTAATACCACTTATAATGTTTTAGAAATAACGCACCACAACGACCTTTTTAAATCGACAAAACCATTGCCAGATTGTTTCTTTTAAGAACCATTGTAAATTCAGCTAATACCACTTATAATGTTTAAGAAATAACGCACCACAACGACCTTTTAAATCGACAAAACCATAGCCAGATTGTTTTCTTTTAAGAACCATTGTAAATTCAGCTAATACCACTTATAATGTTTTAGAAATAACGCACCACAACGACCTTTTTAAATCGACAAATTATGGCCAGATTTTTTCTTATAAGAACAATTTTGAATTCCCGCTAATACCACAACAACCTTTTTTAAATCAAATGTACTGCACAACAGAATACAGAATCATAAATGCTAATGATAAGGAACAAAACACAGGGTGAATATAATAATGACCAACATACAATAAAAATTGAATTTCTCCTTGGTATATTAAAGCAAGAATGGTACAGTAAAGAAGTATATATATGGTGGCATACAGCTGCCATCGAAATGACCAGTTGCCTCTACAATAACTTTTTTTTTATCAACTAGTACATACCAAAACGTAGTAAATTTGGCTATACCTGTAGAAAGCTTATAAAAAATGGTATTTCACATCCTAAATTTTATGGTAATATTGTACTTAAAGCGAGGAAATCACTATGTGATCCTTGTAAACTCATCGAACCTTTAAACAAACTTATAAGTAAGGGTTATCGTACCAATATTGTAATTAGATCTCTGAATATAGTTCACATTGGCACTAATATTGATTTTGTCATTAGCAAATTAAAACATATCTAAAATCATTATCTTTTGAGGCGAGATGTATAGAGACACAGACACGTTAACTTTTTTTTCTATAGAAGTCGCTCTTCACTATACTACTACCTGTCGATACATTTATTTTTGGCATTGCACAAGTCATGTCTTCTTTGACTATTAATGACGTTAAAATACTAAATCCCTGTGATGTGTTTTAGTCGATTTTAGTCTCTGATGCATGATTTTATATTATTTTAACTAGCTGTCAGTAACTGCGAGTACTCTCAAATCGTATTTTGTTAATTCGACCTGTTGATACTGTTTATAATGCTTTTTTGTTATTTTTTATTTATATGGATCTTGTCTGTACACCAGCTTTGATTATTTGTAATATCTAAAAAAAAATCACTTATTCTTACAACATTTGTATAAACTTCAAGATTATAAAAAAAACAGTTTTTTTCTAAAGTGAACATTTATTGGTTAAATATTTCTCAGTGATGTCCTGTGTTTGAATTTGTTTGTTAGCTTTTTGGTCATGAATGTTTGTCTCTTATATTTAATAAACTGTGCATTTGTATTCAGATATCGCAGATCAAATTTATTCGTTCATTGTGTAATCATACGTTTTTTGATTGAGTTAAGTCTGCCAATTGATATTTTATCGTATGTTTTTCTATGTTGTGATGTTATGCTATTGTTTCAGAAAAAGGAGAAGGTTTGCATCCATTAAAACGTTTAATCCCGCTGCAAATGTTTGCACCTGTCCTAAGTCAGGAATCTGATGTACAGTAGTTGTCGTTTGTTTATGTAATATATACGTGTTTCTCGTTTCTCGTTTTGTTTATATAGATTAGACCGTTGGTTTTCCCGTTTGAATGGTTTTACACTAGTAATTTTGGGGCCCTTTATAGCTTGTTGTTCGGTGTGAGCCAAGGCTCCGTGTTGAAGGCCGTACTTTAACATATAATGGTTTACTTTTTAAATTGTTATTTGGATGGAGAGTTGTCTCATTGGCGCTCACACCACATCTTCCTATATCTATTGTCCGAATGAAATTGTTACTTGCCATTTTTATTTTTTTTTTATTAAAAATAACATTTGTACATCTTAAGTTGATTAAAGGAACAAAACAAATTAAAACAAAAGAACCGAATTTGATATATTTCTTTTGAAATACTTTTCAAAATATGAGTCAAGTACACCTAATCTAGTCATATCACAGCACTACGGTTCAAGTTTTCATCAATGCCAGTCTCATCAGACTGCACACGAGACACCATCTGATAGGCCTGTACATTCATTGAATTTGTATGGTATCCGGTTTATTTTTAAGTTGAAAAAAACTGTTTTGTAATTCATATATCTGCATTCACGGATGAAACGGTGGAAATTGGGGAACCCAGTTAATTCCCTTATTTCAACAGACATATGAAAGTAAAACTCGAGCTGTTTTAGCCCCTCCCCCATCCACCTTGATACCTTCTATTAGTTGTTTTTCTACTCCTTGTTACTTTGTCTAGTCCTATGCAGCCTATTTTTACAATGTAATCAGTTGTTCTACTGTTACATTATTGTCCCAGATTTTGGCGGTTGAGCATAACCCGCCATATTATCTCATGTCCTAAATCAGAAACCTGTAATCCAGTAGTTGTTTTTGATTACTTGCTCTTATATTTGTTTATTTGTTCATTGTTTGATATACATAAATCAGGCCGTTGGGTTTCTTGTCTTAACTGTTTAGTTATGTCGGAACATTCCAAAACTTATACAGTATAAGGTTTATCTCAATGTCGATTGCGGTATTTTTTCTTTTATTTCATTAAATTTTGAGAAGAACGATTGAAAGGAAAGTAATCAGGCGAGAAAAGCAAGAAAGTGCGTGTTTGAAAAATGGAAAATGCCTGTACCAAGCTAGAAATATGGCAGTTGTAATCTATTCGTTTAATGTGTTTGAGCCTTTGATACTGGCATTTGCTTATTGACTTTCCGATTATAATTTTCCTCCAAGAATAAGTTCATTTATAAGATCGAATTTAAATTTCCGAGTTTGGTTAACAAGATATCCGTAAAAATTAAAATGTGCCATCCGTCGTTTGAAATAAGTTTTGTACAGGTACAACCAAATTTCAAAACCAAATCTCTATATCTATGTGTACTAGTTTACTGAACTACATGTTCTATTTGTTTTGTTTCAGATTTCGCGTCTTTGACTTCGCGTTTTCGACTTCGCGATTGCGCGATTTTGACTTTTCGCGATTTCACGTTTTTTTCCTTTTCGCCTTTTTGTCGCGGAAGTAATCTACTTGAACATTTACCCACCTGGGTCTAGGCAACCTTAGGCAATTGGCTATCATTTGTACCTAGTGGTGCCAAAAGCTTTGCCGTAGGATTTTTTTTATGAATGAAACGGAAGGGTGATGGTAGGGTCACCCTAGCCCAACTTTGGACCTCAATTTAAAAAAGTCCCCTCTGGGTAGGTACAAATGATAGCCACTTGCCTAAGATTGCCTGGACACAAAGACCCAGGTGGGGAAATGCTCGAGTAGATTACTTCCGAGACAAAAAGGTGAAAAGGCTAAAACCAGAAATGGCAAAATTGTACAGAAAAAGTGTTTCGCGTGTTCGACTTCGCAATTTTGCGTTTTCGCCATATAAAATATGAAAGGCGGAAACGCTAAATGGCCTTAATATATACGGCCAGCATGAAATACAGTAATCAACCAGAACCATATGTAAATTTAAGAAACTTGAAAAATAAAACTGTAGCATGCTTTAATCTATTGAATGCTGTTTATGTGTTAGTTCAGTGGCTGGCATTTCATCATTTTACTAGTCTGCAAGTCTATTATAGATTTGCTTTCAAATGTTGTTACGTAGCTTTTATGTTATATTGCTGCAGCAAGACATATTAAGAGATATAATACTCATTTGCAACTCTTCGATTACAACTAACCCTATAGAATTTGTATCTTGAGTAATTAATGTAAATCTAATAAAATGTTTGTGTTATAATCATGCATTAAAATAAAAAAAGTATTTATAATGTTTAGAAATGACGCACCACTATGACCATTTAAATCGACAAAACCATAGACAGATTGTTTCTTTCAAGAACCATTATAAATTCAACTAATACCAATTATAATGTTTTAGAAATAAAGCACCACAACGACCTTTTTAAATCGACAAAACCATTGCCAGATTGTTTCTTTTGGTGTAACACCACTAATTCAGGCCCGGCCAGAAAGCACATACCAGAAAGTAGTACATATTTAACACAAAATAGTTCCTACGCATGGACATATCTTTCAAAATGTGTAGAATATTTTATTAATTTTGGTATCAAATGAAAGCTGCACAACTGGTGATCATTGTAGAACAATTTTTGACTGATAAATTTGAATAATAAAAAAATGGCATGAAATTTAAAAAGGAGGGTACATTTTGCCTTTTTGTCAGATCGGAAGTACCTGTTTTTGGTACATCCGTAGCTCCGGGAACCAGTTCTTTCTTATATGCAATTAAAGGTATGTTGATTTTTTCAGTACAGGATACCAGAAGGTGTTGCTTTGAAATGCAATGATTGCCACTTTATTTGAACTTAAAATAAAAGAGGTGTGCCTGCTTGAAACGGAGGAATTTAACATAGAAAGCAATGGGACCATGAATTAGTGGTGTACTTCCTTTTAAAAACCATTGTAAATTCAGCTAATACCACTTATAATGTTTTAGAAATAACGCACCACAACGACCTTTTTAAATCGACAAAACCATTGCCAGATTGTTTCTTTTAAGAACCATTGTAAATTCAGCTAATACCACTTATAATGTTTAAGAAATAACGCACCACAACGACCTTTTAAATCGACAAAACCATAGCCAGATTGTTTCTTTTAAGAACCATTGTAAATTCAGCTAATACCACTTATAATGTTTTAGAAATAACGCACCACAACGACCTTTTTAAATCGACAAAACCATTGCCAGATTGTTTCTTTTAAGAACCATTGTAAATTCAGCTAATACCACTTATAATGTTTAAGAAATAACGCACCACAACGACCTTTTAAATCGACAAAACCATAGCCAGATTGTTTTCTTTTAAGAACCATTGTAAATTCAGCTAATACCACTTATAATGTTTTAGAAATAACGCACCACAACGACCTTTTTAAATCGACAAATTATGGCCAGATTTTTTCTTATAAGAACAATTTTGAATTCCCGCTAATACCACAACAACCTTTTTTAAATCAAATGTACTGCACAACAGAATACAGAATCATAAATGCTAATGATAAGGAACAAAACACAGGGTGAATATAATAATGACCAACATACAATAAAAATTGAATTTCTCCTTGGTATATTAAAGCAAGAATGGTACAGTAAAGAAGTATATATATGGTGGCATACAGCTGCCATCGAAATGACCAGTTGCCTCTACAATAACTTTTTTTTTATCAACTAGTACATACCAAAACGTAGTAAATTTGGCTATACCTGTAGAAAGCTTATAAAAAATGGTATTTCACATCCTAAATTTTATGGTAATATTGTACTTAAAGCGAGGAAATCACTATGTGATCCTTGTAAACTCATCGAACCTTTAAACAAACTTATAAGTAAGGGTTATCGTACCAATATTGTAATTAGATCTCTGAATATAGTTCACATTGGCACTAATATTGATTTTGTCATTAGCAAATTAAAACATATCTAAAATCATTATCTTTTGAGGCGAGATGTATAGAGACACAGACACGTTAACTTTTTTTTCTATAGAAGTCGCTCTTCACTATACTACTACCTGTCGATACATTTATTTTTGGCATTGCACAAGTCATGTCTTCTTTGACTATTAATGACGTTAAAATACTAAATCCCTGTGATGTGTTTTAGTCGATTTTAGTCTCTGATGCATGATTTTATATTATTTTAACTAGCTGTCAGTAACTGCGAGTACTCTCAAATCGTATTTTGTTAATTCGACCTGTTGATACTGTTTATAATGCTTTTTTGTTATTTTTTATTTATATGGATCTTGTCTGTACACCAGCTTTGATTATTTGTAATATCTAAAAAAAAATCACTTATTCTTACAACATTTGTATAAACTTCAAGATTATAAAAAAAACAGTTTTTTTCTAAAGTGAACATTTATTGGTTAAATATTTCTCAGTGATGTCCTGTGTTTGAATTTGTTTGTTAGCTTTTTGGTCATGAATGTTTGTCTCTTATATTTAATAAACTGTGCATTTGTATTCAGATATCGCAGATCAAATTTATTCGTTCATTGTGTAATCATACGTTTTTTGATTGAGTTAAGTCTGCCAATTGATATTTTATCGTATGTTTTTCTATGTTGTGATGTTATGCTATTGTTTCAGAAAAAGGAGAAGGTTTGCATCCATTAAAACGTTTAATCCCGCTGCAAATGTTTGCACCTGTCCTAAGTCAGGAATCTGATGTACAGTAGTTGTCGTTTGTTTATGTAATATATACGTGTTTCTCGTTTCTCGTTTTGTTTATATAGATTAGACCGTTGGTTTTCCCGTTTGAATGGTTTTACACTAGTAATTTTGGGGCCCTTTATAGCTTGTTGTTCGGTGTGAGCCAAGGCTCCGTGTTGAAGGCCGTACTTTAACATATAATGGTTTACTTTTTAAATTGTTATTTGGATGGAGAGTTGTCTCATTGGCGCTCACACCACATCTTCCTATATCTATTGTCCGAATGAAATTGTTACTTGCCATTTTTATTTTTTTTTTATTAAAAATAACATTTGTACATCTTAAGTTGATTAAAGGAACAAAACAAATTAAAACAAAAGAACCGAATTTGATATATTTCTTTTGAAATACTTTTCAAAATATGAGTCAAGTACACCTAATCTAGTCATATCACAGCACTACGGTTCAAGTTTTCATCAATGCCAGTCTCATCAGACTGCACACGAGACACCATCTGATAGGCCTGTACATTCATTGAATTTGTATGGTATCCGGTTTATTTTTAAGTTGAAAAAAACTGTTTTGTAATTCATATATCTGCATTCACGGATGAAACGGTGGAAATTGGGGAACCCAGTTAATTCCCTTATTTCAACAGACATATGAAAGTAAAACTCGAGCTGTTTTAGCCCCTCCCCCATCCACCTTGATACCTTCTATTAGTTGTTTTTCTACTCCTTGTTACTTTGTCTAGTCCTATGCAGCCTATTTTTACAATGTAATCAGTTGTTCTACTGTTACATTATTGTCCCAGATTTTGGCGGTTGAGCATAACCCGCCATATTATCTCATGTCCTAAATCAGAAACCTGTAATCCAGTAGTTGTTTTTGATTACTTGCTCTTATATTTGTTTATTTGTTCATTGTTTGATATACATAAATCAGGCCGTTGGGTTTCTTGTCTTAACTGTTTAGTTATGTCGGAACATTCCAAAACTTATACAGTATAAGGTTTATCTCAATGTCGATGGCGGTATTTTTTCTTTTATTTCATTAAATTTTGAGAAGAACGATTGAAAGGAAAGTAATCAGGCGAGAAAAGCAAGAAAGTGCGTGTTTGAAAAATGGAAAATGCCTGTACCAAGCTAGAAATATGGCAGTTGTAATCTATTCGTTTAATGTGTTTGAGCCTTTGATACTGGCATTTGCTTATTGACTTTCCGATTATAATTTTCCTCCAAGAATAAGTTCATTTATAAGATCGAATTTAAATTTCCGAGTTTGGTTAACAAGATATCCGTAAAAATTAAAATGTGCCATCCGTCGTTTGAAATAAGTTTTGTACAGGTACAACCAAATTTCAAAACCAAATCTCTATATCTATGTGTACTAGTTTACTGAACTACATGTTCTATTTGTTTTGTTTCAGATTTCGCGTCTTTGACTTTGCTTTTTCGACTTCGCGATTGCGCGATTTTGACTTTTCGCGATTTCACGTTTTTTCCTTTTCGCCTTTTTGTCGCGGGAGTAATCTACTTGAACATTTACCCACCTGGGTCTAGGCAACCTTAGGCAATTGGCTATCATTTGTACCTAGTGGTGCCAAAAGCTTTGCCGTAGGAATTTTTTTATGAATGAAACGGAAGGGTGATGGTAGGGTCACCCTAGCCCAACTTTGGACCTCAATTTAAAAAAGTCCCCTCTGGGTAGGTACAAATGATAGCCACTTGCCTAAGATTGCCTGGACACAAAGACCCAGGTGGGGAAATGCTCGAGTAGATTACTTCCGAGA
The DNA here is from genome assembly GCF_036588685.1 of Mytilus trossulus. Lineage (NCBI taxonomy): Eukaryota > Metazoa > Mollusca > Bivalvia > Mytilida > Mytilidae > Mytilus > Mytilus trossulus. Next base: position 26,284,263 of record NC_086379.1, read on the forward strand.
CAAAAAGGTGAAAAGGCTAAAACCAGAAATGGCAAAATTGTACAGAAAAAGTGTTTCGCGTGTTCGACTTCGCAATTTTGCGTTTTCGCCATATAAAATATGAAAGGCGGAAACGCTAAATGGCCTTAATATATACGGCCAGCATGAAATACAGTAATCAACCAGAACCATATGTAAATTTAAGAAACTTGAAAAATAAAACTGTAGCATGCTTTAATCTATTGAATGCTGTTTATGTGTTAGTTCAGTGGCTGGCATTTCATCATTTTACTAGTCTGCAAGTCTATTATAGATTTGCTTTCAAATGTTGTTACGTAGCTTTTATGTTATATTGCTGCAGCAAGACATATTAAGAGATATAATACTCATTTGCAACTCTTCGATTACAACTAACCCTATAGAATTTGTATCTTGAGTAATTAATGTAAATCTAATAAAATGTTTGTGTTATAATCATGCATTAAAATAAAAAAAGTATTTATAATGTTTAGAAATGACGCACCACTATGACCATTTAAATCGACAAAACCATAGACAGATTGTTTCTTTCAAGAACCATTATAAATTCAACTAATACCAATTATAATGTTTTAGAAATAAAGCACCACAACGACCTTTTTAAATCGACAAAACCATTGCCAGATTGTTTCTTTTGGTGTAACACCACTAATTCAGGCCCGGCCAGAAAGCACATACCAGAAAGTAGTACATATTTAACACAAAATAGTTCCTACGCATGGACATATCTTTCAAAATGTGTAGAATATTTTATTAATTTTGGTATCAAATGAAAGCTGCACAACTGGTGATCATTGTAGAACAATTTTTGACTGATAAATTTGAATAATAAAAAAATGGCATGAAATTTAAAAAGGAGGGTACATTTTGCCTTTTTGTCAGATCGGAAGTACCTGTTTTTGGTACATCCGTAGCTCCGGGAACCAGTTCTTTCTTATATGCAATTAAAGGTATGTTGATTTTTTCAGTACAGGATACCAGAAGGTGTTGCTTTGAAATGCAATGATTGCCACTTTATTTGAACTTAAAATAAAAGAGGTGTGCCTGCTTGAAACGGAGGAATTTAACATAGAAAGCAATGGGACCATGAATTAGTGGTGTACTTCCTTTTAAAAACCATTGTAAATTCAGCTAATACCACTTATAATGTTTTAGAAATAACGCACCACAACGACCTTTTTAAATCGACAAAACCATTGCCAGATTGTTTCTTTTAAGAACCATTGTAAATTCAGCTAATACCACTTATAATGTTTAAGAAATAACGCACCACAACGACCTTTTAAATCGACAAAACCATAGCCAGATTGTTTCTTTTAAGAACCATTGTAAATTCAGCTAATACCACTTATAATGTTTTAGAAATAACGCACCACAACGACCTTTTTTAAATCGACAAAACCATTGCCAGATTGTTTCTTTTAAGAACCATTGTAAATTCAGCTAATACCACTTATAATGTTTAAGAAATAACGCACCACAACGACCTTTTAAATCGACAAAACCATAGCCAGATTGTTTTCTTTTAAGAACCATTGTAAATTCAGCTAATACCACTTATAATGTTTTAGAAATAACGCACCACAACGACCTTTTTAAATCGACAAATTATGGCCAGATTTTTTCTTATAAGAACAATTTTGAATTCCCGCTAATACCACAACAACCTTTTTTAAATCAAATGTACTGCACAACAGAATACAGAATCATAAATGCTAATGATAAGGAACAAAACACAGGGTGAATATAATAATGACCAACATACAATAAAAATTGAATTTCTCCTTGGTATATTAAAGCAAGAATGGTACAGTAAAGAAGTATATATATGGTGGCATACAGCTGCCATCGAAATGACCAGTTGCCTCTACAATAACTTTTTTTTTATCAACTAGTACATACCAAAACGTAGTAAATTTGGCTATACCTGTAGAAAGCTTATAAAAAATGGTATTTCACATCCTAAATTTTATGGTAATATTGTACTTAAAGCGAGGAAATCACTATGTGATCCTTGTAAACTCATCGAACCTTTAAACAAACTTATAAGTAAGGGTTATCGTACCAATATTGTAATTAGATCTCTGAATATAGTTCACATTGGCACTAATATTGATTTTGTCATTAGCAAATTAAAACATATCTAAAATCATTATCTTTTGAGGCGAGATGTATAGAGACACAGACACGTTAACTTTTTTTTCTATAGAAGTCGCTCTTCACTATACTACTACCTGTCGATACATTTATTTTTGGCATTGCACAAGTCATGTCTTCTTTGACTATTAATGACGTTAAAATACTAAATCCCTGTGATGTGTTTTAGTCGATTTTAGTCTCTGATGCATGATTTTATATTATTTTAACTAGCTGTCAGTAACTGCGAGTACTCTCAAATCGTATTTTGTTAATTCGACCTGTTGATACTGTTTATAATGCTTTTTTGTTATTTTTTATTTATATGGATCTTGTCTGTACACCAGCTTTGATTATTTGTAATATCTAAAAAAAAATCACTTATTCTTACAACATTTGTATAAACTTCAAGATTATAAAAAAAACAGTTTTTTTCTAAAGTGAACATTTATTGGTTAAATATTTCTCAGTGATGTCCTGTGTTTGAATTTGTTTGTTAGCTTTTTGGTCATGAATGTTTGTCTCTTATATTTAATAAACTGTGCATTTGTATTCAGATATCGCAGATCAAATTTATTCGTTCATTGTGTAATCATACGTTTTTTGATTGAGTTAAGTCTGCCAATTGATATTTTATCGTATGTTTTTCTATGTTGTGATGTTATGCTATTGTTTCAGAAAAAGGAGAAGGTTTGCATCCATTAAAACGTTTAATCCCGCTGCAAATGTTTGCACCTGTCCTAAGTCAGGAATCTGATGTACAGTAGTTGTCGTTTGTTTATGTAATATATACGTGTTTCTCGTTTCTCGTTTTGTTTATATAGATTAGACCGTTGGTTTTCCCGTTTGAATGGTTTTACACTAGTAATTTTGGGGCCCTTTATAGCTTGTTGTTCGGTGTGAGCCAAGGCTCCGTGTTGAAGGCCGTACTTTAACATATAATGGTTTACTTTTTAAATTGTTATTTGGATGGAGAGTTGTCTCATTGGCGCTCACACCACATCTTCCTATATCTATTGTCCGAATGAAATTGTTACTTGCCATTTTTATTTTTTTTTATTAAAAATAACATTTGTACATCTTAAGTTGATTAAAGGAACAAAACAAATTAAAACAAAAGAACCGAATTTGATATATTTCTTTTGAAATACTTTTCAAAATATGAGTCAAGTACACCTAATCTAGTCATATCACAGCACTACGGTTCAAGTTTTCATCAATGCCAGTCTCATCAGACTGCACACGAGACACCATCTGATAGGCCTGTACATTCATTGAATTTGTATGGTATCCGGTTTATTTTTAAGTTGAAAAAAACTGTTTTGTAATTCATATATCTGCATTCACGGATGAAACGGTGGAAATTGGGGAACCCAGTTAATTCCCTTATTTCAACAGACATATGAAAGTAAAACTCGAGCTGTTTTAGCCCCTCCCCCATCCACCTTGATACCTTCTATTAGTTGTTTTTCTACTCCTTGTTACTTTGTCTAGTCCTATGCAGCCTATTTTTACAATGTAATCAGTTGTTCTACTGTTACATTATTGTCCCAGATTTTGGCGGTTGAGCATAACCCGCCATATTATCTCATGTCCTAAATCAGAAACCTGTAATCCAGTAGTTGTTTTTGATTACTTGCTCTTATATTTGTTTATTTGTTCATTGTTTGATATACATAAATCAGGCCGTTGGGTTTCTTGTCTTAACTGTTTAGTTATGTCGGAACATTCCAAAACTTATACAGTATAAGGTTTATCTCAATGTCGATGGCGGTATTTTTTCTTTTATTTCATTAAATTTTGAGAAGAACGATTGAAAGGAAAGTAATCAGGCGAGAAAAGCAAGAAAGTGCGTGTTTGAAAAATGGAAAATGCCTGTACCAAGCTAGAAATATGGCAGTTGTAATCTATTCGTTTAATGTGTTTGAGCCTTTGATACTGGCATTTGCTTATTGACTTTCCGATTATAATTTTCCTCCAAGAATAAGTTCATTTATAAGATCGAATTTAAATTTCCGAGTTTGGTTAACAAGATATCCGTAAAAATTAAAATGTGCCATCCGTCGTTTGAAATAAGTTTTGTACAGGTACAACCAAATTTCAAAACCAAATCTCTATATCTATGTGTACTAGTTTACTGAACTACATGTTCTATTTGTTTTGTTTCAGATTTCGCGTCTTTGACTTTGCTTTTTCGACTTCGCGATTGCGCGATTTTGACTTTTCGCGATTTCACGTTTTTTCCTTTTCGCCTTTTTGTCGCGGGAGTAATCTACTTGAACATTTACCCACCTGGGTCTAGGCAACCTTAGGCAATTGGCTATCATTTGTACCTAGTGGTGCCAAAAGCTTTGCCGTAGGAATTTTTTTATGAATGAAACGGAAGGGTGATGGTAGGGTCACCCTAGCCCAACTTTGGACCTCAATTTAAAAAAGTCCCCTCTGGGTAGGTACAAATGATAGCCACTTGCCTAAGATTGCCTGGACACAAAGACCCAGGTGGGGAAATGCTCGAGTAGATTACTTCCGAGACAAAAAGGTGAAAAGGCTAAAACCAGAAATGGCAAAATTGTACAGAAAAAGTGTTTCGCGTGTTCGACTTCGCAATTTTGCGTTTTCGCCATATAAAATATGAAAGGCGGAAACGCTAAATGGCCTTAATATATACGGCCAGCATGAAATACAGTAATCAACCAGAACCATATGTAAATTTAAGAAACTTGAAAAATAAAACTGTAGCATGCTTTAATCTATTGAATGCTGTTTATGTGTTAGTTCAGTGGCTGGCATTTCATCATTTTACTAGTCTGCAAGTCTATTATAGATTTGCTTTCAAATGTTGTTACGTAGCTTTTATGTTATATTGCTGCAGCAAGACATATTAAGAGATATAATACTCATTTGCAACTCTTCGATTACAACTAACCCTATAGAATTTGTATCTTGAGTAATTAATGTAAATCTAATAAAATGTTTGTGTTATAATCATGCATTAAAATAAAAAAAGTATTTATAATGTTTAGAAATGACGCACCACTATGACCATTTAAATCGACAAAACCATAGACAGATTGTTTCTTTCAAGAACCATTATAAATTCAACTAATACCAATTATAATGTTTTAGAAATAAAGCACCACAACGACCTTTTTAAATCGACAAAACCATTGCCAGATTGTTTCTTTTGGTGTAACACCACTAATTCAGGCCCGGCCAGAAAGCACATACCAGAAAGTAGTACATATTTAACACAAAATAGTTCCTACGCATGGACATATCTTTCAAAATGTGTAGAATATTTTATTAATTTTGGTATCAAATGAAAGCTGCACAACTGGTGATCATTGTAGAACAATTTTTGACTGATAAATTTGAATAATAAAAAAATGGCATGAAATTTAAAAAGGAGGGTACATTTTGCCTTTTTGTCAGATCGGAAGTACCTGTTTTTGGTACAATCGTAGCTCCGGGAACCAGTTCTTTCTTATATGCAATTAAAGGTATGTTGATTTTTTCAGTACAGGATACCAGAAGGTGTTGCTTTGAAATGCAATGATTGCCACTTTATTTGAACTTAAAATAAAAGAGGTGTGCCTGCTTGAAACGGAGGAATTTAACATAGAAAGCAATGGGACCATGAATTAGTGGTGTACTTCCTTTTAAAAACCATTATAAATTCAGCTAATACCACTTATAATGTTTTAGAAATAACGCACCACAACGACCTTTTTAAATCGACAAAACCATTGCCAGATTGTTTCTTTTAAGAACCATTGTAAATTCAGCTAATACCACTTATAATGTTTAAGAAATAACGCACCACAACGACCTTTTAAATCGACAAAACCATAGCCAGATTGTTTCTTTTAAGAACCATTGTAAATTCAGCTAATACCACTTATAATGTTTTAGAAATAACGCACCACAACGACCTTTTTAAATCGACAAAACCATTGCCAGATTGTTTCTTTTAAGAACCATTGTAAATTCAGCTAATACCACTTATAATGTTTAAGAATCAACGCACCACAACGACCTTTTAAATCGACAAAACCATAGCCAGATTGTTTTCTTTTAAGAACCATTGTAAATTCAGCTAATACCACTTATAATGTTTTAGAAATAACGCACCACAACGACCTTTTTAAATCGACAAATTATGGCCAGATTTTTTCTTATAAGAACAATTTTGAATTCCCGCTAATACCACAACAACCTTTTTTAAATCAAATGTACTGCACAACAGAATACAGAATCATAAATGCTAATGATAAGGAACAAAACACAGGGTGAATATAATAATGACCAACATACAATAAAAATTGAATTTCTCCTTGGTATATTAAAGCAAGAATGGTACAGTAAAGAAGTATATATATGGTGGCATACAGCTGCCATCGAAATGACCAGTTGCCTCTACAATAACTTTTTTTTATCAACTAGTACATACCAAAACGTAGTAAATTTGGCTATACCTGTAGAAAGCTTATAAAAAATGGTATTTCACATCCTAAATTTTATGGTAATATTGTACTTAAAGCGAGGAAATCACTATGTGATCCTTGTAAACTCATCGAACCTTTAAACAAACTTATAAGTAAGGGTTATCGTACCAATATTGTAATTAGATCTCTGAATATAGTTCACATTGGCACTAATATTGATTTTGTCATTAGCAAATTAAAACATATCTAAAATCATTATCTTTTGAGGCGAGATGTATAGAGACACAGACACGTTAACTTTTTTTTCTATAGAAGTCGCTCTTCACTATACTACTACCTGTCGATACATTTATTTTTGGCATTGCACAAGTCATGTCTTCTTTGACTATTAATGACGTTAAAATACTAAATCCCTGTGATGTGTTTTAGTCGATTTTAGTCTCTGATGCATGATTTTATATTATTTTAACTAGCTGTCAGTAACTGCGAGTACTCTCAAATCGTATTTTGTTAATTCGACCTGTTGATACTGTTTATAATGCTTTTTTGTTATTTTTTATTTATATGGATCTTGTCTGTACACCAGCTTTGATTATTTGTAATATCTAAAAAAAAAAATCACTTATTCTTACAACATTTGTATAAACTTCAAGATTATAAAAAAACAGTTTTTTTCTAAAGTGAACATTTATTGGTTAAATATTTCTCAGTGATGTCCTGTGTTTGAATTTGTTTGTTAGCTTTTTGGTCATGAATGTTTGTCTCTTATATTTAATAAACTGTGCATTTGTATTCAGATATCGCAGATCAAATTTATTCGTTCATTGTGTAATCATACGTTTTTTGATTGAGTTAAGTCTGCCAATTGATATTTTATCGTATGTTTTTCTATGTTGTGATGTTATGCTATTGTTTCAGAAAAAGGAGAAGGTTTGCATCCATTAAAACGTTTAATCCCGCTGCAAATGTTTGCACCTGTCCTAAGTCAGGAATCTGATGTACAGTAGTTGTCGTTTGTTTATGTAATATATACGTGTTTCTCGTTTCTCGTTTTGTTTATATAGATTAGACTGTTGGTTTTCCCGTTTGAATGGTTTTACACTAGTAATTTTGGGGCCCTTTATAGCTTGTTGTTCGGTGTGAGCCAAGGCTCCGTGTTGAAGGCCGTACTTTAACATATAATGGTTTACTTTTTAAATTGTTATTTGGATGGAGAGTTGTCTCATTGGCGCTCACACCACATCTTCCTATATCTATTGTCCGAATGAAATTGTTACTTGCCATTTTTATTTTTTTTTTATTAAAAATAACATTTGTACATCTTAAGTTGATTAAAGGAACAAAACAAATTAAAACAAAAGAACCGAATTTGATATATTTCTTTTGAAATACTTTTCAAAATATGAGTCAAGTACACCTAATCTAGTCATATCACAGCACTACGGTTCAAGTTTTCATCAATGCCAGTCTCATCAGACTGCACACGAGACACCATCTAATAGGCCTGTACATTCACTGAATTTGTATGGTATCCGGTTTATTTTTTAGTTGAAAAAAACTGTTTTGTAATTCATATATCTGCATTCACGGATGAAACGGTGGAAATTGGGGAACCCAGTTAATTCCCTTATTTCAACAGACATATGAAAGTAAAACTCGAGCTGTTTTAGCCCCTCCCCCATCCACCTTGATACCTTCTATTAGTTGTTTTTCTACTCCTTGTTACTTTGTCTAGTCCTATGCAGCCTATTTTTACAATGTAATCAGTTGTTCTACTGTTACATTATTGTCCCAGATTTTGGCGGTTGAGCATAACCCGCCATATTATCTCATGTCCTAAATCAGAAACCTGTAATCCAGTAGTTGTTTTTGATTACTTGCTCTTATATTTGTTTATTTGTTCATTGTTTGATATACATAAATCAGGCCGTTGGGTTTCTTGTCTTAACTGTTTAGTTATGTCGGAACATTCCAAAACTTATACAGTATAAGGTTTATCTCAATGTCGATGGCGGTATTTTTTCTTTTATTTCATTAAATTTTGAGAAGAACGATTGAAAGGAAAGTAATCAGGCGAGAAAAGCAAGAAAGTGCGGGTTTGAAAAATGGAAAATGCCTGTACCAAGCTAGAAATATGGCAGTTGTAATCTATTCGTTTAATGTGTTTGAGCCTTTGATACTGGCATTTGCTTATTGACTTTCCGATTATAATTTTCCTCCAAGAATAAGTTCATTTATAAGATCGAATTTAAATTTCCGAGTTTGGTTAACAAGATATCCGTAAAAATTAAAATGTGCCATCCGTCGTTTGAAATAAGTTTTGTACAGGTACAACCAAATTTCAAAACCAAATCTCTATATCTATGTGTACTAGTTTACTGAACTACATGTTCTATTTGTTTTGTTTCAGATTTCGCGTCTTTGACTTTGCTTTTTCGACTTCGCGATTGCGCGATTTTGACTTTTCGCGATTTCACGTTTTTTCCTTTTCGCCTTTTTGTCGCGGGAGTAATCTACTTGAACATTTACCCACCTGGGTCTAGGCAACCTTAGGCAATTGGCTATCATTTGTACCTAGTGGTGCCAAAAGCTTTGCCGTAGGAATTTTTTTATGAATGAAACGGAAGGGTGATGGTAGGGTCACCCTAGCCCAACTTTGGACCTCAATTTAAAAAAGTCCCCTCTGGGTAGGTACAAATGATAGCCACTTGCCTAAGATTGCCTGGACACAAAGACCCAGGTGGGGAAATGCTCGAGTAGATTACTTCCGAGACAAAAAGGTGAAAAGGCTAAAACCAGAAATGGCAAAATTGTACAGAAAAAAAAGTGTTTCGCGTGTTCGACTTCGCAATTTTGCGTTTTCGCCATATAAAATATGAAAGGCGGAAACGCTAAATGGCCTTAATATATACGGCCAGCATGAAATACAGTAATCAACCAGAACCATATGTAAATTTAAGAAACTTGAAAAATAAAACTGTAGCATGCTTTAATCTATTGAATGCTGTTTATGTGTTAGTTCAGTGGCTGGCATTTCATCATTTTACTAGTCTGCAAGTCTATTATAGATTTGCTTTCAAATGTTGTTACGTAGCTTTTATGTTATATTGCTGCAGCAAGACATATTAAGAGATATAATACTCATTTGCAACTCTTCGATTACAACTAACCCTATAGAATTTGTATCTTGAGTAATTAATGTAAATCTAATAAAATGTTTGTGTTATAATCATGCATTAAAATAAAAAAAGTATTTATAATGTTTAGAAATGACGCACCACTATGACCATTTAAATCGACAAAACCATAGACAGATTGTTTCTTTCAAGAACCATTATAAATTCAACTAATACCAATTATAATGTTTTAGAAATAAAGCACCACAACGACCTTTTTAAATCGACAAAACCATTGCCAGATTGTTTCTTTTGGTGTAACACCACTAATTCAGGCCCGGCCAGAAAGCACATACCAGAAAGTAGTACATATTTAACACAAAATAGTTCCTACGCATGGACATATCTTTCAAAATGTGTAGAATATTTTATTAATTTTGGTATCAAATGAAAGCTGCATAACTGGTGATCATTGTAGAACAATTTTTGACTGATAAATATTTGAATAATAAAAAATGGCATGAAATTTAAAAAGGAGGGTACATTTTGCCTTTTTGTCAGATCGGAAGTACCTGTTTTTGGTACATCCGTAGCTCCGGGAACCAGTTCTTTCTTATATGCAATTAAAGGTATGTTGATTTTTTCAGTACAGGATACCAGAAGGTGTTGCTTTGAAATGCAATGATTGCCACTTTATTTGAACTTAAAATAAAAGAGGTGTGCCTGCTTGAAACGGAGGAATTTAACATAGAAAGCAATGGGACCATGAATTAGTGGTGTACTTCCTTTTAAAAACCATTGTAAATTCAGCTAATACCACTTATAATGTTTTAGAAATAACGCACCACAACGACCTTTTTAAATCGACAAAACCATTGCCAGATTGTTTCTTTTAAGAACCATTGTAAATTCAGCTAATACCACTTATAATGTTTAAGAAATAACGCACCACAACGACCTTTTAAATCGACAAAACCATAGCCAGATTGTTTCTTTTAAGAACCATTGTAAATTCAGCTAATACCACTTATAATGTTTTAGAAATAACGCACCACAACGACCTTTTTAAATCGACAAAACCATTGTCAGATTGTTTCTTTTAAGAACCATTGTAAATTCAGCTAATACCACTTATAATGTTTAAGAAATAACGCACCACAACGACCTTTTAAATCGACAAAACCATAGCCAGATTGTTTTCTTTTGAGAACCATTGTAAATTCAGCTAATACCACTTATAATGTTTTAGAAATAACGCACCACAACGACCTTTTTAAATCGACAAATTATGGCCAGATTTTTTCTTATAAGAACAATTTTGAATTCCCGCTAATACCACAACAACCTTTTTTAAATCAAATGTACTGCACAACAGAATACAGAATCATAAATGCTAATGATAAGGAACAAAACACAGGGTGAATATAATAATGACCAACATACAATAAAAATTGAATTTCTCCTTGGTATATTAAAGCAAGAATGGTACAGTAAAGAAGTATATATATGGTGGCATACAGCTGCCATCGAAATGACCAGTTGCCTCTACAATAACTTTTTTTTATCAACTAGTACATACCAAAACGTAGTAAATTTGGCTATACCTGTAGAAAGCTTATAAAAAATGGTATTTCACATCCTAAATTTTATGGTAATATTGTACTTAAAGCGAGGAAATCACTATGTGATCCTTGTAAACTCATCGAACCTTTGAACAAACTTATAAGTAAGGGTTATCGTACCAATATTGTAATTAGATCTCTGAATATAGTTCACATTGGCACTAATATTGATTTTGTCATTAGCAAATTAAAACATATCTAAAATCATTATCTTTTGAGGCGAGATGTATAGAGACACAGACACGTTAACTTTTTTTTTCTATAGAAGTCGCTCTTCACTATACTACTACCTGTCGATACATTTATTTTTGGCATTGCACAAGTCATGTCTTCTTTGACTATTAATGACGTTAAAATACTAAATCCCTGTGATGTGTTTTAGTCGATTTTAGTCTCTGATGCATGATTTTATATTATTTTAACTGGCTGTCAGTAACTGCGAGTACTCTCAAATCGTATTTTGTTAATTCGACCTGTTGATACTGTTTATAATGCTTTTTTGTTATTTTTTATTTATATGGATCTTGTCTGTACACCAGCTTTGATTATTTGTAATATCTAAAAAAAAAATCACTTATTCTTACAACATTTGTATAAACTTCAAGATTATAAAAAAAACAGTTTTTTTCTAAAGTGAACATTTATTGGTTAAATATTTCTCAGTGATGTCCTGTGTTTGAATTTGTTTGTTAGCTTTTTGGTCATGAATGTTTGTCTCTTATATTTAATAAACTGTGCATTTGTATTCAGATATCGCAGATCAAATTTATTCGTTCATTGTGTAATCATACGTTTTTTGATTGAGTTAAGTCTGCCAATTGATATTTTATCGTATGTTTTTCTATGTTGTGATGTTATGCTATTGTTTCAGAAAAAGGAGAAGGTTTGCATCCATTAAAACGTTTAATCCCGCTGCAAATGTTTGCACCTGTCCTAAGTCAGGAATCTGATGTACAGTAGTTGTCGTTTGTTTATGTAATAAATACGTGTTTCTCGTTTCTCGTTTTGTTTATATAGATTAGACTGTTGGTTTTCCCGTTTGAATGGTTTTACACTAGTAATTTTGGGGCCCTTTATAGCTTGTTGTTCGGTGTGAGCCAAGGCTCCGTGCTGAAGGCCGTACTTTAACATATAATGGTTTACTTTTTAAATTGTTATTTGGATGGAGAGTTGTCTCATTGGCGCTCACACCACATCTTCCTATATCTATTGTCCGAATGAAATTGTTACTTGCCATTTTTATTTTTTTTTTATTAAAAATAACATTTGTACATCTTAAGTTGATTAAAGGAACAAAACAAATTAAAACAAAAGAACCGAATTTGATATATTTCTTTTGAAATACTTTTCAAAATATGAGTCAAGTACACCTAATCTAGTCATATCACAGCACTACGGTTCAAGTTTTCATCATTGCCAGTCTCATAATATAAGACTGCACACGAGGCACCATCTGATAGGCCTGTACATTCATTGCATTTGTATGGTATCCGGTTTATTTTTAAGTTGAAAAAAAATGTTTTGTAATTCATATATCTGCATTCACGGATGAAACGGTAGAAATTGGGGAACCCAGTTAATTCCCTTATTTCAACAGACATATGAAAGTAAAACACGGGCTGTTTTAGCCCCTCCCCCATCCACCTTGATACCTTCTATTAGTTGTTTTTCTACTCCTTGTTACTTTGTCTAGTCCTATGCAGCCTATTTTTACAATGTAATCAGTTGTTCTACTGTTACATCATTGTCCCAGATTTTGGCGGTTGAGCATAACCCGCCATATTATCTCATGTCCTAAATCAGAAACCTGTAATCCAGTAGTTGTTTTTGATTACTTGCTCTTATATTTGTTTATTTGTTCATTGTTTGATATACATAAATCAGGCCGTTGGGTTTCTTGTCTTAACTGTTTAACATTTAGTTATGTCGGAACATTCCAAAACTTATACATTATAATCGGAAAGTCAATAAGCAAATGCCAGTATCAATGAGTGAGTAGTGAGATATTGTTGAATTTTTAAGAACATGTATATATATTTTGTGCAATGTGTCTCATAAGCCAAATGATATGGCTGTGTATTGATTGTTCTATGTATGTTTTAATATTGTTGTATGATATGTATGTCAATCAATATGTGACACAATACTAAAATAGATTATCATAATATTTAGTGTTGTACTACAAGTGTACACAATTCAACATATATAGGATAAACTGCCATCGTGCCAACGTTAAACTCGGCTATTCTAATTTCTCGGCTAATACATTGTATATATGAGTGGTTAACTATTACCTACCTCTTGTGTTGCCTTGACTGTCAAATCAATCCAATGTCATGTGAGAAGAACCGTGACTCAGAAACTATTACACAATATCACAAGAAAAAGAATAAAACTTATTCGGAAGTACACGTATATTTTAGTTGTTTCTTATTTTTAAAATAAGTGGTGTTACTAAGTAGGGGTTACATAGGGAAAATTCAAAATTAGTAATAGATGGCAAAAATATAGTGCTTAAATGTTCTGTTAGTTATAAATGAGTTAGACATCATTATATTCTTGAAATTCCCTCTGTAAAAAGATTTCTGCAACTTCTTAAAATCCAGTCCTTGCTTTCGAAAGTATCATAAGATATGTCAGTGACGGATCCAGCCATTTTAAAAAGGGGGTCACAAAAGGGGGTCCAATTACATGTCCCCATTCAAATACATTGAACGTCTTAACAAAAGGGGTGTTCCGGGGTTTGGAACATCCCCCTGGATCCGCGCCTGTATGTTATACGATATATCTTAGGAAATATTTTATGATCATCTTATGACTATCACATGATTTGTCATGGAGGATGTAAATCAAAGCTGTCTTAAGATAGTCATAGCTATGATGCTCAGTCTTATGACTGCCATAAACGAAGTTGCGGAGGGTATAATGTTTTTGAACGTCCGTCCGTCAGTTCTGTTCTTGTCATCACAATTTCTCCGAAACCACACAGCAGAATGTCATTAAACCTTTTTAGATAATAAGGACATACTATGTAGATGTACATATGGACAGTAAATCATTTTTTTTCTTACAGTTATTTTATTTGCCCAGTGACAATGTGGGGACGTGGGGTATGTAAACGCGCTCACTAAGGTTTCTTTAATCCAGCCATTTTAAAAGGAATCCGGGTCCGTACGCCCTAATTCACGTTCGCCCTAGTACCTGTTCGCCCTGATACCTGTTCGCCCAGGGTCCATTCGCCCTGATTTTTATTTTTTACTAATTGTTGTCTAGTGGCATAATTTTAAGTATTTGAATAAAATATGTTGAAATTTGTTGAAAAAATCACCGAATATTGATATTGCCGCAATCGATTTCGTCATTTTCCCTTTGATTGCAGTAGAATACTGGAATACAAAGTATTTATCTTTGTTGATATTTGTTAACAAAATAATTGTATTCAGTCATTCACTAATGTATGCAGTATAACTTAGACTAGTCTTAGAGTATTTTAATGAATGAACTTGTAAATCCGTTTTACAGTTCGTACATTTTTTTTAAATTAATTTCAAGCTGAATATATTATCAAAAGAAATTTATTTTTTATATTATAAATCCATCAAAAGACAGGTATCACAATAAGCAGTGATCCGAATTATTTTGTCATAAAACAATAAATAAATGATCCTTAACAAGCCATACACTTTTAGATATTTCCATGTTTCCATAAATTTCAAGAATATATACCATAGAAATATATCTGATTAAGTTTATTCAACTTCAATGCCCTGAATATCAATATTTTTCAGTAGGGCGAACGGACTCTAAGGGCGAACGAACTCAGGGCAAACGGACCCAGGGCAAACGGACCCAGGGCGAACATGTTACTAGGGCGAACGGTCCCGATACCTTTTAAAAGGGGGCCCCAACCCAGGACAAAAGAGGTGGTCCAACTATATGTCCCCATTCAAATGCATTGATCGGCAAAAAAAGAGGGTTTAACTGTGCATATTGATATGTGTCCGTTTTTTCTACTTTGGCTAGATGAATAGGGGGATGGTTGAGATCTAAAAAAAACGTGCAGAAAAGGGAGATGGTTTGGTACCATAAAACGTTTAATCCTGCTGCTAATGTTTTCACCTGTTCTAAGTCAGGCATCTGGTGTGCAGTAGTTGTCGTCTGTTTATGTAATTCATGCGTGTTTCTCGTTTCTGGTTTTTATATAGACTAGACCGTTGGTTTTCCCGTTTGAATGGTTTTACACTAGTAATTTTGGGGTCCTTTGTATCTTGATGTTCGGTGTGAGCAAAGGCTTCGTGTGGAAGGCCGTCCATGTACCTTGACCTTCTTTTATTAATTGTTATTTGGATGGAGAGTTGTCTCATCGGCACTCATACCACATCTTTCTATATCTGATTGATCCCGCCGCACTTCAAATCATGTCCCGAGTCAGGAGCCTCTGTTAGTCTAGTATGGTTTTTGTCGAACCTGCGACTTTTGTCGCAGAAAGCTCGACATAGGTATAGTGATCTGGCAGCGGTGGCGTTAACTAACTTCTTAAAAGCTTTATATTTTAGAAGACCTGGATGCTTCATATTTTTTAAATAAATGTCTTATATTACGAAGTTTCTGTCTGTCACATGTCCACTGTCCTTGACCTCATTTTCATGGTTCAGTAACTACTTTAAAAAAGTTAATAATTTTTGTAATGTTAATTTCCTCTTCTCATGAGTAATATGATAGCTGTGCGTACCTTGCAAGGTCCTCAGAACCATCAGACAGTTTTCACTTGACCTCGACCTTATTTCATGTATCAGTGAACATGGTTAAGTCCACATCTCAGATCCTATAAGCAAAAGGTCTAGTATATGTGATATATTGAAGGATTGTAAGGTGTACATGTTCAACTGGCAGGTGTTATCTGACCCTAACCTCATTTTCATGGTTCAGTGTTTTTTGTGTTTTGTTAGCTTTTCTCATCACTTGGCGTCCGTCGTCGTACGTCGTTGTCCGTCGTCATCCGTCGTCGTCGTCGTCGTTAACATTTTACATTTTGAACTTCTTCTAGAGAACCACTGAATGGAATTAAACCAAACATGGCATGAATGTTCCTTATGAGGTGCTGACCAAGTGTTGTTACTTTGTAGCCGATCCATCATTCAAAATGGCAGCCAGCTGTGGACTTAGTTTAACATAGGACCCTATGGGAAATGCATACAAATGACTTCTTTTAGAGAACCACTGAATGGAATGAATTAAAACATGGCATGAATGTTCCTTATGAGGTGCTGACCAAGTGCTGTTACTTTGTAGCCGATCCATCATTCAAGATGGCCGCCAGTGGGGGACTTAGTTTAACATAGGACCCTATTGGAAATACATACAAATGACTTCTTTTAGAGAACCACTGAATGGAATGAAACCAAACATGACATGAATGTTCCTTATGAGGTGCTGACCAAGTGTTGTTACTTTGTAGCCGATCCATCATTCAAAATGGCCGCCAGCAGGGGACTTAGTTTAACATATGACCCTACTGGAAATGCATACAAATGACTTCTTTTAGAAAACCACTGAATGGAATGAAACCAAACATGGCATGAATGTTTGTTATGAGGTGCTGACCAAGTGTTGTTACTTTAAAGCTGATCCATCATACAAGATGGCCGCCAGCGGGGGACTCAGTTTAACATAGGACCCTACGGGAAATGCATACAAATGACTTCTTTTAGAGAACCACTGAATAGAATGAAACTAAACATGGCATGAATGTTCATTATGAGGTGCTGACCAAGTGTTGTTACTTTGTAGCCAATCAATCATTCAAGATGGCCGCCAGCGGGGGGACTTAGTTTAACATAGGACCCTATGGGAAATGCATACAAATGACTTCTTTTAGAGAACCACTGAATGGAATGAATTCAAACATGGCATGCATGTTTCTTATGAGGTGCTGACCAAGTGTTGTTACTTTGTAGCCGATCCATCATTCAAGATGGCCGCCAGTGGTGGACTGAGTTTAACATAGGACCCTATGGGAAATACATACAAATGACTTCTTTTAGAGAAGCACTGAATGGAATGAATTCAAACATGGCATGAATGTTTCTTATGAGGTGCTGACCAAGTGTTGTTACTTTGTAGCCGATCCATCATTCAAGATGGCCGACAGTGGTGGACTGAGTTTAACATAGGACCCTATGGGAAATGCATACAAATGACTTCTTTTAGAAAACCACTGAATGGAATGAAACCAAACATGGCATGAATGTTTGTTATGAAGTGCTGACTCTTTGTTGTTACTTTGAAGCTGATCCATCATACAAGATGGCCGCCAGCAGGGGACTTAGTTTAACATAGGACCCTATGGGAAATGCATACAAATGACTTCTTTTAGAGAACCACTGAATAAAATGAAACTAAACATGGCATGAATGTTCCTTATGAGGTGCTGACTAAGTGTTGTTACTTTGTAGCTGATCAATCATTCAAGATGGCCGCCAGCGGGGGGACTTAGTTTAACATAGGACCCTATGGGAAATGCATACAAATGACTTCTTTTAGAGAACCACTGAATGGAATGAAACCAAACATGGCATGCATGTTCCTAATGAGGTGCTGACCAAGTGTTGTTACTTTGTAGCTGATCCATCATTCAAGATGGCTGCCAGCGGGGGACTTAGTTTAACATAGGACCCTATGGGAAATGCATACAAATGACTTCTTTTAGAGAACCACTAAATGGAATGGAACCAAACATGGCATGAATGTTCCTTTTTGAGGTGCTGACCAAGTGTTGTTACTTTGTAGCCGATCCATCATTCAAAATGGCCGCCAGCAGGGGACTTAGATTAACATAGGACCCTATGGGAAATGCATACAAATGACTTCTTTTAGAGAACCACTAAAAGAAATGAAACCAAACATGGCATGAATGTTCGTTTTGAGGTGCTGACCAAGTGTTGTTACTTTGTAGCTGATCCGTCATTCAAGATGGCCGCCAGCGGGGGACTTAGTTTAACATAGGACCCTATGGGAAATGCATACAAATGACTTCTTTTAGAAAACCACTGAATTGAATGAAACCAAACATGGCATTTATGTTCTTTATGAGGTGCTGACCAAGTGTCGTTACTTTGTAGCCGATCAATCATTCAAGATGGCCGCCAGTGGGGGACTTAGTTTAAAATAGAACCCTACGGGAAATGCATACACATGACTTCTTTTAGAGAACCACTGAATGGAATGAAACCAAACATGGCGTGCATGTTCCTAATGAGGTGTTGACCAAGTGTTCTTACTTTGTAGCCGATACATCATTCAAGATGGCCGCCAGCGGGGGACTTAGTTTAACAAAGGACCCTATGGGAAATGCATACAAATGACTTCTTTTAGAGAACCACTGAATGAAATGAAACCAAACATGGCATGAATGTTTCTTATGAGGTACTGACCAAGTGTTGTTACTTTGTAGCTGATCCATCCTTCAAGATGGTCGCCAGCGGGGACTTAGTTTAACATAGGACCCTATAGGAAATGCATACAAATGACTTCTTTTAGAGAACCACTGAATGGAATGAAACCAAACATAGCATAAATGTTCCTTTCTTAATGAGGTGCTGGCCAAGTGTTGTTACTTTGTAGCCAAATTTAAGTATCTTTTTTATATGATTTCAAAAACCCAGGAAGAATCAGGTGAGCGATACAGGCTCTTGAGAGCCTCTAGTTCTTTTTTTCTTGTACTATATGCAATGTCAAAGTGATGTAAGGAAATGTTTTATGATGTACAGCCTCCCAGGTTTTATTTTACCGTGACCTCATTTTCACGGTTAATTGCTCAGTGTTAAGTTTATGTGTTTCGGTCTAGTTTTCTTTAAGTATAAGCAATAGGTCAACTAAAGTTGTTGTATGGAAAGATTGTAAGATGTACAAGTCTTGTACATCTGAGCCCCCCCCCCCCCTCATCTGACATTTACCTCATATTCATGATTTCATTGGTCAATGTTTATGTATTTTGTTTAAGTCAGTTTATTAAAAGCTACAAGCAATAGGTCTTGAAACTATACTTTGAATATAATGGAAACTTGTAAGATTTACATGTATTTCTCGTCTAGTTAATATGAACTTGGTCTCATTTTCTTGGATCATGTTAAGTTTATGTAAAAGTTGAAGTAACGCTTTCTATTTAAGGACTATCAACATACTATCAATACTAGTAGTTAGTAAAGAAGGCGAGACATTTCAGCGTATGCACTCGTGTTTCGAGATGGTTTTTACAGGAAATGACACTGGTTGTGCTGAGGATAATTCAAAACATAACTAAATTATTAATTGCTTAAAATTCATTGTATAAACAAAATATTATACTATACGTTCTGTTCAGCCAGTGATCCAAAGAGAATCGTAAAAAGTGTATACACAATACCACAAGGTAGTTGTCTTTTACTTATTCGCTAGAAGCAAACCATTGCAGTGTCGAATGATTACACCCTAAATTCCAACATTGACACCCTCCCTATCCGAGGATCGTCAAGGCAGAAAACACGCACCTTGTCAAGTCCCACAAAATATACCCCTTACCCATTTTGTTAAGAAGACATTAGTATTTACTCAATCAAACATTTCAATTCAGAACATTCTCTAAATCTAAATTATTCTTTACTTTATCATGGTTCTGGTTAGATTGTTCCCATTGACTATAGAAAACAGTCGGTGCCCTTTGCATTAGATCAGCATCGTCTACATATTTTTAAAAGTTTAACACTTTGATTGTATACACTTACTCATAATGTCATATCCTGTATATTGTGCTTACAAGGTTTGAGCGACCACAGGTTGACTTTGCTTATATGGGTATCTATTGTGAAAGACTTCAAACGATCGAATAATTGAATATTTGGCATGCAGACAATGTTTTAGTTTAGAAACGTATGCGTTAGATCTGGGAATATTATATTAACGGATTTACAATAAATTTGAATACTATGGTGGCCGGTTAAGACCATTTCGCGTTTTCGCCCTTCGTATTCTATAGTGCAAAAACGCGAAGTCGAAAACTCGAAAACACGAAATATTTTTTCTTTCCGATTACGCGATTTAGTATTTCCGCGCAGTTAATACCTTTTCAAAACTGCAATTGGCGCAAATTGATTCTGCCCCTTTAGCCAACCCGATTAACAGACCCACCGCCGATATAGCCGCATACTCAATATAGATGGGCAGAATCAATTTGCGCCAATTGCAGTTTTGAAAAGGTATTAACTGCGCGGAAATACTAAATCGCGCCACTCTCTTTCAATTTGATGGTATTAATTGCGCCAATAAAAGTCTGTTAATCAGGTGTTATCGTGAAAATCAGTTGAAGGTCAGCATGTTTCATTGTATAACTTTTAAATTATATTTATATCATAAAAACTATTTCTGTCTGACAAAATGATTCGGAGTACTGAATCCAGTGGTGTAATTTTTTTTTCTAGCTTCAATAAAGGATCTATGAAATGAAAAGGCGAGTTACTCATCAGTAAATTTATACACATTTTACACACAAAAAATGTACACAAAAATGACAAGTTGGTTGAGTTTACTTGGATGCAATCTTTTGAACATCGAAAAAAGACTGGCATTATGTTTTTTTACCATATTAATATCAATATGTGAAACATCTACACGAAAAACTGTATTTTGGTGACATAAATCAATTTTTGATAAAAATATGGTCTGTTAATGGGTCGGATGTATAAAACTAGGTCTGTTAATTGGTCCGTTAAGAGTTACGAATGATATTACAAGTATAATTTAATTGCTATATGGGGTGTTATCTGAATAAAGAGATAGGCCCAAGATTAGTGGCTAGAATAAATGGAAACAACACATGAACAATGAAACATAAGTTGAGACAATGGAATCTGAAAATTGATAGAAATGATTTTAAAAAGTACGTGTAAAATCAAAGTAATATTAATTTCATCAAAGAATGGTCGCATATCATGTGGATTCTCTTTCATTATGTGATTTGCACCAATTTGTCATTTACATAGTTAACAAGTACATAAATCAGAGATAAACTTCGTAATGTTTTGATTTTTTTTATCAAATGAACTGAAATATGTTTATAATGCAAACACATATAGATAAACCTTTCAACATCAACCTTTCTCTACACCACCTTGAGGGTCACTCGATAGAAAAGCAAGCACGTTTGCGGACTGCGAGTCGGCTAAATGACTTACGATATCATAGGAATACATCATTACTGGAAAAATAAAATTTATATTATGCATTTATTGTGATTTACAGGAATATAAAATTGTCTTGTTGTTACACATTAAATCAGCACCAAACACTCATATAAAAAAAAAACTTACTAATGTCTATTTCTTGCTTAGAACCACAGTTTAGAACTTGGTACAGACATTTCCTTAGGCGGCAGAAAATTAGAATGATGACTCGGTACAAAGGAAAATACATACCAGATAATAAACTCCTAATAGATACCAGGATTGAAATTTGATATTTGCGCCTAATATTTACGCCAGACACGCGTTTCGTCTACGGAAAACTCATCAGTGACGCTCATAAAAAATGTTTAAGGTAGCAATACACAGTTAGGAGTTTAGTTTCGCATTATGGCCCCTTGAATTTTTCAAATAGGAAAGTTATTGTGTAATAAAATTCATTTTTAGACAGATGAGTGCTAATTTAGCCTTCAAAGATGGTTTATAAGAGCATCAAGATTATTTTTTACATGTTTTATGGGCTGTTTTCTGTTTGACAGTCCGTATTTTCATAGCTAGACCGGCCATCGGTCCAGAAATTAATGTACTATTTACAAACACTCTTTTTCTACACGAAGTTTTTGACGCAATTTTACAAAAAAATGAGACGAAAGACATATGATTTTCATTGGATTTGCTGAATGATATATGTACACAGTTTCAGAAAAGGTATTACTTCATTACATTACATTAATCCTCTTCATGTTCTTGAACACATAAGGCATCAACAAGGGACCTCCAACTCGTTCTATCTTTCGCGATTCTTTCTATTTGTTTCCAGGTGTATCCATGTCTTTTTATCTCTGCTCCTATATCTCTCCTCCATGTGCCTTTCGGTCTTCCAGGCTTTCTTTTCCCTTGCGGTGTCCATGTCAATACCTTTTTCACATGCCGTTTGTTATCCATTCGCAGTATATGTCCAATATATTTCCACCGCCTTCTCATGATCTCATTCACTATATTCTTCACACCTGTTCTTTCTGATAGTTCACTGTTTGAAATTACATTTGGCCATCTGATGTTAATTATTCGTCTCAAACAGCGTCCTTCGAATCCTCTAATTCGACTTTCTACTTTTTTGGTTGTTTTCCATGTCTCTGAACCGTACAACAGAACTGATCTTACATTGCTCACATACAATCTGATCTTTGTCTTTCTGGATATTTTGTTGTTTTTCCATATGTTATTCAGGTTTTTGAATGCAGAAGCTGCTTTGCCAATACGGATGTTAACTTCTTCTTCAATATTTCCTTCTGCATTTACTCTACTACCAAGATAATTAAATGAGTTTACTTGTTCCAGTTCTTTTCCATTCACTGTTATTGCTTTACTGTTCTTTGTACCTATCTTCATCACCTTAGTTTTCTTTACATTTATCTTCAGTCCTACTTTTGCTGCCTCTGATGTTACTTTATCTGTCTTTTTCTGCATGTGTTCATGTGTATGAGAAAAGAGGCTGATATCATCAGCAAAGTCCATGTCCTCCAAAAATGTTGTTAGTCCCCACTGTATACCATGATTTTCAGTTGTTGTCTTCTTCATTACCCAGTCAACCACCAATATAAAGAGAAAAGGAGATATTATGCATCCCTGTCTTACTCCAGATGTTATTAAAAACCAATCTGATAGTTTTCCATCATGTCTGACTGCACAACTCAAACCATCATACATTTCCATAATGATGTTAATTATTTTTTGTAGAATTCCATACATACTCATGATGTACCAGAGTGACTCTCTATGGACGCTATCAAAGGCTTTTTCGAAATCCACATAATTTATATATATGGGTGACCTCCATTCTAGTGCCTGTTCTATAATATTTCTCAGTATGAGGATGTTATCTATACATGCACGGTTTGTTCTAAATCCACTTTGTTCTTCCCGTAGAATGGTATCGATTTTGTCTTTGATTCGTTCTAAAATTATTCTACAAAGTATCTTACCAGGCACTGATAGTAAAGTAATTCCACGCCAGTTGTTACAATCTGTAAGGTTACCTTTCTTTGGTAGTTTTATGATGATACCATCTTTCCACTGGGTAGGTAGTATTTCTTTTTCCCATATTTCATTCAGCAAATCACGTAGGATGTTCACGTTGAGATTTATGTCTGATTTTAGTACTTCTGCTGGTATGCCATCTCCCCCAGGAGCTTTGTTGTTTTTAAGTTTTTTAATGGCTGCTTTGATCTCATCATCTGTTATGGGTCCCATTTCTATTTCTATTGGTGGTGGAGCTTCCTCTGTCCTGTCAACTGAGATTTCTGGTTCAGGCCTATTCAACACCTCTTCAAAATGCTCTTTCCATCTTTCCAGTTGTTTCTCAAATTTGCATATTGTCTGACCATCTTTATCTTTGATGTGAGTACTGTTGGTATTTACTCTGCCACTTAGCTGTTTTGTACTGTTATATAGCTTTCTCATATCTCCAACTTTAGATGCATTTTCAGCCTCTTCTGCAATCTTATCTATGTATGCCTTTTTGTCTGCCTTAGCATTCTTTTTCACTTCCTTTTCCTTACTATTGTATAGATCTTTTGTTCTCTCTTGTTGTTCTCCTGTTGCATGGTTGGTTTTTGATTTTAACAGTTTTCTTTCCATTATTAGAGCCCAGGTTTTTTCAGATATCCATTCCTTTCTTTCTTTATTCTTGTAACCTAAGATGTCTTCACTTGTTTTTAAATAAATTTCACTCATATGTTGCCATTTAGAGTTTATGTCAATCTCATTTTCTTCAAGTTGTAAGACCTCAAATCTGTTCTTCAGTTCTATATTGAAGTTTTGTTGTATTTCAGGTTGTTTAAGTTTTCCAAAGTCTATGATCTTGCTTGGTGTTTTGCATTTATTTTTTCTTAATTTTAGTCTGATCTTTCCAATGACTAGGTGATGATCGCTGTATACATCTGCACCTCTTTTCACTTTCACATCTAATAATGATGACCTCCATTTCTTATTAATCAGTATGTGATCGATCTGGTTTTTCACTTTCCCATTTGGAGACACCCATGTGGCTTTATGTATGTTTTTATGTTCAAAGATTGTTCCCCCAATTATCAGATTGTTCATAGTACACATCTCCACTAATCTTTCACCATTGTTGTTAATTTCTCCAAGCCCATGTTTTCCCATCACTTCTTCTGAACCTATGTTAGTTGAACCTACTTTTGCATTAAAATCTCCAATGATGGTAAGTACATCATGCTTTGGTGTATCCATTATGATCTGATTTAATTTATCATAAAAAATCTCTTTCTCATTATCTGTATAATCATTTGTTGGGGCATAGCATTGGATAACGGTCATGTGTCCATAACTGGTCTTCATTCGTATTTTTATTATTCTTTCATTTATTGCTATCCATTCTACAACAGACTTGCTTGCTCTCTTACTCAATAGAATAGCTACTCCTTCCTGGTGTCTACCATCTGTACGTCCTGAATAATAAATGTCTGTACCTGAATTATGTTTAAATTTTCCTGAATCAGTCCATCTGCATTCACTAACACCCAGTATGTCAAGCTTGAATCTCTTCATTTCCTTAATTGTTTGATCAGTTCTGCTTGTTTCGTTCATAGTTCTAACATTCCAACAACCAAATTTTAACGTTTGTTTAGGAGACAGAATAGAGTTTCTCGGAGTCTTGTCGCTCGTCATAGGCTGCATTCCTGCAGAGGTTTCCATCTGTCTACACCGAACTAATTGATTTTCCCTTGTTTCTGTTTCTGTAGCATAAGTTTCTTTCCGTGGCTGAGTAGCTAGCCCAGCGCACAACCCCCTTACCAGGAGGGCCAGGGATTTATTCATCAAGGTTTCCTTCCTCTAGATGAGTCGCTAGCCAAAGCTTATGACTCCCATCTTGCCATTGGTTTTATATCGAGTTTTCCTTCTCTTAGATGAACTGCTTTAACAGAGCTATGATCTTCATCTGACCAGCTATTTACCCATAGCTGGGGCAAGGTTGATGAGTGCTAGGGCATGTCCACACGCCGGTGGGCCTACACACTGCATCTCTGGGGCCCTTGCTGCTCCGAGATCCTCTACAATAATGCCTAGGATGCTAGCTCCTAGTTACCGTGTGTTGTCGCGAGGAGGCATTGTAGAAATCTTGAATAATGCAGAGGCTATGTACTGGCAGAAAGACTTACTCACTCGGCTTTCTTTTCACCTGCACAAGCAGGCTAGCCAGCGGTGATAGAGAACCTATGGTTCTAACCACACTAGACGCATGCACAATCCTGTGGACAAACCACCAACACACGTCAAGGGATTGAAATTCTACTTTTAGACAAATTTTGGTGAAATATGTGACATCTTTCCCCCCCCTTTTTGCAATATTTCATAACAAATAAATGCAGATTGTTGCCATGGATACACCAAAAAGAAATTATATTTTACCATTTTATATACTGGAAATAAAATCTAGGGAAGATTCTGATTACATACATATGCCCATATATGACACAAACAGTAAGCTTGATATTGCAAGAAAGCAATGAAAAGGGAATGGTAAAATTCATAAGGGCAAATTTTAGTATTTTTTCCTAACTGTTTATTGCTACCTAAAAGACCAAAAACAAAGTTGGAAAGCATTGAGGAAATATTAAGCGTGTATTGGGCGTACTAGAAGCGTACCTAAGGCTAAGAGTTTATCCGGCGTTCAAGAAACGTATGTTGGCGTATGTTGTACAGTGGCGGATCCAGAGGGGGGGTTCCGGGGGTGCGAACCCCCCTTTTATTTGGGCCGATCAATGCATTTGTATCGGACATATGTTTTGCACTCCCCCCCCCCCCTTTGCCATGGGTTAGCACCCCACCCCCCCCCCCCCCTTCGAAAATTCCTGCATCCGCCCCTGTTGTATATGTTTTTTATGCTGACTGATAAAAATTTCCTCGGGTTGTAGCCTTCATCAAGCGTATTTACTTTCCTTCAGTGGCTAGAGGTATAGGGGGAGGGTAGATATATCATAAACATGTTTATCCCCTCCGCAATTTTGCGCCTGTC
Source organism: Mytilus trossulus (assembly GCF_036588685.1). NCBI lineage: Eukaryota > Metazoa > Mollusca > Bivalvia > Mytilida > Mytilidae > Mytilus > Mytilus trossulus. The sequence continues at coordinate 26,310,855 of NC_086379.1, forward strand.
CAAAGTCAGGAGCCTCTGGCCTTTGTTAGTCTTATATGATTTTTAACCGGATCGTTCAGGAGTTATGGTTCTTAAAAGATTGAAAAATGGCTTTTCCAGTCGTGTCCGTGCATTTACTCATGAAACATTCAACCTAAGCTTTTCAAATTTTTTATATGTTGATACTGATGACAAAATGGAGGTAAAATTTGATATTGACGATTTTCACTTTCACCGTTCATCAATTATGGTTCTTGTGATATTGGCAGGACACAAATAAATGTTAATAAATCCGGTTTGCTGTCGTTGTGACAGTCTCTTGTTAATTTTAGTTTCTTGTGTATAATTTGGAGTTTATTATGACGTCCATTATCACTGTACTAGTAGGCATATTTTTTAAGGGACCAACTGAAGGACGCCTACGGGTGCGGGAGTTTCTCTCTATATTGAAGACCCATTGGTGGCCTTTGTCTGTTGTCTGTTCTATGGTCGGGTTGTTGTCGCTTTGACACATTCCCATTTTCCTTTCTCAATTTTACCTTTGTATTTCGACGTACTTCAAACTTATATGGCGTACAACTAACGTATACCGACTTTGTCAGTTTTCTCTGTACGTTTGGTGCACGCTGGTCTATCCGCCAATGTGTGACGCCGGCATGAGGTAATCTATTCCTCTTTTTCTTTCCATTCTTTTCTATATGTTCTTCGACAATTTTGAAGAGCCCTGAATTAATTATTATAGAAGGGTATTTCCTGTGAGAAGGATCTAATTCAAGAAAAAAAATTCATATCACTGGATTGTGATTTTGTGTCTTGTGTGTTAAAATATGCTAGTTTTCGAGTCAGAAGCAATAATCTAATTTAGAATAAAAGATAAGAGAAAAATATAAAACAGAAACCTTAGGAATGTTAATCTTTCAAAATATCTTTTTCGTGCATGAGTTATTTTTGGTTTTTAAGTTATGTTTTGTTTGTATTGCAATTAGTTGATATTTGTTATTTTGATGTCAAATTCTACCATTAAATACTTTTTAAAGGAATGATATATTTTTTTTCATTTTTGGTGTCCCACTTTTTACAGTTGCACTTTTTTCCCCCCTGAAAGATTTTTTTAATTTTTTTTACTAATGTGTTATATTTTGTAAATAAAGTCTTATTAGAATGTCAAATTGGATATGAACATTTCATATTTTAATAAATAAATAAAGACAAATAGCATACAAGTAAAAGGGACTTATATACATATTTGAAAATTATCGCAAACTCAAAAGAAAATTTAAGAACATTATAAGTCTGAAGAAAATCGTCAAATTATAAAATCTTCGGAGAAACAATACAAAAAAACTTGAATTAAAGCAATTATTGCTCATAGAAAGAAAATGGCAAAAAGAAATAAACACATTGAGATCCAATAACTCAAAAGAGTATTGGAAATTACTTAACAGTAGAAAAAAGAGAGCCCAACCTGACATCCCTATCAACAAATTATTCGATTTTTTCAAAAATCTGAACGCCGCCCCAGAAATTGAAGAAAATGAAAATATCCCAACTCTAAACCCGAATGATGTCGATAGGCTTAATGAAGATCCAAACAGAAGAATTTCTAAAGACGAAATTCTTAAGGGCAACAAAAACCTGAAAAATGATAAAGCATTTGGGGATGATCCTATAATAAATGAATATAACAAGTCTACAGCTAGTTTATTCATTGAATTTTACGAAAAATTATTTAACGTTATATTTCGCACTGGTATTATACCTGACAGTTGGCTAGTTGGTTACATTAAACCTGTTTATAAAAATAAAGGTAACAAGTTGGACCCCAAACATTTTAGACCAATTACCATTTTGAGTTGTATGGGGAAACTTTTCACCGCAATTTTATGCGAGAGACTAAATCTTTAATCTGAAGAATTCATGATTTTCAAAGAAAACCAATGTGGTTTTAGAAAGAGTTATTCAACAACCGATAATTTATTTGTGATATATAATTAGCACAGTTTTGGAGATTTTTTAATATTTTTTTTTCTTTCTATTAAACTTTTTGTGTTGCATGATGTAAAGGATAATTTGTAAATTATTTTGATTTTTCTAACTGCATGAATTAAAAAAAAATGCAACTTTTATTAAATATCAACAAACAATATTTCAAGAGAAGCAACTTTCCAACTACATTCATTTTATTGTAGATTTTTCCTGATTTCACAACTTTTGAAATCACTTAATTTATTTTAAAAAATAATTAAAGAGAAACAAATCCCTAACAACATGTTGTTCAAATTGCTATAAAAACACAAAGGTTTAATTTGTTTATTTAATATTTTTATCTAAATTCACATTTCGCCTTAGTTCAATTCCCATCTGGCCTTAGTATATTTTATACCTTTTTTACCTGGAATTCACAGCTAAGGCGAAATGGGAACACACCGTTTTGAGCAGTCTTAAAAGAAACTTTTATTACTTTTTTCCTGTTATGTCAACATGTATTGGGCGAAGTTGTATATTTATTACCCATATTACAGGCAGAGGTTTGACAATCATGCATGTCACCCGTAATTACATTTACATGTAAAAATTTCCCTTTTTGGATCCAGATTTAAAAACAGAATGAAGAGGGTTTCTCCTGTTTCTTAGCGAGTAAGCAAACATTTAGTATTTCCGACAATATACATGTATTGTTAATTATATCCTACAATTTAAATCTGGGTCTTTAACATGTTTAAGGTTTAAGGTATTTAAACTCTGACTTATGTATTAAATTATTTTGAAAGCAAAATGAAAAGTATGTGATTGTCTTATCAATAACCATGATGAAATAATTTTTTTTCCATAATTGAATTGTGCATTATTTGTTTATTGCATTACTCGATTTTCATCTCTATTTTGTTTACTGACACATGACGAAATAGTTAAATTTAAATATTTTACAAAAACGTTGTCATTATTAAAAGATTAAAATCGACTGAATAAATGAATATGAGAGTTCAATATTATTATCGGCGATGTCGAAATTAGCCGTCAGTAATAAACAGTCAGTTGGCGTCAAAACAGCTAACACATGTGTTTATTAAGTATGTTTAAAGTATATGATGTATATTGTATCTAATCAGCCCTTCTGTATTTCACTGGTCTTTTTTTTAATTTATTCAACAAATTTCGCTTGTCCAGGTGTCAATAACGGTGATGTCCACACCATGAGTAGTTTGTTAATTGCGTGCCGTGTGCCGAATGTCGCCCCTCCTCTAAAAAAGGACGGTATAAAAACTATTTTTCATATACAATCTTGCAAACGATTGTCGTCCAATTATAACACTCGTTACATTGTTCTTTGGTATATTTAGAATCCGTAATAAACCTTAATTATCTGGAAAATGAGATAATGAATTATCTGACGGTATTCTTCAGTAAATATAATCTGGCAAACGATTGTCGTCCAATCAGAACACTCGTTACATTGTTTTTTTGTATATTTATCGGTCAATATCAGCCCTCGAGCCATGCGGCTCTTGGGCTGATATTGAACCTAGGGCTGATAATACCGGCACGGGACATTTGCGCTTTTTCATAGGACATTTGCGCTTTTTTTTTGTGGACACTTGCGCTTCAAAACATAGGACATTTGCGCTTTTTAAAAATGGACATTTGCGCTTTTCACATAGGACATTTGCGCTTTTTTTTATATATATTTCTATGACTTCCCTTTTCTTTTATCCGGGCTTGGGACCGGCAGGTTTGACCGGGCAGAGTTAAAGTCACTCTTTATGGTTAAAAGTTTAAAAATCATTTCATAGCACAAACATGTCATATTGTTGATATTTGTTTAAAAGTTTATGTACAGCTAAAAGTACACATTCTTATGAAATAAAACCATGCATGTACTGTCATCACAATTACAGGTCAGTTATAGCTTGATATTCGAAGCCCAATGAGTGAACAAATCTTGCTCTTGTTATCTCTCCTGATTGGTACTTAAATAAATGATCGAGTTTCTACTTCTCAATTCTTGTTTGGGGAGCCTGTTCATTAATGTACCTAATCATAAACATTTTTTTCATTTACTAGTCTCTATAACTTTAAACTCCATGTTCAAGACTGTGTAAATGTGAACTAACTATAATGACAAATATAAGTTATTTTTTTTAACTTAATGATTACTTCTCGTGCAGGTGCTTTATAACTAACAGGTGAGATGCTGTTGCAGTTAAAAATATTAATTTAAATACAATTGATAAAGTTGTATAACGTAGAATATGTTTTGTCATTCAGTTTCTTCATATTTAACTAAATTCCACTATGATGATTTCGTAATGCTAGTCATTATTACTGTCGAATAATGATACTATTCTTTCATTTTCACTGTGGAGCGAATCATTAGTATTGTATACGCGGTGCATTTTCACTGTATAATTTTTTTTTATCTATTATACATTACAGCTCATTTCTTTAAGCATGTAGAGCAAGACTTTAGTTGACTTGCTTGCTTTTCTTTTATTTGATAATCATTATAATAACACCCAATGTAATTCAAATATTAAAAATACAGGTTAAACTATGCCTATTGATATTGTTTAAAAATGTCAATCTTATTTACAAAGTTTGTATAAACAATTAAACAAACAAAGCAAGCAAGCCAACCAAAGTTTTGCTTTACATGCATTAGGAAATTAGCTGTAAAGCCTTAATTTAGCCGACTTGCTCAAACAATAGATAAAGTAGGAGAAAGATTTGATAAAATTTAACTTACGGAGGAAAGTTTGGTTTTAAAACACTCTAATAAATTCAATAGAAATAACATTTATTTCAAATGTATTCCATTTAGTTTCTTATAAAGCGTATAGGGATCTTTATCCTTTTTTTTTATCCATTTCCATGACACTTCACCACTAATTACATACATCTTGATATAGATTGAACCTTTGTTTTCCCGTTTAAAAGGTTTTACACTGGAGCCCTTTATAACTTGCTTTTCGGTGTGAGCTAAGACTCCATGTTGAAGACTGAATTTTCACGTATAATGGTCTACTTTTATAAATTGTGACTCGGATAGAGAGTTGTCTCATTGTCACATACGACATCTATATATGGCTCAAAAAATGAGAACTGCATAGTATAGTGGGTCGCATTTGGGTATAAGCGTAACGCCCTATTGCCGAATTTTTGCAATCGTGACAGGTGAAAGTCAAATGATTGTATCGTGAAAAACGAGAAATGAAGTCTAGCGGGACACGGATAATTACAAAAAATGAGAACTGCATAGTATAAGCGGGATACGGGAATCTGACAAAACAATAAGCGGAATACGGGAATCTGCCAAAACAGTAAGCGGGATCCGGGATCAGAACCCCCCAATGAGACCCCCAGAATAAGATATTTTTGTATATTCATCCTATTGTTACAGTCATGCCTTCAATAACAAATGTATCCGATGCATGCATTTTTTTTTATATTTTTGGTCCCTTTTTCAATTTTGTGGGGTCCAAATTTATAGACAAAAGTCCTTTAATATAGATATTTGGGATTCGTTAACATGCTGAATCTAACCGTGTATATAGTTTGAAGATTTCAGTTAGCCTAGTTGCTGAAATAGCCCACACAAAGTTCCAAAGGGTCTAAAATCAACAAAAATGAATTGTAGCATGCATTTCGTGTACAATAACCCAAATGTGTATGGTTTTACCTCTGCGGTAGTATCCATTCGCGGACCTATAATTTTTCATTTTGAGAATCGCTTTTGTTACAAGTTTGAAAAGCTATATATTTGATGAAGAATGAATGAGGAGTTTGTATTTCAATTTGAAAATACATGTATCATAAATCCTTAAGTCATCAACTAAGTTTTTTCGTTTGTTGCAAGTGCATTTATCACATAATTCTACAATAAAAATTCCTCGCATCTTTGAAAATTCTACATTAATAATGACTGCACTAACAGTGATAATTCATCGCATCTATAGTTAAAATGGATCGCTTTTAATAATAGATATGCTATATTATGATGCTTTTATAACACTTATTTGAACTTTAATGCTATGTTTGTATATTATAAAGACATATCACAATGAAAATATGTTAAAACTTATCTTCAAATCACTTAACTTGATATTTTCAAAACATAAACAAATACAGTTTTCCCATGATCCTTTATTCTACAATAGACATACCCGCATATAACAGTAAAAATGAACTAGATGGATTCGCACTTTATATACACTGACTTAAGGTAAAAAGCGCAAATGTCCGGTCAATTTAATACAGGTGAATCAAAATTAAAAGCGCAAATGTCCTATCGTTTTACAGGTAAAAAAGCGCAAACGTCCTGTGCCCGATAATACATGCGATATGAAAAATGCCATGTAATAATCTGATAATACGATTCGAACAATGCTCTTTTCAAGTTAGCTGTAGTCAAGTCCTACGGTTTCTCAAAATTAAATTGTCCACAGAGCTTAGAATGTATAACGCGCTTAATTCTTCTCTGAAAATTCAATCTTTTAGTCGTGGATTATTATTTTTATAATAGAAAGAATTGAAAATACTGTCACTCATTCAGCAAGCTGTTTTACTTTAATTGAAAACAAATAAGATGCAAAAGATATCATAGGGATATTCAAACTAACAAGTCGAAAATAAACTGACAACACCATGGAGAAAAGAAAAAATTACCAACAAACAAAAGTACACAACACACAACTATAAACTTAAGACTGATCAACACGAACCCTACAAAAAAACTGAAGTTGTTCCGTATCTAGAGTGCATTTCTTTCTAACAAAAACGATAAAAACGGTTCAGCGAGCACACGTTTATATCCTTTGTTTCTAACATACGTTTGCAAAGTTTGCAATAACCCTTACAAACTATAAATTCGCGAAAAATGCGTCTACAGTTTAACTGTTGACAAGCGGATGATGGTAACTGTAGTTTTTGCCTGAATAGAACTTATCACCCTGTTAGTAAAATTGTATAAGATACCGTGAAAAAAATAAGTGTTTTTTCTAAGTGGTCTTGATTTATTTTCGATTGTCTTCTTACTAGAACATTTGTGGATATCCAAGTGTGTATGTGTTGAACAATCTAGCTTTAGAGGCAGTTATTTCATTGTGCTTTACATTCAAATAGAAAAAAATGCTCCTGCTCTATCTATAAGTTCATTATATTTTATGCCATTATTCTCTTCTTTTCCCCCAATATTATTATCTATTCATTTTTGTCCATTCTGTCTTCTTTTTCCGTTATTTTCTGTTATATCAACAACCCATCCAGACCTTCATGCATGTGTATGACAGGCACCATTGTTTGTCTAATTAGAACGAGGTTTACATTTTTGTCTTTAAGTTGTTGTTTACATATATTATTCTCTATTGTTATCCTATTGTTTTTAATTTCCTTTTTGTGTCCATTCTGTTGTCTTTTTCTATTATTCTCTAATATATATATATAAACATCCCTTCCAGGACTTCATGCATATATATGACAGGTCAGGCATTGTTATTGGTGAGTTATATGAAAAATATTAAGAACGAAAATTAAATCTTTTTCTTTTAGCTTATAGTTTACATATTATTTAAATCTAAAGGAGATACTACAAAGCCAATTAAAAAATACTTACAATTTCAAAGTATTTATTCAAATTAATTCCGACAAAACAATTTAAATTAACTTAAAATGAGAAGAAAATAGTTGTAAATTAGATCTGTTTGTGAAAATACACATTTGTGGATATATTTTAAAAACGGTTGTGGAAGAACACAATGTGGGTTTTTTTGGCAATTAGTTAAATTATATCAATAATAGTTTTTTCTCTGAAAACTTAAGACACTGTGCAAAGGGAGGCAAATCAAATTTTCCCAAAAAGGTGCCGTATCGCCAGCTGATGGTGCTATATCAGCAGGTGCTCTATCAGCAGGTAAGTGATCTAGACCTTACTGGTCTGGGTTGGTTGGCCAGGTCACACCACACATTTTTTAAACTAAATACCTCAATCAGTGGCGTAGCTTGCATGTATGCTCAGATGCTCAAGCATCCACATCATTTTGACAAAAAAAATAAAATAGCAGACTTCAACTCAGAAGTATCCAAATGTATCAAGGCTGAGGTTAATATCCAGTCATTTTCGAAGCAGTATGCCTGCATGGTCTTTCATTCAGGATAAATTAGAATATGTAAACAAGATAGTCCAATCGCAGAATAGTGTTTCAAGTTAACTTTTGTTCGTCAAAAAAATCTACGTTATCGGCTAATTAAGGTAAGCGGAGAGGATGATGAAACGCAGACCCTTGGACATGTTTCCTCTGAAATTGAACCTAGTGAAGTGATGTCTTGTCATCTGACTATAGCAACTAACAACTAAAACACCTTATCCTGACTCCTGATATCGTTTTTGTGACATGGTAAACGACGTGATAAAAAAAAAAAATTTGTAATATACCGTGAAAATTCCTAGGCTTATGAATTCCCGTTTCTATCTAGGTTCAAATACCAGTTTTATTTTCAATTAAAGAAAAGGTCCAATGTTCCCCGCCATGCACATCACAAATGTTCATGTCATGTTTTATCTATCAAAGGGCAAGGAACAAGGGAATAACTAAAAAAGCACTTGTTTTCTTTTTCTTTTCTCTTTTCAATATCTTCAGAGAAATTAAAGCTTACAGCAAATGAAATGGGATTTACCATTTATATTTCAAAGGGTCATAACTGGTTAAAAATATTTGAATATTACTTATTTTTGAAAGTGTCAAAGACATTGCTGATGATATGAGTTTCACTTAATCTGACAAAAATTGTACACATGAGAGTGCTAACACGACCGGTTGGTCGGAGGCCCGGTATTTTTATGTCTCCTGCAACGCGTTTAGCTAAATACTAGTAATCAAAAATCAAAAACCTAAGGTTGTAGACGCAAATTCCTGGAAAGAAGAGTCACTTCAGTTCCTATATTCCGAAGTTCCTTAATTATACAAAAGTGCCGCTGTAATGGGGTCCGTTTTTGATATGTCAAATATAAAATTAGGTGGGAAACTTTTAAATGCAATATTCATGAATTAAATGAAGGTACTTTCGAGGAAACAATAAAATTCAGTTGAAAATATAAATATATGAAAAGGTGGGTATTTTGAATTTAAACAAAAATGTAACTAGTGTCGGATTCTGGGGGAGTACATGTGCTTAAATAAAAAATAATTTTCTGCATAAAAAGGTCCAAAATTTTTTCGCCTCGCTCAGCTCGGCGAAACATCCACATCATTTCAACCCTGGCTACGCCACGGTCAATGATGATTGTGGCCAAGTTTACTTTTTAGCCCAGTAGTTTCAGAGGAGAAGATTTTTGTAAAAGCTTTAAGCTTCTGTCAAAGTTTGGTACAAATCCAGGATAGTTTAAGAAAGTTATTAAAATTTCAAAAACTTTAACAGGTCGAGAACTCTAGATTTTCTGACGTCAGAATATATTTGCATAGTAATTTCCAAAACATAAGGCCAATATGGCCTTGAAAAACGGACCAATCGACTCAATGAACTACAATGCATTGTGGGCTACTACGAGTAAAATACTACGTAAAACATGTGGAATTAGTGGGAAAACAGTCAACTAATATATTGTCTGGGACTCTCATTAGTTTTACCAAAGTTTTTATTCTGCAAATATATTTAATGTAAAATATATAACGTAATCTTCAATTTGCATGCTCAGATTAAAAAAATATTGTTTATTTGCTTCACAATTCGACTTTCTTTTTCGCCTTGTAAAAGTAGTTGAACCGGTTTTGTGCAGTGTTATGAATTAAACCTGCATTATTTTCACGACATGGCACAGTGAAATATCCAATGAAGTGACCACTGTCCAGTAAGAAAATCATTTGAGCTCTTTTAAACCTGTAAAATGTCATTTAAAAATCGTTTCTGCCTAGAAAAACACGAACACTTTCATTGAAACACTTCTTTCTGTACTGAATGTGTATTTTTTTTTATCAGGACCTGAACTAATAGTAAGAACATTATAATATTCAGTATGCTAAAAATAAGTTATATATGAAAGCGGCAGGGGCGGATCATGGGCCAGCCATTTTAAAAAGGGAGGTCCTAACCCTGGACAAAAGGGGAGGGGGTTCAAACTACATGTCCCTATCCAAATGCACTGATCGTCCAAAAAAAAAGGGGGTCCATCCCCCGAACCCCCCCCCCTGGATCCGCCACTGAGCGGGTACGGTATATAGCTCAATACATTTGTTATAGTTTCATCCATCGATAATATCCGTTTGTTGCTAATTTTATCACAAAATATACCTCAGAGGTTTCTTATCGTTCGGCTGCTGTCCTTTTGACATATGTAAAATATCTTCAATATTAAAAGTCTCTGGATCATAGTGGGTGCCATATTACCTATTATTTTTTTTCTTCTAAAACGTGCTTTGTATAAAGAAATAAGATGATGAGGCATGAGTGCCAACAGGGGCGGATCCAGGACCTCGATGTCTGGGGGGCACCATGAACAATTTTTTTTGTTGTGTTTTTTTTTTTTGGGGGGGGGGGTCAGATCATCGTTTCTGTATTTCGATACGTTTTAAGTTTTTCTTACTTTTTCACTTTACTGCCAATTGATATTTATTATATTCAACCTAAACATGCATCAAATATTTGCCACTGGACGTTTTTTCAACCATGCAACAATCAAACACTATTTTCTTTATATTTCATCACCTCTATATTCTTTTATCTATATTTTTGGCCTCGCTTTCATAGTTACTTACTTTTTTGCACATTATTCTAATATCTGCAAAACACCTTCATATCTTCATAAATGGTGACCTTTTGCATAGCCTCATACATGTACATGGTAATTGAAACAAGAACAATAAAAACAATATAACTGCATGCTTCGGCTTTTAGAGAAATGTGTAAGCCCTAGATTCTGTTACAAACTAAATTTTAACGAAAATCAAATAGCAATTTATTGATGATTATTTAATAAGAAATGTCAATCAAGTTATTTTTCCTGGACGGGGAAAGGGGAGGGGGAGTAAAACAAATTGTTGATTTCCCTTGAAAATAAGAGGGGAATGAAATATGACATTCCGTTTAAAAACATATCTTCTAAGTTATAAAAAAATAAACAGTTTAATTTGTTGCTGAATAAATTCACAAAAACAAAGTTTTGGAAAAAACGTACATTTACAGGAAATGTTTGTACCTATTCTTCAGAAGTTTCACCTGGTAATCGATCTTAATCGGTATCGTATTATAAACCAATACAAATTTGTACTATTCCAATCAACATGTAAATGTATTTTACATAAAAGCTTTTTCATAAAGACATTACACACAGGTGTCAATATTTACACACCCACCTATAAGTTGTCATAAATCACGCATGGGGACGCTGGTATTAATTAACGGCCAGTTTAAGAAGTCTAATCAAGCTGTGACAATTTCCGCACTAGATAAGACGTTTCAGTAGCAATAAAATTATGTTAGAAAAAAAAATTTGTTGACCTGAACTGGGGGGGGGGGCACGTGCCCCCTGTGCCCCCCGGTAAATCCGCCACTGGCCAAATGAGACATCTTTCCAACAAAGACATAATTTAGTAAAGTAAACAGTCATAGGTTTAATGCTGAAAAGTAAGCTATTAATGACAAAAAAAATACTTGTGTAAATCAATCCAAACAAAAACGGCACAATTAAATAAATAAAAGGAGAAGAAATCTATCCCATAAAAAAATTGTATAGGAGCCTGTATTTCAGTGGTTGTCGTTTGTTTATGCGTTACATATTTGTTTTTGTTCATTTTTTTATATAACTAAGTTCGTTAGTTTTCTCGTTTGAAATGTTTTACATTGTCATATCGGGGCCTTTTATAGCAGACTATGGTATATGGGCTTTGCTCATTGTTGAAGACCGTACGGTGGTCTATTAATGTTAATTTCTGTGTCATTTTGCGGGTCTCTAGTGGACAGCTGTCTCATTTGGCAATCATAACACATCTTCTTTTTTTTATTATAGATCCAACGCAGCAATTTTTACAAAACATATCAAATGTTCCACCTTGTCGCACATACATATGGATACAATCATTACAGCTTATTTCCTAATGAATGTAGAGCAAAACTTTGGTTAGCTTGCTTGCTTTATTTGTATATTGTACAAAATATAAAATATACAAGTTAAACTATCCCTTTATATATATTGTTTAAAGATGTCAATCGTATTTTCAAAGCTTGTATATAAACAACTATACAAACAAAGCAAGCAAGCTTTACTTTGCAGGTAAAAGAAATCAGTTGTAATGATTTTATTCAGTTTGGCAAATGTCCGAGCCCGTTAAAAAACGAACAAACTGAAACTACAGTTGCTGACTTCACTACCTTCAAAACAAAGGGAACAGTTTGGAAGTCCCATATACTAAAATGTGACAAAAAAAAAATACTTATAGATTTTTTTAACAGTTACACTGCCATGTATGTAAATATTTCTTCGCCTTTTTTACGAACACAAAATTCAAGGATCCCACATTTGCCTTTAATTATCTATACGTACATTGCTGTACTCGTGAATATCAGCACCGGCGTTTATCGACGGATAACTTTACACTAGCAAATTTGTCTCATGGGTAATTGTGTTTTTTTTGCTGTTGTTTCGTTGCTGTCTGGTGGACAATTACATGAAATCTCTGTGCCATCATCAAACATGTTAATGGCTATATATCGGGTAATTAAAACCCCTTTTTCTTCGCATAGAAACAACTCTTTGTTAATCTGAGCATGGAAGTAATATTTAAAAGGAATAACAACGACTAATTAGCATGTATTTATAGCATGCTGAGCTCTGTACTAAAGTCATACGATTTCATCCAATTATAGTCTCAGCGGTAAGACCCCTTTGGTTACTATCTGCGTTACCGCGGTTGTAAAATGGCATCTGGAATTTCTTATCAGTCACGTGGTTTTATCGAGTCGGGTAATTTTAAAGTACCTGTGTGAAATCCGAGGTTTATTAATAAGAAGGTGGCGCTGTATCATATAAAACCTCTGCCTTCAGATGAAGTCGTATGATGTAAAAAACTTGAAAAACGGACGAGAATTGTTCAAACTACAGCAGTTTAACATGGAAAATTGTATTTAATTTAGCATATTTTTGCTTTTTACCTTTTGTTTTAAACTGTTCTAAAAGTATTTTCCGGTTAAAAGCGGATCCCGAGTTAAACAGATAAATACCGTTGAATCGATCAGGTTTCACATGATGTTTAACAAAATAGTGTAGGCAAATGTAGGCATAGATTTTTTTACTGTTGAAATGTGCAAAGTTAATCGAGATTGAATAAAAGAATATTTACTTTCAAGTATTCTAAATTTATGTATATGTCATAAATGTCATTGATTGCATTATTGAAACTGGACAACTAAAATTGGGATAATATTTTCGTTAATATATATTATTGTGGAATGCTTGTATTAATATAATAAGCTATACAGCAAATATTATAACAAACCGACGAAATGGGCTTGAATCTATCTGTCTTACGGTAAATTCATTTTTACACAAATTAGTTTATGTATCAAGACCTTAAATTGAAGGATAGAACCGTTTAGAATTGTGAATATTTTAATTGACTATAAATACACGAAGGATTTAGATTTTTCGTATTAAATAATGGGGGTTCAAACGTATTTTTTTTACAATCATCTTCTTAACTGTCTGTAAATATTAAAATTGAAATGACACAATCTTGTTCTCCAATTTTCTATGTGATAGCTGTCGGTTTAAACTATTATGATCAAACTAACCAAAAATAGGCAAAAATTGGACTAAAATAAAAATTGAACGAATGACTCTGTCGGCAGCGTGCATCAACGGAATGTAACGAATGAACTATTCGGGTTACTTCGCACGTATAAACGACAAAAACTTGTCTGTTCGTAGTTCTCCGTGAACACGAAAATGACCGATAAGTGTCAGTGAATTGATCGATCACATGCGGAGAATCAACTTCCATGCCAGATATTGAACCAATTAACAAGTTATTGAAAGATGGGCGGTAACGCAGATGAAACCTTTGAAGTGACGACGTTGTTATTCCTTCTAAATATTACTTCCATGATCTGAGCATGGAAGTATTATATTGACAGGAACTCCAACAAGCAGACTTCAAACGTTGATAGTGCGATGCCGCAAAATCTTTAAGTATCTGTTAATTAACTCGACATGTCTTATGGATGCATGGGATCCTATCAAATTTTTGGAACCTCGTGAAAGATCGTAATTACGGAACATACCGAAATAAACGGCTGTGTACTTAATTTTCAAGGAAATGACATTTACTTACAGTGTGAATATCAATATTTACGGGTTTTGCTGCTTAAAAACAAATAAAAAAGAAATGAAAGTCAAACTAAATTCTCGCAACTGTTTTCAACACATAGAAAAAAAATATAGAAAAAACCTGAGGAGTAAAAATACTCAGAAGCAATACACATTTAAGTATAAGTACAAATGTAACAATCAATCTTAAAATAGTAGGATTTTTTATTCATAAGAGGGTCGTTGGCTAAGCACGCGTAACTGTATATTTTAAGCTTGAAAATCATAAAATTTTCATGTAAAATTAACGGAAAAGTTATCAGGAATAATTATTAATATTTCGGAACTGTTTAGCTTTTTAAAAAACACACCAATAAATTCAAATGTGATTTCCATGATAAAAAGAAAAATAACTGCTCAGACCCAATTATAGTGATCGTTCTTTAAATGCATTCAGAAATATTTAAAGCCATCCGTAAAAATGAATCTGTCAAACATCAGAATATTCTCGGACTAGGTTGAATGTTAAGGTTTGTTTACAACGAATTATCATAAAAGGTGTAAAGATTAATCTGATTGACTCGTAACCTGATATTGCTATATAGTGGACATCACATGTGTGTAATTATTAACCTCTTTTAGTCTTTAAAATATATTTGATCATTTTATGATATTTTACGATAGAGAAAACCATATATTTTTGCGCTACACTCGATAAGAGTTAAAGATCTTTTACTTGAAATTTAAGTTATCTGGCGCCATCTGGCACACTTCACGCGCATCACATTATTTTCTGCTAACACTCTACTACAGACTCATTTAATTTTTATAACACGATATTTTCCGATTTTCTTGTTATATTGATAAAAAAATATCTAACAAAACCAAAAATAATCTCAACTTCTTTCCAAATATAGTTAATTTTCTTTTGTCATTCTGTGAAATATGGACCGATTTTTTAGATTGTTTCAGCTGTAGTTTTTATTTATTGAACAAAAACAGGTGTTGTTGTCCATGTAGCGATTCGCAAAAAGCCACAGGAGTTTCCGTGTTTATTTACATTGGTAAGTAGACAAGCCCTTCGATAACAGATCACGTGATAAGATCAGTTTCTGTAAACTTTACAGGCGACAGCGGCATCGCAGATACCCCACAAAGGAGTTATCACGTACTTGACAAACTGAGTCGGAAGCTTTTATTTTCTTAAAGAAATCAGTGGGATCCGAATGTGCTAATTTTTCGTTGGAGTTCCTGTCAATATAATACTTCCATGATCTGAGCATGGAAGTAATACTTTATATCACGAACTATAAATGAGGATACACAAAATGAAAAACTAAGCGAAATTGTGAATCCCGCATTGCACGAAAAAATGTGTTGTATTTCAGTAAATAACACGTGTTCTTGATTGATTGTAAACACGTAGTAGTCCATCATGCATTGTGACTCATTTAGTGGATTGGTCAAAAACCTAGGTAAAAACAGAGACATCCCAGCAGGCACAACAACGTTGAATCATGGAAGTATTATATTGACAGGAACTCCAACGAAAAATTAGCACATTCGGATCCCACTGATTTCTTTAAGAAAATAAAAGCTTCCGACTCAGTTTGTCAAGTACGTGATAACTCCTTTGTGGGGTATCTGCGATGCCGCTGTCGCCTGTAAAGTTTACAGAAACTGATCTTATCACGTGATCTGTTATCGAAGGGCTTGTCTACCTACCAATGTAAACAAACACGGAAACTCCTGTGGCTTTTTGCGAATCGCTACATGGACAACGACACCTGTTTCTGTTCAATAAATAAAAACTACAGGTGAAACAATCTAAAAAATCGGTCCACATTTCACAGAATGACAAAAGAAAATTAACTATATTTGGAAAGAAGTTAAGATTATTTTTAGTTTTGTAAGATATATTTTTATCAATATAACAAGAAAATCGGAAAATATCGTGTTGTAAAAATTAAATGAGTCTGTAGTAGCGTGTAAGCAGAAAATAATGTGATGCGCGTGAAGTGTGCCAGATGGCGCCAGATAACTTAAATTTCAAGTAAAAGATCGTAAACTCTTATCGAGTGTAACGCAAAGATATACGATTTTCTCTATCGTAAAATGATATTAACTTACTTATCAAATATATTTTAAAGACTAAAAGATGTTAATAACTACACACCTGTGATATCCTCTATATAGCAATATCAGGTTACGAGTCAATCAGATTGATTTTTACACCTTTTATGAGAATTCGTTGTAAACAAATCTTAACATTCAATCTAGTCCGAGAATATTCTGAAGTTTGACAGATTTATTTTTACGGATGGCTTTAAATATTTCTGAATGCATTTAAAGAACGATCACTATAATTGGGTCTGAGCAGTTATTTTTTTTATCATGGAAATCACATTTAAATTTATTGGTGTGTTTTAAAAAAGCTAAACAGTTTCGAAATATCAATAATTATTACTGATAACTTTTCCGTTTATTTTACATAAACATTTTATGATTTTCAAGCTTAAAATATACAGTTACGCGTGCTTAGCCAACGACCCTCTTATGAATAAAAAATCCTTCTATTTTAAGATTGATTGTTACATTTGTACTTATACTTAAATGTGTATTTCTTCTGAGTATTTTTACTCCTCAGGTTTTTTCTATATTTTTTTTCTATGTGTTGAAAACAGTTGCCAGAATTTCGTTTCATTTCTTTTTTATTTGTTTTTAAGCAGCAAAACCCGTAAATATTGACATATTTGTCATTCACACTGTCAGTTAATGTCATTTCCTTGACAATTAAGTACACATCCGTTTATTTCGGTATGTTCCGTAATTACGATCTTTCGCGAGGTTCCAAAAATTTGATAGGACCCCATGCATCCATAAGACATGTCGAGTTAATTAACAGATACTTAAAGATTTTGCGGCATCGCACTATACACGTTTGAAGTCTGCTTGTTGGAGTTCCTGTCAATATAATACTTCCATGGTTGAATCAACATTGAATACACGTCAGATTTCAACGTTGAATCCATGTTGAAAAGTAGTGTTGGATTGAAAATTGATATGACGTTGAAAACATAACGTTGTTTCAACATCAGATTTCAACGTTGAAAATAGGTTGAATTTCGGTCTAAATTTGGTCGAGGTTTGTTGAAAACAAGTCGATTGCTGGTTGAAATCTGGTCGAATTTTGGTTGTTCTGTGGTCAGTGTATGTTGAAATCTGGTCGAATGTTGGTTGAAGTGTTATAAGTGTATGTTGAAATCAGGTCCAATGTTGGTTGTTCTGTGGTCAGTGTATGTTGAAATCAGGTCGAATGTTGGTTGAAGTGTTATAAGTGTATGTTGAAATCAGGTCCAATGTTGGTTGTTCTGTGGTCAGTGTATGTTGAAATCAGGTCGTCAAATGTTTGTTGAACTGTGATCAGTGTATGTTGAATAGGTGGGATTTGTGTCCAGGTTAACTTTTAATGTGGTAAATGTGGAGAATAGGATGTTAAACAATGGTTGAATTGAGCTTTTTTAACAGCTGAAATTATTACCCTTTATTATATCCATCAATGCCATTTTATGTGTAATAAAACTGTCGCACAACTATATGTTGGTGGTTGGTGTACATGTAGTATGTAGTGTCGTTGGTATACATTTTGCCTTCACTTTTCCTAATAGACATGATTTTGCTTTGCTAATAACTATTGTGTTCCCACTCAAAAAATGTTTGTGACATAACACAGTAGTTAAATAACAAGTTACCCACACATGCCTCTTACAATGTCAAACAAACACAACTTGAATATTTAATTTTATTTAAGAAAAAAAAAGTCCATATGCTAGACATCTTGTACTGCTGTTTCATATTAAGGTCTAATGTGTACATTCGAAACTTGTTACTACAGCATCTGCAATAGAAAAAAAAAACTTATTGTACTATCTTTAACATAGCTTTGTTAATTTCATTATGCAGCCCATATAAAGAACACTAGTGTCATATGAATGATATAGTTATTTTTTTGAATATTAAGTAATAGCTAACATGACAGGTTTTTTTTTAACTTGAGTTCAGATAGTAAATAATAAATTAATTTAATAAAAACAAACCTTAAGATTTTAGCAGACAAAGATGTAGAGCCCATTTAAAAGAAATTGTGACAAAATTTCACACACTTTTATGCGAAAAAAACAATAGCATATATTGCAATACTCACTTCTTATTATTTCAATCGGTCAAGCTTGGACACCATAGGCATATTTATTCTTTTTATCCGAGATGTACTGTACAGACATGGATTTTTTGGTAAGACATCATCTACAAAAAAAATATGTTTATTAAATTGCAGCATTTTCAAATTGTCAATTCCCTCCTTAAAAAAACACGCTTACAAAATTTGGACATCCAAAACCTTTCATAGGGGACTTTCCGATTTGAATTTTCATCAGAGATCACTATTGTTGTGATCTTACATTTTCTAAATAATTGGTTGAAAAAATTTAAGTCTAGTTATTATTATTGTAACATTACGGGAAGTTTGTCTTCACTGAAAATCCAACATGATTCTGGAATCAGTAGCGGATACTGAAATTTTCATTAGGGGTCCACTGACTGCATAAAAGAGTAGGAGGGCTCAAGTCATGCTTCAGTGATTCCTTATATAGTCAACCAAGTTCACTCTCTCAAGGATGACAACAAGCATTGAGACTTTGACAGTCACTCATCTTGAGATACAATAATGCACCATAGTCACCGATATATTGACAGTCACTCATCTTGAGATATAATACTGCACAACAATCACCGAGATCTTGACAGTCACTCATCTTGAGAAACAGTTATGCACCACAAGCACCGAGATCTTGACAGTCACTCATCTTGAGAAACAATAATGCACCACAAGCACCGAGATCGTGACAGTCACTCATCTTGAAAAACAATAATGCAACACAAGCACCGAGATCTTGACAGTCACTCATCTTGAGATACAATACTGCAACACAAGCACCGAGATCTTGACAGTCACTCATCTTGAGATACAATACTGCAACACAAGCACCGAGATCTTGACAGTCACTCATCTTGAGATACAATACTGCAACACAAGCACCGAGATCTTGACAGTCACTCATCTTGAGATACAATACTGCAACACAAGCACCGAGATCTTGACAGTCACTCATCTTGAGATACAATACTGCAACACAAGCACCGAGATCTTGACAGTAACTTATCTTGAGATACAATACTGCACAACAAGCACCGAGATCTTGACAGTCACTCATCTTAAGAAACAATAATGCAACACAAGCACCGAGATCTTGACAGTCACTAATCTTGAGATACAATACTGCAACACAAGCACCGAGATCTTGACAGTCACTCATATGAATATAAGATGATGGGCCGCAAGCACCGCGATCCTAACCCACACTCCTCCTAAGATACAATAATGACCTTATATAATTTTAAGTGCTTTCGATAGTCATCTCAAGATGCTTTACTTTAATAAAATTCACGTATAATTAACTATATCAATATATGTCATTTTACATCTTAATTTTTCATGATCTTTCATCAATAGATACTTTCGGCATGGCTGCTAAACTTTGAACCTGTGTTTACGTTTTTTCTTCAAACTGCAATATATTCCAGTCTTTAGTGATACGTCTTATTTAATTTTCATTAACATGCATATGGATTAAGTTTAGGCATTAAAAATAAAATAATATTTCTTTTATTTCCTTGATTTTTTTTGTGCTGTAATAAATCGGTCAATTGATAAAGTATCTTTTTAGACGTTATCATATAGACCACTTTGAAATTGGACAGATTATTGTGTACTAATTTGTTATGGTCACACATGTTTCTTATCTGCCGTATTGCTTCATTGATAAATCCTCGGAATATACTCAAATGCACTCATGTTTAGCGATTGCCCGATCACTACTAACAAAGTTGTTTGTATTGAAGAAATTGCAATGTATCGATCGATTTCATTGGCCAATAAGATAAACACAACAATCATAGTATTGATTTAATTTCATCAATGAACTCATGTGACTACAAAAGAATTTACTACAACCACTCACTGTTGCAATGAAACAAAACAAAAATATCTAAACATTAAAATAGCCGGTATGTCTATAAAATCCTTGAATATCAGACTGATTTATTTCCTGAATAGCTTTTATCACGGCTAATTTAAGGTTTTTGCTGACAAGTTCCTTAAATCTTTCTTGTTTTATAACAGTTTTAATTTTTGAAAAACATTTCGATGGGATTCAGATCCGGTGAGTATACCGGAAGAAACCCATAATCAATGCCTTGCATATTAAAGAAAGTATTAAGGATGCTCTCAGATTGATTGTGGTGGATGGCGCAATTATCAACATATATCAAATCTCCCGGTAAAAAGGTCGGTCGGCCATAACAGTCCTGTGACAAACTTGCCTCGTGCCAAAAATTAAGATAACGCTCTGAATTTGAAGGACCGTCAACAAAATTAAAATACAAAACGCAGTCAAGACCAATCAAACAGTTTAAAGTTAAATTTGCACCTTCAATAAATCTTCCTATTCCAATACACTGTTCCCCCTTTTTCGAATGCCCATAATTTCTGTTTGCAGTAACTAATTTGAATCCGCTCTCGTACATGAACTTGATTTGATGTGGCCTTTAAGTAAATATGGAGATGTAGTATGATTGTAAATGGGCCATCTATCCATCGGATAAAAAGATTATTTTTATATATGAACAAATCCATCAACAAATAGTAAAACCCTTGTCGTACAGTTTGTTGAGCCAACATAATTGTAACCATATATTCAATTCTGAACTTGTGCATGACACGTCGTTTAATGGAAGTTTAATTTCTTCCCCTACCCCCACTGGTGAAATGCAATGTGCATGATTGTTAATGAGAAAACTATTTGTCCAAGTCAGGAGCATCTCACCTTTGTAAGTCTTGTATTTATTTTTAATTTTAGTTTCTTGTATATAATTTAGAGTTTAGTATGGCGTTCATTACTAGTATCACTAAACTAGTATATATATTTGCCCAGGGGCCAGCCGAAGGACGCCCCGGGGTGCAGGAATTTCTCGCTGGATTAAAGAACTGTTGTTGACCTTCTGCTGTTGTCTATTCTATGGTCGGGCTGTTGTCTCTTTGACACGTTTCCCATTTCCATTCTCAATTTTATATGGACACAAGAAGATGTGAACAAAACATGTTTTTTATATAAACAGTCAAACTGAACGCTTAGCATACTACATGTATGCCAAGGTGTGATGAAGTGCGAAATGGTTGCAAAAAGAATAGCATTGACCAGATATATAGTGTTTCGTCTTTTCGAACCAAATCAATGCACAAGTAAAACATTTTTCATATAACAAGGTAAAAAAAATACATCGCCGTTGATACTAGCTATTATGTTGTGATGTTTAGCATTTGTCACATATTTACAAAAAAAATTAGCGCCTGATATGTAGTACATATAGAGGTGTGGTATAATTGTCAATGATGCGACTCTTCCACAAGAGATCAGATGACACAGAAATTAAAATCTATATGTCACCGTACGTCCTTCAATAATGAGCAACCGCATAGTAAAAGGCCCCGAAATGACAAATGTAGTTTAAACAAGAACTCTAATGACAAAATTTATGTAAAATCGATATAAACGTAAAATAAATATGCCCACATCAACAGACGACAATCACTAAATCCTGGCTTCTGGTTTGGACAGGCTCTTACAATTAGTATGTGGCGGAGTTAAACATGTTTTGTTATTGACACTGAAGTTTAAGATTTTCCACACCCGATGAAATTTAATCCCCAAATTCGAAGTGCATGCAGTGTACTAGACCGACATATATAATAGAATATAATAGCCAATTTTGTATTTCCCAAATTATAGGGCCCATAAAGGGCATACAATCAGATATATTTGATTTACGTATAATTGGTAACAACAACATATATACAGCACCAAGTCAGGAATATGACATCCATACCTTCCGTTGATTGACCATATAGTGGAGCGTATGGTTTAGTTAGTTATTTAAGGCTTTCCTTACTAATTGAATTTGTACCTTGGACCGTTTTTTGGATATTTTTGTCGTTTATTAATTATTGAAGTTTAATCTTCTTCCTTTTTAAACATTTAAAAACAGAAATAACATGTCCGTGGCGAATAGATTGACGATCAATGTTTTTAAATGGAGACGTATGGACTGGTTGGAACACCCATTTTTTCTTATTGTATGACCCCCCCCCCCAAAAAAAAAAATAAATAAAAATAAAAATTAAAAAAAAAATACAAAAAAATTAAATACAAAAAAAAACCTCGCACCTTTTGAGGCTGGACCCGCCTCTGCATGTGCATGGGATCTAAAGTAATTGACTTTATATCTCCGTGACGCCGTGAAAAGATAGAACATTGATCAAACGTAAAACAAAAGACTTGAATAATACTTATTCATTTATTTAATTCACACATCATAACTAGAAATGCAAGGGAAACTTCCGATCATATGTGTAAACAAATACACATTTCACCCATTGATTCATTCACAAAACTCTTGCTACGTTTATCATGTGAGTTGTTAGCATGTGTGTCTGGGCGGAGCTTTAGCGCTTGAAGGTCGAATCAGGTTTGAAGCGACCAATGACAATGATCGTTTCTTTACGTGTCGATCCAATTAAGTTTTGTTCACTGATCGTGTCGTAGGATCTTTCGCTAAACATGAGTGCATTTGAGTGTACATGTGAGTGACATCTATTATGACCCAGAGAAAATAATATGTTTGTTTTGAATGTGTTGCAATTAAGGTCAAGAATGCCATGTGTTGTAAATCCTTGACTTTTAATTATATCAACATATAAAACATGTTAAAGAACTAGTATTATATGAGATCGCATAGGTGAACCCTAATATTTATTTTGTATTATTTGCCAGACGAATATTTTTTTTTCAATTTCAACCGATGTTCCATGATATATTATGACTCCGCCATCCCAGTATCTTCAATCTCGCCGGGTCTTCAATGTCAATCAGTGGCGGATCCAGGAATTTTCATAAGTGGGGCCCACTTACTGACCTAAGAGGGGCCCGCTCCAGTCACGCTTCAGTGATTCCCTATATAAGCAACCAATATTTTTCCGAAAAGGGGGGAGGCGGGCCCCCAGCCCCCCCCCCCCCCCCCCCCTAAATCCGCCTCTGTCAATGATAACATTCTTTTCCATTCGATTTTGCTTTAAATTACTAAATCAAATGTTCATAAAAACAAGCTCTTCCTCTTCAAGTCATAACATAATAAGTTAATTGCCGCACCCAATCAATGTACAAATATATGTTAATTACGGTCAATCTTGCTGTTCCCGAGATTACAAACACATGTGTGTATAATTGTAAATTATATCTGATCTGCTTAAATAACCAGGCCTTTACTCATATAATTACGGTAAACGCTACACTATTGTAATGATTGTATATCTTAAATTATAATATATCATTAAATCAAACAATAAATGAAAATTTTACTTACTTTACTCTGCCGAGAGCAACTGATGTGGTAACCAAATTGGCGCAAATAAATTCGAAATTTCTGTCTTCTACGCATGTGCCAATCAGAAAAAGATATCCGTTTCGAGTAATTATAATAATATAATAATTTTATCGCAATTAAAAAAGATTAATTTATACATGAAACATTAATCGTTGAATTTATTCAAAAACATCATTAAACCAATATATAAATTATCAATTAAGCAAAAAGGAATATACATAAAATTTGGTCAATCAATCTCATCTTGATTGAAATTTTGGTTGACACTTAACGTCACCAACCTTAACTAAACCGTTTATCAACGTTATATTTTCAACCAATTAAAGCATTGAAAGTATCAACTCAAATTCAATGTTGATTCAACGTTGGCAGTTCAACGTTGAAAATTCTAACCACAAATCAACGTTGATACAACAACGTGTTTTAAACGTTGATACAATTGACGTTGATACAACGTTGATTTTACGTTGATCAACGTTACAACCAAATTTCAACATATTTTCAACGTCGGTTCAACGTTGTGTGCCTGCTGGGATATAATACATCAAATTGTACGGCTTGTGATTATGGTTAAATCTATTATCATGCCTTTATTATGTATGTGCTTTCCCAAAGTAAGGAGCCTGTAATTCACTGGTGTGTTGCTGTATATATCATATTTGGATTTTTTTTCTTATTATTTTGTTCATAAATAAGACAGTGAGTTTTCTTGTTTGATGTGTTAAACCTTTTTCTTAAATAGACTTTGTATAGTTGACAGTGCAACATGAATTTTACGCATTGCTTAGAGCCTTTTGGTCACCTTAAAATGTTGATGTCTGTATCATTTGGTTTCTTGTGGAGAGTTAGACATTATATTGCATATACTGTACAGAAAAAAACGAATGTCACACACTCGCACATCAATATGTAAAAAAAAAATCTGAAATATTTGCCACTGGACGTTAACAACCATCAATTAAATCAACCTGATCAACAACAAACAAAAACGAAATATTTGCCACTGGACGTTAAGCAATCAGCCTGATCAACAACAAAGGAAGACACATTTTCGTGCAGTTTGTATAAAGTAAAAAAAAAAGGGTTTTAACTAACAATCAAGTCAAAATGTTGTTTAACTATTCACACATGTCCATGTCTGTTTCAAAAATAAAAGGAGATTTTAACTAGTCTAAAAGTCAAAAAAAAAGAAAGAAGGGAAACATGTAAATTACGCTTACAATATGGTTAATCCCTTTATATTCGAGGTCAAAAGTGAGACTTATATTGCAATTTTCTATTAAATGATCATTAAATGTAAGTCCTAACTAAATACACAATCCGTGAAAAGGAGAAACCATAAATTTACCGACAATCATAAAAACAACTGAATGCAAGCTCATAATATTTCGAAAAACACAATTAGAAAACAATTTACAGACAATCATAAAAAATCAACCCAATTTAATAATGAACCCAGAAAGTAATCATTTTTTAATGATCTATACAAATTATAAATATAAGACAAAGTTGATCATGATAAACGATATTTATCAAACAAATTAAGTTTTTTTTCTACACATTATTTAATTTTATAATTTGTAAATAATATTTTCGGAAGAAGTGTGTACACCTGTGGTGTAACTACTTCGTGTGTACCAGGTGTCAAATAAAACTCATTTTAACAGGTTGTGATTTACCTGACCATCGGATAATTCAAGCCGAATATACATGTCACACTGCAGTGACATTATGTCTCCGAGACAGGTGTATATTTAATAGAAACCCATTATGAAACATTCAAATAAAATTAACTCTGATACAGGACATACAATTTATTACGTATTAATTATTTAAAATCGTATTTTTAATACAATATCAAATAATGTCTCTTTTTCAATAATACAAATAATCAAAATTAAAATGACATTGAAATACATAATTACGTATGAACTAAAATTATTCAATTAATTATGTTAAATTTAACACTGAAACAGTTAATTCAACTTTACTATTTCTTCGAGTACCTTTAATACTTTGATAAAGACTCTATTGACCACAGAAATCTCGCGAGATTTAAATATGGCCGAGTGAAATCACGGGATTTCGGCGAGTTGCCAATCTCTTGTATTATATGTCTCTGGTAAAAATAAATTACGTCACATATAAATAAACAATTACATGTGCGAAAACATAAGTATTTTAATTTATGCATTTCCATATAAGGTAGTGGTCCTGACCCGTTTAACCACAGAGTGAATATTTGTGGGGGCGACGACGGAATATAGGATTGCTATGTTTCACTATTTCGAAAAATGTTGAAGGCTAGCAAAATTAAGACCACTTGTAAGTAATATACAAAAAAACAGGAAATAAATTTTTACAAAATTTCCATCTGAATATTAGCTTGATTGTAAACAAACTTCTGTTCATGTTTAGTACAGAGTTATTAAAATTTCAAAAACCGAGTGAATATTTGTAGAAGACTACAAAAGATATGTAGGATGGCTTAGATAGTCTTGCTTTTGCCACTAAAGTTGCAGGCGCTATAAAAACATGAAAATAAGTTCATGGTCAGATGTACCTCATCAGACGAACATGTTTACCTTTATATAATCATTCTGTATACCAAATATAGTTGACCCTTTTTTGAATATCTCTTATAACTTTTACTAATAGTATCCAAGAAATAATCCTTATCACAAAATTTAAATATGAACAAATATCCATGAAAATAAGGTCAAGGTCAGAAGAACCTTGTTAGACAGACATGTGCACCATACAATCATTCCATCCATTAAAACATAAATAAACATGAAGAATTACCTTGTTTCAGAGAAACAAATACATAATCACAAAACTGAACATTAATCACTGAACCATGATTTGTTTAGGCTAGGCATTCCCTCAGGATGGTAATAATGAATTGCTGTTTAAAGTCCTGTGGCAATTAAATGCATATTCAGGACAGGTTCGTGAATATTAAGCCTACTTTGTGCAATCCACAAATAGAGCGGCATGTACTAAAAGGTGGAGTGGAGTATTGGAGTGGAGTGGTGGAGTGTTGGAGTGGAGTCATGGAGTGAAATATACTTAATATATAAAAAAAAACTATATCAATTTAAAAATCATTCATAAGTGGTTTTCTTTTTTAAATTGCAGCACACAATGATTTTATATCATTTCATTTGACATATTCAATCAAAGTTGGACAATGTTTTGGGTAGCATTTTATGACAGCTTAGATGGAGGGGAGATTATGTTGTGTATCCTGTAATTTATTTTACTGTCTGAATTGTTGTGTATTTATAATGAGAAGGGGGAGGGAAAGGCCCAGTAACCTATTCAGTTAAAATTAATTTTGGAAGAGCTCACAAAACTTTTATAAAAATACACATATTGCTAAAAGTAATTTTCAAAGTGTTGTACGTATAGTCCCTAGTTAAAAAAAGTATGTCTTACTCCTGGCAAAATATGTTAGAATTAAACAGAGGCTAAAAAGTCATCTTGTGAAAAAAAAATATATTAATAGCTTTATCATCAATGGACTATGATATAATAAAATTAAATTGTCAATCAACATTTTCAGTCACTTTGATTTTTATCTTGCATGTTAATTTAATAACTGTACTATTTAAAAAAAATGTTTCTTCCAATTAAGAATAGATAAGGAAAATGCATCTAGCCACCATCGCCTGTCCATAGAACCCATAAAACTGTCATTACTATAACCTTAGAAACTAAATAACTTTAATAGATGAGAAATGTGGTTGCTTCTGATTTATTTGATAAAATAAACAAAATCATTTATGTTAAATCAGTACAAACGACACATTAAATGTTCTACAAATGTTATCAAAACAATTAAGACAGATACAAGTATATAATGAAAACATTTTCAACAAATTTTATTGTAAAATTAAGAATTTATCTATTGTCCTGAATAATTAATGTTGGATTCCAATCGATTCAAGGAAAAGCAAATGCTCATCTGATAAACTTTGCTTTATTTCATTAAATCTATGAATTTTTTCTTGGACAGTCACAATTTAAATGAAAATATGTGTTTGTAGAGAAACAGATTGTTTCAAGATGTTAGATCTTGGAATTAAATACATTCTATCTTTTTAACACAAGATAATATGGAACATTTCTATGTTTATCTGAAAATTATTGTCCACAGCCGAATCATTTTCATATTATTCCAGCTATGAAAGTAAGATGGAATGGTTGTGTTGTGTAGTTGAATCATGTCTTTGAACTTCAATGTCTTGTTTTTAAAATTATTCACACCAGAATGATGTTAACTAAGGTAAAACTGCTGAGAGACACCCTCCTAAATTATAGAAATCTTAAACTTAATTTTTATTTAATATTCTTTGGAGATATTACCTTAAAAAATGTCCCTGACACATCCAAGGTGAATATTCAATTTGGTATAATGAACATGAATACAGTTGGATGCTGTTAAAATATTTAATCTATGGTTGTATAGCTACACAAGTATACACAATATCTTATAAATTGGTTTAAGATTCTAACTCATTTTTTTCCCTCTGTGACTCTACTGAAAAACTCAACAACTCCACCACTCCACTCCACTCCACTCCACCTTTTAGTACATGCCAAATAGAGCAGCAGTAAATGCCATTTTTTAAATCATTGGTTTTAACATGCCAGGGGGTCCAACTTGAGACCAACCCAATAACACAAGACCACTGATGTAATCTTTGTATGAAGGACATGTATACCTTTTTTATAATTTTATAATATACCAAATATATAGTCAGCCATATTACACATAAGGTTGCAACCATTTGATTTTCTGGGGGGGGGGCTATGTTTTTTTTTTCCTGTGCAAACTTTTTTTTCGCCTTTGGCAAAGAACAATATATTTTTTTAGCAACAAACCAAAAACATTTTTTTTCTTTCAATTTTAGCATTACATAGTGGCAGCTGAGGGTGAAACCAAAATTTTTTTTTTTCTCATGGTCCAAAACAAATTATTTTTTCACCAAAACCTGGAAACAAACTTTTTTTTCCAAAAAAAAACATAGAAAGATCATATCATAAGGAACATACATACTAAATTTCATGTTGATTGCACTTCAGCTTAAAAAAAACCTACCATGACCAAAAACTTTAACCTGAAGCGGGACAGACGGACGAATGGTACGACAAACGGACGAACAGACCAGAAAACATAATGCCCCTCTACTATCATAGATGGGGCATAAAAACACCCTGGTTATTGAACCTGAAATATAGGGTAAAATGTATAATGAAACACCATGAGGCATCTGCATACAGATATGGAGCTATCGAGTCTCTTCTACAGTTTGCATAATTATGATTTTACATAAATCCTTTTAGCATTATAGTCACCTATTAACAGCATTGGTAGCTATATGATGGTAATCAGCAAACACAATGATCAATTCTGTAAGGTAGTGCTTAAAGCATCGTTTATCTTGGGTCTTATTCAAACCAGCAAAGAAATTACACAAAAAATTCTTAAAAAAGTTGAATGATG
The DNA here is from genome assembly GCF_036588685.1 of Mytilus trossulus. Classification (NCBI taxonomy): domain Eukaryota; kingdom Metazoa; phylum Mollusca; class Bivalvia; order Mytilida; family Mytilidae; genus Mytilus; species Mytilus trossulus. Next base: position 26,340,194 of record NC_086379.1, read on the forward strand.
ATGATCGACACCTAATGGAAATATAAATCATCTGCATGTGTGTCATACCGTGGACCACAGAAATCTCTTCCCCCTTAACTTATCCAAATTCAAATGAAATGAGGCTGGTTTTTCAAATATATTTTATTTACCAATTATAATTATTATGATATATCACAATGATACAAAATATCCAAATGAAACCAAACACAATCTGCTTTTGTTAGGTGTGTACGAATATCAAAAAACAAATTGATTCTAGGGATATGATTTTGGACACGTCTGTAAATTATCTCTACAATAAAAAGGAGGAAAAGGATCTGCATCATGGGTTTTGTATCATTAGCATAATATTACATTTATACAAAATAAATGTTGACATTACTGAGGATTCTATTTATTTTCCGGGTTGTTTTTATAATATTGTTTTGAATACTAATTAGGGGGAGATAATCCTAATGTAATTTCCAATTAAATAAGCATTATGAATTAAATTAAATCATGTCTAATTTTTGATACATGTATTAAATTCTGTAAACAGAGTAATTATTCTTTGTTTAATAAAAAAAACCTTTTTATTGCTAACCAAACTTATAAAAGAATTCCATAAACAACAGAATCCTCAATTAGTGTCAACTTTTAAAAATGACATTAAAAAAACATTACAATTCTTAAACAAAGGAAATTAAAGCTATGTTTATGCTACAATAAAAAATACATGAATCAAATTATTTTTTGAGAACAAACTCAACTTATTTACTGGGTTATAAAAAAACAAAATAGCAGAGACGTGGATTAAGAGGATTTTTCAGAGGGCCCCCTTCAGTGGGAAAAATTTGGTTTAATATTTAGGGAATCACTAAAACATGACTGGAGCAGGGCCCTGCTGAAGCAGTCATTGCCCCCCATATTCCTGGAAAATTTCTGGATCCACCAGACTAAATATCTTGATCTGTGCAAAAAATTATTAGATCACCAAGGATATGTTTAACAATTCATTTCATATTTTTAATCACATGCTGTTTTAAAATAAAAAGTAAAGTTTATTTACTCACACCAAATTTCTAAGCATATTAATCTTTATTAAATATCCCCCCCCCCCCCCAAACCCCTTTCGGAGGAAAAATTTGGTTGATTGTACAGGAAATGACTGGTGTTGGGGCCCCTTTATGTTAAGTTCTGGATTCGCAAATAGGTAAAGTGAGTAAGTGTATGATATGTTTGTTTATCCATCTACAACTTTAACCCACAATTATCAAGATTAAATGGGACTTTCTCTAAACTTTCAAATAATCTTCAGTATCTGCCAACACTGTGTTCCATTGTTTTCAATTCAAAAAGGTTGGGAAAACCCAAAATTTCATTATAATAAATTAAAAAACATACTGCCTTTAGTACAGAAAATCAGCTGAAAGTTTCAATGAAAATCTACCAAGCTGTGGATGAGAGCTGATGATGTACAAACAAACAATACAAATCTTCTTTAACACCCCATTTCAAAGGCATATTTATGGGGATGTCTCCTCTCCCTGTTGCGGGAAAATTTTTGTTTAATCAATTGCGCTGGCCCCCTCTAAGAAAGTCCTTTAGGACCCCGCAAAATTTAAGTTTTAATGATTCATCAATTAAAAAACAATAATTGAATGCAAATGGAATACAAATAATATAAATAAAAAAATATCCAATTTGAAACTCAATACAGGAATAAAAACAATTTGTTTACAACTCATTCTGCCACAAGATTACTGTCTAAGGATTCTACTAAAAAAAGATAGTAACAGTTCAGCCACGGTTTGCAGGATATTGTCTGAAGATTGTACCACACAAGGCAGCAAAGGTGTAACTTTCAACTGAAAAGAAATAAAGTCAAGTTTTAATTATTGTTTGATTTCGAATTAATTATTATTCTGGAATATAATAACATTTAATGTGCAATTTTTCAAATAAAAAAAGAACCTGATATCACTGAATGTGAAATATAAAAAATAGAAGATGTGGTATGATTGCCAATGAGACAACTCTCCACAAGAGACCAAATGATACAGAAATTTAAAACAACTATAGACTGTATGACCGTCCACAATGAGCAATGCCCATAAACCATTATCAAGTCAACTATAAAAGATTCCCAAAATGACATCTGTAAAACAATTCAATCAAGATAACTAATGGCCTCATTTATGTACAAAAAATGAACAAAAAACAAATATGTAACACATCAACATACAACCCCAGAAACAGGCTCCTGAAGACAAAAATAAACTTTCCAAACTTTTCTGAGACTTAAGGTGGTACCTTACACTACAGGGAGATAACTCTGTAAAATCAGCTAAACGTTTTAATTACGTTGTGTTATTTAGGGAGGATTAAGCTTTTTAATGATCAAAAGTAGTGTTTGTAAAACTGCTATATAATCAGTGTAATTTATGATAAAATAGTTCGTTCAACGTTTTTGAAATTTTTATATTTTTGTCAAAGGGTCAAAAGTAATACTTTGTCAAAATTTTATGAAAATATAAACGAGCCAAATTAATTTTAGTGAAAGTGTTGGGTACCACCTTAACATCAATTTTCCATGAGTAATTATTTGAAATATTCAACATGATGAGTGCAGAAGCTGCTGATAAATTCACTAAACAAAAAGTTAAAATAATTGAATACGGTATGTTATTTGTTGTTTAGTTGACACTTACTCCACACAAAATTTATGTTAAAAATGTAGGAATAAAATTCTTTTGAAAGTTGAAACGAATATATGAACCACTGAATGTAAGGCAGTTATTATGCATCTTTTTATAAAAGCTATTTTTTTACTTGATATCAGGTTATATCCCCTTCATATTTCTTGTTCAGGAAAGGGACAAAAAATCAGTAAAAATGGATACATAGATATCTAGGGGCATAGATACATGTATAATTAAAATTTAAATTGTTTGTTGATTAATAAATTCTCACCTTAAACAGCTCTCTTTACTCCTCAAGCAAGTTACTTAAAGGAAACTTGTGATGCTAACCTGTAAAACAAAGTTCAAGGTCAGTTATTCGCAACTTTAAAAAATATATATAGATCATAATAATTGATTAAAAGTTCTCGAATAACATACAAAATTCTGTGAGAAAATAATTGGTATTCAAAATCAAACTAATGGTTATGTTTTCTGCTCTTTGTATGTTTTTTTTTATCTCTCCAACTCATTCTCGATTGCTATTTTCAATTCTATTAAGTTTGCAATACAAAAATAAACTTGTACTTTATCATATAGTATAGTATTTCAAACCTTTAAAAAAACAATTGATATCAATTACTATTAAATTATGAAAAAAACTAAAAGCTTGTATACCTACCATCATGTTAACAATATCAGATATTCAAGTCTTACTCCCCACATCATGAAAACATTGTAATTTCAACAACCTGGAAAAAAATGTTTTTAAGATTAAATTGTACATAAGATTTTTTTAAAAAGTGTAACAAAATTATGCCTTGTCACATTTCTTATGAATTTGTCTTATACTATCATTTTCTGTATGTTAACTTGATACCTAAGGTACAAAACAATTCAATTGAATACAAGTTGTTGTTCACATCCATTTGTATTTTTGTGCATCTGATGAGTTGAGCCTTTTTCAACTGATTTTTATAGTTCGTTCTTATGTTGTACTGTTATACCACTGTCTCAGGTTAGGGGGAGGGTTGGGATCCTGCTAACATGTTTAACCCCGCCACATTATTTATGTACATGCTTGTCCCAAGTCAGGAGCCTGTAATTCAGTGGTTGTCGTTTGTTTACGTGTTACATATTTGTTTTTCGTACATTTTTTTTACATAAATAAGGCCGTTAGTTTTCTTGTTTGAATTGTTTTACATTGTCTTATCAGAACCTTTTATAGTTGACTATGCAGTATGGGCTTTGCTCATTGTTGAAGGCTGTACAGTGACCTATATTTGTTAATGTCTGTCATTTTGGTCTTTTGTGGATAGTTGTCTCAATGGCAATCATACCACATCTTCTTTTTAATGTGTTATAAAATTGTTCAGCATTGATGTAGATGTCCTCAAAATCAAACCCATTATAAACAAATAAGTTAAAATGCCTATAATAATATGATCATTAGTTTTGTGGAATATTTCAACTCACCACATATTTTTCATGGTAAGGCCTCAGACTGGGTTGAAGATTTAATTGACCATCTTCCTTAAGAGCTGCTATCCTAACCTGGAAGGTGGTTTATGTCCTCATCTTATTGTCCATTTGCTTTCAGAAATAACATTATGTAAAAATAAATATCAGATGCACTTTTTAAGTCTTTTAAAATTTCACCTAATCAATTGTAGTTACCCACAATTTCTCCCACCCTCCAAATCTATTATCTATAGCTAGAGCTCTGCTTACATTTTTTTTTATTTACAGAACTCTAAATAAAAGTAATTTTAGCCAGTATACATCTGATATTTAAAGAAAATGTGTACAAAAGTGAATATTTTAATTAAAAAAGTTATATTCCATATAAACACTCAGGAAATTTCAAGTATAATGAGTATAACAAAGGAATTACCTCCCTTTTGTCCTGAAAATTTCACTGTTGAGACTCCACACCCTTTAAATATTTAACAAAACAAAATTTGTATAATTAAAATAAAGAAATAATAATATGTAAAAACTACAACACATTTCAATAAAGGGATGCGCTTTAGCACATGATACGGCCGTTGCTCTTTTAAGTTTCACCAAAACTGCATAAAATCCCCCTTTTTTAAGTATAAAAATTCATTACTTAAGAAAACGTAAAATCTAAAATTAATAAAAAGGGAAAGGGAGCTTATGTCAATAGATATAAACAATTTACCAAAGTTTCATGGACATTGGTGAAAGCCTTTTTGAGTTATTGTCCAGGTGTGAAAAATCCCCCTTTTTTATGAATAAAGCCCCATAAATCTAAAACTTAAAATCTGGAATTTATAAAAATTGAAAGGGAGCAATAACAAAATGTATATAAAAATTCAGGAAACTAAAAAAAAACACTTTACATATTTTTTTTAGATTCTCCATTCTAAACCAACTGGAGGCTTTTGACTAGACAGACCATTATTAAGTTGACAAGTAAAATTTGTCTGTTCCATTTCATTTTCAAAGTAAAAATGAAATAGAGATACAGGGGGTGGGGGAATAACGAAGAAGATCTAACAATTGTAAATACAAGCTTCCAATCTAATTGAAAATGGAGAATCTTTACACCTTTTTTTTTTTTTTTTTTTTTTTTTATAAAAAATTACATTTTTTGAAATATATACACAAAAAAATTGAATAACATTCTTCAGTTTTATCACATAATCATTGCTGCAGCCACAGCTTCCTGAAATAGTAATAAACATTCTTAAACATATTTGTCAAAACAAGATCAAACCGATATACCGATTTATACAATTATTAGCAAAAAAGGATGATAAAATCAATGGCTGATGTGCATCATGTTTATTTTCCTTTATTAGTTGTATGAATTAATGCATTGGTTTTCTAGTTTGAAACTGTTTCACATTTTGTTATGTTCAGGCAGGGCCTTTAAAACTGGTACTGTAAAACCAGAAATTATTGCATGCTATTCTTGTGATTTTTCAACAAATGGACAAATATGCAAGATAAATAATCCCAAGATTTCAGAAAAATCTGGCCTCAAAGTTTTGCATTAGAGATTAGATTTATAAATACAAGTTCCTATTGTGATATTCAACCAGTTGCATTATTTACATTCATATAGGTTTTGCTCATTGCTGAAGGTCCTACAGTGATTGTAATTTGCTTCTCTTATTGATAGTTGAGTAGTTGGCAATCTTATAACATCTCTTTATTCTTAAATACCCAATCCAGATTACCAGTATAATTAAAACTATTAATTTGGAAAATATTTCAAAATACATGTGTTCATAAAAAAATACATGGTGAATTTAAAAATTAATTAATAAATATTTTAGTTTCTTACCATAAAATTCAGCTCCAATGGCCGTTTCCCAGCTTCAATCCTTGCAGACAAGCTGTGGTGCTAACCTGAAATATAAAATACAAAATTGTTTTAAAGGATAACTTCTGAAATATTGTATCTATGATATATAAAATGGGTTATATATGCGATAGGTTTTGAGAACATTGGTTAGACATCAATCCAACAACACAATTCAATCCTAAAAGGAGTAGGCTTAAAAGGGTTAAGTTGGCCCTAAGATTTTTTTTTTTTAAATCAAGCCCAAATACTACAAATTTAACATATATATTGTTCTGGTATCATTATTGATACAAAATAAACACTTCATTTTGGCACCTGACACTATAAACTATTAAGTTATGACATCTTGATTATGCAATTCTGGTGTATTCGCAAAAGCGCCAATTAAGGTCCAATTTTTCACAATTCAGAACAGTTTTTAGCATATCCAGTAATAGTTTACGTCTTTTTATTTAAATACATGTATTACCCTTGGTTCCTATAAGTTACGAAACATTTTGGATCAAAGGTATTCTTTAAGCTTTTAGGTAAGAAAATTCACAAAATTATAGCATTTTGATAATATCTCCCAATATAGCTAATTATGGAGACTACAATGTATTATAAAGAAGCGATTTATTTTAAGTCACATTAAGTTTCTTGAAATATATCCATTTAAGATCCAAATTGGGGCCCCTTTGATATTCTATGATAAAAGTTGAAATTTAAAATCTATTATAAGGCCATACTTTGCCAAGAGACCATTGTCATATGATACTGATAAAATAAAGAGTATATATACTGTTGACCAAACTCTTATAAACCTTTAACCCTAAAAAAGTCAGTATTCATTTTAAAATAATCTTATTTATAGATTATTTTTTTTTAAACAGGATTAACAATACTGGTACCTACCTACATATTAGCTGTATTTGACCACCAAGTCTTATTCCCACACCATGAAAACATGCCACAGAAAGTACCTAAAAAGAAATTAACACATTTATTAATTTTACAAACCAATTTCTATGTCAACCTAAAGATTGATTTACACATTTTTCTGATTTCTTACTTCAAGTACCAATAGTATAAAATCCACATATTTTGTAAAGATTGAAAAACAAACAAAAGTAGTCAAGGTTTATGATTTGAATTCTGCACTCAACTAATTTGAATAATGAAAATGAGTTGTCTCCCATTGAATGAACAAATCTTGCTGTTAATTGTGCTAGTCTCCCCTTGAAAGTTAATTCCTATCTTAGAATTTACTCCTGCAATTGTAATAGAAATTCTTGTTAATGTACAATCAAGGGGTACAATCAAAATTACGTGATGGATATACACACACCGGAAGTTACAGTCGAACTCGCCGCTTGAAAGGTTAGTAGTTGCATTTTCTTGTTTATATCAATTAAATTTTGATTAATAAGTTGGCACACCGAATGTCGGATAGTATGTAGTTTTAAAATACACAATTGTTTTTGCTAGAAAGCGTGCAGTTATTGAAAACACTTCGACACAGTTCCAAATTTTCAACGAATTTTTGTGTCGAAGTGTTAGCAGTAACTGCACGATTTCCAGCAATGATAATTGTGTATTTCAAAACTAGATAGTATCCGACATTCTGTGCACTACCTTATTTATTAAATTTCATTGATATAAACAAGTAAATACAACTACTTACCTTTCAAGCGGTCTGCTCGACTGTTACTTCCGGTGTGTTTATATCCATCACGTGATTTTGATTGTACCCCTTGACAATGGTATCCCAAAATATTAAACTGGTAAATAAATTATTGAAAGATGTTTTTCATGCAGAAAATAAGGATGAATATGTACATTTAACAAATATTTCTAGAAAATGTATAGAAATTGTTTGACTTCAATAAACTTGCCTTCTCAATTTCATGGTAAAGCCTCAGACTTGGTTGAAAATTTTATTGACCATCTTCCTTAGAGCTGCTCTCCTGGCTGCCAGAGTGGCTGTAATCATTATCTTAATTGCAATCTTTTCGTTTTTGGTCCATTATTTATAGAAATAAATAAAAAAAATATCAGATGCACTCTCAATTAATCATGTATCTTGAAAATTTCACCAAATCAATTCTACCGATAGTGTCCCATAATTTCTCCCACCCTTAAATCTATTATCTCGAGCTCTGTTTACATTTTTTTTTATTTACAGAACTCTGAATAATAGTCATTGTTAGCTAGTATACATCTGATATTAAACAAAAAACTTATACATATGAATATTTAAGTAAAATAATAAATTTAAAAGAATGAGGAGTTAAACAGGGGAATAATTTATTACCTCCCTTTGCCAAAAATTTCACCTGTTTAGACTCCACATCATTGCTATATCTAACAAAAATACAAGATGGTATAGCTATAATAAATAATAAATAATTTGATATAAATTATTTAAATAATTAACAAAAATATTTAGTACTTAATTGTTCACCTAGGTGGTTCACTTCCATTACTCCGATTTTCTCAACCAATTGAAAAAATGGACACCAAGATATATAACAAATCTTGCTTATTGTGGAATTTAACACTAAAAATCTGAATTAATCTTTTCTCACCAAGATGTGTTTTTTTCTATGCTTCTTGTGAAATAATCTTTTTTATAGCTAAAAACACTGCAAAAAATAACAAACTAATGAAGAAAAAAAGAGATACATCCAACAAATCAGAAAACCAAAATGTACATTTTAACAAAATAACATTATTTTTCTTTTTTTTTTAGATTCTTCATTTTTAACCTTCTGGAAATGTTTGATAACACATTGACCATAATTAAGATATCAAGAGTAGGTCTAAAAGTAAAATTGTAAAATTATGAAGTATCAATTTAGCCAACAACTTCCAGCTTTGTTGAAAATGGAGAATCTTTACAATTTTTAAATTTTTTTTTTGGTAAAAAAATATGAACATTTTTTAAAACATACACAAAAATAGTCTGAATTACATTCTTTTTGGTTTCAGTTGTATTGCACAATAATTTCCTGCAGCCACAGTTGAAGTCACCTGAAAAAGAAATATACATTCTAATATCTTTCAGAACAATATTCAATGCAAAGGAATAAGTAACTAGTTAATAAATGCACTTATGATGCATAGAACAATAGAACATTGCTTTTACCTTGCTTTGAAGTGATTCTGTAGACTGAATTTACAAACAACCAGTCTTCAGTAGCAAACAAGGGATGAAAAGTAGTTGGTTGTTGTTCGACGTATTTATAGATTATCGTTGAGATGACCAATGATAATCTGTTTATCGCTATTTTACCTATGATGACCTTGTCAATTTCAATGTCAATTTTGTTAGCAACGCCACGTGGTCTCCTTAGTTTCTAGCGATAATTTTTCCATCTCAAGCGAGAAGCATGATATGAAAATTATCACAAAAAAGATCAAAGGAAAAATGCACAAAATAGCGATAATTGTTATTATTTCATGGTTTCATTATAAATCAAGCTGTTGGTTTTCTTGTTTGAATTGTTTCACATTTTGTCATGTTTCTAACTTTTAAAGTTAACTGTAAGGTATATGTTTGGCTCATTGTTGAAGGCCATAGTGACCATTTGTTGCTTACATATCATTTGGTCTCTGGGAGATAGTTGTTTCAGTGGCAATCATACCACATGATGGTCCACATCCCATTCATTATACAATGTATATACGGGAACAATTTTAGAAAACTTACAGATAGTAAGATTTTCTTAGTAACTGAATAATTTTTTTATTTCCTTTATTTATCTTGATACCTCCCTTTAGATTATATCACAGTTATAGTTCAAGAAAAATTAAAGTTTACTACGTCTCAAGATCTGCATAATTAAAATATAATACTTCTTTGCACAACATTCTAGGGTATTTACATGTTCTTGGCTAAATGACTCATTAATTTATGTATTGGTTCTTACCATATTATTCAGCTCCAATGGCCATTATCAGCCTCAATCCTTACAGACAAGCTGATGCTAATCTGAAATATAAAGTGTTAAGTCTTACCAGAATGGTTTCAAAAGATCACTGTTACCATATGAAATTATAAAGAAATAGGTTACATATATGTGTAATAGAGGCTGAGAACATATATTAACTAGATAGCAATCCAACAAACTAAATAATTAGGTTCGATATTCAAAATTACGTTATGTTTGTACTGATAAAAAAAAAAATGCGTAAACTAGAAACCAAACTCTTACAAACTTTCAAGCCTGAACCACATAAAATTTAAAAAGAATATTTATAAAACATTTATTTTATTCGAAACTGTATACTGGCACCTACCTATATACTAGCTGTATTAGACCTCCAAGTCTTATTCCCACACCATGAAAAAATCTCACAAAAAAAACCTGAAATATATGAAAATTTACAATTTATATACTTTATATTTCAATTTCCCTGACATTTACCAAACATTATTCCAATTTCTTACTATAACATAAATAACTGTAAAATCAATATAAAAGATTAAAATCAAAAACAGTAAGTCTTAAGTTTATTGATTGAATTTTCAACTCCACAAAAATAATAATTTAAATATATTCCATTGTTTATAAAGGTAAATTATGAGTTATCTCCCATTGAATGGCAAAAATAACATTTTACATTAGCAACATCAACTCTATCATATGCCCTTAATATACAATTTTTATCAAATTACTGTAATAGGCCCAAGACCACAATTAATGACCCCGCTTTTCGTTGTCCACGAATATAGTTCCTTTTAATTAGAGTGTATTTTTCCTTAATTTTTTTTCTTTCCTTTCCTCACTCATTCCTTAAATCTTTTTGGGTGGAAATGAAAGAAGAGAGGTCAAATAAATTTTTGGAGGTTGTATTTTAACTGATTTTGATATGGAATGAGTGATTAGGTCAAGTGCAAAAAGGTGATATTTACAGTTTTTGGAACATCTCTTGACTTGTCAATAGGGGTATGGATGTGTATTGGCTAAATTTGTAAAAGTGATTGCTTCAATCTTTCTGAATTTTGGATATATATTTGGACTAGGACAATACATTACACACACAAAAAAATTGACAAAAGTGCATGGTGCAATTTTTTTAATGATTCAAAAGGTTATAAAGAACTGATAGAGGAATTAATTGTGGTCTGTGGCCTAAGAGGTGCATTTCAGCAAATTTTGAATTTTTACTTTGGCATCTTTTCTGAATGATTTATTGGTATTGATTTGTCAAACTATATGAGAAGAAATGATTTTCACTTTCATTTGATAGAAATTTTGTGAAAAAGTCACTTTTCAGGTTAAATGCCTAAAATGTAGCTTTTTCACTTTTTTCACAATTTTTTCAAAAACAGCATGCTTAATTTCTCTCTGACAGTTTTTTTCTGATATCTATTTGTGTTTGTGGTACTTATTTCAGTTGTTTAACTTATTTGTGAACTCTGAACACAAAAAAAAGTAGATAAAAACATAAAAGGAGTGCAAAATGTGCTGTTTTAATAGTCTAAGGCTAATGGTCAGTATACACAGCAGGTGAAATGTGAAGTTCTATGCACTTAAAAGTTGTATTCCAAAACAGATTGCACTGAACCTACATCAAAAACACTTATTACTGGTTGCTTAACCATTTCTGTTTCACAGACTACCTTTACTTTCTTCTGTTGGATAGCAAGTGGTTTAAATATTGGCCTTTTGAGGCTGAAATTTCATTCAGTTTTTAAACAGTAAAGTTAATAAACTTTGCATCAGACCATACTGTCTGCATATATAGTTGAAAGTGACAGTCTTGTTACATCCAGGCTCCATGTTTTATCATATCTGAGCACAGATTTTAGCAAAAAGAAGTATATCTCCATCTCCCATATCATTTATATGCTTTTAAATATGCAAATGTGGGGAACGGCCTAAACTGGCAATCTGTTTTTTTAAGCATAACATTGCTAAAGACCATTTTATCCACATGTGTTATGCTATTTGAAACTTATATTTCCATCAAAAGTACATTTATAACCTGTTAAAGTTTGTTTGATAACTTAACAACTTCAGAAAATTGTGGTAAGTGAAAAATATTACATTTGATATAAGGCCTCACCCTAATTGAAAACCTCTATTTTTTGGCACAGGCTCATATAAAATTAACTTCTGGCCATTTTTCATAAGTCTGATACATGAAGTATGCTTTCTGTTGCTTTAAATAGATGTTAACTTATACATAGAGACATTAAAAAGTGTTAGTTTTGGTATCTTTTGGTTTTTAAAAGCTCAAATTTGATAGTTTTAATTGTTCTAATTCAACGCCACAATTCAGCACCCAAAATTCAGATATAAAAAATGCCACATTTTTTTTATGTGGTATCATATGGCTTTGAAACTTTGTAACCTGATTTATAATATACTAAGCTTGAATCATGCCAAGTTTTATTAGAATTGGTCAAGTTTTAGGCCCCTCATAGGCCCAAGACCACAATTAATGACCCCGCTTTTCGTTGTCCACGAATATAGTTCCTTTTAATTAGAGTGTATTTTTCCTTAATTTTTTTTCTTTCCTTTCCTCACTCATTCCTTAAATCTTTTTGGGTGGAAATGAAAGAAGAGAGGTCAAATAAATTTTTGGGGGTTGTATTTTAACTGATTTTGATATGGAATGAGTGATTAGGTCAAGTGCAAAAAGGTGATATTTACAGTTTTTGGAACATCTCTTGACTTGTCAATAGGGGTATGGATGTGTATTGGCTAAATTTGTAAAAGTGATTGCTTCAATCTTTCTGAATTTTGGATATATATTTGGACTAGGACAATACATTACACACACAAAAAAATTGACAAAAGTGCATGGTGCAATTTTTTTAATGATTCAAAAGGTTATAAAGAACTGATAGAGGAATTAATTGTGGTCTGTGGCCATTGTATAGAAAATGTTTGGCTTAATTAAACTTGCCTTCTTATTTTCTTGATGAAGCCTCAGACTTGGTTGAAGATTTATGTAACCATCTTCCTTGGAGCTGCTGCCATGGCTACTTTTCATGCTTTTCAACATAATTCTTTGTGATAACCAGTTCACTGAATCCATTTTAATATTCCAATGTCCTTTCCGTTGTATATAATCCAATATACAATTGTCCAAAGAATGTTCCAAAGCATCTCACAATATTTTCTTTTTACATTCATGGCAGCATGGAAGTAATTCTCAATATAAAAAATAATTGTTTGAACTCATACATAAAACAGTAAAAATATCAGATGTGCTTTTATACATGTAACTTGAATTTTGAAAATTGACCAAATGTTTTTTTTTAAATACCCACAATTTCTCTTTCCATTTTTATTTAGAACTATGTTTACATTTTTTTTATTTACATAGCTCAAATTATTGCTCTTATATTAGTTAGCAGACATCTGATATGTAAATACCTAAAAAAAAAAAAAGAGGTTATAAAAAAAGAACAGAATATTTATTGGCTAACACCTATAAATCACAAACATTTTTTTAATATTTTGGAGCATAGTTTAAAAAATTTCCCTTGTTTTAAGTTTCTCAACAAAGGAGAATGGTCTTTACTGAAATTTAAATATATGGAAATATAAAAGGTCAAACATTTGTGATGACGATTAACCTTAATCAATTTGCATGCTCATCATGTGAGTTCTAAACAAAAATTGTTACATTCTTACAAAGGTTTAAATAAAAATCTCCTAATTCAAGAATAGAAAAAATTATAACTGCAGGAGTTGATTACACAAACGAGTACTGTCTGTTTCATACTAGGAATAACACAACTTCAACGTGAGTGCAATCTTCCTTTGAAGTTTCAATGGTAAAAGAAACGCTGATAATATAAAATACAAATATAATACAAAATAGTGGTATGTTGTAAGAAATCTTTACATTTAGGATAAAATTTAGGATGAAATATTGTAAACTAAAAAAATCCTGTTTCTTTAAATTAAAAAATAATTGTCCAAATTCAAATTCCATGTAATAAAATCATTAAACTAGAATAGTTGAAGGAAATAGTTTCAAAATTTACAATTCAAAAGTAGCATTTTTGTTCCCAAATTAAGTTTGATACATGAACCATATTAATCGGTGATGTCAAAATTTGTTTTTCATAAGAATGCTTCCAAAAAACTTAAGAGAAGAGAAATCACTGATATCTTGACATTAATAGAGATGGACTGACACAAGGTAAACTTTGGGAATGACTGGTTCCTTAAATGGAGGATAACAGTCAGAACTAGCTCCTGTAAATACACAAGACAGGAAACACCTCTTTTCTGCCATTTCGAAACAAATCCCATGTAATAACGTAAATAGTTTTTTCCATCTTCAAATGATAAAAAAGCAATTATTCTCCCCCAGGGGTGGTTCCAGCCATTTTTAAAGAGATGGGGCTCCCACCCAGGATAAAAGGCAGGGTTCAAACTAGGTTCTGTTCTCATTTAATTGCAACCAAAAAATTTGTACAGGTTCTGCAGATCCCAGTGTCTCGCTTACTTTTGCTGTTAATCCCAGGCTCAACAAAAATGAGGGGGGGGGGGGAATATCAATAAAAATATTCCTCTCAGACTATCATTTGATTGTAAGAAGCTTCTGTCCAAGTTTGGTAAAAATCCAGAATAGTTTATGAATCTAATAATTGTTTTAAAAACTTTAACTTCAGAATATAAGGTTAACTAGGTCCATTAATAAGCAAAATACGGAAAAACAGGAAATAAGTTTTAACTAGCTTTTGATCATAAACAAGCTTCTGTCTAAGTTTGTTACAAATCCAGAATATTTGAAGAAAGTTATTAAAATTTTAAAAACTTTAGTGAATGTATTGTATCCTGGCATTTATAAGTAGAATATGGAAAAATTAATTTGTTTCATTTACAAAATTTACTTCTGGGTACTATCTTATGATCATATACAAGCTTCGGTGGAAGTTTTAGAAATCCAGAATAGTTTTAGAAAGTTATAAAAATTTCAAAAAACTTAAACTAAAGAGTGAATTTTTGTGATCGCCAATGATGACGCTGCTGACAGAATGTAGGATGGCTAAGTCTCATGTTTTTTTCAATTAAAGTTGAAGGCTCGACAAAAAGTATTAATGGTTTAAAAAGAATGTTAAATAAAATTTGTTGAATAGTGTTTAATCAAATTTTGCAGAGGTACATGCTTCCAATTGGCTTCCCTCAGAGTTACATGCCTCTAATTGGGACCGCGCTGCCAGGGGTACTGCTTCTAATTAGCTTTAGCAGACAGAGGTATATATGTACTGCTTCAAATCAGCTTCGCAACAAGACAGAGGGTATGTGCTCCCAATTAGCTTCACTAAGAGGTACATGCTTCCAATTGGCTTCGCTCAGACAAACGTACTGCTTCCAGTGTCGAAATGGTACGGTATGCAAGTCTGTACTATATCCAGCCTAGTAAATGGTACATAATTGCAAGTCAAATGTCGTCCAAATATACAAAAACATATTTTATTTAACATTCTTGATCTAGTTTATTTTCGCATCTACCTTCACTCTCCTATTTATAATTTATCCTGATGGTGACATTGTGAAATGCAAATTATCATTACAGGATTCTGCAGTTCCCTATAGTTTCAATCCTGATGAAGGTGCCATAGGATCCAAAATATGGCTATCTTATCAAATTCACTTTAGCAATCCCTTAATTTTTTTTATTATCTTTTGATTAAAAGAAGCATGTCCTAGTTCTGTCAAAGTTTGGTAAAAATCCAGAATAGTTTATGAATTTAATAAATATTTTAAAAACTTTAACAGCAGACTGAATGTTATGTTAACTTGAAGAAAAACTAAGTCAGTTATAAGTGAAAAATACAGAAAAATGAAATTTTATTTTTACAAAATTTACTTCTGGGTACATGTACTATCTTATCATCATAAAAAAGCTTTGGTCCAAGCTTGGTACAAATCCAGGAGAGTTTAAGAAAGTTATCAAAGTTTTTAAAACTTTAACCACAGAGTGAATGTAATATTTCCCAGGAGAAAAACTAAGTCCATTACAAGTAAAATACGAAGAAATGGAATTTTATTTTTACAATATTTACTTCTGAATACTATCTTATGATCATTTACAAACTTCTATCCAAGTTTGGTATAAATCCAGGATAGTTTAAGAAAGCTATTAAAATTTTAAAAACGTTAACCACAGAGTGAATATTTGTGGACGATGCCAATGACGGAATGTAGGATCGCTATGTGTCACTTTTTCAACTTAAGTCAAAGGCTCGACAAAAGGAGGATCCAACCTCTCCAGAACCCCCACCCTCTGAATCTACCACTGCCCCTAAAGTATGGTACATGATCTAATTTGAACCTGCTTAGTTATAAAAAAGAAGATGAGGTATGATTGCCAATGAGACAACTATCCACTATCCACTAAAGACCAAAATGACACAAACATTAACAATTATAATATGTTTAAAGTGAATATTGTATGCATTTTTAAAAGAAATATAAGGGGAATTTCGAAAAGAAATGTCAAAATCTTGTCATGAGTAATTTTTAAATGTGACGAAAAAGTTAAAATTAAAAATAGTTGTTAATTATGTACTGATAATTATAAACCAAATAGTTATACCAAACATTTTTAAGAATTACACTGATTTTAGAAAAATATGATGCCGAATGGACAAATGTCATTTTTAGAAATTTCTTAATTAAATTAAATTTGAAACAAGTTATCTCCCTTGCTTAAAAGTAAAAGTTTTCAGCTGTGTAAAGACAAAGCAAAGAAACAAACAACTATTTCGCTTAAATACAACATTCGAGGCTAATTGATGAAACTTGATTACAAATATTTTTCAAGCAAAATGTGAATACTGTGGATTCCTTATTATTGACAGTTTTTTTTATTATTATTATTCATGTGAATGACAAATTTTAGGTTTTCACAAAATTATTTTTTGGGGGATTTGTATGGAGAATTTGTCAAATGTCTGAATGAAAGCATATTATTGGGGGTTAGAGTTAAAAATGAACCCAAGAATGATATATTTGAAGCAAAATAATTAGATACTTCTGTTTAATACTAGGGATTTTTATCTAAATAACTCTGGGAAATGATGATAGTTTCAGATAAATAAGAATGAAGGTTTAAGGGGGGTATTTGAAATGATTTAAATACTTTTTCTTCCCACTTGGTCAAGCATTAAGTGAATTTAATTTAAAAGGTAGATTATAATTTTGAAATGTTACTTTTACTTCACCATTATCTTGTTAGCAATCAGTGCTTTTAAGAAACAGATACCCTGAAATAATTTTGATGACGCTTAAGTATATAACATTTTGGGTAATTTTTCACAATAAGGTATTTGAATTCAATCTAAGATACAAATATATTTTTAATATTTTGGTTTCCAATACATCATAATATGTCAAATATAATTTAGAATTTGATTAAAGACCTTTGTTTTTGACATTGTTTCGAAAATTATAAAACTTTTTTACAGATTTAAGCTCAAAATTATAATTTTTTTAATACTTAAATTACCAAACAAATATCAAATATTTTCATTTCAGAATTACATATAAAGATTCCCTCAAAAGCAGAACACCATATCCTGAACACTTGAAAACCATGACACCATTCAAAGAACCAATGAAAAAACAAAAGAAACAACCAGACCCTAGCAACTGCAAGCTACTCCAAAGAGAAACTATGTTAGTAATAGATAAGAAACGCAGCGCTCTGAGCTCAATGTATTTCTGAAATGGTCATTTGATATTTGCTTAGTCTTCAAAAAAAAAATCAAGATGAACATTAATGTTCAGCTATGAAACTTTAAATGCAGATGACAAACTTTAATTTAGTTTCAAGTACAAATGTACTGTTATTCTCCAATTTGACAATCAAGATGTATTGAAAACAGTAAAATATTTAGGGAAGTTGTTAAATTACAAAACTGAAATTTCAGTTTTATCATTTAAACGAGTGTATCACCAAAAACTGCATGAATTGTTTTGAAAATTTCAACCACCCGAAAGCACTAACAATGCAAACAAGACAATGTTTAAAAATGTTTTATAAATATCTGTTGATCATTTGATCCAAGGACCTTAAACTGTTTTACAACCTAATAAACCTCATCCTAAGTTATTTCAACTATCACCCTTTCTGCATTGATCAATTTGATAAAGAAATTAAATAAATGGGCGTTCCACTCTGGGTTAATCTCCAACCTCTTTTTTAGCTTCAAATGTTGTTGCATATATAAGTATGGAGATTTGTCACATTGGCACTCATACCACATCTTCCTATATATATCAATTTAACTATTGAAATTGATGGGCAAACCATTTTGCTGCATTTCAGAAGAAAATCTTGTTCAATGGTTAAATAGTGTTGTAATCAAATTATATCAATCTTCTTCCACGGTTTTATCATTTAATATCCAGTTTTTAATGTATATTATAATTTGTTTGCCTGAATCTTTTTTTGAGTTTTTTTCGGTCAAATTTCTAACTTGGTTGTTCACATGAAATGCTTAATAAAAATCTCTGTCATTTATGTATTCAAGCTGAATATGTTCTCAAAAAAAATACTTTTTGGTAATTTTTAAATATGAAATGAAAATTATTCCAGAATCCACCGACAAGAATCAAATGAGTACCACTTGTATTTATATCGGCATATTTATCTCAATATTTTTAAATTATGAGAAGGTGTCCATGGCTTTAATTAATCAAATTATTATTTGGCTACAGTTATAAATTATTGGATGAAAACTTTTACAACAAAAAAAAATTGCTCGACATAATCTTCCAGAATCGTTGATGGTGAATGTTTGGGATAATCATAAATATTTTTTTTTATTACAATATCAACTAATTTCAGAAATTCAAAATCTTATTCAATTAATCTGAACCAAACCATATTTTCCCCAATTACTAAATACTTTGCAGACATATCTTAATTTTCAAGCAGTTTTTTACCACTTCCCAAGGGTAAAATATACATGAATTTGATCTTGGCATAGTGTACCTGAATTTTACTTCACAAATTTAGAGCAAAATTGCATCATTTGTTGAAAAACCATATCGTATTGATACCCTTATTTTATACAACTGGCCTCCCCTTCTAATTTAGTGAATTTTTATTTCGCTACTCAGTGGCAGAATCCAGAACTTTTCATGAGGGGGCCCCCTCTAGTCATACTACAGTGATTCCTTATATAATCAACCAAAAGGAGTATGTTCGATAAGGTCCTAAAATGGCCCCCTTTTTAGCGTAAATTTCAAATTCAGATTAATCGCCCAATATCACGATAAATTACAGCTAATCCATTGACTAGCTAGGATATACACCATTTTTATGGAAATTTTACGTTTCTGCGTTTCATTATGACGTCACAAGTTAAACTCATATTGATTTTCACGAAAAAATCAATGAAAATGGGTAAATTTCCAGATTATTGGACAGGAAATCTAGAGCGCATACGTCGACAACAAAGATCTTTTAAAATAATGTTTGTGAAGACATTTCACACGTCTTATTTGAATCTTAAGCTTGTCGACGCCTGCGCTCTATGTTTCCTGGTCCTTCATTTGGTTGCAATCTGGCTTATTTTGACAAATTTCACCAAAATCCCTTATTTTGACCTTTTTGGGATGTAAAAATTAACGTGTTAGAAGTAAACTTTGACAAAAACAGTTCTGTGTAACTTTCTAACATGTCTTTCAGGCAACTTGAAACAGTTATTGTCTTGTTACTATGAACTTTATAATTGGGGCCAAATATGGCTCTTACCGAACTTACTCCTTTACCCACAAAAGGGGGGGGCAAGGCTCCCTGGATCCACCTATGCTACTGTCATTCAAGATATCAGTGTTTTCATGTAAACCCGAATCATAATTTGTCATTTTACCTTATATTTTTTCTGTAAAAAACAATACATTATTATATTCTGGAACAGTTCAATTGTAAAAACTCTTAGAAGCATATCTTAATTTTCTAAAAAAAAAAATATAGAAATTTTTTATTTGTAATCTTTTATTTAACACATTTATTAATTTGGTTATGCATGAAAAAGGTTTGAACATTTATTTTCATATTCGTTGATTAAAGTAAATTAACATTTCCAATAAAAAAAAATTATTCAAGAAATTATTTACTAATTATTTTTGATAGTCCAATGGAATTTTCAAAAAATTTCAATATGTAAAACATTTTGAAGAAAGAGCTGAAAAACACATAAAAATTTCATGTTGCATTTTGACAATTTTTGATAGAATAAATGCAGCACAGAATGAAAAAAAAACATTTTACTTACACAAGTAGTAGATAAGTTAACATATCAAATACTTGCTAACATTCTGTGGCGTCTGAGATCACCCTTTTTTATGTTTTGGTTGGTGCTTGGTGTCAGATCATTCCTGGTCTTTGGTAAGGTTGTTGTGCCTGAAAGCATCCCTGATCTTTGGAAAGGTTGGTGCATGGTGTCTGAGATCATCCCTGGTTATTTAGTTTAGTTGGTTGCATGGTGCCTGCAAACCTCTTGGGTCTTTGGTTGGGTTGGTGCTTTTTGCCCTAGTTCATGTCTGTTCTTTGTTTTGGTTGGTGCTCAGTGCTGGAGTTCATCCCTGGTCTTTGGTTGAATTGGTGCTTGAGAATCTCTCAGGTCTTTGAATGGGTTGTTGCTGTATAATATTTTGTTGTCAGTGTAGACAATTTTCCGTCACTTTTTTTGGTTATGTGTTGTCTTTTTTCACCACATGGTTTGAGATTGTACCTCTTGTTGATCAAAATATCTGACTGTTTTGTTTGAATTTTGAGGATAGTAGTAAAAATACTATTAGAGATATGCTATTCCCAGATGTTCCAGGACATGGATACCTTCATGATTACACTGTGTGTGCTGCTTCCTTCAAAAAAGGTGAAAACAAGATGTCTCATGTTAAATTTTGTGAGGTAGGATATTTCTCGTGTTCCAGGGTGTTCTCAAATTACACCAGTTAATACTTCTGATTGATTTGTTCTGTGGTTTTACCTCATTGACAAAAATACACAGAGACAAAAATAATAAATACTGCATACCTATACATCTTCGTAAGAACTCTGAAATAGATATGAAGAAGAAAGATTAGTTATTTGCACTTCCATAAAAGAAATCTACATGCCACTCTTCTTCTGTCACAACATAGCCAAACTCTAGGGTGTATGACTGAGGTTGCATCTACAACAAAAACAAATTTGTAAATTATTAGTGTTTGAGAATGTTGGTGTCACTTCCATCAAATGAGTCCATGACTGAAACATCCTCTCGGCTGCATCTGCAAAAACAAATCTGTAGTGTTGTGGAGAACGTTGGTGTCACTTTCATCAAACGGGCCCTTTAACAAGCTCATGGTAGAGTGATCTTGTTACTATTGTATAGTGCTGCGGAAACTCTGTGCTACCCTCCCTGGCCTAGTACAACGGAGTCTATCCAACGTCTATGACTGTAACATCCCACTGCTGCAATCTGCGAAAAACAAAATAATAGAATTAATAATCTGTTGTTGAACTCTGAAATGAAATAAAAATACATATACAACATTACACATATAAGAAAAAAATCAATTAAACTTTATTTTATTTTCTTTGAGGTAAATTTCAAAAATTAAATACATATTTTTTTAATTTAACTTTGGTATCTTCCTTTTTTTTATGTAGCTCTTGTTGACCATTATACCAGACTGTTTTAACTATAAGAGGTATTGTATTTCTAGAAGTTCAAGGACATGCATACATTCTTGACCACACTGTGTGCTGCTTCAATGAAAAAAGGTGAAAATAAGATGTCGTGTTAAATTTTTATGAGGTAGGATATTTTTTGTGTTCCAGAGTGTTCTCTCTCAAATTACACTAGTCAAACTTATTACTTCTGATCGATGTACTGTTTTTTGGGTTTTAACTCATTGACAAAAATACACCAAAAGACAAAAAATAATAAATATTTTATACCTATGCATCTTTGTAAGAACTCTGAAATGGAAAGAAGAAGAAAGATTAGTAATTTGTCACTTCCATAAAAATGGACATACAGAAGTCTATATGCCACTCTTCTTCTGTCACAACATAGCCAAACTCTAGGGTGTATGACTGAGGTTGCATCTACAACAAAAACAAATTTGTAAATTATTAGTGTTTGAGAATGTTGGTGCCACTTCCATCAAATGAGTCCATGACTGAAACATCCTCTCGGCTGCATCTGCAAAAACAAATCTGTAGTGTTGTGGAGAACGTTGGTGTCACTTTCATCAAACGGGCCCTTTAACAAGCTCATGGTAGAGTGATCTTGCTACTATTGTATAGTGCTGCGGAAACTCTGCGCTACCCTCCCTGGCCTAGTACAACGGAGTCTATCCAACGTCTATGACTGTAACATCCCACTGCTGCAATCTGCAAAAATCAAAATTATAGAATTAATAATCTGTTGTTGAACTCTGAAATGAAATATAAATACATATACAACATTACACATATAAGAATAAAATCAATTAAACTTTATTTTCTTTCCTTTGAAGTAAATTTCAAAATTAAATATTTCTTTTTTAATTTAACTTTTACTTTATTTTCCCACAAAATTTAGCTTTGTAAATGTTGTAAAAATACACAAATTATTAGTCTGTTTCTTTTGTTACCTTTTCTGAAGTTGGACACAGACTTCTTTTTAATGAGTTTTACGGTGCAAATTGCTGTGTTTGTTTTTTCTACATTGGCTCATAGAGGTATAAGTGTGGGTTGAGATCTCTCAAAACATGTTTAACCCACTGCATTTTTGCACCTGTCCCTTGTTAGAAGCCTCTGGACCTTGTTAGTCTCCTAGGTTTTTTAATTTCAGTTCATTTTAATATATGTTTGAGTTTAGTATGACATCCACTTTCACTGACCTAGTGAACATTTTTGTGTAGGGGTCAGCTGAAGCCTGCCTCCAGATGCTGGATTTTCTTGCTGAGTTGAAGAGTCATTAGTTGATTCGGCTGTTTTTTGCTCTTTGGTTGGGTTGTTGTCTCAGACATAATTCTTTTGTATAAGATTTGTACTTTGCAAATAATTGCACTCAAGTGAGTAAAAAATTGAAGCAAAAACATTTGAGTTTTACCACTGAAATAATATTTTTTGTTGGCAAAACCGTTTTATTTTGACATTCTGTTCTTTTTATTATCTGACCAAGCTGAGCAACCATCTACTACAATGGTTCTTATTAAATGTTGTATGCATACAGACCAAAATGAGGTTGAATTGTGGTTTTGGAAAAAAATATGAAATCAGCAATGCTTTTCAGATCATTTTTACCAATTTAACTATAAAAATGACTGTTAATAATTACAAGTCATTTCTTCATTATTCCACTTTTATTAATATTCATAAAAAAAACAAAGTGCTGTTATTGTTTATCTAAATCATTGCAAATGCCTCTTTAAGTGATAAATTATCTAAATGTATTTTTTTTAAGCAGAAGGTGGCTAAAATACACAAGATAATGGTAATTAAGTAATTTTTATAACAATTTGAAGCTCCTACCTAAGCTTAGGAATTTGATGGTTTCTTTAATGTTTTTTGAGTGAAAGTGACAAGCTCCAGGGGAGGATCCAGCCATTTTAAAAAGGGGGGTTCCCAACCCAGAGTAAAGGGGGGGAGGGGTGGGGGAGTCAAACTATATGCTCCCATTCAAATGCATTGATAGGCCCCAAAAAAGGGGGGTTCCCAACCCAGATTAAAAGGGGGGGTCCAACTATATGCTCCCATTCAAATGCATTGATGGGCCAAAAAAAAAGGGGGGTTCCAAATTCCAGACCCCCCCCCCCCCTGGATTCACCACTGAGCTCATTGTGTAAAAGGCATATTCTATTGTGCAAACCATAAGCCTTGCTATCAACAATAAATTTGGTGAAAACTTTATCAAAAATGAAAGTCAAATCTTCTTATCACTAAAAAAAGGTTATATTGCCTTTTGTTCAAACTCATTTACACTCTGACGAAACTAAAAAAAAAATCAGTCAAAGTCAATCAAATGTTTAGCATTGACAATGCATATAACATTTCAATGGAACTAACGTACATAAGGTTCTTTGTGACTCAAGAGGTGAAAGCCCATAAAACTACTAACAATGACGAAATGCTTTCCATGTCTCCAACAAAGTTGTCACTAGTACCATTCAACTTCAATCAACATTGTGTTTGTCTTAGTCAAAGTCAAAGTGCAGTGCTAGTGAAATTGTCTCAACAGAGTAGAAATGAGTAAAAAATGTTTTTGAAGATACTTGAACATTTATAAAATTATATTTATTTCAAGATGTAGGACACACGTTTGGACATTTTAGTGTGCTGATTAGGGTCTCCATGCTGTGGTATTTTGTTAGAAGAATGGCATCCTACATCTTAGTCTTGGAATTTATTTTGAAAAATGAAGAAAAAAATCTTTTGTTGATTGTAAGCATGGCAAAAGGCAAAACAATTTCTGTATTTCTTTTATCTTAGTTATCAATTATATATGTGAGGGGGATAGGACCTATATTGGGACTCAGGAATCTGGTATTTTAAAGCACAGGATTTAGGGATTGACCCCTTCAGGATAAAGTTTTTTTTTTTTTAATT
Source organism: Mytilus trossulus (assembly GCF_036588685.1). Classification (NCBI taxonomy): domain Eukaryota; kingdom Metazoa; phylum Mollusca; class Bivalvia; order Mytilida; family Mytilidae; genus Mytilus; species Mytilus trossulus. Next base: position 26,364,728 of record NC_086379.1, read on the forward strand.
TCTTGATGTCAGGATCTAAATTTATTTAAATTTCGGGAGCTCAGGATTTTGTGTTTTTAAGCCCGGGATTTCAGGATCAGGACCCCTCTTTAAGTTTTCAGAATTATTCCATGTGGTCAGAGTTATCTCCCATTGACCAAACAACTCCATATTCACTTACATTGTTAAATTTTGAAAAATGACCAGAGCAACTGAATTAATTCTAAAGACCATTCAGGTAGTGGCCATTTTCCTCAATGATAAGAGTGACATTTTTCTCTTGTTGGGGAGTCAAGATTTCGATTATTTTTTTAAACCATAAATTGGCTTATTTAAAATTTGAAACCCCTCAATTTGAAAAGTTTTCTGTATGAAATTTTGTCGTTAAATGGTTAGGCATTGCACAAAACAGGCTCAAGCTTTATTTAAAAAAAAAATTTCACCCTGCAACATGCTCATGTGCTTAGGTCAGATATTTGTGTGCATGTAAGTTATTTGTTAGTCTGTTCATTTTATTCACAAATATTTTAGACTTTGGATGATTTACAAGTTCACGTATTGTATAAACATCAGACTATAGTTGAAACCTCTAGATGGTTTTGGTTATTTATTTTCCTTTGGTCACTGTCTTGTTGGTGTATACCCTTGATCCCCCATTTTCCATAATGATGCTTAATATTTAACCAACAATAAGAATACTCACCAAGTATAATTTAAGATGAGGTTCTTACCATACTCTTTGGTAACCCCAAATATACTTAATACATTGCTTACTCTTCAAGGTCATACGGTTCTTCTTTCTGCTCAGTTGTTTGGTCCCTACAAAATATCATTTTATTTTAATATATGAAAGGATTGAAAGTCAAAACTGTATTGTTCATCCTTTTTTAATAAAATGTTTATTCAATCACATGTTTTCCTTGGTACATCTCCTTTAATCAATGCCATATTTCACCTCATTTCTAATATATTTATTTCAAGAAAGATAAAATTAAACACCACTATTATCCTATAAAACAAACCTCAAAATTTTAACCAATACATACCTGAGTAATCATTTCCAATGCTGTAAAGCTTCATCATAAACTGATTGATGAAATGCAGCTGGCTGATTTTCTAATCATTGTAATGTTGACTATAGTCTGATTCTCTAATCATTGTAATGTTGACTCTAGTCTGATTTTCTAATCATTGTAATGTTCACTGTAGTCTGATTCTCTAATCATTGTTATGTTGACTATACAGTCTGGGTGTCAGTAAGTCTTCACATTTCTCTGGTTCAACAATTCATCAAAATAAGACTGTTGCATTTTGTGGATAAGTCTTGTAAATTCTCTGAAAAACCAAATGTAATTAACTTTTATATAAAAAATGTATTCAGAAGGTATTGCCAACAAATTCAGTTGGTACACTGTCAGTCTCCTAGACATATATATGAATGTGTCCCCTATTCCTGTTGTTGTAGGTAGATATTATTTGGAAGCAATACCTGGTCAAGTTACATGGATCTTTCAACTTGAAATGCATGATATATTTGCCACAGGGGGTTATGCACCCACAATCAATCATGAATTTTACCATGGTTACAGAACTTATAGTTACAGTTCGATGATGTTTATACAAGAGTAAAAGCTTGAAAACATAACAACTCTAATAAATCAATAAACTTAAAGAAATGGGGTAAAGTCATCATATTGTAATTTCACATGCAACATGAAAAATTAGTGAAATCATTCAATTCTCCAAAAGTAATTTTCTGGAACTTTTAAAATCTAAAATCCAACACAGATCACATTGAATCAATTAATTGCCTTAAAATTCTTTCAAACATATTTCATGTCCCCTAATATTCTAATGAAACAAGAATGTGTCCATAGTACACGGATGCCCTACTCACACTAATTTTCCATGTTCAGTGGACCATGTAATTGGGGTCAAAACTTTAATTTGAAATTTAAATTAATAAGATCATATCATAGGGAACATGTGTACTAAAGTTTCAAGTAGATGTGACTCAGTTTAACTTCATCAAAAACTACCTTGACCAAAAACTTTAACCTGAACTTTGCACTTTCATTTTCTATGTTCAGTGGACCATCGTAGGTGGGGCATAAAAATACCTAGGTCTTTGTCCAAGTAAAAATCAATTTAAACTGATTTGGCTTCTAATTCTAACCTATTGATGACACGACCATATATCGGTTCAAATTCTAACCTTTTGATCACATGTCCATATAGGTGTTACACAACAATCTACTCATTTCACACTTTAGTAATCGGCTGTGCAGAAAAATATCTACTGACAAAGGACATACTGCAAATAAATTATGTAACTGAACTTTACTCAGATCAATAACAAAAACGTGAAAAAAGTGTTAAAACAATTGAGATTAAACCATGTACATAATATTTATTACCACCAAAACGGCTGTAAGTAAATCGAGGATCAAGGACAATAATATAATGGAGAATCAAGTCTTCTACTTTTTGAATTATGGCTTTATTATCTTTATAAAATACAAATAGACTGCATCTACTATAAACTTGAAAACTGTAAACTTGAAATATAATTCCATGTATCAGTAAAATACGAAAAAGTAAAATAAATATTTTCAAATCTTTGCTATCGATAGTTGAGCAAAAATATGCCATCTGCATTTTCAGTTGGTGCAACCTTTTCAAACATCACGATACTTGCTACAGCATCGACTCAGGCACTTGTTTTGTAGTAACCAGTGCATGCTCTAATTTTTTTTTATTTATTCCGATGTCAATGAACACGATTGATTGTTGGTTACTTGGTGTCCAGTGGCAAATATTTCATGTATATTCAGGACGATCAATGAACACGAGCCAACTTATTAAATTTCATCAGATAGTCTTCTTTATCATATCTTAATTTTTCGAAAAAGATTTCAAAAGTCGTGTTTTGATCCATATTTTTAATAATGAAAATAATCTGGGAAAATACCAAGGGGTTAATATCTACCTTGAGTATGTGTGGTTTCACGAACAGTTCAAATCAAATCTTTTGCTTCTGTAAACTGCATGTGTCCATCTTGTTCGTTTGAAGACAAAGTGCTATTTGAAACACTTCGGCGGGAAGTTTTCCACTGGTCAACAATGAAGGGTCTAAAAACTCCAAACCAATGAAAACTCACAAAATAAGACACACCCTCGGTATTAAAACTGCTCACAAAATTTATTTGACAACAGCTAGCCTTTTTTAACAATAAAATTTAGATCTCAAATCGAGCATAAAAAGGTGTGATAATACATTTGATATAAAAATGACTTGTAAAGATCTTTTTTTATCCTAAAGACTCATGAAATTAAGAGACCGTGGCATTTTATACATGAACAGTAACAAATAATAAATAAGAAACAACACGAACTCCATTAAAAAAGTTACAATTAAATATGTATCATACACGGCTGGTAATCTACACACGCAGAACAATTGGTTCTGCAATGAAAACCGTGAGAGGATTTTCCGGTTGTGCTTGAGTGGAACAATTGTCACCGCTTCAAAGGGTATAGACATTTCCAAATCGCAATTTTCTTATTCGACTAAACAAAATATTGAAAATCGGAGAATGCTATGCTGTGGTGAATACTTTAACGAAGAGATACATGTATCATTTACTGTTGTACGTGGAGTTGAACTTCTACAAAACCAGTTGCCGCACGAGAATTTGCCGAAAGAAGTGACATTTAGATTTTGAAATGGTTCTATTAACAGACCTACAAGTTCAAATTTACTTGTATTCGGTCAATGGGTATGAATGTCGTTTTGGGCGGCGTGGACGCTGTCCGGTGTTGATAGACATCTTAATAAATCTAAAAACCTCATATTTTCATTTTGTCATGTGTGAGGGGATCGGTTCTGATTGAGGACATCAAGAATGCGTGAGGGGACTTGGAATTATGTCTTTATATATAAACTATCAGTCGTTGAAAGTTGCCTTGATATGGTTAGATTGTTTATGAAAAAACAAAGGAGTAGGTCCGGTAAGGACCGATTTTTGCCTCAAATTTCAGGTTCATCTTTTGAAAGATTTTGACCACTTTTTAAACACTTAAGTGTCTATTTCATTTGATTCAATTAGTTTATGTGAAAGATTTTTGACTGATTTAGTCATAAGAAACGATCCGATTCAGGCTTAAATATGAAAAACTACCAAATATGCCGAAAAATGTCACTTTTCAGATGTTTTTGTAAAAAATGAAAGTGGCCGCATCCGTGTTCATCCACAACCTTTATATATGTTATGTATTATCATCAAATACAACTTATATTTCAATATCAAGGATAAACACGAATGCGGCCACTTTCGTTTTACACGGAAACCGTCCAAAATTTAACTAAAATGCTAGAATTGTGGAGATTTCAGTAATTTTGCATGACTTAATGGTGCTACTACCCAATATATGTGCATTGTATTGTAAAAAAACAGCCCATATTTATGTAGCAGAAGCATTCTTCTATCCAATAAATAACAATAAGTTAACATTTCAACAATTTTGTAAAACTGCTATATCATTTGGGGCCAAAAAGGGGTCTTACTGGACCTACTCCTTTGTGTGCATAAATAAAAAATATGAGATAGAAATTTGAAATAACAATAAATCACCAAGTTTTCTTTTTATGAATAAAAGTCTATAACCAATAAATTTCAAATATGTCTCCAAATTCGTGGATTTGGGCAAATAATCGGTATAGTTTACTACCACAATTTGATATTAATTAATGTTGTAATTTTCATTGTTATATCAGTATTGCAAATCTAATCCTGAGCTTTGTCTATCCTATTTTTGGAATGTTGTTTAAATTCATGTGACGTCACATGTGCGTTGATGGTATAGCTAACTCGGCTGTGAATTTTTATGCGCTGGTTTAGGTTGTTTTATGTATCCGTTTTTATTGTGTAGTTAGTCACCACTTCAATTTTATCATGCATATCTATTATTATCGAATAATTCATAATTTTGCAACCAGTGAAGCTTTATAAAATGACTACTAGTATATAAATTACAATGAAGTTTTATAAAATGACTATAGTCATTTTATAAAACTTCACTGGTTGCAAAATTATGAATTATTCGAAATAACAAAGATTTTCTTATTCCAGGCAGAAACCCTAGCCGTATTAGGCACAACTTTTTGGAACTTTTGTTCCTGAATTTACTTGTCTTGGCTTTCGAACTTTTTGCAACTGAGCGTCACTGGCAAGCCTTGTGTGGACGGAAGACGCGTCTGACGTATAACCTGGTACCTTTTGTTAGCTATAATTGGCGTGTTTCTCTGTCCTATATGTTCTCATTTATTTGTATTGTAGTCCTGTCGTGTAATGTTGTCTTTAAATGATATATTAACTATTGCCGTAAAAGCGGGAGGTTTGGCATGCCACAAAACCGGATTCATCCCACCATTTTTTCTTGAAATGTCCTGTGCCAAGTGTGTGTGTGTTAAAGTTTAATGTTAACTTGTGTTTCTGTTGTGTCGTAGTTTTCCTCTTATATTTGATGTGTTTTCCTCAGTTTTAGTTTGTAGTCAGAATTTGTTTTGCAATTTATGAATTTCGATCAGCGGTTTACTTCTGTTGCCTTTGTTGGAGACATATTTGCAATTTATTGGTTAGACTGTTTATTCATATACAGAAAACTTTGTGATGTATTGTATACATCAAAATATTCAAACAAATATCAAAATTTGTGTTTTAGCAATCACTTTTTTTTAATACGCAGTATCACAGTGTACAAGCGGACAGTGACACAAAACGGAAGTTGCTGATCAGTCCGACGGCGATCGGCTCGTTGTTTTTCAAAAAAATATAGAATATCAACACAAAGTGTCCCATAATGGATTGTTCAGCAGCTCAAGGTAAGTGAATAACTACAATGATGTATTTTTGACCATTTAAAGCTTATTTTATGCTTTTAGCATCAACCGTCTTTTTAAAATAACTCCTGATCATGAAGAGGGGTCAAAATTTTGCGATTTTTCGAGTCATAAATCTTAACAAAACTCCGAAAATTCAAACATTTTCAAGATTTTTAATCGATACATAGTTGAATAATCATATTCCGCATACACACACAAAAGTTTGGTTCATTTTTTTTTATTATATTGTCACAATTGAATCTTTTCTATTCAAAGTGTACTGTCCGCCTCGTTGCCACCGTATGTTTTCATACTGTCCGATTCGTTGGTCATATTCATGATCGATATCTTAAGCAAAAGTAAGATTGAAACATGCAATTTATCCACATTCATGACCGATTTCCTAGGAAATATCAACATTTATAAAATGTTACTGATTATTACATATAAAAAGCATTGTTAATGCATGCACATGAAAATTTAATATACGTTTCTCTAGTTTGTTTTAGGAAAATGGGGCACGTAGGTGATTTTTATGGTATATTTATTCATACATTCATGTGGAACATTGTTATTTTTATCACTTAAAAACATAAATAGGGGTAATAACTTTTCATGAAAAATACAACCATGCAACAAAAGTTATTTCTAGGCCTTTTATAGCTGACTATGCGGTATGGGCTTTGCTCATTGTTGAAGGCCGTACGGTTACCTATAGTTGTTCATTTCTGTGTCATTTAATTTGTTCTCTTGTTTAGAGTTGTCTCATTGGCAATTACACCAAATCTTCTTTTTTATATTTATAAACGTTTGACACAGAAAATCAAAACAATAGTTTTTTACACCCAGTTTGCGTCTTATTTCACCAATAATCAAACAAATCTCATGGCTTGGAATTCAAGTCAAAAAGAATCAATTGAAAAGTTAATTGAAAAACTATATCCATAAATAACAAAAAGCAAATATTTTGCAAAGGAAAGTCGTCGTTTACAACTAATCGACTGAATCTTAAAAAATTATGTTTTTGATTTACTGTTTTCAGTTTTTCAAAAAGTATTGGCAGCAATTGCCGCATTTCTTCAATATCAGAGTCAATGTAATTGTCATCCGATATAGAAAGATCCAAAAGTTCTCTCGACAGATCTGCATCGATATCGAAAAATGATTTATTCTTGTCTCCTTCAGTTTCCATTTCCTCGTCTGTCTGTTCCTTGAGGTCATGAGAAATATCAGATTTGCGGGGTGTTGATGTGGAGATTTTTTGTCTTTTTGCAACTGGGCTTCCAATTTCATGCGAGTTATCATTTTCAATTTCAAAAAGAGTGCTTGCTGTTTCCAAAAGATCACATGTTTTTCCTATATTAAGAGTGTCCTTATAATTGTCACTATGTATGTAATAACCATCCTTTTGTAGTTGGTTTGGTATAACACAAAAGTTTTTCGTCTGAAGAATGCATTTATTTTGAATATAAACCTTTATTTTAAGTGTTTGTTCCGGATGGCGAATTATATTGTGGTCTATTATTTCGGAAAATATTTTGCACGAAAACAAGCATGTTGTACAACTATAAGGATTACTAGTACTCATCATGTATATCTGAAAATATAAGCAAAACATTATTTAATTGATGTTCTTAAGTGCGCTGCATCACTCACTATCATCTACTGTTGTTTTAAAATAACTTTTAAACAAGAATGTGACCATAGTACACGGATGCCCCACTCGCACTATCGTTTTCTATGTTCATTAGGCCGTAAAATTGGATCAAAACTCTAATTTTGCATTAAATTAGAAAGATCATGTCATAGGGAACATGTGTACTGAATTCACCATGCATTTATTAGAATATTATATCGGTAGAGAATCTAACAACAAGGTCCGCAAACGATGAATACGAGCAGCAGACATGAGTAAAGGTTCTGGAAGAGTGACCAATGTCCCCCTTTAATTGACACGAGATCCAAGCTGAATATATAATCTATAAATATTTTCCATATATAATCATAGACAGTATCTGTGTTGAATAAAGTTTAAATGTGGATAAATTGCATGTTTCAATCTTACTTTTGCTTAAGATATCGATCATGAATATGACCAACGAATCGGACAGTATGAAAACATACGGTGGCAACGAGGCGGACAGTACACTTTGAATAGAAAAGATTCAATTGTGACAATATAATAAAAAAAAATGAACCAAACTTTTGTGTGTGTATGCGGAATATGATTATTCAACTATGTATCGATTAAAAATCTTGAAAATGTTTGAATTTTCGGAGTTTTGTTAAGATTTATGACTCGAAAAATCGCAAAATTTTGACCCCTCTTCATGATCAGGAGTTATTTTAAAAAGACGGTTGATGCTAAAAGCATAAAATAAGCTTTAAATGGTCAAAAATACATCATTGTAGTTATTCACTTACCTTGAGCTGCTGAACAATCCATTATGGGACACTTTGTGTTGATATTCTATATTTTTTTGAAAAACAACGAGCCGATCGCCGTCGGACAGATCAGCAACTTCCGTTTTGTGTCACTGTCCGCTTGTACACTGTGAGTATAAGAGGAGTTAACTCTTTTCGTAAAAAAATATATACTGTGCTGATACGAAATTTTTCAACTTTTATTTGTAGCTAGAAACACCTCGTTGACATATTTTTTCCTTTTGTTGTTCGTAAAACATATCTTCCCACTATGTATTTCAAAATTCTTTTTCATTAATTTTGTTTATGCACACAAATGTTTTTTTTTCCTGAACAGTCTGACCGCATTTAGGCAACTTTCAAAGACTCATAGTTTGGAAATTATATTATGATTTCACGTCCCCTCACGCATTCACGATGTCCTCAATCAGAACCGATCCTCTCACGCATGACATAATAAAAATATGAGTTTTTTTAGAGTTATTAAGATGTCGATCAACACCGGACAGCGTACACGCCGCCCAAATCGACTTTCATACCCATTGACCGCATAAAAAGTAAATTTGAACTTTATGGTCTGTAATTAGAACCATTTCAAAATTAAAATGTCACTTTTTTAGGCAAAATCTCGTGCGGCAACTGTTTTTGTAGGAGTTCAACTCCACGTACAACAGTAAATGATACATGTATCTCTTCGTTAAAGTATTCACCACAGCATAGCATTCTTCGATTTTCAATATTTTGATCAGTCGAATAAGAAAATTGCGATTTAGAAATGTCTTTACCCTTTGAAGCGGTGACAATTGCTCCACTCAAGCACAACCGGAAAATCCTCTCACGGTTTTCATTGCAGAACCATATGTTCTGCGTGTGTAGATTTCCAGCCGTGCATAATCTAGTTGTTCTTTATCACTTAGATCACATTTTTTTTCCAGATCCATCAATAGAACAAACACTACCAGCTTCAATTGGCAACTTGTGACTTCCACATCTAAATTTATTAATAGTATACATCATTTCAGGTGGGGAAACAGAGAGATATTTCTCAAAACCAAATTCAGTCTTACAATTCTATAATTAATACACTTAGGTGAGTTAAATATTTGTGCTTTCCAATTTTCAATAAATTTTTCATGAAGAAACTGTTTAACTTGTCTTGACAGAATAACATTTCTCTCCATAATTTGGTTATTCCTACAGTGATTATAACCACATTCAAGTAAAATTTCGTTGATACATGGTAACCATTTAGAGTGATACACATCATCTTCGTCAAGTCTATATAACATATCATATCGTGCGTGATATTTTCTTTTTTTTACCATTTAAAATAAGTTGCAAAAAGACAACCATTCTGGCTTAATACAAATAGGCATAGGTTCTCTACCAAGCTCTCCATAAACAATACAATTTGGAGTACATTTTTTAATCTTCAAAATATACTTGCAAAATTCTATTGCAAAGATTAAATAATTTCATTGTTTTCGTAACCCCACACTTGAGCACCATACAACAATATAGGTGCAACCATTGCATCAAATATTTGTAACAAAATATCAACTGGTAAACAAAGCCTTCTCGCTTTACACAATGCATAGAGCATGGCCTTCCTAGCCTGTTAGACTAGCCGAGCTTTATTTTTTGAAAGTGTACCTTTTCTTAAAAAAGACTGTTCCCAGATATTGAAAATCTTCTATAACAACTATTTATTCATTATTATATAAAAACTGAGTATTCTCACACTGCCTATTTTTGAAAGTAGAATAACATTGGTCTGAGTTACATTGACTTTAAGTTTCCAGGTCTCACAATATAAAAACATCACATTTAGACTTTAGTGCAGATTGCAATTCAGCTGCCAGATTCTGCAAAAATAACAGTATCATCAGCATATATACTAGTCAACAAAAGAAACGATACACGTAATTTATCAAAGAGTATTAAAATTTTAACAAAATGAGTTACACTATTTCCAAAGGCTTTCATTTGCAATGTATGCAATTGTGATAATGAAAATCAAAACCTTTCGGAGAGTACCTTAATTCCATGTAAACGATCATAGGGTGCAAATTATTTTTGTGGAAAGTTTGACACAAAATCGTCACACAATTTTCTAAGTACCAAATAGAATTATCAAATTCGTTTAAAAAATATTCATAACGCTAATCAAGTTAATATGTTCATGTTGTAACTAATTATATATAATGGGTTGAATTGAAAAAAAATGGGTAAAAAATGTGTTTATGAAATCTCAAAAATGCAAAAAAATAAATTGTTTTCGTCTCAAATCAATGTTTTAGATATGAAAACAACACACTGTAACTTTAGAACCTTTCGGATTAGTTTTAAGATTGTTAACGTTCTTTTTAATTTCACTTTACACATACAGTCAATGGTAAATCAATTGATAATGTTTACATTTTAACGATTTCTTGTTGGGCAGAACTTTGCTTTACAAATAAACAAAGAAACTGTACGATTTTTAAAAAAGAATTAATGTCAAACATTGTCTTTATTGTCATTGAAAGGTTGACATCATTAGTTAGAACTTCTGTTTTTAAAATTGTTGTTTTATGTAAATTTTGTCAAAAAACTTAAATTTCGCAAAATGACGTCACGAAAGCCCCAAAAAATCTTTTTTTTTTAAACGGATTTATATTTTCATGGTCATAAGATATCACTACCTTCAATATTGGTCCTATAAACGAAAAACTTCATCTTTAATTTGAAAAAAGTCTTGTATCGTTTCTTGTGTTGACTAGTATAGTAACAAATACAATTTAACCTTCAATATCATCATTATCAAACAGCAAGTGAGAAATAGTACATACATCATTAAGACCATCATAGGCATATGATAAGAACTATGTCAGATCATTAAGAAAAAATGAAAATATTAAATGAGAGAGGTTTTCTCCTGGTCTGACTCCTACATTTGGAGCAAAATATTCAGAGAAATTATTACCTTCTCTTATACATGATTTTGCATTTTCATACAGATTCTGTACAGCAATAAGCATTTTACCATCAATATCATTTCGTAACTTGCCATAGTTAACTATGGCAAAAATTGTTACGAAATGGTATTGATGATAAAATGCTTATTGCTGTACAGAATCTACTAACCAAGTCCGTCCGTCCGTCAGTCCTGTTTCTTGTCATCGCAACTCCTCTCAAACCGCTCAACAGAATTTCACGAAACCTTTTCAGATAATAAGGACATACTATGTAGTTGTGCATATCGACGGGAAATTGCGATTCAATTTTTTTTCTAGGAGTTATGCCCCTTTGAACTTATTTACTTTAACGTACTACTGCAACAGTTTGTCATCGCAACTCCTCTCAAACCACACAACAGAATTTCACGAAACCTTTTCAGTTAATAAGGACATACTATGTAGTTGTGCATATCAACGGGAAATTGCGATTCAATTTTTTTTCCAGGAGTTATACGCCCCTTTGAACTTATTTACTTTAATGTACTACTGCAACAGTTTGTCATCGCAACTCCTCTCAAACCACACAACAGAATTTCACGAAACCTTTTCAGTTAATAAGGACATACTATGTAGTTGTGCATATCGACGGTAAATTGCGATTCAATTTTTTTTCTAGGAGTTACGCCCCTTTGAACTTATTTACTTTAGTGTACTACTGCAACAGTTTGTCATCGTAACTCCTCTCAAACCACACAACAGAATTTCACGAAACCTTTTCAGATAATAAGGACATACTATGTAGTTGTGCATATCAACGGGAAATTGCAATTTAATTTTTTTTCCAGGAGTTATACGCCCCTTTGAACTTATTTACTTTAATGTACTACTGCAACAGTTTGTCATCGCAACTCCTCTCAAACCACACAACAGAATTTCACGAAACCTTTTCAGTTAATAAGGACATACTATGTAGTTGTGAATATTGAAGGAAAATTGCGATTCAATTTTTTTTCTAGGAGTTACGCCCCTTTGAACTTATTTACTTTAGTGTACTACTGCAACAGTTTGTCATCGCAACTCCTCTGAAACTACTCAACAGAATTTCATGAAACCTTTTCAGATAATAAGGACATACTATGTAGATGTGCATATCGACAAGACATTTTTATTCATTTTTTTTCTAGGAGTTATGCCCCTTTGAACTTATTTGCTTCAATGTACTTCTGCAACAGTTTGTCATCTCAACTCCTCTGAAACCACACAACAGAATTTCATGAAATTTTGTAGATAATAAGGACATACTATGCATGTAGATGTGCATATTGACAGGAAATTATTATTCAATATTTTTTCTTATACAATTTTTTTCCTTACACTTATTTAATTTCTCCAATGACAATGTGGGGACGTGGGGTATGTGAGCGTGCTCACTATTTATAATTAACTACCTCAGATATACTGCACAGTTCAATTCTATTTTTACCTTATGGGGCGGTTCCTAGATTTTGAACGGGCGTTATTATATCAAATTAAAAAAAAAATGTCGCCGAGTGTAGCGAGACTAAAAACAATATTGACTATTTTAAGCTAAAACACGATACTTTATCCAATACATGTTAGCCTCCAACCCTACGTCGTTCAGGTTAATAAGGGTCACCTGAGCTGTGCAGATTAACTTCTATATACCGACTTGCTTGGTCAATAACTATAACTTAACGTGTACTGTCAAACTAATTCTTCTGTGACAAAAGTCGGATAAGATAAAAATCACTTCTTTGCGTATAAGATGTAACATTCTCAAATTTGAAAGGCAAGTGGTAGGTTATATGCTTTTTTTATCAAGTTGAAATAGACACTGTATGCATTTTATTATAATATCATTCCCATTTCCATTCTCAATTTTATTAAGTCTCCCATTATAACCCTGGTCCACCAATAAAACAACTAGAATCACAAATTAGTAGAAAAAGTGCTATGTATTCATATTGCTTGGAGTGCAATATTCCAATAAAAATAACCTGCACTCATAAACCACTGATCTCAATATTATCAATTAAAATACGACAAGCCTTTTAGAAAAGCTATTACTAATTGTTTTATGATATTTCTTTATTTAGATAGTTCTAAGTCACCGTGTATCATCAATACAGATGATATAGGTACAAAGGGTTTTCGTTACTGTGTAAGATCAAAATCGCTCACGCCCGCTTGGTGACTATTATCCGCTGTACGATACACGGTGTAAGTCACGTAAGGAAGATTGCTTCTTATAAGAACCATTAAAACATCCAACTAAAACCATTTATATTTTTCTGAAAAAAAACGCATCACAACGAACTTTTCTAATCGACAAACTATCGCCAGATTGTTTCTTTTAGGAACCATTAAAACTCCAGCTAAAAGTTTTTATAATGTTTAGAAATGACGCACCACTATGACCATTTAAATCGACAAAACCATAGACAGATTGTTTCTTTTAAGAACCATTATAAATTCAACTAATACCAATTATAATGTTTTAGAAATAAAGCACCACAACGACCTTTTTAAATCGACAAAACCATTGCCAGATTGTTTCTTTTAAGAACCATTGTAAATTCAGCTAATACCACTTATAATGTTTAATAACGCACCACAACGACCTTTTAAATCGACAAAACCATAGCCAGATTGTTTCTTTTAAGAACCATTGTAAATTCAGCTAATACCACTTATAATGTTTTAGAAATAACGCACCACAACGACCTTTTTAAATCGACAAAACCATTGCCAGATTGTTTCTTTTAAGAACCATTGTAAATTCAGCTAATACCACTTATAATGTTTAAGAAATAACGCACCACAACGACCTTTTAAATCGACAAAACCATAGCCAGATTGTCTCTTTTAAGAACCATTGTAAATTCAGCTAATACCACTTATAATGTTTTAGAAATAACGCACCACAACGACCTTTTTAAATCGACAAACTATGGCCAGATTTTTTCTTATAAGAACAATTTTGAATTCCAACTAATACCACAACAACCTTTTTTAAATCAAATGTGTTCTGCACAACAGAATACAGAATCATAAATGCTAATGATAAGGAACAAAACACAGGGTGAATATAATAATGACGCATCATACAATAAAAAATGAATTTCTCCTTGGTATATTAAAGCAAGAATGGTACAGTAAAGAAGTATATATACAGTCCGCCAAAAGTTAAGCACCACCGAAATATAACTGGCAATATTTGTTTAACTATTGCGAAAAAAATATTAATGTTTCGTGTTATGAATTACCTTCAACATACACTAAGAAAATCAATTACGACCAAAAAGATTGAACTCCGATAAAGCAGTCAAGCAACCTCTTATCAAATGTCATCTGCGCGTTTACAAATACACAGTTTCTCCAGGTGGTCGTGTAAGTGTTCGTACATTGGTCAGTCGACTTGTCAGAGGCAACTGAAGAGCAAGTCTTGGTTAAAGAGACCTGTACTTACAGGAAGGCACTCCACCGTCAGGTTTTAATGGGATAGTGACTATCTATGCTTGAACATAAGAAGCTGACAAAACACTCATTGTTCAGATGGTAGTCAGTTTCTTTTACTGCCAGTAGACGCCAAAATACGAATATCGCGGGGTAACAAAACGGCCTATGACCAAAAACAATGTTTGCACAAGGACTGCATTCAGTGCTGGTGGTGTTCCAGTACGGGGTTGCTTCTTATACCATTATAAGCTGGGTATGCATGTTCTGCAGGGTAGCATAAACGGACAGACAAACAGATATTTGGAGCCTTAAAACATTGTAGTCCCTCATTTTAATAATCCCCCACTTGCGTCTACATTGCCAAGACTCTTGTACATGAACGACAACGCTAGAACATACAGAACAAGGATTTTAACAGAGTCCAAAGAGCAACAAGCCATTTTCATTTTTTAGCCTTCCATGTACCCATACATAAACCCTATCAAACATGTCTGAGATGCCATTGGCGGAAATCTCAATCACAGAGATCCAACTTCACAATATTTTGTCGATTTAAAAGTGGTATTTGTTGTGTAATGCAACAGATTTCCTAAACTAAAGCTTGAAGGCTTATACCGAGAATGAAACGTCGTGTTTTGAAACTCTACCGGAAGTGAGGTT
Source organism: Mytilus trossulus (assembly GCF_036588685.1). Lineage (NCBI taxonomy): Eukaryota > Metazoa > Mollusca > Bivalvia > Mytilida > Mytilidae > Mytilus > Mytilus trossulus. Next base: position 26,380,094 of record NC_086379.1, read on the forward strand.
GATATGCATGCTATTGACTCAAATGTTGTCATTAAAATTGCCAAACATACCTAAGCTTATGTGTAGAAAGTTTTAATAATATTGGGTGATCATTTTTTGTAAAAAAAATAAAATCAAAGTGAAACTTAAATTCTGTTTCTGAATTCAGTAATTTACACTATTTCTATGAACGGAAAACCTACATGCATAGAACCTTCATAAGTGACTAAAATTACATTTCTGGTTTGTTTATGGTATACATTAGCAAAATTGCTATATGATTGTTTTATTTTTTTCGTGGAATATTTTATTTTTTAAATTTGAAAAAAAATCTGTGCAATAAAAACAGGTGGTGCTTAACTTTTGGCGGACTGTATACATGGTGGCATACAGCTGCCATCGAAATGACCAGTTGCCTCTACAATAACTTTTTTTTATCAACTAGTACATATCAAAACTTAGTAAATTTGGCTATACCTGTAGAAAGCTTATTAAAAATGGTATTTCACATCCTAAATTTTATGGTAATATTGTACTTAAAGCGAGGAAATCACTATGTGATCCTTGTAAACTCATCGAACCTTTAAACAAACTTATAAGTAAGGGTTATCGTACCAATATTGTAATTAGATCTCTGAATATAGTTCACATTGGCACTAATATTGATTTTGTCATTAGCAAATTAAAACATAACTAAAATCATTATCTTTTGAGGCGAGATGTATAGAGACACAGACACGTTAACTTTTATTTCTATAGAAGTCGCTCTTCACTTTACTACTACCTGTCGATACATTTATTTTTGGCATTGCACAAGTCATGTCTTCTTTGACTATTAATAACGTTAAAATACTAAATCCCTGTGATGTGTTTTAGTCGATTTTAGTCTCTGATGCATGATTTTATATTATTAATTGGTTTTGGCTTTTAACTAGCTGTCAGTAACTGCGAGTACTCTCAAATCGTATTTTCTTGTTAATTCGACCTGTTGATACTGTTTATAATGCTTTTTTGTTATTTTTTATTTATATGGATCTTGTCTGTACACCAGCTTTGATTATTTGTAATATCTAAAAAAAATCACTTATTCTTACAACATTTGTATAAACTTCAAGATTATAAAAAAACGTTTTTTTTCTAAAAAGTGAACATTGATTGGTTAAATATTTCTCAGTGATGTCCTGTGTTTGAATTTGTTTGTTAGCTTTTTGGTCATGAATGTTTGTCTCTAATATTTAATTAACTGTGCATTTGTATTCAGATATCGCAGATCAAATTTATTCGTTCATTGTGTAATCATACGTTTTTTGATTGAGTTAAGTCTGCCAATTGATATTTTATCGCATGTTTTTCTATGTTGTGATGTTATGCTATTGTTTCAGAAAAAGGGAGAAGGTTTGCATCCATTAAAACGTTTAATCCCGCTGCAAATGTTTGCACCTGTCCTAAGTCAGGAATCTGATGTACAGTAGTTCACGGTTTGTTTATGTAATATATACGTGTTTCTCGTTTCTCGTTTTGTTTATATAGATTAGACCGTTGGTTTTCCCGTTTGAATGGTTTTACACTAGTAATTTTGGGGCCCTTTATAGCTTGTTGTTCGGTGTGAGCCAAGGCTCCGTGTTGAAGGCCGTACATTAACCTATAATGGTTTACTTTTTAAATTGTTATTTGGATGGAGAGTTGTCTCATTGGCGCTCACACCACATCTTCCTATATCTATTGTCCGAATGAAATTGTTACTTGCCATTTTTATTTTTTTTTATTAAAAATAACATTTTTACATCTTAAGTTGATTAAAGGAACAAAACAAATTAAAACAAAAGAACCGAATTTGATATATTTCTTTTGAAATACTTTTCAAAATATGAGTCAAGTACACCTAATCTAGTCATATCACAGCACTACGGTTCAAGTTTTCATCAATGCCAGTCTCATCAGACTGCACACGAGACACCATCTGATAGGCCTGTACATTCATTGAATTTGTATGGTATCCGGTTTATTTTTAAGTTGAAAAAAACTGTTTTGTAATTCATATATCTGCATTCGCAGATGAAACGGTGGAAATTGGGGAACCCAGTTAATTCCCTTATTTCAACAGACATATGAAAGTAAAACTCGGGCTGTTTTAGCACCTCCCCCATCCACCTTGATACCTTCTATTAGTTGTTTTTCTACTCCTTGTTACTTTGTCTAGTCCTATGCAGCCTATTTTTACAATGTAATCAGTTGTTCTACTGTTACATTATTGTCCCAGATTTTGGCGGTTGAGCATAACCCGCCATATTATCTCATGTCCTAAATCAGAAACCTGTAATCCAGTAGTTGTTTTTGATTACTTGCTCTTATATTTGTTTATTTGTTCATTGTTTGATATACATAAATCAGGCCGTTGGGTTTCTTGTCTTAACTGTTTAGTTATGTCGGAACATTCCAAAACTTATACAGTATAAGGTTTATCTCAATGTCGATGGCGGTATTTTTTCTTTTATTTCATTAAATTTTGAGAAGAACGATTGAAAGGAAAGTAATCAGGCGAGAAAAGCAAGAAAGTGCGTGTTTGAAAAATGGAAAATGCCTGTACCAAGCTAGAAATATGGCAGTTGTAATCCATTCGTTTAATGTGTTTGAGCCTTTGATACTGGCATTTGCTTATTGACTTTCCGATTATAATTTTCCTCCAAGAATAAGTTCATTTTTAAGATCGAATTTAAATTTCCGAGTTTGGTTAACAAGATATCCGTAAAAATTAAAATATGCCATCCGTCGTTTGAAATAAGTTTTGTACAGGTACAACCAAATTTCAAAACCAAATCTCTATATCTATGTGTACTAGTTTACTGAACTACATGTTCTATTTGTTTTGTTTCAGATTTCGCGTTTTTTACTATGCGTTTTCGACTTCGCGATTGCGCGATTTTGACTTTTCGCGATTTAATTCACGTTTTTTCCTTTTCGCCTTTTTGTCGCGGGAGTAATCTACTTGAACATTTACCCACCTGGGTCTAGGCAACCTTGGGCAATTGGCTATCATTTGTACCTAGTGGTGCCAAAAGCTTTGCCGTATGAATTTTTTTATGAATGAAACGGAAGGGTGATGGTAGGGTCACCCTAGCCCAACTTTGGACCTCAATTTAAAAAAAGTCCCCTCTGGATAGGTACAAATGATAGCCACTTGCCTAAGGTTGCCTGGACACAAAGACCCAGGTGGGGAAATGCTCGAGTAGATTACTTCCGAGACAAAAAGGTGAAAAGGCTAAAACAAGAAATGGCAAAATTGTACAGAAAAAGTGTTTCGCGTGTTCGACTTCGCAATTTTGCGTTTTCGCCCTATAAAATATGAAAGGCGGAAACGCTAAATGGCCTTAATATATACGGCCAGCATGAAATACAGTAATCAACCAGAACCATATGTAAATTTAAAAAAATAAAACTGTAGCATGCTTTAATCTATTGAATGCTGTTTATGTGTTAGTCCAGTGGCTGGCATTTCATCATTTTACTAGTCTGCAAGTCTATTATAGATTTGCTTTCAAATGTTGTTACGTAGATTTTATGTTATATTGCTGCAGCAAGACATATTAACAGATATAATACTCATTTGTAACTCTTCGATTACAACTAACCCTATAGAATTTGTATCTTGAGTAATTAATGTAAATCTAATAAAATGTTTGTGTTATAATCATGCATTAAAATAAGTGAGACTTTCGTAAAATATTGAAACTGAATCATATTTTGTTCAGATAATCTACCCGGTATAAACGTTTTTTTAAACTGCTAGATGATTAAATGATATTATTAGTAAAGTACCTGAATGATAATTAAACCTGTTAGATAGTAATTAGTACTTGGTGTTGGGTAATTATTGTAAAAACAAGTACCACGCGACTGTTTAACTCAATGAAACCCTACAACAAACCTCAAACACTGGACAGACAATTGTGTAGACAGAGCGTGTGCTCTTGTTTTTACTGTGGACCCTTTGATGTGTCTCAAATTTAAAAAGAAGCAAAAAATATATAAAATTTAACGAATGTTTCATAAAATAAATAATAAATAATAATTTATTTTATTATTGTGTCACATATTGATTGACATACATATCATACAACAATATTAAAACATACATAGAACAATCAATACCCAGCCATATCATTTGGCTTATGAGACACATTGCACAAAATATATATACATTTTCTAAAAAATCCAACGATACCTTGAAATACTATATTTTAAAAAATAATAACTATGATTTTAAAGTATTTTCAACATGATGAATAAAACTTAAGAAAAAATATTTAAAAATGTTTCATAAAAAATATTTACTTTACATACATCTAAAACTTCACACATATAAATGTGAAAATATTTACATTAAGATATTGCGAGGGGGAAAAAATCAACTGATATGCATAATTTAAATAAACTCAATGAGTTAAAATAATTCTCTACGGTTAAAAATTTAGGTAAAAAATTTATGTAGCATGAAAATAGTTAAAAATTATGTAAATAATTTACGTCGCATAAAAAACTTATGAATACTTTTACATAAAAATGGCTGAATCTCGGAGCAATTCATGATTTGTATAAATTTTAAATCGTCATTCAAATTTTCAAAACTATTAATATGTTGTGAACATTCTGAGTAAAGGTCAAATCTTAAGTCATTATATAGACAGCAGTTCAATACAAAATGTTTCTCAGTTTCAACACTATTGTCAGAGCAATAAACACATAAACGGTCATCAACAGGTATTGGCGGCTTGGTGTATCTTCCAGTCTCGATGGCTAACGGGAGCGAGCCTGCACGAAACAGGGCCATTACACGTCGGTGCGACCGTGGAATTATTTTTAACACATACGGTTCCACAGAACAGTTGCTTTTGTATTGCCTATATGTTCTAAGTTTATTTCCATTGTCTTTTCCGCGATCGTTAAATAGTTCTCTCTGCCATTCTGTATTATTTCATAACAAAGAAAGATATTTTTTTTTATCTATATTCCTCCACAAAATGTTCTAATTTATAAATATAAGTAAGATATTTTTTGTCTGCAATTTTTATTTATGCACACCAATTCCAAATGTTTACAAATAAGATTAAGTAGCCACAACTTGGCTATAGAAAATCGAAAAAGAATTTAATGGTATAACCAGAAATGATAGAACATGTACTTTTTGTAAAAATGATATAGAAGATGAGTTTCATTTCATCCTCAAATGTCCACGTTTTCAAGGTTTTAGAACAATTAATATTTAAGCCATTTTATTGGTAAAATCGTCAATGTAAAAATTTATTTTAAAAATATGAGTCCTAACAATGGAAGAGGGTTGTGTAATTTAGGTAAATTTATATTTAGATCTTTTAAGCCTAGAACTGAAATGTTAAAATAATGTTTGTGTATTTCTACAACACCTTCTGCTATTCTGTCACATAGTTTGTGTTTATGTATGTATTATGTGTTTTATTGATGTTGATATAATAAAAATGTATGTCTATTTAAAAAGAAGATGTGATATGATTGCAAATGAGATAACCATCTACAAGAGACCAAAATGACACAGAAATTTAAAACGTCTATAGGTCACCGTACGGCCTTCAACAATGAGCAAAGCCCATTACGCATAGTCAGCTATAAAAGGCCCCGAAATGACAAATGTAAAACAATTCAAACGAGAAAACTAACATTTATGTACAAAAAATGAACGAAAAACAAACACATAAACAAACGACAACCACTGAATTACAGACTCCCTACTTGTCACAGGCACATACATATATAATGGGACGGGGTTAAACAAGTTAGTGGGATCCCAATCCTCCCCTAACCTCAGACAGTGGTATAACAGTTAAACATAAGAACGAACTATAGTTTATATTGACTGGTAATAAAGATGCATCTACATTGAGTCTCTGTTAAAAAACTAAATCTGGGAGACCAAAAAGCAAATACTGCATAGAGTTGGAACATCGTTTTTTTTTTTTTTTTTATTTTTTTTAGTAAATAGTACTTAAAATTCTTTCCTTCATTGCTACTGCCCATTCTATATAAAAAAAATAGTACTTTTGTATATGCTGCATGTCCATCTATCTTTTTTTCTGAGTTGATGGACGGCATTTGTAAACTAATATTATTCTTATAATGAATGGAGATTAATTCTGGTCCTCTATTCTTACTTTTTTTTAGAAATTAAAAAATGAATGAATGAAACTATAGGAAAAAGAAATTTTTGACCGATTTGATTATTACTGATATTAAAATTCACATGGTTAGATTCAAAACACCATTGTGTTTACTTGAATTTAACAATATAAAAGTGCAATTATGTACAAGGACAGTACAGAACGGTATATATATAAATTGTAAAATAATCTACAAAAAATACAAAATTTAAGATATCTTTGCTAGATAATAAATTAACATGAAGCTAGATATTGTAATGATTTATATATATTTTTTTATTTGTCATGAGCTTGCCTGAAAAATTTGTCATTGGACGTTAAACAACACTGAAAAAATCATGTTAAAAATCAAGAACTTCTTGTATCTATTAATTTTTGTAATGCTTGTGAACTGATTGCTTCAGGATATCAGGATATTTAGAAATTATTCGTATAGTGTACTACATGTATATAGTGCTTTTTTATGTTTATGCATTTAAATTAGTGAAACATTAGTAAAATGTTCAAACTGAATCAAAAGCTTTCAAAATCATCTTCAAAAGTACAAAATAAACTATCTCTTTTTTTATAATGATGAGCATTCGAATTCTTTATTGATGCTGAGCCGAAAGGCCTTTTCTTTGCTTGATAACAAATTGGGTACCGCAATGATAATTAAACTTGTTAGATATTAATTAGTACTTGGTGTTTGGTATCTATAATACTAAAATTACGAGGTCCAATTTGTCAGCCGTCATCACGTAAAAACGACGAATCAAATAATTCAACTGTATATATAACTAATATAGTACAAAGGTGTAGATTAAAAATTACACCACTCTAGGCCCTTTTGTTTTCCACGTAATTAATATTGCAAATAATTAAGAAGTTCCGGGTCGAGTCCGATACCGATACCAATAGTGTATCCACCTGTTACCGATTACCTTATCTGTACGTTCCGCATCTGACAGGCGCACCACCAAACGGTGTATTCATATGCTTTATACGAAGGTCATAATCACAGGGTTGACACTACCAGAGACATATAATACAATTGTATTATATGTCTCTGACACTACTAAATTGTCAAATTGTTACACATTGAGGTATTTTAATCAGTTAGAATGCTAAAACAAGGCTTGCGCATAGTAATATACTTTAATTCAATCACGGGTGTGTGCTAGTGTATTGTAAAAACAAATGGCACGCGACTATTTTACTCAGTGAAACCCTACAACAAAGCACGATAGACAATTTTTAAGACATAGCTTGTGATCTTGTTTTCATTGTATTCCTTTGATATGTCTCAAATCTTTAAAGAATCAAAATACAAAATAACTCTAATACTAGTACATGAATTAAGTTAGAAAAAAAATATATACCTTTTATATCCGCGATTATACTATACTTACATTTAACATGAAATATTGAATTCTGCATAACTTTGTCGTTTGTTTCAAAGTTTGTTTTTTGTGCAACACGGATCCAACTTCTTATTTCTTTTTTTTCTGTATATTTTTTTTTTACTTGAGTCAATAAGTTATTAAATCTTTTCTTGCCATTGTCTATACGATATAACAATAACAGAACTTTATTTACATATTCTTCATGCATGCTAGCACGCTTTCTTATGTTAATGTAGTTTTCTTGACAATCTGAAATAGCTGTTCATGATAAGAAACAAATCAGAGAAATAAGAATAATCCACGCAAAATAAGGGGGGAAAATGAAGTATATACACCGAAAGTAGTAAACAATTTTAAAATTAGATAATCTCCAATAGTTTAGAATTATATAGATTTATTTATTTGATGATTTTAAAATCAACATGAACCAGGATATTCCAATGATGATCTTAGTAAAATAGATTACAACTATACTTCCAAGTCATAATTTGTAAGAAGTAATTATTTTTTAAGTTTAAGATATTGCTAGAAATCAATTAGTGTCGTGTCTTCGGTACTTCGGTTTTAAAACATTTACATCAGCCCGTCGAATGGTGAGACTATAATTAAAATAAAAAATGAATCCTAACCAATTAAGATTTTATTTTAAATAGCGTTTATGGTCTTGTGTGTGAATACATTTTATGTCCAAAACTCTAAATTTGATAAATACTAAAACTCTTTAACTAATGAAATGCAAAAAAGGGTCTTTGGTAGATGATTAATTGTTATTATGTAAGGTACCTGAATGATAATTAAACCTGTTAGATAGTAATTAGTACTTGGTAATGGGTAATTATTGTATAAACAAATGGCACGCGACGGTTTTACTCAATGAAACCCTACAACAAACCTCAAACACTGGACAGACAATTGTGTAGACCGAGCGTGTGGTCTTGTTTTTATTGTATACTCTTTGATGTCCCACGATCCGATACTTTTCTTATCTTCAAGATTAAAAAAGAAATTGTAATAAAAATAAGAAAAAAAATTAAGAAAATGTTTTTGTTCCATACTGTTTAAATATATTATAAAACCATCCGATTGACAAAATTACTGATCGCGTTTCGACTGAAAAAAAAATATCACCTTGTATGACATACACAAATTCTTTGCTTATTCAAATCATCTTTCGGAACAAAAATGCAGAATTTCGAAAAAAAGATGATATAACATAACAAATAAACGAACGAACGAACAAAACCATGAACTATTCAATTATTGTAATAATGCTTTACCCAACAAGTTCACCCGATCAAAAAACAACAATATACACTTCACTTCGAAGTAAGGGTTGTACAGTTATTGATTCATTTTAACAAAATAATGTTGCGAATAATGGAACAGCAATCTTATGAAACAATAGAACACCAAAAAACCCATAAAAAGAGTTATCGATAACCATACATTTGTAAAAGTTCTCCTATACTTTTTTCAGACATATAACACAAAGTTTATTATGGTATGTGTCTGTTTTCCTTTTGAAATGAGAGACACTTTTATGTTGTAAGATCCACTTTGTTTTTGGTTGGTTGCTTTTCTAAGATTCTTTTTTTTTTTCTCTAAGAGTTTATTAAAAAATTGCTTACTTAAGAAGTTGTAAGCTCTTGTAATGATGGCTCAAGGAGAATGTTTTTATCTGATATCTTTTATTTGAAATATGCAACTGATTTCCATATCAACTATTTTCAAATTCTGGTACAAGAACAGTGAAGTTTAAGTAAATAAATGACAAAATTTGGTTCCTTTACCACATAGTTGAACAATCTTATTACAAAGCAACTTGCGATGATAAATTATGTCATTGGAGATGCATCCCATTATCACTTTATATGCAGTCACATAGAATTAACAATGTTTGAGATCGTATTTATTCCTACTTGATTTTTATCATTCAAAGCAAAGATTGATTATCCTTTTGTTAGAAACTCTTTCGAAATAATCTAAATAAATTAGAAATATTTTTGAATAAAAGTTCTAGAAACAAATCTGGCTTGGTATATTTCTATATTTTGTGTTTATATAGATAGACTTTACTCGTGCTATATGTATATATCTATGTTTCTTTTTGTGACTAAAATATTCGCTCAATGTACTTTTGAATTCTTCTTGAAACAAAATTGAAATTTTCAAGAGTATCAATAGAAACTTGTACAATATGAAAAATCTTGGTAAATAAAAATTCTCAATTGCTTACTAATTCCACATTTTACCCAAACCTCAAGTTTTTGAGATACATACGATGCCCTTCTTTTTTTTTGGGAAGGGGGGGGGGGGGGATATTTTAACTGTTATTTTACAAAGCCATGCAGACAAATTATATCAATACTGAATGAATTTATCAGGTTAAAATACACTAGAGAAAACATTTTAGCAGTTTTACTTTATTTAATAAGAATCACAGAAATCACAGAAAATAAGTCATAGATATAAGATTTTATTTTTTACTTTTTTTTTTAATTTGCAGAAACGTTTTTTTACCATGGATTTTCATGGTTTGTAATTTGGAAAGCTTAAAACAACAATGGGCGGAGCCTTAGTGCATTATTAGGATAATCGTTAATCCTAATTATTATTCAAAATTAAAATAGTCCAATAGAATTCTAACAAATGGCTTCACTGTAATAACAAATTCTTAATTGGTCAGTAATTTCTCAAAATTTGTAATAAAAAGAAATTTTTACCAAATATTTTCATAACTGTTCAAAATGTCTTACACTTGGTCAACTGATTACTTGAACCTTAGTACCATGCTAAGTGCCGGTCAAGATCCTAGAGACAAAGAGCCACCAATGATTGACCACTCAGCAGATCTTCTAGACATTATGCCAATGGACTACATAGAGACTCAGTCTACTACCAGTACCATGTCTTATGACTCAGTACCACCAACAACTGCTGATGTACTCATGTCCAACATTGAAGCACTGACCAGTCTGCAAGAAGTCACATCTTACCTGCAACACGTTAACGTCCAAAGCAACAACGCACACATGCCGTACAATGTACATAGCCAAGTGATGCCACCAGTGCCAACAATTCAGCCACCTCCAGGTCTACCAGGTCTACCAGCACCAAGCGCATTCTCGTCAGTTGTCAAAAGACCAAACGCACAAGATCTCTGGCGTTCAACATTAGTTCAGCCACCACCAGACTTTTCTGTGTACAACCCATCTGGAAAGCTGCCAGAAACACACACTCAACAAACAGCCTTTGATCCAGAGAATGCTGAGATCGATGACTCCTACTGTGTCCTCTGTAAAAGAAACGGCGAGGTCCGTGAGTGGTACACTTCTCATGTGTTGAAAGACAATCGTGGTAAAGTAGCTTGTCCCATCCTTAGGAAGTACACGTGTCCAACATGTGGAGCTACCGGTGACAACGCGCACACTATTCGCCATTGCCCAAAGTCTAGCAACAAACAGAAGTCATCTGCCAGTAGTAACAAAGGTTTCAGAGTGTAAATAACTGTCTTTTAGAACTTTTAGTGCTTACCAGATACTGTTTTAGTGCTTTGCTTTACAATAGTATGCTAGCTTCTACTGACAATTTAACATAGTATATATATATATAACTTTCAAATGATCTAAATAGTGCATAATATATGTAATATGTTAACATGAACAAAGTTTTTATATCTTGATGTACATAGTTTAGTAGTATATTTATCAAATAAATAGTATTTATTTTATATCTTGTATTTTTCTGTCAAACTATACTCGCCTCATCTCGCCCTTACTACATAACAGAACTACGGTATTAGTAATGGTTTTAGTTAATGAAAACATATTGGTTTGTTCTTTCAATGTCATTGGGTTTAGTATGTCATACATTGTGTCTTCTCATATCAAGGAAAAGGTTCGCATATCATAGTCTTCAGATTTCACACATACAATTGGTGTTCTATTATAACTCTACATTAAAAATGGTATACATGTACCGATTAAACACATGCAGGAAAAGTTCAAAATGAAAAGTTCCTATGCCAAGTAAAAATAATAGCACTAACTCTACTATCCGACATTGGGTTGCTGAAACTCTAATAAAATTGAAAATTGAAAAAGGTTTTGTAAATAGAAAAGTTCAAATTAACAAGATAGTCCAAGTAAAAGAAAAAAAAAATGATAGCGCTCTCCTTTTCAACATTGGGTTGCTGAAACTCTAAATACACTGTGAATAAGGCCATGAAGTCAGACTGAATATGACTTTTTGGTTGGTCCAATATCAAACATTCGTCCCGAAATGTGAAAACGATAAATCACGAAATACATATATTCAGGCTGTACGACAGCACTATACAGCCAAAAACCAGATAACTTGATGTAGATCATATTGCTAGTAATTCATTGGTCTCTTGACATTAGACTCTTCACCAAATTTGTCGTTTAAATCAGACAGATGCTCAATCTGGTCAATGATCACAAGCGAGATTCACAATATAGGTCAGACAATCCATAGTTTTTATTTACAAATCTATGCACAACGGTTCCTCTTTAAGAGACGTTAATCAGAGACCAAGGTCAGATGAAAGTGATGTGAAAAGCTAGAAGAGGATAAGCTTGCAATTCAGATTCCATATTCATCTTACTAGGTGCAGTGTTTTCGATAAAAAACGAGAAAACATTATAAAAAAATCGGCCTAATATAATACACACTTACCTTTCAGTTTGTAAAGTATAGACTTAGATTTGCTACATACATATTTTTCTGTCTACCTCAAAGAATAAATATCACTCAATTTACACGGGAATGGAACCATACATTGCAGACTGTTTTGTGTTGTTCTGAACCTGGTATTTATCTCTTTATATGCCTCTGCCTCCCTTTATTTTTCTACTTGACTAACATACTAGATTAAAGCAGAGACATATAATACATGTATTATATGAGTATGGATTGAAGTAACTTGACGACAAAGGCTCTATTTGATGAATCATACTTAATGAGGGACAGTTCGAGCCTTGTTTTTATTTCCAACCCCAGTGCCAACAAAGCAGTTGTTTTTATAAGATAAACCTGGAAGTATCATAGTAAAACATTTGTATTTATTTGAATATTGTTGTTTGTTTAATGTCAGTGGCAAATAGTGCATTTAAATGTAGTATGACTAAAAGGCCAACCATATTTGGTCTATCGTAATGTCCAATTGTCTGTTAGCTGCGGAACCGTAGCTTTTATGTTCCATGTCTATTTTGACAAGTTGCCAACCACAAATTGTCCAAAAATATCATAATGACCATATGAGCCATGGTTCACAGCTATACATCTGTCTAAAAGCTCATTTGACCTTGACCTAACGTTCAGGTTTTAATGACCTATAGGTTCCATTTAAGTTTTTAAGTATTAAGAATAGGTGATTGAATTATATTTTAAAAATTTGTAGAATCGCTAAGCTTGATGCATGTCTGTCTGACATTAGTCACCTGACCTCATTTTCTTACTTAGGTTGAGTTTCTTGCCTAATAGGTACATAATAGTGTTTACATAATCAATGTTAGTTTCTCTGAGCCCTGAAAGGGTTCAGGCCTGACATTAATCTCCTTTTGATGGTCAAGTGTAGTTTTTCTTGAATCAAAAGGGGGCATTGCTGGCTGAGTGATCTAAGTATAACTGAATAACTAAACTAGTCTGACAACACTCAGGTTGTAAATTTCGAATCTTTGTTCTACACCAATATATATGATATATATATATATATATATACGAGTCTAAATTGAAAACTACGTTCAAACCTATGATTGCGTTGGATAAAAACCGCAATTTTTATACGTGTGCATGTCAAACAAATTTCGTTGTAGAAGGATCTAAAAACAGCACAAACAACATTTTGCAAAAGACCAAAAACGTGAAAAAGTATATTTAAACAAAACGCATTTGACTATATATATATATATATAGGAAGATGTGGTATGAGTGCCAATGAGAAAACTCTCCATCCAAATCACAATTTATAAAAGTAAACCATTATAGGTCAAGGTATGGTCTTCAACACAGAGCCTAGGCTCACACCGAACAGAAAGCTAGAAAGGGCCCTAAAATTACTAGACGTGTCAATCTATTCAAACTGGAAAACCAACAGTCTAATCTATATAAAAACAAGAAAAAGTTATGAACCACATAAACAAACGACATCCACTGGACATTAAATTTCTAACTTAGGACAGTTGCAAATAATTGCATTAGGATTAAACATTTTAATGGTACCAAACCTTCTCCCTTTTCTGAAACAATAGTGTAACACCACAGCATAAAAATAGTCTGTTTTCCTGCTGAAAGTTGGTGGTTCTCTTCAAGCACACCAGCTTCCACCACCATTTAAAATTGACTCAGGATATGGCAAATAGTGCTGATCTCAGCATTTTTACATACTATGATGGTCATTAAAGAGACAAGACAATAGTTTCATCATTTAATGAGTAAAATATTATAAATCAATATTCATAAAATGGCAGATAAAAAGTAGGTATATAAATTGCTGCAACCTATTCTACTAATTTGATAGTATTGTGCAGTGATGATTTTCAGTGATTACTTCTATCAAAATTAAAATAAACATAAATCCATGAACAACTTAAACAACATACAGATACAGGGGCGGATGCAGGAATTTTCGAAAGGGGGGGGTGCTAACCCAGGGCAAAAGGGGGGGGGGGGGGGTGCAAAACATATGTCCCGATACAAATGCATTGATCGGCAAAAATAAAGGGGGGTGCGCACCCCCGGAACCCCCCCTCTGGATCCGCCACTGAGATATATGTATGTACAAGTCATGTGATGAAAGTTTTGATTAGAATAATTACCCTGATTTGTTTCTTTTACTTATGAATGTAAGCTTTATTCAAGCTTATAAATTGGGGAACACTGGTATTTAACCCTAGCAATACCACTAGAGGGGAAATAACTCTGTACACTTCAAAATCTTTGTATTCCCCAATGCTCTGTACACCGGCCAATATGTATATCAACAAATGATCAAATCTTTGTGTTGTACAGGACCAAACTCCAAAATACTCTAACACATATTCCTTTATATTCATATCTTATATGGACTGGCCAACACATAAGATCTTAATTCTTAGTTTTTTAACTGTCTGAGTATTATCAGGAACTACGTAAGTTTAAATAATCCCAAAAGTAATGTTTTATTGTTAAACACCAAAATTGGTATGTCCATAATTTAATTCTAATGATTCAATATAGTCTCTTTTTCTAAAAGTCGTCAGTATAAACATTATTTTAATGAACTCATGATTTGTGCAAATCTTCTGATTTTTCATCAAAATTTCTCTAACTATCAACAAGGATTTGTATAGTAACAATACAAATCCTTGCTATCAATGAAAGTATACTATTTGTAACTTCACTAATCTATCCCATAATAAGACCCTTAGTTTTCAACATCTTAAAATTTCATACTACCATGTACTTATACACAGGTATAACTTTTCAATAACAGGAAATAACAAATCAACAAATTAAAATTGCACTTGAGAATTGAATAACAGGAAGATTTCATCCAGAACTTTGTGTTGTGGATGTAACAGCATTGTTTTTGGGTGGTGTGTCGTCGTTTGAGAATGCTCCGGCACCATAGGCTATTAATACGGCTATGATTATAACAACTACTATGCCTACGAGGACCAGTATTAACATCATCTTGGTATTCTTCCACCAATATTTTCTTTTGATTCTTCTGGCAGTCTTTTGGAATGTGGCAGCCTAAAATAAAGAAAAGAATATCAACTCAGTTTTTTACATTCTTGGAATTCGTTTAACATTTTTTATATTAAATCTGGATTTCTCTATTAAAATTTCTTTTTTTATTGCAATAACTTTTTAAATATTTTGATACCTGAGTTTCATGTTCTTGTTTTTTCAGAAAATATATTGAAACTACAAGGCCGTTCCCAGCCCCCACCCCAAAGAAAAGAAAAAAAACCCATGGCTGACATTAACATTTATTCCTGGTAATCATTTTTTACGTCTTTCTTTCTAGTAACAAAGCACACAAAATTGTTCCAAGTTTTTTTGATATTTTATGTTTAAGATAATGAATAACATATGAAACCCTAAATCAACTTTATACACCTTAGATTCTTAATTTTATCACCTTTTACCTTTTAAAAAAATATTTCTACTGTCTTATCTTATCTTAACTTGTCTTCATTTCTTATTTTAATTCCAATTTGAAATGGAAACACATTTTCAAATGGTAAAGCCAAGTGAGAAATGATTTAATGTAAGTCTTTTCTTTCAATTTCATTTACTCTAACTTAAACTTTTAAAATTGTTATACGATGATGACAGATGTACCCATATTTTGACTATTTTATTCATTGTGTCTGTTTATTTAACGCATCAATGTAAATATAAAGGAATTTGATGAGATTGTCATTAAAGTGAGAGGGTTAGCGCTATAAAACCAGGTTTAATCCACCATTTTCTACCTTTGGAAATGCCTGTACCAAGTCAGGAATATGACAGTTCTTGTCCATTCATTTTTGATGCAATTTCTTATTTGATTTTGCCATGTGATTATGGACTTTCCAAATTGATTTTCCTCTAAGTTCAGTATTTTTGTGATTTTACTTTTTAAACTTACACTAGCTTCTAAATCTTCTGTTTTATCAACTAAATCATCCAACTTTTCTCCTCTATCTAAAACTCGTTCAATATTCTGTGTCATTACATCTTTAACTTCATCAACCTGGGATCTCAATTTGGCAACATTGTCAGATTTTGAATATCTCTCCTTCAATTATAACAGTAAAAAAAAAAATTACTTGAAACAGTAAAAAATCACAAATATAAATAGTAGATCCAAGAAACCAACATCACATATGGAGACAAATATCTCATTTTAATATTTATGTAAATAATTTCTGGATAAAAATAAATGATTATTTAATGGTAAAACTATGGGTTATTCCGAACAAGAATCCGTTCTGTTGTCTGGCTAAGAAAGTATATAATTATATGTTGCTGAGTTACAAGTTTGATGAAATTATATATAATAATAAATTTACAAACTGTCTTATGAGACCAATTGCTATTATGCCATTTTTAAAAAGTATTAGAAAATTTCCTACTTGAATTGTTTCATTAAAATCAATATGTTAATTTTAAACATTAAAAGAAGAAACTCTTTTTGATGGCATTATACAGGTTTTCTCCTATATTACATTAAATAATTATTTTGACTGTTATATCTGAATAGATTGGTTACTCCAGCTTGACATTTGTTCTGTATTCTGTTAAGGCAATAACTCAAATTTTTAAACTATTAAGGTCATGATTATGCTTGTATTGCTGATTATTTTTGCTACTTTTCAATTTCTGTCTGCCTATAATAATTTTCAATGCAACAGAATAATTAAATTAATTATCAAAGATTTTTTTTTGCCCTGTTTATGGGCATTATGTTTTCTGATCTATGCATCCATTAGTCCGTCCGTCCGTCTGTTTGTTCCGTTCATTCTTTTGTCTGTCTATAAATCCAGCTTCAGGTTAAAGTTTTTGGTCGAGGTAGTTTTTGATGAAGTTGAAGTCCAATCAACTTGAAACTAACTAAACATGTTCCCTATGATATGATCTTTCTAATTTTAGCCAAATTAGAGATTTTATCCCATTTTCACAGTCAACTGAACATAGAAAATGATAGTGCGGATGGGGCATATGTGTACTATGGACACATTCTTGTTAAATGCAATCACTCTTTTAAAAAGTCATACCAACAAAAGAGAAGTTGTATATTGTCAATGATGTCAGTAACCACACAATATAAATATTTTTTGTACCAGAAATCAACCTACCATTTCTTGTGCTAATTCCATGCTAAATTCACTATCTAATTCATGACTTTCAGCACTGACTGCTCTCATAGCAATTGTCCCACCTTGGAACTTTCTTTTGATCTATTAATAGAAAAGACATTTTCTTGGTTGCATTTTAGTTAATAATAACTAGCAGGACTTCAGAATATTTTTTAATTTTAGAAAATTAACTATTTAAAATTTTCTCCTGTGTATAGGATTTAAATTTCTGCAAGTAATAAAGTTAATTTTAAGTGCAACAAACAGCAATGGGCTTTATAACAAATAGGCAGTTTATATTTAAGACATTTTATAACCACAATAAATATAGTAAAGATCACAGGAAATGAGTATATATTACATGTATCAATTGGTGAAAAACACTTCAGTGTTAAAACTCTTCCTTTATGTTATATAAAGGTTGATATCATTTATCAGAAAATATTATATAAATTTGTTTAATACAACTTTTTCAGTGTGTGATGATTATGAGGCCCAAAATCTATCAGTACCTTCACTTTTACAGTACTATACAGCTACATTTGCATATGTACTATTTCTGTACTTAAAATCTGCAGTACTGGAAATTTACTTGTAATATTTAGTACTATTTATTTACCTTAAAATTATTGTAATATTTAGGTACTTGTATTTTCCAGTACTTGATATGTACTAAATATTTTGGTACAGAAATAATACAATATTCCACGTTTGAAAATCATAATTTTAAGAGATTTTGAATAGAAAAACTTTCAAAATGATGAAAATGTAACGATAGTAACCAAAAAACTGTAGTACCTAAATTTCAAGTACAAATTAAGTAATGTAAAATACAGGTACCTAAACATTACAATAATTTTGATAACAAAATAATACTGAATATTAAATGTAAATTTCAAGTACTACAGATTTTTAGTACAGAAATAGTACCTATGCAAAAGTAGCTGTATAATCTTACAACATTTCATTTGAGAATTACAATGTATCACTTCTTTACAGAATAGTACTGGGCATGTTTGACATTTTATCATAAAAAGGTCTAAATAAAATGAAAAAAAGATTTGCATCATATTATTAAGTACATAGCAATGGTAAATATATCAACTTAGAAACATAAAACTACAAAAATACCTCAGCTAAGAAATTATAAGATTGTTGCTTTCCAAACTCTGGTTTAGCTGCACATAAATAAATAATACCATTGTCTACCACACAGTGATACAAATAACTACAAAATAATTAGTACAGTTAGATATATGGTCAGAACAAAATCTCCATGCAATGACAACATAAAATTACATCTAGTATCTATTTCTATTATTACAAATCTAGTATATGCATGAGTAGAAAAAATAGAAAATTAAAAAAATTTGGATATCTAGAAAAAAAAAAAACATCATCAGTGTACTAAAGGCTCATTTAATTGTCGATATCTGTTATCACATGTCAATCCAACTGTTTATTTTGATTTAAGGTGGTACCCTACACCTTCACTAAAATTTATTTGGCTTGTTAATTTTCATAAAATTTTGAAAAAGTATTTACTTTGACCCTTTGACAAAAATATAAAAATTTAAAAAAATTTAAAACAACCATTTGTTTTCAGAAAAAATACACAGGTTATATAGCAGTTTGACAAACACTAATTTGATCATTGAGAAGCTTAGTTTTCCCTTAACAACACAACGTATGAATTAAAACGTTGAGCTGATTTTACAGAGTTATCTCCCTGTAGTGTTAGGTACCACCTTAAATGCAGAAATTTCAATAAACATAATTGAACATTGTGTCTATTACTTACAGGTGCCAGCAATAATAGGATTTTAATCAGTCTGACAAAGTTTGTGATCAGATTGTTTTAGTAGCAAATATCCTTTTTCTTCTCCTTCTTGCAATGTAACAAACTATTGTTTGTCTTTGATATTTTTTGTGTTATGTTTTTTAAACTGATGTTTGAAAAAGTATTTAGTGTCATTATGTTTTCTGTGGAGTGTTATATAGGCTGTTGTTTGTATTTGTTTTTTCTGTAAGCCATGGCATTTTCTTCACTGTGCTCTGTGGACTGTAATTTTTGTTTATTTTTCTGCGATTTGGTTAACATGGTTAAAATCCCATTGCAGTTCAAAGTAGTTTGCATTTGTTAAAATAAAATATCAGTAATTTGGATCACACTGATTATTATTTTTTGTAGAAATGTTATTTTGTTATGGTCTGGTATAAATGTATTACTGGTAAAGGTGATAGGAAAATAAACTCAAATCACATCTAATAGTGCAGCAAACACACATGCATTTTGTTATACAACACCAAAAAAAATCACAACATCTTTATAAAACAACATTACCACACAGTATATCCTGAATCCATCTCTTTAAAAGTAGGCACTGTCAAACATAACAATAATAAAATATCTAATATTGGTACAGAATGCACAGATTGAAATAAAAAGTTGGTTATAGTCAATCTTATTGACATACAGATCTATGTGGTTGCTTAGCTTGCAAGGATATGAAAAATCGTGTTCTACTCTATGTTCTTGTAATTATAAGATCAGCCTATCCAGATTTCTGCCTTCGAATTAATGTTGGTTTTGCATCGTAGAATTTATCCCTTTAATTTTTTTAAAGAAACTAAAACTTAACTGGAAAGAAAATTAAAATCTTCCTGAGGATTTTTTTAAAGTATTTATTCCTTTGTTACTTTTAAAATAACTTGATGATAATAAATTAGAGAGTATATATTTATAATAATTATAGAAGGCAGAAATTGAAAACTGGTTATTGTTTTTGAACACTGCATGAACTCTAACTAAGGTACATAGTAATAATTGAGTAATTCAATTTCCCTGCTTTTAATAATTTCTTGTTTTTAATTGTAATATGTGGTTCACAAGAATTATTTGCCCTATTCATACATCTTTTTTCTGGATTTTGGAAGTTAATGCAATGGTTCATATGTAAAATCTAAAAATAGCTTAAATCAAATTCTAAAGTTATAATTTTTTTTCTCTTTAATATCATAACATGTGTGCCAAATTTCATTTCATTTGGTTGACATGTCATGTGGACCCACTTATAGGCATTTTGCATGGTTCTATCAAAGACTGGTTGTAAAAGTTCTAATAATAACCAACAGTGAAGACCATTTTCTGAAATTATCATAATACAAATGGTAAGTGAGTCCTAAATGTTACCTGTCTGAGGTAAGACAGTGAGATAAGTTAAACTCTATACAGAAAGAATTACCTGCTTGATTTGTATGTTGTCTTCCCATCATTCCTTGTAGGGATATTGGGTAACATTGATGTAACCTCATTCTCAAATGATCCTCCAGCATTGGCTTGGCTACAGAGAATGGTCGTACCACGTGCAACACAACTATATAAGATTGTCATCTGAAATAAAAAAAAACACAACTCAAAAAAAAAAAATTGGTATTCATGAAATTTTTTTTTTTTAGCAATTTGTTATATATAGGAAAAGTGTATTATTTCGTTATAAAACAGCATGATTCCTACACATTTGTCCAAAAGTATTATTTGGTAAATGTCAATGCCATCTTCATAAAAGATAAATCAGGTCAACTAAGCTTTTCATACAAAATGTCATTGATGCCAAATATTTGAACTTGTGTATTAAAATTACTTTTTAAAGCTCCAACATCTCTTATAAATATAAATGAAATTTCACCCATGATCAGATGATAACTGAAATAAGTGAAAAGAAAAGATCTTGGTTTGTAAAAGCCTGGGATCCTTGCCAGAGGGTCTCATTGGGGGGTTCTGATCCCAGATCCCGATTACTGTTTTGTCAGATTCCTGTATCCCGTTTACACTATGTACGTACGCAATTCTCACATTTTTTGTCATTTCCCGGGTCCCACTAGACCTCATTTCCCTGTTTTCACGACACAATAATTTGACTTTCAATATTGTTGTTGATTTATTTAATTTGCAGTAAAATATCATGAGTAAATAGCATTAATCGTGCACTCCCCTTCTAATGTACAACCTCCTAACCATATTAGACAAATCATCCCATTAAAACAGTTAATTCATTTTAAAACAAATGCTAAATCATCAAACAAACCTTATTTCCAGTTTTGTATCTGTGTGTTGTAAAAAAATACCCTGAAGGAAATGTTTTAAATTTGAGAACATAAATATAAAATCTTATCAGCAATATGTTACAGGTGGTTTTTATCTCACTTCCGGATTACGACAAGACAAATTAACACATGTCCCATTTACCAGTATTTGTTCTTATTGTAAAGTTTATGTTTAAATCCTTTTGTGAATCAAATTAGCATACTTTTCAATAAATTTGTGTTTCAGATATTGGTGAAAGTGGGTGGTGTCATCCTTCTCGATAAATCCGAGGTGTTCTGAACTAGTTTCACTTTTGGTTTCTTTACAATCAATGGACAATGAAGAGAAGTTCCGATATGACAAATGGCGGGAATTCCGTAGATGCTGATGATGGAGGATGGTTGTTCTTCGGCTGAACACGGTTGTTTGAAGAAAAAATATCGACATGCTGATAATAATGAGTATGAACAGATTAACTACATATACATATATTTTTGTATTGACACAGACAATTAAGTCCAAACTTAGCTTTTAGGATCTGAATTTATAGATGTATGAAATTCAAAATTAAGTTTTCTAGTCCAAATCATAGTGTTGGATAATCGGTTGAAATTACCAACCGATTATCTATTACAATCGGTTGACAGCAACCAACTGACTATCGGTTATAATCGGATCATAACACCTTGCCCTCTTTTATTAAAGGAAATCATGCATTTAGTCTCATTGTACTTGTCTAATGTGTATATCCATATCATTGCAGAGTTTATATATTCATATTTGATCTTTTGTTTCCATTTCATATTCTGGCGTACTTACTACTAAATTATAATTCTGGTACCTTTGATAATTATCTATTTAGCAGTTAAAACAATGAATTAATAAGAATCAAGCCATTCATATTGAACATATTTTATCTCATAATTGCAACATTAATTACCAACCTAACATTTCTAAATTTCAATGGTGAAACTCACAAAAAAAAATCAATAACATAGCTGTATGAACATTTGAATGCTTCAAATTAGGAAAAGATATATAAAGTTTTTTTAACTTTTAGAAATTTAAAATTAACAGAAAAAAATAAATCAATGCATTTGCATTTTACAGTAAACATACTAAACATGGGTATTAAGCCAATGTCTGTTAATTCGTGTAGAAAGCTTTTATTACTTTTGTAATCATTATTTTCTTTCAATTGTGGAACTTGTGCGTCTGAACTTATAATTGCAAGAATGCGGAATTTTTACATAGTTGAACTGTATCCGAGTCGTGATTCTTATATTTTTATAAATGGCAGACAAATTTCGTAAAATTTACAAAAGTAAACAATGTTTGGCAAGCAATCTGGAAAGGAATATGACGTTTTTGATGCTACAAATGGATAACACATTACATGTAATAAAAGGCAACTTGCAACATGTTTTAATGAAGCAACGGAATTATTTTGTCTAAAATCAGAATTCTTTGTACGCTCTCAAGTAACAAGTACCGGTATTGTAAGAAAGTATTTCATACAAAGTTATTAATCTTAAATACCATTCCATCAATCTGCAAATGCTTTTTGTCACGTTTATAAAGAAGGAAATTAGTTATTTCTTTAATTATAGGATGTTTGACATTGTTACTGTCATCGACTGATATTTTTTGTTAATATTGTTTGACTGCGCATATGAAATGCAAACAGCAAACGGACCGGAAGTGGACAAGCTCAAAGTCCGGAAACTTTAACGACAATCGATTGAACAAAATCCCAATCAATTATCGACATCGCCAGTCCCAACCAACTGATTTCCGACTTATTTCGATCATCGGAACAACACTACCAAATCATTATGACGTCTTGTACTCTTTAAAGGCTATTATGATCTATTATATTTTTAATGCTTTGAGCACACCTTCCACATAGGCAAGGATTTGTATAGTGAGAAATCCTTGACATAGGTCAATATCTTTAATTGTTTTTACATAGGCGGTAATGGTAACGCTTTTTCCTGTAGCTCAGTCCATAAGGCAGCAACCATTTGATTTTCTGGGGGAGGGGGGGGGGGGTGCTATGGTTTTTTTTGAAAAAAAAAGTTTGTTTCCAGGTTTTGGTGAAAAAAATATTTGTTTTGGACCCTGAGAAAAAAAAATTGTTTGTTTCACCTCAGCTGACAATATATGTAATGCTAAAATTGAAAGAAAAAAAATGTTTTTGGTTTGTTGCTAAAAAAATAGGTTGTTCTTCAGCGAAGGCGAAAAAAAAAGTTTGCACAGAATAAAAAACCATAGCCCCCCCCCCCCCCCCCCCAGAAAATCAAATGGTTGCTGCCTAATGCATATCATAAACTTGGATATGTATGATAGCTTGTTTCGAAGTTGTGACATTTTCACATATGTGGTTCAATTTTCGGGTTACGAAGTGAGATTACTTTTTCCGTAAATTAGCAAACCCATAAAAAAACCACCAAAATTCTTAATTATTCAAGCCAGTGGAAACCTGGTATTTTATACTGTAGAAACCACTATAAACTACTGTAAAAGCCGTTTGAATCATATAATTAGAGTGCAATGAAGTGCAAATTTTCAAAACTTGTTCTTTCACATAATTCTATTTGAGAAAACAAGTTTTTTACATGTATTTCAGTGAAAATCATTATCAGTGAGATAATCACATGCGGGATTTCAAACTGACAACTTTAGTGTTGTTAGGCTAGTGATCCAAAAGTTTGACTTCCGAGTCCACTCAGCTGTAGAGGCCCCACGATGGTTTTGAGTTGTGGATTCATAGGGCTGAATTTTGGAATCATTTTTTTACTTTTGCAGTTTTTTCTTTTTTTGCCTTTGTACTACTTTAAATTCAGCAATTTTTGCATGCACTAATTATATTGTGAATTTAAGAAAGTACAAAAATGCAAGTTTTATTATTGTAATTTCATGTGTATCTGGCTACAGATATATATGTATAAGATATCAGGATTAGAGTTTGAATTCTCACCCAGTTGCATTAGTTACATTAACTAAAACCTCGGGATAATTTTCAGGTTTTGTCTAATGTTGGTGAGTTCAGAAAAGGTGTTTTGGATGCATGCAATTTTTAAAATATCATTTTCATTTTGTACACCCTCCTTGTATATTTAACAATTTACTTTATCATAAAAAGTGTTTGCAATTTGTTTTAATATATGTAAAATTCTTTTTCTCATTGTTAAGGTAGTTCGGGGGTTTAAATTTTCGCGCCGTCTGCGCATAAAGTTGCGCATTGATATCGTAAGTGATGTACAGAGTCGTAATTTTCCGTAACAGTAAAATATGATCATTTAAATAATCTTTTTTATTCAAATGCATTGAGAAAGAGTTGAATAACTTTTAAATGCAATTTTAAAACTTAATAAAATTTATTGTTACAATTGTCATTGTTGAAATAGGACTTCCGTTCTAAAAATAAATGCCATGTTTTTGACGAAGGAGAAGAATGAAAAGAGAATAACTTACATTTATCGAACACGTGAACTGCTTTTCATGAATACTGTAATGCAGATCGAAATTATAGATAACGATATTCATTTTGGTAGCTTATGAAGCAGTTTCACTCTTGTCTTACATTAGAAAAGGTCCGACAAACATGCGAAAGATGATGTAAACAAATCATGAAAAAGGGGAAATTTAAACTGACAAGTAGTTGAATTGAATATAAATGTTCAAGAGCGATTCACGACCACTGAAAAATAACATGCAAGCGTAAATAATTTCAGAACAATATCCGTGTCGAACAACAAAAAAATGACCCTCCCCCTTTTCAGGCTGAAAATGAATTATTAATGCAACCAAAAGCATAGCTCATGGTACTTTTATCATGTAATAGATTTGAAATTTGTGAACCTGAGAAATATGTCATCTGCATAGGGTTCAGACCAAATAGGTTTCTGGGAGTAAAGGTCATGATTATGTCTCTGTATACATGTAAGACATGTAATACACCTTATTGCTATTTGTCCACCATTACTGGATATCACACAGGTTCCCATACATTTTGACATCATAAAACAAAATATCTAATGTCACAATGGAAAAGTGATTGTTGAATGCGTCAAAAGGTCAAGCGACCAGGTCGGCCGGCCAAGTAGGCTAATAGCGATGAGGTGTATTACATGCAAATGCAAAAAGAATTTTCTTGTTGTAAACCTGGAGTATTCAAATGTGAATGGAGTTGATTTTGCCGGGATTCCAGTTATAACATTTTTCGTTAAGAATGCACACTTAAAATTTAGACATGTTAGAACAAAACCCATCTATATAAAAAAGATGTGGTATGATTGCTTGGATGAGACAACTTCAATATATCCAAAAAGAGACCAAAATGGCACCTACATAAACAGCTATAGGTCACCGTACGGCCTTCAACAATAAGCAAAGCCCATACCACATACATGTATATATATATACTAGTCAGCAATGAAAGGCCCAGATTTGACAATGTAAATTGTATATGATGTACATGTACAACAATTCAAACAAGAAAACTACGGCCTTATTTGTATATAAAAAAATGAATGAAAAACAAATATGTAACACATAAACAAATGACAACCACTGAATTACAGGCTCCTGACTTGGGACAGACACATACATGAATAATGTGGAGAGTTTAAACAAGTTAGCAGGATCTAGACCGTATAAATAATTTTTTAAAATGAATCATTTCACAAAACTACCTTTCTTACCAATGGTCTGGATTGAGGGTCCTTCATTTCATTCCTAACTAATTCTTTATACGATTTATCTCTATTTATTTTTTCCCATTTTTCTGTACTTCTTATAATTTAACAACCCAGTTTTTCTTCATTGTAACATGTATGTCTATTTTCTTTTATTCACAAATGTATTGTGACTCATAAAGTGGCGAAAAGTATATTGTTTTGGCGAAAGAGGTGGCGAAAAAAATAATTGACCCAGGGGAAACCCTGATTGTGAACATTACATGCATTATTCTCTATTCTTTAAACCTTTTCCTTACCCCCTATAATATATTTGATCCCACAGAATCTTCATGAGAGAAAAACAAAACTTTTACTACCTAAACAGGAAAAGTGGTCTTGTCATTAAGTGAATTTTTTCTAAATTTAAAAGCTTGTTAGGGGTCTACACAGTTATTTCGAAGAGCATTTCTTTAATTTGTTAAAGACATTAAATGCAAACTTTAAAAAAAAATATTTCAAGATATGTAATCAAATTTTCAAAAATGATTATATAATTGATTTTCATGTGGAACGCATGGTAATGTCCACACAAGAGTCTTTATTTTGTAAATAAAGATAAAATCAAAGGATGTTTCTTCAGTGTAATAGGAAAGTAGGAACTAACTGATCTTAACCAACTTTGTATGACCAGAGATTACTAAATTAAAAGTCTACGGACCAAGTTTCATGGCAATTATAAGATATATATAATAGACAAAATGTTTTTACAGACTAAATTGATGTATATGTATCTGATATATGTAGAATGTTTAATAATTATTCAAAAGTCAAAATTATACAAATGTATAAGTACAAATGTATGTGACTTTTAGCATGTTAAGTAGGTTTTTTTGAATGAAAAAAAGGGGGGGCTTGTATGAAGAGGTGATATTTTCCTGCAATTTAAAACCTCATGAATGTTTTTGTTGTATAAAAAATCCCAGTGGCGGATCCAGAATTTTTCAAAAGAGGGGGCTCACTGACTGCCCTAAAGGGGACCCACTCAGGTCATGCTCCAGTGATTCCCAATATAATTAACCAAATTTTTCCTAGGGCTGCCTCTGAATCCTCCCATATGTTTAAAATGTACTTTAAATAAAAAGGAAATTACCAATTGCATAGTATATTACAATATACATGTAATAATTTAATAGTACTTTAAGTATTAAAAATCCTTAGGCCAAAACACTTGAAATAATTCAGGGTCAATTTAGGCCCCTAGCACATACATTACATTCAAAAATGCATATTACAGCTGAAGTTATTAAAATTTGCTTTTTTTTGGGGGGGAGGCTGATTTCTATTGCATGTAATTTAAGTCTCAAGAGGCATACATGTATATTTGAACCACTTACTGTCCTACAGTAGAAAAGAAAAATAACATGTGAAATACAGCAGTTACAAAAAATATTGTTAAATGTGAATATACTGAAACCTTTAATTTTATGACGGACTTTATGTACATACAAACCTCATCACATTTTTTTTGCTCCATAAAGTTTGTAAAACAAGGGTCCTGACTATTCATACAACTCATTCTGCAAATTTATCTGTGATAATCTACTTTTCGCTAGATTTAGAGTTCAAAAATGAATAATACAAATTGATAAAACCCCTATCATGCCTATGTTATACCAAATTATACCACTGTCCCATGGCCAGGTTAAGGGGAAGGGTTGTCACCTTCAAACATTATGTATGTGACAGAAGTGGCTCATTATGTATGTGCCTGTCCCAAGTCATGAACCTGTATTTCAGACAGTGGTTGTCTTTTGTTGTGTCACATATTTTCTTTAGTTCATCATTTTGTACATTTATATGCCTTCAGTTTTCTCATTTGAATTGTTTTTCATTAGTCATTGAAGGGCCTCTTACATCTCACTATGCGATAACGGCTTTTGACCTGTAGCTGTTAACTTCTGTGTCATTTTGTCTATTGCGGAGAGTTGCCTCATAAATAATCAATTATCATACCATATCTTCCTTTTGTATTGAAACACAAATATTGACACATAAAAACCTTTTAGATAGAAAGTCAGATTGAGACTTATGGATAAAAACTAAGCAAACTGTCAGCTCACAGTTTACATATGTTGTCACAAATATGGTTTAAGCACAATAATTACCAGATGCTCCGCAGGACACAGCTTTATACAACCGCCAAGGTCAACTCCTCTTTGAACAATGAACAACTTCTGTCATTTATTTTGCTAAAAAAAATCTCGGATGGCAGATGACCCGCAAATTTTATTTCAATTTTATAAAATAGAGACATCAAGCTATACAGTCATGACAGTATGAAAAAATGAGCCACTTCTGTCCTTTATTTTGCTCTGTAAATTCAACCAAAGAGATTTTATGTCTGTTTTTCCCATATTTAGCCTATTTGCACTCATTTTCAGAGGTAAAAAAATCTCTTGGATGGCCGGTGACCCCAAAATTTTATTTCAATTTTATAAAGTAGAGATATCAAGCTATACAGTATGAAAAAATGAGCCACTTCTGTCGTTTATTTTGCTCTGAAAATTCAATCAAAGAGATTTTATGTCTGTTTTTCCTATATTTAGCCTATTTGCACTCATTTTCAGAGGTCAAAAAATTTCTTGGGTGGCCGGTGACCCCCAAATTTTATTTCAGTTTTATAAAATAGAGACATCAAGCTATACAGTATGAAAAAATGAGCCACTTCTGTCGTTTATTTTGCTCTGAAAATTCAATCAATGAGATTTTATGTCTGTTTTTCCTATATTTAGCCTATTTGCACTCATTTTCAGAGGTCAAAAAATCTCTTGGATGGCCGGTGACCCCCAAATTTTATTTCAATTTTATAAAATAGAGACATCAAGCTATACAGTATAAAAAAATTAGCCACTTCTGTCATTTATTTTGCTCTGAAATTTCAATCAAAGTGTATTTGTGTCCATTTTCCCTATAATTTCCTATAACCTATTTGCACTCATTTTCAGAGGTCAAAATATCTCTAAGATGGCCGGTGACCCCCAATTTTTTTTGCATTTTTTCATTTATAATACTTCAAAGTTAAATTTCACAAAGTATAAGAAAATTCTGTCGATTTTTTTCTATACCCCTGAACTACCTTAAAGGCCATAATATGTTGCCTATAATTGCTTACATCCACTTCATTTGAAATTTGTAGAATAGTTGTCTCATTGATAATTATACCTTCTTATTTTTGTATATATCTGTACTAGATCATGCATGGATTTTTGTTGAGCTCATTTTATAAAGTTTTGTTATATAACTGTAATGTATGTTTTACACAATTATATGCAATCTGGATCACAATTATTGTCACATCAAGCAATTTTATGCTCTATATGCTCTTTTTGCGTTGATCATACAATTGTGTCAATGAAACATAAATGTCAGGCCCGTAGCCAGGAATTTCCAAAGGGGGGTTCGTTTGATTCACAAACTCGACTTTAACAGTCACAATTCGAACAGAACATCGACTTTAACAGTGCTTCTTAGTTTTCAAGGGGGGGTTCGGACGAACCCCCCCTGGCTACGGGTATGAATGTTTACAAGTTACACACAAATGGAAAGTTTAGTTTGCTATAAAGCAGGTTTATTTTGCCATTTTCTTCAAAAAATGCTTTTACAAAGTTAGAAATAGGACAATTTAATGATGTTGCTGTAGTCCAGCTATGAGTAAATATGGAACTTTAATAATGCTAAAGAATTATCTAAAGGAAATGGCATGAATGCTTCTTAACTAACTAAGTAATAGCACATGATTATATGTAATTTATTCTTTTTGTCTTTTTTGTTTGCTAGTTTTTAATTAAGATTGATTTTATTAACTTATCATATCATTTTGTCCTGAAATAAATATAGAAAATACCTTTGACATTTATTTTGATTAATCATTTGCTCTATTACAAAAGAACACATTAAGACCGTTGTCATAAATTCAAGAAGCATTGTGAAATATATCGATGTGTGCAATGAAATTAAAAACAATATTCAGGACATTGTTAATTTAATTTAAGAAACAATTCCTTCATGTCATGCTCTATATGCTAATTTTAACATGGGAAGGCACTAGATTTGTTGACAGATCACACTGAGCGTAAGCTTTCACATTTTCCTGCACTGATACACATAATTAATATGGCTTCTACTAACAAAAGCTCCATTTGAAGCTACATGTATATGTTTAGAGACCTTTATGTCAGTACACATGTATTGCCTATGGTCAAATTTAATGCCTACCAATGTTAATTTTTTTCTTTATTGAAAAGCACTTTACGCCCATATGGACCAATGGCTTAAATGAAATGAAATAATCATAGAACATGACATGATGGAATTATTACGATTCAAAGAGGGAAAAAACTGTATTTTTATCAGGCGACGCATACAAAAATACTGAAGGCACTTTGGCAGTTCCTGTTCCCTCCTCATTTTACTTTCATATTCAATAAGTTTAAAAACTAATAGCAGGGAAAATATATGATGTTTTAACAACATTATTTAATTAACTTTTATGTACATGTAAGCAGTTAAAATATATACAATTTACTAGAGAAAGAAAAATAACGAGAATGTAAACACAAAGTTTGTGCACATGTGATTTATATTAGAACACAGCTTTGTGTACAAAGTGTTAAGTACGTCATATTAAAATCAAATATATACAAGATTTCATCTGATGAAATTTAAACAAGATGACCAAAACTAAAGCATGTACTAAAAACCAGTCTCAATCAAAGTTCAGAACACTGATCATGATCACTAAAAAACATGAACAATACTCCTACAAAAACTGTCTTATATTTTTTTTGTCTTCAAACAAGAGGTCCGAAAGATAATGTCCCATATTCTAAAGGCCACTACATATAAATCCAGTGTCTACAAACTAAATAAGAAAGTCACAATGATAATATAACATGTTTTGGAATCCTGAACTTAAAAATGTCTAGCCATACCTCTATCAAGGATGTAGTTTTGTGTCATTCATTGCAAATTATAAACCGTCACTTTAAAACAAATCATTAAAAAGTTACGAAAATATGCACTTCACATTATTTCAGTGTTACATGAAAAAGGAAGAATTCTATTTAATCTTATGTCAAAAACCGATATATATGAATCAGGAACATGTCACTAATTCCCCAGATAAGAAGTCCCTGAATACAATTATATGATGCTAAACAGGGGTTAGCGGACATGGGAATGAGAGACAGGAAGTGGGTTTCTTTTGGAAGGCAGAACTGAGGGAAATTGTGGGGTAAAAAACTTTTTAAGGGATATTGAAATATTTTTTTAACGATTTTAATGTGTAGTAATGAGGAGGGGATCAGGAGTTAAGGGTAGGGAAGGGGGAATCAGGAACCCCCTGTAAAACCCCTTTCATAAATATTGTTTCTTTATTGAATTGCTTTCCATTTGTAGCTGTTTCATATCTTATCAATGAAACTTAAAAAGAATCATAATTACTGGAAAAAAAACTTTGTATGATCTTGAACCATATCATATATAAACGATTAGAAGCCTTAGAGCAATTTCAGAGCATGTACTTTTGCCTTGTTTTCATCTTCTTTAAATGCATCACACCCAATCCACAAAACCATATTTTGATCAAAATGAAGACTGTAAGGTAACTGAATTCCTAGGGGTTTTACCTCCTTGCATAAAATAATTTCTCCAGTATGACTTAATATATGTATTGATGGGTTTGAGTTGTCGGACACCACAATCATGTCATTAGAGGATACTGCTATATCTCTTGGAGTAAATTTAGCCTTATCAGAATTGACACTATCACTACCATTGTATTTCCATAAGACATCACCCTTATAATTCAGAAGTACAACAAATCCCTCAAATTGATTGTTTATAAGATCAACAACAATTATGTTGTTTTTAACAGTTGCTATTCTACGTGGCCATGAGAACAGTCTCTGATTGTCCTTGTCATGCTCATAGATGCGAATTGCATTTCCTTGCTGGTTGATGATCACAATTTGTCGTACACTTTCTTTTGTAGGATTGGTAAAATAGCCTGATTCACTCAGTCCTACTAATATCTGATTACTTTTGTTTACATGAATGCCTAATGTCTTTAACGGAGAAAAACATTTCAAAGTTTTTGATTGTCCATCATTTGAAAACAGTTTTAGATTACTTTCATTTGATGAAATAATGAGGTCTCCATTTTGTTGTTTTGCTATATTATAAACTTTAATTTTAGTGCTTTTTTCTTTTTGAACATTGCCATCTTGAAAACGTACTTCCTGAAGTTCTTCATCTTGCCAGCATGAAATATAAGCTTTGTTAGCATTGTGCAATATATTCTCTACATTACACAACTCTGTTTGGTAAGTGTTCATTAATTCAAAATCGGGAATAGTCAGAAGACTGCCAAGTTCTGCAGTTAATTGGTTATTAACCTTCCTAGAAATGTTCCCCTGAATAAATTTTGTCTTCCTGAGTTGAATTTTTGTATGTGATATATTTGGCAGTGTGTCATTCAGTGTTTTACCTGCAGAAAAAATATCTGTGCATTGATGAGATAGTAGTTTTTTATCCAGAATAACTTTCCTTGAAACTAAGCCATCTTTATTTCCTGAAAGAGTAGAAAGATTTGCTTTAATGTTATTTTCTATTGGCCTCCAGTTTGTTTCAAGATCTTTTAAAAGATCACTAGTATATCTTGATACTCTTTCCTTCAATTCCTTTTCTGCTTGAATAATTGTGTCCTTTGTCTCCAAAAAGTTTTCGTTTCCCTGTGAAAGGAGGTGTTCGAATTCGGATGTTTCATTTTCATACCATTGAATATCTTTTACTAATCTTCCGTTTGTTGCATTAATTGCTACAAGAATGGTATCAAAAGCATCATGTAGCTTTTTACGTTCATGCTTTTGGTGAGACTCTATTACACATTCAGAACAAATGGGATAACAGCAGTCATTGCAGTAGACCTGGACTTTATGTTCACTGTGGATTGTGCATAAAATATTTTGCAGATCCACCCTACGGATTATGGCAGTTTCATTCTCAGTTCCACAGTCTTTTATGTTAATTATTTTGTGTCCCTGAAAGGCTTTACATTTGCTATGAATCTTTGAACTACAAGACTCACACAAAAACAAATCACAGTTAATACACTTCCATTCTTTTTTTTTCAGATCACAGTACTCGCACAGAGCTGGTTGCTGTTTTTTCTCATTTGATTTCAAAAACGCCATTTATTATAAAGACAGTCTTATATAGAAATAATACACTGGAAAGAAATGAGTCCAATAATTGGTAAGTAGTAGTACAGTGATTCATATTTAGCTTATTATGTTATTATATATTAAAAGCTTATTAAAAGAATGAAATATGATATTTGAACTTTTATAAAAAGTTATTTCTGTGTGAAATTTGAACAAAGACATAGACATTATTGATAAACCAACTTTGTATAAAGTCATTGTTATCTGTTATAGGGTAAGTTTGTCTTTACCATTCAGCCGTGTTAAGATAATACTGAAAGGAATAATATTATCTGTAAAAAATGGAAAACATGTAGATTATAATTAAAATAAACACTAAAAAATCTTTAGTTATGATTCCCAAACTCCTGGCAGCTGAAAATATTCAAATTTACAGTTGTGACTTGACAACTCTGTCACATATGTCTGCTTTAGTTCAGTCATTTCATTTCTGAAATAAGAATGAAATCAGACATTTCCAACCCTCAATCTGAGTCAATATGTTAAGTAAGTCTGCACAATTTTTGTCGAGTCTTCAACTTTGAAAGACAATAACTATCAAAACAAATAAGTAAACAAAAGACTCACAAAACCAAAGGACATTTACATCAACAGTTATAAATAATAATTAAGAACCAACACACACTCCACTGAAAACTTGGAGTGAAATCAGGTGCTCTGGTAGGCTAAGCTAACTGTATACGGCACCCGCTAAAAGCTTGCATACACCTTGTTTCCTAGCCTCGTACAAACACAGCTGATATTTAAAGACACTAAACAGTTATTGTCTATATCCATTATTCACACAGAAATGATGTGTATAAAACTAGAAATTATTTCTGCAAAAAAATAAAATGTCTGCATATGCCGCTGGTTAATTTGAAAGTGAATAATTACGCTCTTGATAAAACAAGAGCCACTAAATAGTAATTCAAATGGGTTATTTGGACTCACAAACCTGAATTTAACAGTCACAATTTGAACAGAACGTTGACTCTAACAGTGCTTATTTGTTTTCAAGGGGGGGTTCATCCGAAACCTCCGAACCCACCTGGCTACGGGTATGAGTGCCAAATAGATACTGGGGCCTGATTTTCTAATGTCTAAGTAACCTTAATAAATGTAGCAACTTAGCTTATCAGCAAGGGCTG
The DNA here is from genome assembly GCF_036588685.1 of Mytilus trossulus. Lineage (NCBI taxonomy): Eukaryota > Metazoa > Mollusca > Bivalvia > Mytilida > Mytilidae > Mytilus > Mytilus trossulus. The sequence goes on from NC_086379.1 coordinate 26,414,679, forward strand.
CAGATACTTTAGTTAAATGCAATTGTATCTCTAAACAACAAGTTAGGTCAAAGTTTCCACTATATTTGAAAATACTTCATTTATTACAATTAAATAAAAGTAATTCTTTGTAACATTTTTTATGACATTATGAAAGTTTTTACTTATTGTCAATCTGGAATTTTGTTGACATAACCAGAGATATTATACAATATTGTTTTATATGTCTGTGACATATCCAAACAGCTGGTAATTTATTTCACTTTTAAATTTCTTGAACCTGATTCCAGGGATAAATTGTGTCTTCTTCAATTGAATGGTACTAAGAGGCTTCTTTGCCAGTTCCTTATTTAGTCCTTTTCTTGCAGTAAAAATATCCAAAGATTGCTTTGATTGAAGTGTTTCATTTAGAATGTCTTTCTGTGATTCTAAATCTGTCTGATTCTTTGCTAAAGAAGAAAGTTCAACTTTAAATTTTTTCTCTAGTAGCCTCCATTTTGTTTCAAGGTCTTGTAACAAATCACTAGCATATCTGGATATTGTTTCCTTCATTTCCTTTTCTGTTTTAAGTATTTTGTCTTTTGTCTCTTGGAAATTTTGTTTTCCATCTGAAAGGAGCTGTTTGAATTTAGCTCCTTCGTTTTCATACCATTGCATCTCCATTTCAATTCTGCCCTTCAACTCCTTGATCTCAGAAACAATTGTATCAAAAACTTCATTAAAATTTCTCAATTCATGTTTTTGATGGGTCTCAGTTGAACAATCTGTACAAATAGGAATCCTGCATTCAGTGCAGTACATCCAGTATTTTTGTTCACTGTGGGTTTCACATTGCATATTTTTGAGATCCACCTTGGGCGTTTTGTTAGTAGCATCCTCAGTTCCACAGTCTTTTAAGTTTATTATTTTGTGTCCCTTTGAGGCTTTAATTTTACTATGAATTCTTGTGGTACAAAGTTGACATAAAAGCAAATCACAGTTTATACATTTCCACTTTATCTTTGATTCTTTTTCTTCACAGAATTGACACAATGCTTGATTTTGGGCTTTTTCAATTGACTTGAGAAAGGCCATGTTCACATATCAATAAATCCCTACTTTATATAAATATCACACTATTTTTTCAATATATAATGTATGAATTATTTCAAAATAAGTTTATACTCTTCATAGTGTGTTTCCCATGCATTTGTTTATGGTGAAATATTATCTGTAAGCTTTATTTTAAATTATCTGTGCATGTATCTCAAATATCGTAAAATCAATATCAATTCTTTTTCTGTTAGTTTCTTGTATATATCTACTTGAATATAATTCTGTCCAGTTTATGGGATAGTCTTGATTATTTTCCTTGCATGTAGAATTGATTTAAAAAATGAATAAATAAAAAATTATGATCATCAATGTGTTTCAAAATAAAATGGAACATCAAATGAGCATACTTAAAGGATTGATACTTCCAGGAGTTAGAACCCCCCCCTTTTTTGGGGACGATCAATGCATTTGAATAGGGACATGTAATTGGAACACCCCCCCCCCCCCCCTTTTTTGGTTCTGGGTAAGGAACCCCCCTTTTTAGCTCACCTGGCCCGCCAAGTGAGCTTTTCTCACCACTTGGCGTCCGTCCTCTGTAAACTTTTAGAAAAATTTTCTCCTCTGAAACTACTGGGCCAAATTTAACCAAACTAAGCCACAATCATCATTGGGGTATCTAGTTTAAAAATTGTGTCCAGTGACCCGGCATACCAACCAAGATGGCCACCACTGCTAAAAATAGAACATAGGGGTAAAATGCAGTTTTTGGCTTATAACTCTAAAACCAAAGCATTTAGAGCAAATTCGACACGGGGGTGAAATTTTTTATCAGGTCAAGATCTATCAGCCCTGAAATTTTCAGATGAATCGGACAACCCGTTGTTGGGTTGCTGCCCCTGAATTGGTAATTTTAAGGAAATTTTGCTGTTTTTGGTTATTATCTTGAATACTATTATAGATAGAGATAAACTGTAAACAGCAATAATGTTCAGCAAAGTAAGATTTACAAATGAATCAACATGACCGAAATGGTCAGTTGACCCCTTTAGGAGTAATTGCCCTTTACAGTCAATTTTTAACCATTTTTTGTTAATCTTAGTAATCTTTTAGAAAAATCTTCTCCTCTGAAACTACTGGGCCAAATTTAACCAAACTTAGCCACAATCATCATTGGGGTATATAGTTTATAAATTGTGTCCAGTGACCCGGCATACCAACCAAGATGGCCACCACGGCTAAAAATAGAACATAGGGGTAAAATGCAGTTTTTGGCTTATAACTCAAAAACCAAAGCACTTAGAGCAAATCTGACAGAGGGTTAAATTGTTATACGACCGCAAAATTTGAAATTTATATTGCTATCACGTTGGCGTCGACGTCTGCGTGGTCAGTGTCGTCGTCGTCGTCCGAATACATTTAGTTTTCCCACAACTTAAGTAAAAGTGAATAGAAATCCATGAAATTTTTACACAAGGTTCATGACCACGAAAGGAAGGTTGGGATTGATTATGGGAGTTTTGATCCCAACATTTTAGGAATAAGGGGTCAAAAAGGGCCCAAATAAGCATTTTCTTGTTTTTCGCACAGTAACTTTAGTAAATGTAAATAGAAATCTATGAAATTTTGACACAAGGTTTATGACCACAAAAGAAAGGTTGGGATTGATTTTGGGAGTTTTTTTGGCCCCTAATTCCTAAACTGTTGGAACCAAAACTGTTTTGGTTCCAACAGTTTAGGAATTAGGGGCCAAAAAGGGGTCCAAAAAAGCAATTTTCTTGGTTTTTGCACCATAACTTTAGTATAAGAATAGAAATCTATGAAATTTAAACACAAGGTTTATGACCATAAAGGGAAGGTTGGTATTGATTTTGGGAGTTTTGGTCCCAACAGTTAAGGAATAAGGGGCCCAAAGGGTCTAAAATTAAATTTTGTTTGATTTCATCAAAAATTGAATAATTGGGGTTCTTTGATATGCCGAATCTAACTGTGTATGTAGATTCTTAACTTTTGTTCCCGTTTTCAAATTGGTCTACATTAAGGTCCAAAGGGTCCAAAATTAAACTTAGTTTGATTTTGACAAAAATTGAATCCTTGGGGTTCTTTGATATGCTGAATCTAAAGATGTACTTAGATTTTTGATTAATGGCCCAGTTTTCAAGTTGGTCCAAATCAGGGTCCAAAATCAAACTTTGTTTGATTGCATCAAAAATTCAAGAAATGGGGTTCTTTGATATGCCAAATCTAAATGAGTATGTAGATTCTTAATTTTTGGTCTGTTTTCAAATTGGTCTACATTAAAGTCCCATGAGTCCAAAATTAAATTAAGTTTGATTGAATTCTTGGGGTTCTTTGGTATGCTGAATCTGAACATGTACTTAGATTTTTGATTATTGGCCCAGTTTTCAAGTTGGTCCAAATCAGGATCCAAAATTATTATATTAAGTATTGTGCAATAGCAAGAAATTTTCAATTGCACAGTATTCAGCAATAGCAAGAAATCTCCAATTGAACAGTATTGTGCAATAGCAAGAAATTTCCATTGCACAGTATTGGGCAACAGCAGGAAATCTTCAATTGCACAGTATTGCGCAATAGCAAGAAATACTAATTGCACAATATTGTGAAATAGAATTTTTTTTTAAAATTAGAGTTATCTTTCTTTGTCCAGAATAGTAAGCAAAAACTATCTAATTGCACAGAATAGCAAGAATTTTTTTTAATTGGAGTTATCTTTCTTTGTCCAGAATCAACTTAAATCTTTGTAACATACAATATACAATGTATATTAACTTTTTACTACCAACTGATAAATTAACTGATAAATTAAAACAATCTTTACCATTCAGTGATAACAAGCACTTTTTTACATCTTAATATTTTATGATGTATTTAAATGAGTAGTTATTGTTGCAAACTCCATTAGAAATTTGAATTGAGATCAGTTTTGGAATAAGGGAAAGGGGGATGTGAAAAAAAATTGGGTGTGGGGGATGGCTTTCAATTTTTCTCATTTCAGATTTCATAAATAAAAAGAAAATTTCTTCAAACGTTTTTTTTAGAGGATTTATATTCAACAGCATAGTGAATTGCTCAAAGAGAAAAAAAAATTTCAGTTCATGAGCACACATTCATTCTGTGTCAGAAACCTATGCTGTGTCAACTATTTAATCACAATCCAAATTTAGAGCTGGGTTCAGCTTGAATGTTGTGTCCATACTTGCCCCAACTGTTCAGGGTTCAACCTCTGCGGTTGTATAAAGCTGCGCCCTGCGGAGCATCTGGTATATCAGGTCAAGATTTATCAGCCCTGAAATTTTCAGATGAATCTGATAATCTGTTGCTAGGTTACTGCCCTTGAATTGATAATTTTAAGGAAATTTTGCTGTTTTGGGTTATTATCTTGAATATTATTATAGATAGAGATAAACTGTAAACAGCAAAAATGTTCAACAAAGTAAGATCTACAAATAAGTCAACATCACCAAAATGGTCAATTGACCCCCTAAGGAGTTATTAGCCCTTTTTAGTCAATTTTTAACAATTTTTGTAAAATTTTTAAATTTTCACTTACATTTCCACTGAAGTTTATTGGGCCAAGTTCATTAAAGATAGAGAAAATTTTAAGCAGCAAGAATGTTTAAAAAAGTAAGATCTACAAACACATCCCCATCACCAAAACACAATTTTGTCATAAATCCATCAGTTTCCTTTGTTTAATATTCACATAGACCAAGGTGAGCGACACAGGCTCTTTAGAGCCTCTAGTTTAAATATAGTTTGATCCGCTGATGCTATATATTCTTATCTTCAAGAGATACTAAGAAGAATATAAGCCCCCCTTTGGATCCGCGCCTGTAATAGAATATATAACTACAACTGATATTGATGAAGATTTTTTATGGCCAAGAGGAATTAAGGCCACAGTAGTTACCAAATTTTCAAATAATGTCATTTTATAAAAGATAGAAAAGACCAATCAAGTTTACTTGGGAACTGGCATGAAATACAGATTTTTTTTGTGTTTTTGAAATTTGCTGTTACAAAATATTAGAAATTATTTTAAATTAACAGCAACAGGTCTCCCTCATGCAAAGCTCTGATTCCTTTCATGGATTTGGCTATACTTTTTGTACCTTTTGAAGTATAGCTCTTCATCTTTTATATAAGCTTTGGATTTCAAATATTTTGACCACGAGTATCACTGAAGAGACATGTATTGTCTAAATGCGCATCTTGTGCAAGAAAATTGGTACCATTAATGCAGAAGATACTTTTTTTTGTTTAATAAAACAATACATATATACAACTATATGTTTTGAAAAACAACTGTCAAGATAATCAGTAGAAGAGAAGATGCAATATTTGTATGCAATTGATAAAAATATGCAATTGATAAAATTTTTATGAAAAACTAAATTGAATATCAGTTTTCAGAGAATATTTTCGATAAATTACCTAATTAAGTATAAACTTTTACTGTTACAAAGAAACTTCAGGATTTACTATACTTATTTAGGATTCAATGTCCAGATTAATTTTTATTGAAAACTAACCACACTTTACACTTTGCCTCTCTCTCCTCCTCTCTTTCTCTCGTGTTCAGACCGTGTTCAGAGCGTTTAATCTCTATCTTATATTCTTATATCTAAAAAAAATATGCCTCCTTAGAAAGATGTATGGATTAGATATTACCAATAGATTTATGATAAACATATTATAATATTGCTATTATATATGTAAAATTGAGAATGGAAATGGGGAATGTGTCAAAGAGACAACAACCCGACTAAATAAAAAAAACAACAGCAGAAGGTCACCAACAGGTCTTCAATGTAGCGAGAAGTTGACGCACCTGGAGGTGTTCTTCAGCTGGCCCCTAAACAAATATATATACTATGTGTATGTGTATATTACTAGTATACTGTAAATTTGACATTATAAAAAATAAAGATAAAAACAAGTTTACAAACGAAAACTGATGGAATATCTCATGGATGTTTCAATATACAAGAATAAACTAAAAGACAAATGGTATTATATTGTAAAAGATTTAAAGTTAATTTGAAAGCATCTTCTTTTCTACCAATTATCTAACTGTTTTTGTCCATTGATACAGGTAGAACAAGGGTACCAGGACAGCAGTCATATGAAAAGCAAGTTTCATAATTCTGTAAAATAAAATATCCAACAGTTGCTTCCCTTACCACACAGTATGGTTACTTGCAGGAAATAATTAGGTTTGGAAAGATTAATTAAGTGTAGCAGTAAACAGTTATTTTAATAAGATTCTTTATGTTTTCTTAATTAAAAATGCATTTTATGAATATAAAATAAAGCAGGTATACTTTAGTGATGAAAATAAGTTTTTAATTAAGTAGGAACGTAAAAAAGAAAATTAAGTACACATGATAGGAGTATTTATAGCAAATACTTACAAACTCTAAGGTTTTATCAATGACTTTGTAACTTCAGAGTATATACTTTGATTAAAAATAGTTGATGGATTAAGAATGCAGGGAGGGTTGTTTTGTGGTAATAGTTGTAATGAGAAGATCAGATAACAAGGCCAACATTAAAAATACATTTCCCTGCCTACTCTATTTTGTATGCTTAAAAAAACCTACCCGATGTTTTTAAGAGTGAATTTTGACAAAAATTGCAGGTCTTCCCATTTAATAAGATATGGGCTATTCCAGAAAAAAATGTAGGGGGGGGGGGGGTGGTTGGAAGGCACATTGTATTAATAATACATGGGTGATGGGTATCAGAGCAATTTTTCACACTATAATGCACTATAATTCTTAATTACAATTGTATGGGTGGCGGGTGCTGACAAAAACTGCCTTCCAACCCCCCAACCCCTACATTTTTTCTAGAATAGCCCAAAACTAAATTTGGAGCAATAATTGATAAACTAATCCTACTTTCTTGCCTACCCCTATTTTTTTAACAAGAAAAATCTATTAACACACATTTATTTGGCCTGGCCTTAGATAAAAGAAGACTGTCTATATATATATATCTGACAGACATATTTTGAAATAGCATAAATTTGTCAAATATTTAAAGCATTCCAAGTACACTTTTAAGAAATAGGTGAAGATATTTGCAAGAAATGAATCAGACAGCATCATTTATAGAAAGACTTCAAATAACAATAATTCATTTAATCTTATCTTTATTAATTTATCCTTTCTAAAAGTTAAGTTGGATTTTAAAATTTGAAGTTTTAAGTCAATCTGTACTCCCTGAGATATGAATTTTCTTAAATGCTGTATGATAATGACCTGGAAACAAAATATACTTTGAACAAAAGATTTTTGTAAAGAATGATTCTGCAAATCCCTTGCCTGTTTACTTCATCAATTAGCTGTCATGCCTCAGGTGCAAGAAAATTTTAAATTGTAAAAAAAAAAAAAAAAAAAAATGATTAAAAAATAAATTCATTTGACAATTAGAATGACATTGGTTGGTGTTGTATAACAAGACCTATTTGAATCTATAAATGAGCGTCAAGTTTTTTTAGTTCCAGATCAATTTATTTATAATGGTGCCATGTCCTCTGCTTGTTTCTTTAAGGTTGTTGCCCTGTGTTGTGGGACGTTTTAAAATTTTATTGTTAATCAGCATACAGTGTAACAAATAACTAAAATAAATTGATATCAGAATATAATTTTAAAGCCTGTTAAAATCATAAAAAGCATGATAAGTAATAATGTTTGGGTGATTAGGTTTATTATAAGCGTTCGTCTAAATATTTTTAAAATTAAATTCCCTTTCAAAGTTTAAACATCATGGATATTTAAATTTTGTTTAGTTTAAATTGTATTTTCTCGACTTTGAATAAAGCAGATTGCCATTTTCAGTTATTTGAGTAAAATTATATTGTTGAGGTTATTTGATCCTAATCTGATAAATAAATAAATTGCTTCACAATATTAGCCGAGAACAAACTTTGTGAAATATTTTTCTAATTTGCCTATAGAATATTATTTATATTCTTCATGCTTCAAAAGATATTTAATATGTTGATAAAGTATATATTGTTAAAAAGATTAGTTATATTTTCACCTTCTCTTGCTCAAAAAGTCACAAAGTATTTTATCAGTCAAACCCTTCTATAACAAAAGAGACAGGTCTTTTCTTAAATGTTAAGTTTTATTCAAAATCAGTCAACTGGAAGAATATGGGCAAAATCTAAGTTCAGTTTTAGATATTAATATTGGTGTTACATTTTATTGATAAATTTAAAAGATTCAATTGAATTATGTCTGTGTTTTGACTATGTAAACATAATGGAATTCTTTATCGCATTAAGTGGCGAGTTGAAAATAAATTTGTTTATTTTAGAGTCTATTATATGGAACATGCTATAATAGATACTTATTTATTGGAAAAAAAGATTAGGTTTTCATTTGCACATGATTTTTGATTAATTTTGTCTTTTAAAAAATGACTAGAAAATAAAAGTTTATTTTCCATGAATGATGAAAAAAATAAAGCTAAGCAATCAAGTATATATCATTACACTCTGTTGTATACCTTCAAATCAACTTATAAATATCTTGAGGGGGGTCTCATTGGGGGGTGCTGATCCCAGATCCCCGTTACTGTTTTGTCAGATTCCCGTATCCTGCTGACACTATGTACCTAAGCATTTCTTATATTTTGGTAATTTCCCGTGTCCCGCTAGACTTCATTTCCTGTTTTCATGGCACAATAATTTGATTTTCACATGTCTCGCTTAGAAAGATTTGGCAATCCTGCGTCACGCTTAGACCCCAATTAGACCCACTCTTGAGACCAGTATTCAAGGAAGAATAGAAAATTTTAGTCACCCAAGGTTAAGATACCAAGAAACTTTGTATATCAAAGCCAATTAGCATATATATCTTAACCTTACTCACAATTTGCTTGTCATCATTATTTACTAGCAAGCAGCAATGCATATTCCCATAAGAACAACTTACCCAACTTTCTTTGCCTGTTACAAACCCTGCATTACTGTGGATTCATTTATTTTCATGGATATAGGAAAACTTGTATGTTCATGGATATTTAATTTTGTGTTTTTGCTAAGGTCTGTATACCAGCCTACAGAAAATTTGTAATTCGTTGAAAATTTTATTTCGTGGTTTGTCTGTACCCACGAAATCCACAAAGAATTGTTTCAAACAAATAATAATGAATCCACAGTAACCAAAATTTATATATCACAACATCAACATCAACGTTTTGGCACACAAGAGCTACACATTTATTTCACTTTATAGCTGGGTACATTTTGGCACCAAGAGCTACAACATTCGCGCTACCCCAAAGCTCCATATGTTTTGGTGCTAAAAGCTTTAAGAGCTACAACATTTACTTAACAAGCTCCACATGTTTAAGCACTCAAGAGCTGCAATATTTACTTCATTCTAAAGCTCTATATGTTTGGACACTTAAAGAGCTTCAACATTTACTTCACCCAAAGCTCTATATGTTTTGACACTTAAAAAGCTTCAACATTTACTTCACCCAAAGCTCTATATGTTTTGGCACTTAAAGAGCTACAACATTTACTTCACCAAAAGCTCAATATGTTTTGGCACTTAAAAAGCTACAACATTTACTTCACCAAAAGCTCAATATGTTTTGGCACTTAAAGAGCTACAACATTTACTTCACCAAAAGCTCAATATGTTTTGACACTTAAAGAGCTGCAACATTTACTTCACCAAAAGCTCATTATGTTTTGACACTTAAAGAGCTACAACATTTACTTCATCAAAAGCTCAATATGTTTTGGCACTTAAAGAGCTACAACATTTACTTTACCAAAACCTCTATATGTTTTGACACTTAAAGAGCTTCAACATTTACTTCACCAAAAGCTCAATATGTTTTGGCACTTAAAGAGCTACAACATTTACTTCACCAAAAGCTCAATATGTTTTGGCACTTAAAGAGCTACAACATTTACTTCACCAAAAGCTCAATATGTTTTGGCACTTAAAGAGCTACAACATTTACTTCACCAAAAGCTCAATATGTTTTGGCACTTAAAGAGCTACAACATTTATTTCACCAAAAGCTCAATATGTTTTGGCACTTAAAGAGCTACAACATTTACTTCACCAAAAGCTCAATATGTTTTGGCACTTAAAGAGCTACAACATTCACATTACCCAAAGCTCAATATGTTTGGGGACTCAAAGCTGCAACATTTACTTAATCCTTATGCTCCATATGTTTTGCCCCTTAAAGAGCTTTAACATTTACTTCTCCCAAAGCTCTATATGTTTTGACACTTAAAAAGCTACAACTTTTACTTCATCCAAAGCTCCAAATGTTTTGCCACTTAAAGAGCTTTAACATTTACTTCTCCCAAAGCTCTATATGTTTTGGCACTTAAAGATCTACAACTTTTACATCACTGAAAGCTCTACATGTGTTGGCACATAAAGATCTGCAACGTTTACCCAAAGCTTTTACCCAAGGCTCCATATGTTTTAGCCCTTAAAGAGCTAAAACATTTTCTTCACCCTAAGCTCTTTATGTTTTGACACTCAAAGAGCTACAATATTAACTTCATCCAAAAGTTCCATATTTTTTGGCACTCAAGAGCTGCTAGATTTACCCTATTTCAAAGCTCCATATAGTTTACTAATGAGCTACAACATTGATTACATTATTATAAAAAGCAAACAGCAATGCACACTTTCCCAAGAACAATGTATTCTTACTTTATTTGCTTGTTACATACCCTGCATTATCCAAAAGTGTCATATCTGTAAGGAAGTAACAATGTCAACATCAACATCTATTCACTCAAGAGCTACAATATTTATTTCACTCCAAAGCTTTTTATGTTTTTGCAGTAAAAAACTGCAACTAAAAATAGTATGGTTTTTGGTCATTGTTAAAGACTGTACACTACAGTGACCTATAGTGGTAACCTCTATACCATTTGGTCTCTGTTAAAGCGTTGCCTTATTGGCAATTACACCATCTTATTTTAAAAAAAATTAAAAGGGTAATAATAAACTGTACAACACATGCATTACTGGCTGAATAAATTATGAACATGGGGTATGATTGGTTATATAAAAAAGAAGATATGGTATGATTACCAATAAGACAACTATCCACAAAAGACCAAAATGAAAGGTTCTTTATTTGGATAAGGTTGTATCTCATATCAAGATTTTAATATGCAGACCTCAAAATGCTGCTATTTTGGCAATTCTACAGTTTAGCTATTAACACAAGTAGTTCTAAGCTCTTAGGCTAATAAATTGGACAAAATAAAAAGAGGATATTACTATCTGACAGATATGTCTTTTGAACTTCTGAAGTGCTTCATCATTCTGTTTGATTTTAAATTCCTGTGGCCTTATCATATCTTCTTTATATTAAATGCATTTATTATTGGGAATCCTAAATGATTATCAGAAATGTTAAATTAATACATGCAATACAATTTTAAAACCATAAACTAGAACATTACAGATGTAAGTTAAAAAAATAAGGTTTATTGGAAGGAATTTCCTGTTACCTTAATTTAAAATCTCAGTAAATTTTACATTTGGAATACCTTTCGCTAATTAAGCTATATAGCTACAGGTATAATTAAATACAATTAAATTGCATTTACGACTTTAATGTATTTTAAAAACTTTGATTTTTCAATATTTTGAATGAACTTCAAAATTTCTGTCACAAATGACATCAGGCAGATTTTACAGTATTGTGTTCTGTCTCCTACTTTCATGTTGCTAACGTGACGGAGACAAAAATGAGTAACATTAGCGACATTTGGACATGTAACATGAGCAACAACATCTTTAAAAGTTCAAATGTATGCACACAGTGATGTTTAATATATGCCTGAAGTAATAAAATTGTACAGTCTGGTTTAGAATTTCTAAATAAACAGAATGTCATTTGCAGGTGTACTTTATATCAAATGAATACACAAGAAACCAATTCGTAATAGTAACATTAGCAACATCTACTATCATGACATTACGTTTTGTTGCGAACGTCTTTTTGATGGACGGAATACATTTAAGGTCCTCTTGTAACGATATTACATACAACTTACCTTCTTTGCTACCCCATCATGTGAAGGAACTGACTCCGAATCTATTTCTGCAAAGGGCGATATCGTAACTCCTATACAGGAGAGTTACAGATCTAAATATATGTTGCTCACGTGACACTGATTTGGACGGAAACCTCAAGTAGTAACGTTCACAAAAAATAAAACAGCCAATGATATTGATTCCTCAAGTCCTTTGACCCCCTTACGTCATCCAAATTTAATATGATTGCTATTTTCAATTATTTATAAAACCCGGGATAAAAATAACTACAATGGCCAGTCTGAGAACCAACAAGAAAATTGCGATCGTGACATATCACAATGGACGGAAAAGACGTGACGTTAGCAACAATATTATTAAATTACCTTTTTTAGCCTTTACCAATAAAAATCTGCCTTAAAGTTATGATTAAAACACAAAAGAAGACTTTTTATTAAAATATAAGTCCATGTGATAAGGCTCAACTTATAAATAATACTTCAAAATTCCACTCCGAATAAGCTGGATGTCAGTAAAGTAGGTCATGATGTCTATTCCATGTCCAATATTTTGAAATTGAAAACCCTCTAATTCTAACAAAAAACACAAACACAGAGTAATTTTTATTTTTATTTACTCAGAAAGACACATTTTATTCAATAACATAATGCATTACTCCATTACACAGTCTGTTTCACAGTTTCAGCAATTGCTTTTTTGATGGATACAAAAAAACAATAATTCCTTCTTATTGTAAAATCTGCCATCATATTTGAGGGGGGATAGGAGGGATGCTGATCCCGAAATCCAGGGCTTAAAAACACGAGATCCTGAGGTCCCGAAATTCAAAAAAAAGAATTCCTGGATCCTGAAAGGGTCAATCTGAAAATCCCGAGCTTAAAAGCACCCAATCCCGGAGTCCCCATAAAGGTCCTATCCCCCCTCATATTTGGTCAGCAGTTCAACATTGATGTCAGAGAATGAAGATATGAGCAATTTTGTTATCTGTCAAACACCCACTTCCTGTTTTCTGATTTCCAGGTATGCTTAGCCTGACAACACATGCATTCATGTTTATTATGTTATAGTCGTAATTCAGAAAAAAGTGTTTTTTTTTATCAATTACAACTCATATTTTCATGAAATAAGTCAAGGACTTTAACACATGATATTTTGATGAACATCTTTTGTTGAAAACAACTGGATTGACGCTAAAAATTAGGGTTAGTAGAGAAACCCTGAACAGATATCTATTTTTATGGTGTTGTGTAACTGTATTCATCGTGTATCATCAGTACACCGGATATAGGTACTAACCAAGCGGGCATAATTGATTTTGACCTTACATGGTAATGAAAATCTTTGTTTTGCTTTTCTGAAATTCCTGCTCCCAAATAACAATGAATAATTTTCGTATTGATTTTTTCCTATTCATAAAACAGCTTTGATATCCAAATAAGAACAATTAACTTGTACATGCGCAAATAGTTGTGAATGTCAACACCAACTTTCAATTTAGATACAGTTGTTGAGACATTTACATGTTTTATTTGAAAGAAACCTACTATAGGACAAAAGTAATAGTTACCGATCATAAACCTACCAGTGATTACTCATTCCTTGAAACTTTTTGGGTGATAAACGAGTATGAAAATAAAGTTTTTGTGTACGGTGTACAACAACTTAACTTAAAGATTAAGTTGTTAAAACATGAAGATTTATGTGCTCAGCTAAACACCGTACACAACGCTTCTTTAGGGATAAAATATCGAAAAATAACAGATGTATGATAGATTTCAATGCCAATTATTGAAACAGCTATACTTATTACACGCACACATTGACCTTCTATCAGTAAAAGAGTTGCAATGAATATAAATGATATCAGATGAGACGAGGGCCAACTTCTTTGACAAGTATTTACACATGCTTTTACAATGTTTTAGTAATCCCTCTTGTTTTGGGAAAATAATGAGACATCTCTATACATCAATCTATGACCAAATCATTTCTTAAAAAGGCAATTATGTTTAGATTGAAGTACACATTGGTATTATGTGAACAAAACAAAGATTTTTGTTACAGTGTAAGATCAAAATCACTCGAGCCCGCTTGGTTAGTACCTATATCCGCTGTACAATGATACACGGTGGTATTTAATTTAAAAAAAAAGGACATGGTGTATCCATCTATGACATAAAATCAGTATGTGCACTGGGAAAAAAAATCTTAAAATAAACATTTATTGCTGTTCTTCATCTCAAAGTCACATTGAGGCTCATTTGTTTTTCTTTCCAAAAGTGTTGTTAACTCAAATGACGTATTCTGATTTTTGGTAAAAGTACAAGGTTTATAAAAGTTCATCTGACCTATATATAGACTTAAGTAAATGAGGTTATTTTGTTAAAACGCTTTGAAAAAGAAATTTGTTATTCTGTTATTTTAATTAACTGTGAAATTCATTCAAGTCATGTTTTTAACAATTGCAGTTTCTGAAGAAGCAAAAAATTGACAAATAGCAATAGAGTTTGAATAATGAGCAAAGTCAACAACAAATTTAAAAAAAATGAAAATGTTTAATAAAGTAATGGATAAAAGCTTGATGCTATTGATTTTGGCCCGAAAGCCTTTCAGAAGCATCAGCTATCATATCAATCCTATAATGCTGTATTTTTGTTTTTATCGATTTTAGCAACACTAGATATTAATGGCCTTTCTTTACATGAGAGTTGCTTGTGTACAATTTACAGAGAAAATTAATCAAGGAGAGCAGATCGTTTGAATATCTCTGTCCATTACTGGTGTTATAAATCAATTGACGCAGGCATATAATTGGTATTGTCGTATCGGAAGGTTTCCATAGTCGACACATTTCTAAAGTGTTTTTATTTACCTGTAGCAAAATTATCTTAAATCAATCCAGTATCAGTAATAGCTTAAATGATGGTAGTTGAAAATTATTTCTTTCAATTGTCAATTGATTTTTCGTGTTGAGAATTATATTGTGAATTAAGCATTAATATTGATGTTACGAGACATAATAATTTAATTTCTAAGATTGTTAAGCACAGGAAAGTATAAAATTCTATTTCCCGTAGTTCCTTAACATCTAACAACCATATTATTCAGCGTAAAGAGTTAATGAGTACACAATACTTGCTTTTCATCTAGCCAATCAAAATGGCCATTATAAGCCTAGACCATCGTTGTTTTTGAAATGTACTCTAAAACTATTTAATCAATTTAAACAAATTGTAGGAAGGAGTATTGTTTAATTTCAATATTACAAAAAAATTATTCTAATTGAAATGTTTATTATGCCCTCGCTGTAGCAGAAGGGGCATTAAGTTTTACCCTTGTCCGTCTGTACGTACTTATGTACGTTTGTCCGTACTTCCGTTCTCTTAACTTAAGTTTGCCTCAATCAAATGTTATGAAACTTATACACAATGCTTATTACCACAATAATCAGATCAAGTTTGAATTTTGGTGCCGTCACTTTTACTGTTCTAGAGTAATATCCTTTACAAATTGAAAAATTGCTGAAAAATTTCAAAAATATCAATCTAGTAATTTTTTTTTGAATTGGAGTTATCTTCCTTTGTCCATGATTGTCGTTGAATTAACTACAATCAATGCTTTTTAAAATTTTCTATGAAAATTGGAGTTATCTTTTTTTGTCCAGAATAGTAGTTGAATCAACTACAATGTAAAACCAATGCTTTATCCAATGCAATGTTCAATTTTACTACCAACTTATAAATTAAAGCAATCTTTACCATTCAGTGCTTATACGCACTTTGATTACCATTCAAAGGTTATGCCCCTTTACATTTGGAAAGTTGCTGATTTTTTTTGTTTCTGTTCTCCTAACTTTGGTATGTCTTTCAACTGAATTTAATGAATGTATATATAATATACTGACTGACTTTAAAAATGCAACACCTTTGTAGATCTTTTTTTACCAAATTATGTTTGATCCTCATACAACTTTTATTCATGCTAATAATACTTCCTTTTCTTTCAAAAAATCATCATTTGACTTATCTGTTTTTCACTCTTTGCTCGGGTTGTTGTCTGAGTGTCTTGTTGACACATTCCCCTTTTTCATTCTCAATTTTTAAAAAGTCAGCTTTATAAATATCCTCAAATTCCTATCAATAATCACTATAATTTTTTTTTTGTCAATTATATTTTATGGATTTCTAATAAAGTTGGAAGATCTGCACAAAGCAAAGTTGAGTATAAATGGTAGGATTATTTCAATAATTTCATTAACATTATAATCACCAGAAACTTGTTTTAAGACAATCAAACTAATAAAAAAAGAGGAAAACCAAATGAGCTTCTGCTTTCCATAAAAAGCGTGTATTTGTATCAAACTAGGTTAAAGCTGCTTAAGGAAAGCTCATAAAACATAAATTCATTTTGGATTTTCTAATGCGACAAAACTGTTAAAAGAATAAGATGTGAGTTTTAAGTGCGGAAAGTCCATAAAACTAAGACAAGTGTCAGGAAAGTGCTATTAATCGGAAGATTCTTTTATTATCTGATTAAAATATCGTTATTCATTATTACTGTAGGCTTTCTATTGTTGTCACTCTTATCACCGTCCTTTAAACAAAATTACGGAGAAAAAAACATAACGGAATAGAATATTGTCTATTGATTGAAGAGGTTGACAGAGGGGAATTAATATAATACAGACAGATGTGATACACAGAGTTAATGGAAGTTGGTAGCCTAACATTGCCAATATTACGTTAATTAAGCTGAGTTGTTACATATTGCGAGAGAATTACCTTCACTTAGTTAAATTGATATATGATACATGCAGTTTAAATTCTGATTTGTTTATCTGTATGATTTTTACCTGCTAAAGGTAAAAATGAGTAATACTTTAATGTTAAAATATTTTATTTGCTAAATATGAATAAAATGAGATGTTGGATGCTACAGATTTGTAGTTATTCGTTTGATACCAACTTTCGTAGATTTGGTTGGTACAGGTGAACCAAGATATTAGTTGCTCATCTAAGTATCAATTTTTTAAAGGCTTGTATGAAAATTTATACAACATCAAATTCCTATGAAAATATAATACTTTGTCAAACCACGAAATTTGGTACAAAAAAAAAGTTAAAAGATCGAAGAAAATACAATGTTTGTACCAACAAAATAAATGAATGCACTGTAAATGTTATTGAGACAACAACCCAATTACATACAAACGGAGAGACATCCAGAGGTGAATTAGTGAGAGAATCTAGTGTGAAAGTTGTTCCTTGGTAACCTCAAAACTATAAACCAATCAAATGATGATATGTGGATTTTTCAGTCCGGCTGTCCTGTCTGGATATTGCGGACTAACTTCTACCTATTGTTTGGTTCTGCATCAGTTGACTGTTTAGCTTTTAGTTTGTTTCGAGGAGTGTAATAAGGTGTATCTGGCCAAGATCATAAGTGCTGATGTTACTGCCTCTGGAGATGGCATCACTAGTGGCAATGTATGTGGTGGTGTCTGGAGCAACTCGGGATCATCTAGGTCCAATCCCTCGTCGTAGTCGATCCAGGATAGCTTGCCTCAGTCTTTAGTTGGCTGAAGATAGTATTGGCGATGGCATGCCTTCCTGGGGTTGTATGGACTGATGACAGTGTCCGTCTTGATGATAATGCCCTCAGGTTCCCCTTGATATTTTGTGTTTACTATCTCCCTGTCGTTTAGTGCTGTTTTGGCTTCTGTCTATTGGTTCCGGTCTACCTTGGTGGTGTGTGGTATAACCTCAGCCGATGTTGCAGTAGAGCTTTTGGCCTGCACCCACTGGTTGTAATGCTTGGCATCCCTTCTCCTGGTGGATGGTGGTTTAATCTTTTTCAGGGCTGGCTTGGGTTTACTGCAGGATACCTCTTGTTCCTTAGCCTTGGTCCATGTCAACTGTATTGTCACCTGGTCAGTACTTGCCAAGAACTCCCAGGCAGGTTCTTTACCATAAAACTTCCATGACTGCTAACAAAGCGTTCAATTCATCAGGGATTTCCATGATGATTTGTCCAAGAAGTGAGTTGTGTTAAGCTGTGATCAGTACAAGTACATGGAACATGTTTAACTAATTTTGTGGTGATTAGTAAAATAAACCAATCTAATATTACAAATGATCTATTTATGCAACTTTTGCAAGCATAAAAACAATGCAATCATATATCAGACTTAATCTTATATCACAGGTGACAGCAATCTATGTTTGGTATGGATTGAGAAAAGCCTTACCATCAGAGTGGCAAGTTAAAGACCTCTCCATATATTTGTTTCACCTGCGATGAGAGAAGCAAAGGCATTGAAGCTGACAACAGATTAGTCACAGGTGAGACACTGGGTTCAGAGGAATATTTGAAATTTGTATTCCGGTAGATAAGAGAAGAAAAATAGGTGAAGTTTAAAACACAAAATTGTAGGCATTACTGAATTTAAGTTTCATCACTAAAAATACTAACAATCAAAGACAAGTGACAATGAAAAACACATGGTTAGAAACCCTGACAAATACCAGTAGGTACAAAATGTTGTGGGGGTAACACTGGTTTCACACACAAACCTCCCACTTAACCTATTTAGGTCATATGTTGTAAAATAAAAACACAAAATAAAACTGCATGGTGTATCTACCAATTCAGCTGATCACTAACAGTCACTACATAGAACAAGGGAATTGCAGCATAAACCCCAAATACTTTGACCAAATTTCTTTAAGCTGGTCAGATCTATCTGAATTTTATCAAGGGCTAACAAAAATGGGTGTAGTCAACAACTTGACTTTGCTGACAATTTTAACTTGTTTCAGGTGACCAAAGGTTAACCTCAGCTCTAATGGAGCAATTTAGATTTCAACACCTTATTTCTAAAAATGAAATTGACCACTAGTGCAAGAATATTATTGACTTGTTTGAAGTTCATATTGTATAAATTAGTGGTTGTGAAATGATTATAGTTTGCAAAAATCCTGCATTCATAAGATTTGATATTGAGTACTGATAAAAATTTATACTGAAATAACTTGTAGTGGTCAAAGTAAAAAAAAAGTTCATTTGAATTGAAGAAAGTTGAATTGGGCACTTAAGTACTTAAACTGTAGCATGTTTAACAAATTGTTAGGACAGAAAGAAAAATGATCTTTGAAAGTAGCATTGGTGAAAATGTGTATCAATAAAAGAGATCAATGACTTAATTGTCACATTGAGTTTTAAGGGCCTCTGATGCCAAATTTTTAATAGAGTATCGCTAGTCTGTCCACTCTGGGGTTGAGAATTCAAACCTTACAGTGTTTTTCAACTAAGATCTGAATTGACTAAAACAGGTTCCTCCATCGATAAAAACTAGCCCAAAATATATTGTCAAAAGTGCTGAAAGCGGTGATAAACACTTATAATCCTCATCTAGAATGTTTTCAAATACAAGAAATAGATGTGGTATGATCTTTCAACCAGAGACCAAATGACATAGTAATTAAAAAAAACTGTATTTGAAATATTTGTTTTTTGTTCATTCTTTTATATAAATAAGATCGTTAGTTTTCTCGTTTAAATTGTTTTACATTATTATATCGGGGCCTTTTATAGCTGACTCTGTGGTATGGGCTTTGCTCATTGTTAAAGGTTGTGCAGTGACCTATAGTTGTTACTGTCTGTGTCATTGTGGTCTCTTGTGGACAGTTGTCTCATTGACAATCATACCACATCTTCTTTTTTATATTTATGGCAATCAAAAAATGAGCAAAACCTGTATCTCATAGTCATAATACAGTCATCCTGTATCTCATAGTCATACTACAGTCATCCTATATCTCATAGTCATAATACAGTCATTCTGTATTTCATAGTCATAATACAGTCATTCTGTATCTAATAGTCATAATACAGTCATTCTGTATTTCATAGTCATAATACCATAATACAGTCATTCTGTATCTCATAGTCATAATACAGTCATTCTGTATTTCATAGTCATAATACAGTCATTCTGTATTTCATAGTCATTATACAGTCATTCTGTATTTAATAGTCATAAAACTATCTCATAGTCATAATACAGTCATTCTGTATTTCATAGTCATAATACTATCTCATAGTCATAATACAGTCATTCTGTATTTCATAGTCATAATACAGTCATGCTGTATCTCATAGTCATAATACAGTCATTCTGTATCTCATAGTCATACTACAGTCATTCTGTATTTTATAGTCATAATACAGTCATTCTGTATCTCATAGTCGTAATACAGTCATTCTGTATCTCATAGTCACAATACAGTCATGCTGTATCTCATAGTCATAATACAGTCATTCTGTATCTTATAGTCATAATACAGTCATTCTGTATTTCATAGTCATAATACAGTCATTCTGTATTTCATAGTCATTATACAGTCATTCTGTATTTCATAGTCATAAAACTATCTCATAGTCATAATACAGTCATTCTGTATTTCATAGTCATAATACTATCTCATAGTCATAATACAGTCATTCTGTATTTCATAGTCATAATACAGTCATGCTGTATCTCATAGTCATAATACAGTTATTCTGTATCTCATAGTCATACTACAGTCATTCTGTATTTTATAGTCATAATACAGTCATTCTGTATCTCATAGTCATAATACAGTCATTCTGTATCTCATAGTCATAATACAGTCATGCTGTATCTCATAGTCATAATACAGTCATTCTGTATCTCATAGTCATAATACAGTCATTCTGTATTTCATAGTCATAATACAGTCATCCTTTACACAATGTATTGCTAACATCTTGTTTGACATAGTTTTAAGCTCATTTATTTATTACAGAAAATAATCTGTATACATTATGTTAAATCTAGAAAGTGTTTGGAGATATTCCAAAGATATTTTTGTTACTACAATAAATTATTTCTTATGTTATCTGATAATGTGTGGAGTTTTTATGATCTTTTGTAGGAAATGTTAAGTGATATTTTGTACAGCAAACAAATTTGTTGAATAATACAAAAATAAGTAAGAAAGTTGTGATTTGCGCAATAATTGCATAACAAATAGATGGTTTATGGTGTTTTGATGTTAACAAATTACCAGATAAAATGTCTGTCTAACTTGAGAGGGAGAATGCGATACAAATATCTATTGAATGTTTGTTTTATTGCACTAATACAGAAAACATTTAAAAAAAGAAAAGAAAGATGTTTTATGATATTTATTTTTTTGAGTAGGACGTGTGTGAGTCAGTTGTTCTTTGATTTCTGCACTTCCTCATTTTCAGTTTGAAATTTAATTCATTGAACGTTCAGGCAGTGTTTTTTTTTTCACATTAAGGTATCACGAAAAGACATTCAGTGTAAATTTGAATTATTATATAGAGAAATTTTAGCATTCAAATTAAATTTATTCATAAGAAAAATAAAAAGAGATACCCAAGGCTATTTATATTTCATAAAACTGGTGACAACAGATTAACAGTAACACCATTTCTGTAAGACAAAAGACACAAGGCCAAACAAATTTCACAAGTCAACATGCGGAAAAGTGAAAATTTAGCGACCTGTACCCCCCAATAAAAATGAAAACACCAAGTAAGGGTGCACAGTTTCTTCTCCATATGTGACACCAGACATATTCCTGCTATTGGGTTAACATGTGCTGAATAATAGATAACAAAAGTAACTTAGGAATAGCTTAAATTTAAGGTTTCTTTTGGCTGTTTTATTATTTTGTCCACACAACCATGTAGGCCCACCCCTTCATGGATTTTCATATATGGTTGATGCATAGAATTTTTACATGTTCACTCCCAATGTAACCTTGCTTCTTTTTCTCTAGGTACCAGATACTAAACAGAATGTCTCTATAAGTCACAGAAAAACGACCAATAGAAAAACTAGTCCTCATATAAATCTAAAGATTGAAAAAACAAGACATTCCAGAAAATAGGTTTGAACTCATTTGTTCTGAAAAGGTTAGTAGTTCATACTCAGCCAGTGAAATTCTTTGTAAAATGTTGTTCTGAAAGGGTTAGTAGCATATATAATAGGGGTCTTCTATTGAACAAAGGTACCATTTCCATTACTTTTTCGTATCAGCTCTTGTAACAAAATAGAAATGTTTTTGTCATATGACATAATAGTGCGTAGATTTACTACGTATTACAGACCTACCAAAGAATTTTTTCATGATTTTATTCATTTATCAAGACCTAAAACCATTTTACCGTCAGACAAATTTATCACAGTGATCTATTTGTCATTGGATAATCACAGGCAGATAATGTAAAGGATGACAAATGCATATGTCTATGTTGTAATGAGAGAAAGGTTACGATTGAATTGAAATCTACTTTTTAAGAACTATCATTACAAAGAAGTTAGATTTGTTTCTGTAACAAAGATGATCTTTAAGTGTCTTAATGTTCGTTTGACCTTTGTTTATTTGGAATTGATGATATCTTCTTTCAAATATTTATTTATGTCATTGAAGCGTATATCAAAATTTGTCATCAGTATTTTTAAAGTTTCCAGCCAGTTTTTTTTCTTATGTTTGTTATTGTTTGATTATTTGGTTCAGTATCAAGAATCGACACATTTTGAAATAGCTTCATACATTAAGAAGTGAAAAGTAGATAAGTTGATTTCAAAACTTTCAATGCAATTTTTTTGCTGAGGTAAACTTGGCTTCAGGAAGTAATCTTTTATATTTCTGGACAGTTTTTTTTATGCAATTCACATTATTTTTTCAAAATTTAGTTTTATATTGAACCGTTGGGGTGGGAAATACACCTTTTGATTTTGTGGTCACTAGGTCAAAGGTCTAGGGTCAAAGTTCTAGGTAACAACAGCAATTGGTAGGCTGGTTTCCAGCTGATCTCTTTTGAACCATTTGGGAAACCTTCGTTTAACTTTTTTTTAAAATATTTGTGTCTGAACAATATCTTTTTAAACCATGATTTCAGCTTTACTAAAATGTATTAAACAATTTTGTATGACTGACATAGACCACTATTTCATCTTAAGATCAATAGGTCAGAGTCAAAATTACTAGCAATGGAT
This sequence comes from Mytilus trossulus, assembly GCF_036588685.1. Lineage (NCBI taxonomy): Eukaryota > Metazoa > Mollusca > Bivalvia > Mytilida > Mytilidae > Mytilus > Mytilus trossulus. The sequence goes on from NC_086379.1 coordinate 26,437,839, forward strand.
TGACTAATTGAGACAATAGTTTTGTTTTCAGATGATGATAATTCATTTTGTCAACAACAATTGGAAGTAGGAGAAGGGGTTGTAGCTTCATATTTTCAAGTTGGGATACTAAACAGGGAATTTATATTTGACAATTTTATGCCTTAAAAGAGTATTCTTTTCAAGAGGTTGGGTGGGGTGTAGTGTATGTCACTACACCCCCACCTGAATGTGCCTCCTCCTCCTGTCAGTATTTTTCAGTACTTGATTTTAATAGCTTTTTGGGATTTGTGCTTCAGCAACTCATGAACTGTCAACAAAAAAAACATAACATATGCATGCAAAGTGAGTGACACAGGGTTCTTTGATACTTTAGTGAGATTACTAATTTTTTTATTAATTGGTACTAATGTACTGTATGACTAATGTTTCCTGAAGTAAGTCCATGATGTCTGTCCAATTTCCATAAAATTTGCATCATTGTTGTCTGGAGTAAAAATGATATGACCAAAAAGTGTATTACTGACAGCTGAGTCAGTGGCCCAGTAAGCCCAATAGAGCCTTTTAAGTGTCTTACAAATAGAGCCTTTTAAATGTATTACAATACTTTTTAACCACCCGGTATAAAAAAATAAACTTTGTATCTACACATTTAGAAAATGACCTTATTCTCTATAATGATAACAATATTACTTGATTTCATAATAAAAGTGATTGATGAACACAAATAAATTTGATTTTTGAAAATATAAAACTTGTGGCTATTTGGAAACACACTTTAGTGGAACTGTTCTAAGTGGCCCCTGCACAAGATCAGATTTGATCTTTTATGACTTTAAGATGATAAGACCCACTTTCATAGATATGAAAAATAAAGATTCAAAATATATGTCAATAAGACAGTGTTCAATTCCAACTTCAACACTTAAACCAAGAGGTCATTTGCATGCACAAACTGAATAACTTGTGCAAATTTAAAAGGTTATTTTCTGCTTATGATCAGAAATGTATTTAATATTCTAAAAATGAAAAAATGACTTTTTTTAAATACTATGCAGCAATTTCTGAACATGAAATCTCAATTTTTCAGCAGATTATGAAAATGTTCCTTCATTCCTTTAATTAAACAATAAGAATGTTGAATGATTTCATTACAAAAAAAAAAATCCCACATCTTTATTATCCATACTTTACTGGCAATAACCTTTAATAGTTCAAATCATGACAAATGGTCATTAAATGTAAATTTCAACAGAGTTATCTCTCTTTGGGTTGATGCAAATATGTAACATTCCATACTTTTCATACTCAAGATTTTTTTGCAAAATAAAGTTATTGTTTTAGATTGTCTGTTATTTTTTAACATGATTGATATTTATGTTCATTTATTATTAAGTTGTACACCTTGCACGGTTTTGCATAGTTCAAACAGTTACTGGGTTTAATGAAAAATCACAGTTTTAGAGAAGTAAAACAAAATACCATAGGGTATTAATCTCAAATAATTATTAAGTCTATCATGGAGCAAAACTATGTAATACATGTAAAAGATAGCAGGAATTAACAAATATACAAATGTATCAGACTGTACAACAGACCAAACCTAGCAACATCCAAAATAATACTTTTACAATTTAGACAATCAGCAATTAAACCACATGGTCCAGGTAAACTGACTTGATACAAACACAACATGTGATGGGTTAAAAATGATTTTACATAATATAGTATACAAAAGTATCCACATTCTCTCTCTGGACCATACATGTCATACAAGTAAACACACAAAATAAAAAACTGCACTGTTCTGGTACTAACAGGATCCCCACTAACCTGAACCAGGAACTGAAAAGGGGCACATTATTTTGAAAGTAGGGTCAAAATGTGTTGGATGCTACAGAATTACAGGAAGCAAACTAAGGTAGCCACAGAGGTTTGTTGGGTGCTTTTTTTTTATTTATCTAATATACTAAGGAGGTAGTTCAAACTAAATAATTGTTCTAAAACGTGACAAAGAAAATGTAGAGGGTCAGACCAAAAATAAAAATGTTTGAACTTTGTATAATTTTGGTATTATGAAATATATAATACAGTTGTATTTTCAGTTACATGTATATATAACCCTAGTAATTTATTCAGTGTATTCCACTTTCAGCATAATAATGCCCATATCATGATTGGGAAGATTAAGGTGTAACCACAGAAGACTAATGGAGGTTTAAAAGGAAAAGTCAATTTGAATGAGAATTTGAAGACTGAAGATGATCCAGTTTGTTTATGATTTGTTAAATATAGGATTTGTAAAATATTTTTTAAACTTGGCTATATAACATGCTCTTTAGATCTGATAAAATAAGTTTTGGTTATTTATATACATGTAGTAATTTTTGACACTTTTCCATATTCCTGACAGTTGATTAAGATATATAGTTCATGTTCAATCTCATTCTGATTCTACCATTTTTTCAGTTGAATAGTTGTAATGGTTCATTTTATTTCTAAAATTGATGTATTTGACCTACAGTGGTCATTTTGTCAGATTTTGTTAAAAGAAAATATGTGCTATGGATTTCTCCAAAAAAGATGTTTTACTCTATATCAACATAATATTGACATTAAAAAACAAATAGACTGTTTTGAGTCCCTTGTTGACAATTTTGATATTGGCACTGCAAATCTGAAAACATATAACAATAAGAACTATAATTTTATTACTTGGAAACCAATTAGACAACTTAGATACTTAATTAGATTTTGGAATTTCCTAAAACAATGTTAAGTATGAATGTCATTCATGTTTTTTTTTTCTAATCATGTTCAAAGCAATAATAGTGCAATTTGACAATGATGAAAAGTGCATACTACCCATAAGTAATTGAGAAATTGAACATTTATGTTACAAAATTTTACATAAAAATATTATACAAGAAAGATTCTTCATTCTTTATGCAACCCCAATTTGCATAGATTTCAGAGTAAATTGCCGGAAATTACTTTGTATGTTCAGTGCTACACTTCAGAGTAATTTTAAAGTTCTTTAGGCACTTTGTAACAGGAAATTTCTATAATTTGGAAATAAAATGATACCAATTTTATTTGTGCATTTTTAAACAAAGTCTTTTACTTCTATGTTACATAATAATTCTATGTGATGTTATTTGTTTTTCCGAAAGGAAATTTAACGTTTCTCTATGGACACAAATTATTAAGTAATTGCAGAAAAAATGATTGCCGTTTGACATCTTCAGATGTCCATATTTACTGTTTATTATAGACGGACCTAAAGTGTAATATCGATAAATCTTCTATTGAGCTAGATTACTGTCTGGTTCTCATTTAATATTAATTTGACTTGTATCTTTGTCACAATCCACAGACATATCCTATATTGAAAATAACAATTGAAAAGATTTGCCATGCTCCTAGATATAATTAAGAGGTTAGCCAATCAAAATACTAAATTGTATCTGTTTTTTAGATGCTTCTTTTCAAGTTTTTCCGTTGTCGCTGACTCTTATAGTGAATCAGTTCCTGATTTACAGTAATGTTAATAAGTTGTTTTATTATTTTAACCTAATCATGTTTATACACTCATTTTCCTTTGTTGCAACTACCTATCTGATCATACCTTTCTTATTTCAGGCCACTTACAGCATTTACAATAAATTAGCAGACGACAGTTTACATGGGAGCAGACGATAAAGAAACCTATTGGTGATAATGGGACAGAAAGAAGATATTGTCCACAGTTTAGTAGAAGATTAGTTTTGATAACAGGTAATTATTTCAGATAATCGTCATTAAGTGTTGTTAGCCGAAATTTTGTACATTCTTTTGAACCATAGGGTTAATTGCAAGATAAATAATATTTCTGTTGCAGATGAATAAATGATTGACATATTTTAGTAATTAGATCTCAAATACAGGTATTTTTCCACTTCATGCAAAAGTAACTAATCAATTGCATCTCGATTGATTGATATTGTGTCAGTTGATAAGTCTGATAAAGAGATTGCATACAGTTTACTAAATTTTAAAAGATTTTCAGTTTTGTAAAATTAAATATTGTAAATCTGTTCGAAAAAAATTGATCAAAGAAAAACCAATAAATAAATTAGAAATTTTATGAATAATTTAACAGACTATAAAGAAAAGAAATAGGATACAGATTTCTTTATTGAATTTGAAGACATTTACTTCAATAAAATGTTGTATAAATTTTATTTGAAATGATGTGGAACAAATACTTAAAAGTTAATTGAAGTCAATAAATTGTGATATATATGTTGTGAGAAACTTTCAAAAATTGCATAAATTATGTTCATTTGCGTCAATAATTCTATTTAGTTATATATTATTTTAAAAGAACAGTTAGGTTTGTTGTATTAGAAAAAAAACATATGTAAAAATATGACATCTGAAAGAGTAATCGTCACTTCTTTATGTTTTATTTTTGGTATTCTCAAACCCCTTAGTGAAATCTGGTGATGGGCTACTGTAGTTTAAGGATACACAAGATTGTGTTTTGGACAATATTTTTTTTTTTACCAAAATTGGACTTTTGAGCTGTGTTTGTCATCCCTTAGTCCATTATCTTTAAATTGTTCTTTAAAAATCTTTTTTTGTAAAACCACTTAATCCATTGTTCTGCTTCAGCTAGAGAATGTCCCTTATGCAGTTTTTGATAAACCAATATGGCCAAAGTGACTTATTATAGAACATTGGGTCAAATTACAGCTCTTGGTTAATGTCTTGAAAATTATAGCCATAAGGGAAAGGAGTTATTGCCCCTGAAATAATAATATTTTTTTTGGGGCTGTTCTTGGCTATTATTTTGAAAACTAGAAAATGGTCAGTAGTGCAATTTCTATCTTTTTGGAAACTTCTGAAAAAAATGCAAAAACTTTTTCTTATTCAATAAAATTTTGTATCAATTTTATTTGAAACGATGTCAGACATCTTCTTAAAAGTTGATTGAAGTATATAAATTGTAATGAATATGTTGAGGGAAACTTTAAAAAATTGCGTGAGCTACTGTATGTTGAATAGCAAAAATGATCAGCGATACATGATCTATCTACCCTGAAAGTTTTAGAAAATCTGCCCCCTCTATTGGAGGGTAGGAGGGGTCCTTATCCCAAAATTCTGGGCTTAAAAACCTGAATCCCTGAGGTTTCAAAATTAAACTGTGTTTGTTTTCATCAAAATTGAATTCTTGGGATTCTTTGATATGCTGAATCAATCCATGGCCATGCATTTAGATTTTGATATTGAACCATAATAGGTCAAAAAAATAATTTTAAGTTCATAAGACAACATTCATTCTGTGTCAGAAACCTATTATGTGTCAACTATCTAATTACAATCCAAATTCAGAGGTGGATCAAGCTTGAATGTTGTGTCAATACTTCCCAACTGTCCAGGGTTTGACCTCTGCGTTGTATAAAGCTGCGCCCTGCAGAGCATCTGGTTCTTAACTGAAAACATTGATAGATTGAACAAAACTGTAAAATGCAAAAATATTTAGCCAAAAAAGATCTACAAGTAAGGCAACACTGACAAAGATCCTAGCATTTGGTCTTGTAAAGCACTCTCACAGATACAATTCTTTGGACTATTAGAAATTTATATCAAACGTTCATATCAGCAATGGCTCAGATGGGTTTGCAAATAAGGAGTAATGCCCCTTGGAAATTAAAGCTGTATTGAAAATTTCGATTGCTTTGTATTTGCTTTCAAATTAAGTTAGTTTCTAAAAGTTCATATTAATAATCTAATGTCAGGAGGGAGTTTGAAAATCAGTGTTGGTCAATATTTTAAAGGAGTTTTGCCCCTTGGAAATAAAAATCTAATGAAAATTGTCATGTCAGCCTACATTTGTACATTTCTTGGGTTCAATCATCAGCAGGCAGGAGTGATGATCACATATTTGACAACAAATACTTTGCCGCTTAAACTTCGTCTTAAAATTCTCACAGGAAAAAATGATAAATTCCTCAAAATACTGACAGAAATACCCAAGGACATTAAGTACAAGCATCTAGTTAATTAGTATTGGTTTTTTTTTGGCATATCAATAAATAACGTGTCAATTTATGTAATATCAGAAATTAACAAGTGACATAATATTGGCAATGCTATTTATTTGCACAGATAATTTGAGATAACAGATGTGTATATTTTTATCATTTTTATCACTTTTTATCATTGATACATTCGCCACAAACAATACATACCACAATACAATTTTTCGTAATGTACAAAATTGTTTATTGGCGATCTTTTTTCTTGATATAAAATTGATGATCTTGGGACTGTGTAAGTTGATAATGGAAATCTATAGACATTCAAAGGCTTATCAGATTATATGATGTTAATTGGACAATAGTTGACCGTTAATCAGCTTTCAGCTGACCATCCAGTAACCCATCTTATCAAGCGATCAGTTTTCTCAGCTGATTACAGATTTACTAATAAATCTTGAACATTTGGTTAGAGCTTTGATTTTATTACTTGTAGGTTATTGTTAAATTGGTTATAGGGAATAACATCTTACTTTTTTTTGTTGTTTTGTTTCAAACAAAAGTGGTAGACTTCTGTAGGTGACAGTCATTTGGTAACATGTAACAAATATCCCTCTTTCTTTTTTTGCTGCGCATGCATGTACTGATTAATGTTGAGGATGGACACCCCATATCCTTTCTTTTTTATACCCGGCTTTCAAAAAAAGGGGGGTATACTGATTTACCTCTGTCTGTCCGTCCGTTAGTCAGTCCGTCCCATGAAACTTTCGTCGCATTTTTCTCGGGAACTACAATACAAGGATTTCTGAAATTTGGTTTCAGGGTTTATCTAAGTCATCTATACCGTGTGATGTGTTTTCAGATTGATCACTTGACAACTTCCTGTTTACCGAACACTTGTATGATTTTACACATGATAGCCAAGTTGAAAATTTTCGTCACATTTTTCTCAGGAACTACAATACAAGGATTTCTGAAATTTGGTATCAGGATTCATATAAGTCAGCTATACTGTGTGATGCGTTTTCAGATTCATCACTCGACAACTTCCTGTTTACCGAACACTTGCATATTTTTACACTATTAATATTATCCACTTGCGGCGGGGGTATCATCAGTGAGCAGTAGCTCGCAGTTTCACTTGTTGCCCCCTGCGTAAGGTCTTAGAAAGGAGGGTGTTTCGGGGACATGGAAATACTAGGTGTCTGTCTGGTCTTGTAAGGGCTCTCAAGGGTACAAGTCTTGCCAGATTTTTATAAAACTTATTCTATAGGTTAATATCAGCAATATCTGGGACAAGTTCTAAAATGGTGGACCATCAACTTTATAAAAAGAGTTATGACCCTTGGAAATATAAAATAAGTGCAACACAGGGGACATTGGAACTCTGTACTTTTATTCTATTGTAACAAGATTTCTCTTTGATTTACAAAAATGTTATACTTTGGATTTAGTGTTGTGTAAATTAATTACTTCTAGATATTTAAACTTAAAAAAATAAATCATAATTGACCAAATTTAGTAAATGTGAACATAATGACCCGCTTACCATTTATATCAGTGATGGACACAGTGAAGGTGCAGTAATTCTCGTGAAAATAACAACAAAAAAACTAATTACTTAAAAAGGTTTAAGTTTTAATACATGTTTTCTAATAAAAAATTGATATGGTAATAAATTAGGATTATTCTATTTAAAATATTTGCCAGTTAATGTGAATGATTTGATAGTTAGATTAGATTATTAAACTTATACTTTGGGGACTTCATTGGAATTCATGAACTCCATAGCTACAAATTGTCGTCAAGGGAATACTCAGTGATATCGCCAATAAATAGGCTGCGAATAAATCTAAGAGAAACATCTTCACTAAAATTGGTTTGAGGATCAGTAAAATCAAATATTAACTTGTTGCAAAATTCTCATTAATATCCTGCTTTTCAATTTTCTAGCAATGTTAAAAGAGTCTCTCGGGATAGCATCCACGGTAAAGTATATATAATACATCTTTTTCTATACCAGCAGACTTATTTAGTTAATGTACAACATTGATTATCAAATGGTGAATTATTGTTGCCGAATCTATTTAGCAGAATCTTTGTGTGATTGAGAACAACTTTTACAGTGTTTTCAGCTTTTCATCTGACGACCTTAGATTTATATACTTTCGAGAGAAAATGAAATATTGCTTGATGTTTCTATGGAAATATTCCAGAATAATTCTTAAGAAAGAATCATTCTAATTTTAACCACTATGTTTTCACTTGAATTGAATGATTCATGCAAAATATTTTGTAAATTAAAGACGCTTTTTGATCCTGATATTTAGCCTCCTTATGAAATTAAAAGAGAGGTTATTGACCTTGACCCCTATTTAAGAATTGATGTTTTTCGAGACACTTTGATTAAGCTTATGCAATATTTACCTGATTCACCTGTGTTTTTAATTTCATCTGCAACAAGACGATGGAACTAACATTAAAATTGCATCAAAGTAGTTAAAACTATAATAATGGAAAAATATTTATATGTCAGCTGTTAGGATACAAGACTTTGGCTTTTATTTGTTATTTAAAAAATGTAATTTGTTATTGGTCCTTGAACCTGAATTATAGAAAGGATAATCATCATTTGAAAAAAGTCTTGTTTGTGGCTCTATATAATATTTTCTTTTCTGTTCATCGTTTTGTAGATAAATGAGGCCTTTTGTGTTCTCGATTGAATTGTTAAACATTTGTCAATTCTAGTTTTAGTTTAAATTCACTATTTCAAAATGATGTCCAGGATGAAACATTTCTGACCATTTTGAAAAGAACCCACTTTTTCTAAGTTAGTGCAGTCTTATGAAAAAAAAATGTTATTTATTTCCACTGATTGCCTCTGTTTCATAAGAAGTTTGGAATACTTTTTGAAAAATACCATTTACCACATACATATGTACACTAGTTTAAAAAATTAGACTTTAATATGAAAACTTCCATCATAATGACATTTTATGCTTAATCACCAGTTGATCAGGTTTAGTAGTTTAAACATATTTATTTATAGTGGATTGGGAAACAAGTTTTGCAACTTATATTAATCCCTTTCCACTTTGCGGGTTCGAGTGCTGCCTTGTAGCGGCATTAGCCTACTCTTTTTCGAAATCTACAAGGGTGTCTTTAACATGCAAGAGATATGGCGCTCTCTTAACACAGGTCAGCCATTTATCGTCCCCTTCTGACGGACTATCATCGTTTCCTCAAAACCATACTCGCAAATGGTGTCAGGGGAGAGCCGAAAATTGAGTTCCTGAAATTTTCATCCCGAACAGGAATTGAACCAGGAACCTTTGTGTTAGTAGTCCGATGCACTAACCACTACACCATGGCTCTCATTAGGTTTAGTAAGAAGTGATAGTGAGGTGTACATGTCTGGGCAAGGTTCATCTGATCATGACTTCATTTTCATGGTTCATTGATCAGTGTTATATCTAAATGATAAGGTCCTTTTCTTAAATCCTATACCAATTATAGATCAAGTACTATATATACCATGGTTTTTACGAGTTAACATATTTAAACAAACGAATCCGAAGGATGAGTTTATTTAAATATGTTAATGAGTAAGACACATGGTATATAAAATTTGTAATATAAATAAAATGATTGACAGCTTCAAGACCTTCAACTAATATTGGAAATTGATCACGTTACAGTTTTATCCAATGAAATGGAAGCCTGCGCAAGTCACTTTTGCGCCTCGTGTACGATATTTTGTGTATTTCATGTAATAGAACCCCTGAATTTGCAAAAAAGGAAAGAAAATATCAGATTTTCCCGATTTTTATTTCGTTTTGCGCCCCGTGTATGGTTGTTTGCGCAAGTAAATTTATAATGTCATCAGACTGAGGTTAACAAAAAAATCGGATTCCAGCGTCGGACAAGGATTAAATAATTATTCTATTGGCGGTAAGAATTGTTTTTGTTTTGTTTCAAGTTTCATACAAATTAATCATATTTTACAGAATTTTCATCTCATTGAAAAATGCATATTTATACATTTCTAGTTTTCGTACAAACTGCTTTCTTCCGTTATTTTATTAATTCGATTATTAGATTATTTATTAAAACACAATTTTAATGAGAAAACACTGTATTTAAACAGTAGCGGATCCATGGAGCGTGATAGTGTACGTTCCCCTAATTGATCGCAAAAATAAATCATGTTTTTACAGATATTTGTAGCCGATATTTACTAGTATTCCTTTTTCTATAGGTACCCCCTTCTTAAATCGAAATTTAATTGGATCTTTGCAAAGGAAATGATAGTTTCACATTTCATTTTTTCACAACTTAAAGAAGAAACATTAAGTAATTGTTTACAAAATTAGGGGAATGCGTAACAATCCTATATAGTTTGAAAAAGTGTATTAAAATTTGGGTACACATAATTTTTTGCTTTTTGTTATGAAATGAAAACAAATGAAGATCTTGACCTTTTAGTACGTTTAACAGTTTCCTAAATATTCATGAGGCGGATACATTTAAAACTGAAAAGGTGGAGCTTCAGCCATGGAATAACATGAACATGAATATGTTATACCATGGCTGAAGCTCCGCCTTTTTTCCTTTGAATTCTTGTTGAGTTGCATATTTAATTAGCAAAGTATGGTACAACATTAATTTGCATATAATATACCATGGTTTTCCATCACCACACTTTTTAAGCAAATTATTTCATAAAAACATCAAAGGAAAAAATCCAATTTATGTTACAACTCTATTTGTTGTATGGAAAGATTGTCAAGCATTCATGCTGTGGCAAAATTCATCTGACCTTGACCTCATTTTCATGGTTAATTGATTAGCTTTACCTGTTCATGATAGATCCTTTTCTTATATACTTATAACAAGAGATCAACTATATATATTTGGGGTATGTAATTATTGTAAGGTGTACATGTTTGTCAGAGAGGGTTCATTTTCAGTGGTGGATCCAGAACTTCTTGTAAAAGGGGGGAGGGGGGGGGGGGGGGGGGGGGGGGCACTCCAGTCACACTTCAGTGATTCCCTATTTAAGCAACCAAATTTTTCCCACAAAAGGGGAGGCCCTGGCCCCCAGGACCCGCCTATGATTTGACTTTCACTTCATTTCATGCTCATGGATCAATGTTAAGTTTTGTGAAGAGGTATATTTCTCAACCTATAATAAGCCACAAGTCAACTGCATATTGTGTATGGAATGATTGTAAACTGTACATGTTTGTCTGGCAGGGTTCAACTGGTCCTATCCTCATTTTCATGGATCACTGGTTATGTTTAGTAAAACCTTGATCTTGAAGACTTTCAGCATGAGCAGTAAAGCAGGCATAAAGTCATTTCACCATGAACACCCTTGTGATGGAATCTATAGGGCATATTTTTCAGATCAGTCATTCAGACTCTTTCGGACTCTTTAAATTATTTTTTGTGACATGGGTTGAACTCTAGCTTGAAGGTCAAGGTTGCTAACTTGTCAATACTATATAAGGTGGATGTTTACCAGCTTTTTATCATTCACCTGAATTATGTCTGAAGGTCAAGGTTGCTAACTTGTCAATAAAATAAAATGAGGATTTTAACAAACTGTTTTACGTTCACCTGAAATATATCTAAAGGTCAAGGTCACAAGCTAATAACATTTTTAATATATTTTTAATGCTTCAAAATGTATGGACTTGGGCCCATTAAAACGTTTAATCCCGCTGCAAATGTTTGCCCCTGTCCTAAGTCAGGAATCTGATGTACAGTAGTTGTCGTTTGTTTATGTAATATATACGTGTTTCTCGTTTCTCGTTTTGTTTATATAGATTAGACCGTTGGTTTTCCCGTTTGAATGGTTTTACACTAGTAATTTTGGGGCCCTTTATAGCTTGTTGTTCGGTGTGAGCCAAGGCTCCGTGTTGAAGGCCGTACTTTAACCTATAATGGTTTAATTTTTAAATTGTTATTTGGATGGAGAGTTGTCTCATTGGCACTCACACCACATCTTCCTATATCTACTTGGGTAAGTTTTTATGCCCCATTTATGTTTTCTAGTCAGTGCCTCCGTTTGCCTGTTGGTTGGTTCAGTTCTTTGTCTGTCCATCTGTCCGCTTCAGGTTAGAGAGTTTGGTCAAGGTAGTTTTTGATGAATTTGAAGTCCAATCATCTTGAAACTTAGTACACATGTTCCCTCTGATATGATCTTTCTAATTGTAAGGCCAAATTAAGAGATTTTATCCAATTTTCAAAGTCCACTGAATATAGAAAATAATAATGCAAATGGGGCATCCGTGTACTATGGACACATTCTTGTTTTATTATAAATGGCTTGTGTACCGAGTTAAACATGTAAGTGAAGTTCCATGAGGTTGGTTGTTTCAAACAGATAACTTTGAATTTGTCTTTGTTCAGTTGAATTATCTTAAAGATATATTACAACTTTTTAAGTAAAGGTAAATTGATATCTAGATATAACCAGTTGAGATTTTATGAATAAGTAAGTTGAAAAAGGTACTCCAAAGAACAAGGAAGTGAATTTGATTGCCATTTATTTCTCTGCACTCTAATAGAAATCATGTCTGTTCAAAAATTGATACTAATGCAGTAAAAAAAATCATTTATATAGCCTATGTAACATTCTGTTCAGTTAAAAAGAAAACAACTATATTTGTGATTATCTATTTCTGCTGACAATTACTATATGTGACATTTATTTTGATTAAAATACGGATGGGAAAAAGTAATCTCTTTCATCGAAAATGGTTTTTGACAAAAAACCAATGAAAGATTAACACTATAAATGGATTTTGAAGTCAGTAGCCATATTTCATATAATGCATTAAAGACAATTGAATTAACTATGAACCATTATCCCAAATATAGCCAAACAAAAAGGCATCATTTGAAATGTAAGCAAATTGAGACTTCTCGTTAAACTTGATTACATGCTAACCATATTTAGACTTGAAGATCCGTCCGGTTTTAATGGTTTTGTCTTTCTTAATTTAAAGTAACAAGTTTGTATACTTAGTTATAATGAACAAATGTGAAGGCGTCTTGATTTCCAAGTTCATACTTACTGTATTTTAAATGAATATTTTGTTGACATCAAAAGCGTGAGTAAAAATAATAGTAAGTGAAAAAAGAACAATTTACGACTGTTAGACATATCTATGATGTAAAATTATAAGGAAATGCAAAAGTAGATATGTTTTGATGTAAACTAATCATTGTCTTGTTTTTACAAGAAGTCTACTTTTGGAATTTTTTGTCGACAAAGATGTATATTATCACATTGTCAGTTGCATTTGATTTGTAAGCATCAGTTCACCTTCTGACATGCCAGACTTATAAATGTTCAAATTAAATTGTATGGAAAAAAAAAGAAAATGATGACTTTGAAATGTTTGCTTCAAAAGAACTGGTCCAAATGTTACTCATTTGAACAAATTTCTTTAGAAAGTTTTGTCATGGTTCCAGTTAAATGTACCATTATCTTGTGGCTGACAATCTTGACTGAAGTCTTTCAGAAATCTGATTTTGTACTGATTTATTTGAATTATGTGAATGAAATTAGACTTTATTTTTACGTCTGCTGTTTACTTCCTGTGAAAAAAATCACTTCTGCAGACAATTCATTCTGGCTTCTTCTTAATTAAAATTCTTAAATTTTCTTCTGATGAGTTGTCCTGATTTTAATCCAGAAAACAGGATCTTGTACAGTTCAATTGACTTTTAACAATTGACGCAAAAGTTCATTATTGTATAAGAAGATATCTGTTACAATTGTCTTCTGCAGGTATTTAACCGTGTTTTAATGTCAACAATAACAAAAATTAAAAAAAAATTGTATAAATATTTTTTTCATGATATTTTTTGACACTTTCCTGTTAATTTGACATTTCAAACTATACTTTTGAATTCAATTAGACAATATTAAAAAATGACTAGCGCTCATCTGAACACTTACATTCAGGTATTACAATTGTGATTATATGAAACATATATAATCAGCATCAAGTTTCAGCGCCAAACTGATAAATCATCAGAAATGTAAATGAGATCATATACAAAACAGATATTCCATTAAAATAATTGACTACTTTTTCTTTTCAACCTTCTAATGGTTATCGATGTACCATAATTAAAACATATTGATGATTTTTACCGTCTTCATTTTATGATATTTTATGATCCAATTTGTTAACGACGGGATATGATCGAATATAAAAATTGGTACTTAGATTAAATATAGCATGTAATAATGTGTAAAATGTTATATGATACGCCATAATTCTGTACTCGGCTGAGGTTTAGAAAATCCTATTTGTAATGTATAAAAGAGTTATCAACCATCAGAGTACAACAGCAAGATTCATAAGTGAATTAGTGAAATAATAATTCTCTTTTAGCAGCCAAAATGGTTCATTTTGTCAAATTAAGCTAAATAATATTGATAATGAACTATTCACTTGCAAGTGAATAAGTCAACCTCATTAAATCCGTATTCAAGTGGACTTCAACTTAACCCCTTATCTAGAGATGGGCAAAGCATGCTTTGTATGTGTACTGTTTATTTAAAGGAAAGGAATGTCAAATCTTTTTTTCTACAGGTACAAACGATGAGAAACATATATTTTTATTCTATAAAATAAAAATTAAACAGACCTATAAAAATCCCACTGCACGTGTTGGCTTAATCTATTTATATCTAATCATTAGTATATTTATGTTGACATCGCTTATATGGTCATCTGAGGTCAACTCAATATTTAATTTGATGGAGTCTTAAGCTAGAATACACAGGAAACGAAGCTCCATATTATTGACCATATGTTCTGTAAACTGTTTAATTCACACTTTTGATAGTTTGGATAAATGTTTTGCATTGTTATAAATAAAATTTGAAAATTTGAGTCAAATCGGCGACCATGAATTTGACAGCTAGTGCCCCTTTTAAGACAAAACTGCTACTCTGTTACTGATTTAACAACAAGGAAATAATTATTTTTACAACGATCGTAAAATAAAAGAAATGCCATAACAAGAAACATTACATGAAATTAGCTTCCATTCATTACCAAAATATTAGCTTTTTGTAATAAAGATTCAATAAAATATCCAAAGAATTGGTAGAATGTTTGTAATGATCACTATGTTCTGGTTTTAAAGTTCTTGACTGATTGTAATTAATTGCTGTCATCGTAATCGAGTGATTTTAAAAGATGTTGGCCCTTGCTAACAAATGAATCCTCTTCCCAATTTCATGCATGAATGAATTGGCATTTGTAAATAATAAGAGATCAACTTGAATTGAGTGCTTTTGTCTGATTTGATTTCTCTTCCATTGTGCAATGTCTCTTTCTGATCAAATAGGTAATCCAATTTACATTTTATTTTTCTGCCGTTAGATGAGTTTTCTGATGTGTAATTTAATTACCATTGTGATCGAAATCGGAAAGGCAATATCCTGTGCCGCATCAATATTTACAGCATCTAGGACAACTTGGCAAGATTTATTGTCGTAACAAGTCCTGAAGATTTCATCAATTTCATTATCTTCTACCGAGGCCCTATCAGCCGCTTAATCAATTTACTAACTGTGATTGTTCTCTTGTTGTCTCACTATAATAATTAACATTGAGCTGTATCCTAGATATACATTGTGGGCTAATCATATTCATTTTGTTGCTCTTAACATGACATTTTCACCGATTCTCTATTTATTGGTATAATGTAAACAGTTACGGGTTATATTATTGGTCAAACTCCTGGAAAGAGAGGTTAATCAAGTCATTGACCATTCATGTTTCTACATGGGTTTAATTAGTTTATTGACCGTCACTTTTATAGACAGATTCGTTTTTTCCCCCGTCATTATTGGACAAAGAATAACCTCTTTAATCAACAAACACAGATGCTTATTGTTCTCTTGATACCCGTGAAACACCTGGCTTTGCTGTCAAATCTATCTTTTGAGCTTAAATTTAAAATACCGCAGTCTGATTGGTTATTTTTTTCTTTTCAAACACTATTTAAATTTTGAAAAATCTATAACCTTTCACATTTGCCTTTTGGGCATTGTATCTCTTGTGGTTGACAATATCTTCTTGTTGTGTTTATCCACTAGAGGGTGTTTTATATGCTTATGAAGTGTTGATGGCAGCTTGTTGATAGGAATGACATGATTGAAGCCTCCTTCTGGTGATAATTAAAGCCTCCTTCTGGTGAAGATTAAAGCCTCCTTCTGGTGATGAGAGTCATGGCATTGATATGCTATTGATATACAATTATTCTTTGCTGTTTATCTTTTGTTATGAATATCGCATGTAAAAATAACTGATGGAATGATTCATGAAAAATGACAATCTTATAAAAAAAAAGAAGAAGATGTGGTATGATTGTCAATGAAAAAACTATCCACCAAAGGTCTAATTTAGTGGATGTAAGCAATTATAGGCAACTGTATGGCCTTCAACAATGAGAAAACCCTTTTCTGTATGGTTGGCTTTAAAAGGCCCCAACATAAAAATATGAAAAGTTATATCAAAATAAATTTTACCCCCAAAAATATGACAGAAATGAACCAATGTAAACCATGTGGCACAAAGGGCCAAGTGAGCTTTTCTCAACACTTTGCGTCCGTCGTCGTCTGTTAACTTCTACAAAAATCTTCTCCTGTGAAACTACCAGGCCAAATTAAACAAAACTTGGCTACAATCCTCATTAGGGTATCTAGTTTAAAAATTGTGTCCGGTGACCCGGCCAACCAACCAAGATTGCCGGCATGGCTAAAAATAGAACATAGGGGTAAATTGCAGTTTATGGCTTATATCTCAAAAACCAAAGCATTTAGAGCAAATCTGGCATGAGGGAAAATTTGTATCTCTCTGCCCTGAAATTTTCAGATGAATTGGACAACCTGTTGTTAGGTTGCTGCCTCTGAATTGGTAATTTTAAGGACATTTGGCCATTTTTGGTGATTATCTTGAATATTTTTATAGATTGAGATAAACTGTAAACATCAATAATGTTCAGCAGAGTAAGATTTACAAATAAGTCAACATGACCAAAATGGTCAGTTTACCCCTTGAGGAGTTATTGCCCTTTATAGTCAATTTTTAACCATTTTTGTAAATCTTAGTAATCTTTTACAAAAATCTTCTCAACTACTGGGCCAAATTAAACTTAATTTGGCTACAATCATCATTGGGGTATTTAGTTTAAAAAATGTGTCTGATGACTCGGCCAACCAACCAAGATGGCTGCCATGGCTAAAAATAGAACATAGGGGTTAAATGCAGTTTTTGGCTTATATCTCAAAAACCAAAGCATTTAGAGCAAAACTGACATGGGGGGAAAATTGTTTATCAGGTTAAGATCTATCTGCCCTGAAATTTTCAGATGAATTTGATAACCGGTTGTCAGGTTGCTGCCCCTGAATTGGTAATTTTAAGGAAATTTTTATGTTTTTTTGTTATTATCTTGAATATTATTATAGATAGAGATAAACTATAAACAGCAATAATGTACAGCAAAGTAAGACCTAAAAATAAGTCAACATGACCAAAATGTTCAATTCAACCTCTAAGGAGTTATTGCCCTTCATAGTCAATTTTTAACAATTTTCATAAAATTTGTAAATTTTTACTAACTTTTTCCACACCAAGTTTATTATAGATAGAGATAATTGTAAGCAGCAAGAATGTTCAGTAAACTAAGATCTACAAACACATCACCATCACCAAAACACAACTTTGTCATGAATCCATCTGTGTCCTTTGTTTAATATTGCCATAGACCAAGGTGAGCAACACAGGTTCTTTAGAGCCTCTAGTTGAGTTTTGTGCTGTGCATATACTGATTTTGAGTAATTATACTATCTAATGTCAGTCAGTGTGCAAATTAAGTGTAAGAAATCATCAGCTGACACTGCAAGACTAAATAGATTTAATTCACTGAAGATCTAGAAAATTTAAGAAAAGTAAAAAACAGAGTCAAATTGTAAAAAATTCAACAACTGGCATAAAAATTAAATAAAAGAAACATCTGTATAAGAAAACGGTGATAAAACCTCAATTTCTTAAAGATCTGTAAGACAACAAGAATAATTATCATATTAACTTTGTTTTTCTGAAAAGAGCCAGTTTCCAGAGGCGATTTCTCTAGACTTAATTTAAATTACCATTACTTTATACTCTTGAAATAATTTGATAACATTTTTTTTACCATGGGCATTTTTTATTTTCTGATTTGATCTGTCTCTTAAGACAAACAACTAGTGATAAAATGATGATGAAACAGTCGTCAGTTCTGAGAGTGCAACCATTTCTTATTTGTCCTGATGTTCATTTGGTAACTATACTAAAGTCCTACGAGAACTCCAATTATTAAAAGTTCACGTCTTTCTTGTTTAGGTTCTGGTTCATTTAGTGACTATGTACTGTACTAATTTAATGGTATTCCAGTTCTTAAGAGTGTTAGACTTTCATGTTTAACCCTGTTGCTAGTTTGGTTACTATAAACTGTTAAAAGATGCTACATATTTTATGGTCTCAAAAATCTTACAGCTTTAGAGTGAAAAACTTTCTTGTTTAACAGAATTTCAATTAGGTTATCATGAAGATACTTAGGTCTTGTCAAATTTTTCATATTAGAGGGCAAGACTTACATGTTAACCCTGTTGCTTTTCTTGTTACTATAAACTGTCTTAACCGTTGGTTTTCCCATTTGAATGGTTTTACACTAGTAATTGTGGGGCCCTTTATAGCTTGTTGTCCGGTGTGAGCCAAGGCTCCGTGTTGAAGGCCGTACTTTAACCTATGGTTTACTTTTTAAATTGTTATTTCGATGGAGAGTTGTCTCATTGGCACTCACACCACATCTTCCTATATCTAATTAAGATATAAACACATTTAATGGTCATAGAAACCAAGAAATTTAGGCCATTTGAACTCTACATGTAATTTGATATACATGTACAAACCCTTTCTTCTGCCATTTTGTGATATTCTTGGTGTTTAAGGCCTTGTTAGCTGGTGCCAGCACTTATGTTGTGAGAAGTTATCAATTATATGATGGAATGTATTAGAGTCTAGTGGAAGTATCATTTCTGAAAGACTTGTCTTCTTTTGGACTATCCTATATATATTCTAGTGCTGAATTATTAAATTAAACCATGTCATTTAGAAATATGCAAATGTTGTGGTCAAGAAGGCATGGAAAGAACCAACCACAAAGTTATTTTGAATTAATTTGTGGTTTTATTACATAATTAATAGAGTATATGGACTAACCACAGCAAATCTTCAAGGTGGTACCTAACACTACAGGGCTCTGTAAAGTCAGCTGAACGTTTTAAATACATTGTGTTGTAAAAGGAATATTAAGCTTCTCAATTATCAAAATTGGTGTTTGTCAAACTGCTATATAACCAGTGTTATTTTCTGATAAAATGGTTGGTTGAAATTTTTTGAAATTTTTATATTTTTGACAAAGGGTCAAAGTAAATACTTTGTCCAAATTTTAGGAAATTTAAACGAGCCAAATTAATTTTAGTTATAGTGTATATGGACTAACCACATCAAAGTTTTAAATTCATACTACTGGATTTAAAAAAAAAAGATGTCAGTGCTATTGTAACTATTATCTTGAGTGAAAAAAATGTAATTAGAAAGTTCATATAGTATAATGATAACAATAATAAGTACAGAATTTATGAGGGACATTGTATTTCCCTAAATCTTGTAATATTTCATTTTCTGTCCATTTTATGAGAAAACTTTTGGAACTACAATCCTGAAATATTATCTTATAACCATAAAATTCTGTCGGCCCTGAAATTTGTAACTATTAAAGAAGGAGTGATTGTAGAAATACCCAAAACTAAACAAGATTTTATCCAATTAATGTGTAACTTTTGATTAATTATACATATTAATTGGGTGTTAATCAGTGAAATTAGAATAACAGTTGAAATGAATACATTTAGGTTCATTTAAAGTAAGGTGATGTTTCAGGGTTTTCATAAACATATATGAACTGGAGGTAAACAGACTTGGATTTCAGTATTTCAAAATTGACACTTGATACTTGATACTGGATACCAAAAGAAAATTCTGTTTGTGTTTTATTTTTTTAGATTTTTTTTTGGCCCTAGATGTGGAATAGGCGGGATTAAGTTTAACCTTTGACCATCAGTATGTCCCAAACTTAGTTTCCATTGTCTAACCTTACTTTGAATAAAACAAATGTTATATAACTTATACAAAATGTTTATTACAACTAAAAACAGATCAAGTTTGAATATGGGAGGTACATTTCTTATCATTTTCAAGTTATGTCCCTTTACATATGGAAAATTGGCAAATTTGTTTCTACACTCTTAGTTTAGATTGCCTATTCCAAATGTTATAAAACTTAAACACCCCAAATACTGATGATGTTTGTATTTCGATGGCCTTCCTTCACCATTTTCCAGTTATGTCCTTTTGTAAGCAGAAAATCAATAAATTTGTGGTATATTTTTAAGCAGGGGCATCTTTGTTTTATAGACACATTTTCTTTTTAATACTTCTTATTGCTGTTGATGATTTTCAAAAATGATCTTATTCACCCAAGGGGACATGATATCATGTATTTGTCTTTGTCACCAAATTTAAGATATAAAACTAAAGAAACTCATTTATTCAGTGGGTTTACATAGTTTCAATGCATTTATGGTATAGATAACAGTGCTAAATTGTAAGTTGGGTAAGCATTCTGATTTAATATTTGTTCAGTTCATTATGACCAATTATAGCTCTAGAGTTTTCTGATCCTGGCTGGAGTCAATTTTATATTTATCAAATTTGGGTTAGCAGCAGCAAGGATATACAAAAGTCAGATTTTTCTTTATTCATAAAAATAGGAATAAAATAGAATAAGATACCCAGGGGGCTATCAAATTATACAGAGTAGTCAGTTGACTTTTTACATAACGAGTTGACATAGTTTTGTAGAAATTTTATTAGTGATTCTAGCAAATGATATAATAGGTTTATTTGTCTGATCTTAGCTTTTGATCGTAAGTACTTTAAATGATGCTTCTTTAGTGATAACACAATCCATTCATTAATAGGAATGACCAGACAGATATGATTTCTATTTAATCCAAGCTGTTAAATTTACATTGATTTCTAAACTTCCTTCATTTAAAGTACAAGTGCACTTTCATATGATGGGGGGGTTAGTCACATCCACTTTATTGCAAGAGATTCCATATCTTCAAAAGATATATATGTACATTTTAAGATGCACATGTTTGTCTTTTTAGCTCACCTGGGCCGAAGGGCCAAGTGAGCTTTTCCCATCCCTTTGCGTCCGGCATTAGCATCGTCCGTCGACGTTAACTTTTACAAAATTCTTCTCCTGAAACTACTGGGCCAAATTAAACCAAAGTTGGTCACAATCATCATTGGGGTATATATTTTAAAAAATGTATGGCAGGACCTGGTCAACCATCCAAGATGGCCACCATGGCTAAAAATAGAACATAGGGGTAAAATGCAGTTTTTGGCTTATAACTCAAAAACCAAAGCATTTAGAGCAAATCTGACCTGGGGTAAAATCAGTTCAACATCTATCTGCCCTGAAATTTTCAGATGAATGGGACAACCCGTCGTTGGGTTGCTGCCCCTGAATTGGTAATTTTAGGGTAATTTTGCTGTTTGTATAAAAAAATGTTATTTCAATGAACTACATTCCATTTTAATATTTTTTAATCAAATATAAGTTCAAATATTTAATGTGAAGAAACATAATTACCAGCACCAAATTTTGAAATTGGCAAAAATAAAGGAAGTAACTGAAGTTTCTGTAAATTTTGGTTTTACATTGTTTGATCTAAATTGTTCCTGTGCAACAAGTTGATCCCCATTACTGCAGTAATAAATTCTTGAATTGGAATGTGCACTATAGGAATTTAAAAGACAAAAATAACTGAAACATGAAATATTGTACTAAAATCGGCACCAGTTATATGAAAATCAAAACCAATTTAGTCTTTAATATTACAAGCAGAAAATACAATTAAACTATGATCTCATCATTAGCTCTGCTTGTTTTACTTAAATCATTGATTATATGAAGATGTTACCAACTTGACAATAGGGACACAGTTAAATGGCTGACTTCAAGTTGATCTTAGCAACTATGGTATTGATTGATAAAACTAGATTATTGTACAAAATAAATACTATCAATAAATACACGCTTCTTGTTTACTGATCAACTAAGGGACAATTTAATATTTTATTAGCTCAAGTTTGAAATTTGATTTTATTGAGAGCAAGTATATGTCAATAAAACATTTAAATTCGATAATAGAAGATTTGATGATCAGCAGGATTTTAAACTAGTATTGAGTCAATTTATTTTCTTAAAGAAGTTTAATCGCCATTAGAAATTGACAGTTTGTGCTAAATATCTTGACATCAAACAAACAGTTTAAAGATGTTTTTTTTTAAAGATTTTTTAAAATATTCTGACATCAAACAAACGGCTTTCAAGAAGTTTTTTCTATCTCCTCTTGTTTTAAGGTAGTCATTTATTTCTTAATAAATTAAAGTATGTTACATCATCAAGGTTGATTACAAGATGTCCTTGACCTCATTTTGTGTATAGAATTATTAAAATATGCCCATCTAGCAGGATATGTCTGACCTTGACCTCATTTTCTTGATTCATTGGTCATGGTTACTTCTTGTGCTTAGGTGAGTTTCTCAAAATACTATGAACAAAAAGGTCAATCAAGTTTTGATTATGGATGATTGTAAAGAGTGCATGGCCTTTTGGCAAGTGCATCTGACCTTGACCTCATTTTCTTGGATCATTGGTCAAAGTGAGTTTTTTTTGTGGTAAGATTTTTTTTTCAAGATACCATAATCAATAGGTGAACTATAATTGTTGTATGAGATGATTGTAAGGCATACATTTCCTTATGGCTGGGTTCATATGACCTTGACCTGTTTTCCATGGTTCATGGGTCAACATTAAGTTATCGTGGTAAGGTTTGTTTTTCATGTGCTTTAAGCAATAGATCAACTATATTTGATGTAGTGTGTACATGGTCATCTAGAAGAGTTCATCTAACCTTTAAATTATTTTTATGGATTTTAACATTTTTATGTGATGCATGCAGTAAAAACCTTGACCTTAAAGACTTGCAATATAAAATTTAATCATGATCATTAAAGCAGGCTAGACATTTCAGTGTGTGCATTCTTGTGTGTAATCGACTCCTCCTATAGTTTTCAAACCTTATTCTTGAAACTTCACTCATATTGACATTTTGAAAATGCTATCAAGGAATTGTTTGTCAAAATTTTCCTTTGTTTTCCAGCTTGGCAATTTAGTATTATTTAGATCAAAACTTACAAAAGACAATTTTATTTTTGTGCAACCTAATCTTCCTACAGTTTTCCACCTAGATCATTGAAACTTCACAGAAGGCTGCACACTTATCGTAGTTCTGCACTTTCTATTAAGAAATTATTTAAAGATTTTGTCCCCATTTTATATTTTAATGGTCATTATAGTCCATTCTGCTTTGTATAAGAAACATTCTTTGCAACCTAAGCATTTGAGTCATTCATTTTTCTCTCTTTAAATTGCACAAAAACATTATTTTTTACAAAAATATAGTTTTATCTCCTTTATTATCTGATATTTATGTAGTTCTTATCTGTTTATATCAGAATAATTTGTTATTCATTTTCTTTTCTGTTGGTTAAATTTTGTTTTTTGAAGAATTCTAAATTCAAATTCGATTTAATATTATCTTTTAAGTATCCAGGCGACAATTACCACGAAAAGAAACGCATTTTTTTGTGTACATTGAAACATAAAAAATTGCATAAAACTTGTTTATTGTTGAAGGTCATATGTTTGACATTTAAATGTCTTAGTTATTTTGTATGGTTGTGTTGCTGTCCCATTAACATATGTACCCCACATATTTTTTAATCCCAGCAAATCTTTTGTTTACAATTTTCTTAAGAACAATTGCAGATTTATTGAAAGGGATAACATTTGTGAAAGTTATATAGTAAATGAGGAATCAAGGAAGAATTTTTAATTATTCAGCTGTAGCTTTACACAATTGTTTTCTATTGTCAGCATTGAAATTCTATCAGGGAAACACAATTTGACTAAACTTCAAGGTATATTCTGAAAAATATTTGCTTATTTTTTGAGATTTTTTTTTAGAAACAGCTGACTTTGTTATAGAATTTAATTCAGTCTTTTTTTTGCTCACAAAATAAAATATAATAAGACTGTAGTTGTTGCAAACTTATTACAGCACTTATGCTTGATTTTCATTTTTTTGTTATTGAGCAAGATACAAACCTTTTTGTACACTTATATCCAGGCCAGTAGCCAGGAATTTCCAAGGGGGGGGGGGGGTTCGTTGGACTCACAAACTCGACTGAATAGTCACAATTCGAACAGAACATTGACGTTAACAGTGCTTATTTGTTTTCAAGTGGGGTTTCTTCCGAACCCCCCTGGCTACTGGTATGATATCTATAAGCATCATGAAAGTGATGCAAGAAAATACTATTTCAAGTCTCAGTCAAAAATGCATCTGTTAATCTTTAACATACAATCAGCGTCTATCGCTGTTTTAATGCGGCGTAAAGCAACCAACAATCAATCAATCAATCTATCGCTGTTTTAGGAAGTTAAGAACAATTAGCATATGTTCAGACCCATATTAACATCCACCCACTCTAATGACAAACCTCACTTAGCTTTCATATTTAAAAAAAAATATCGTCATTTAAAAAGTTGTACTAAAGTATTTGCTCGTTTAAGTACCTTGCTATAAAGGTTTTTTGTCAGTTATTGCTTTTTTAGCTCACCTGGCCCGAAGGGCCAAGTGAGCTTTTCTCATCACTTTGCGTCCGGCGTCTGTCGTCGTCCGTCGTCGTCCGTCGTCGTCGTCCGGCGTTAACTTTTACAAAAATCTTCTCCTCTGAAACTACTAGGCCAAATTAAACCAAACTTGGCCACAATCATCATTGGGGTATCTAGTTTAAAAATTGTGTCCGGTGACCCGGTCAACCAACCAAGATGGCCGCCATGGCTAAAAATAGAACATAGGGGTAAAATGCAGTTTTTGGCTTATAACTCAAAAACCAAAGCATTTAGAGCAATTCTGACATGGGGTAAAATTGTTAATCAGGTCAAGATCTATCTGCCCTGAAAATTTCAGATGAATCGAACAACCTGTTGTTGGGTTGCTACCCCTAAATTGGTAATTTTAAGGAAATTTTGCTGTTTTTGGTTATTATCTTGAAAAATATTATAGATAGAGATAAACTGTTAACAGCAATAATGTTCAGCAAAATAAGATTCACAAATAAGACAACATTACCGAAATGGTCAAATGACCCCTTTAGGAGTTCTTGCCCTTTATAGTCAATTTTTAACCATTTTTCGTAAATCTTAGTTATCTTTTACAAAAATCTTCTCCTCTGAAACTACTGCGCCATATTAAACCAAACTTGGCCACAATCATCATTGGGGTATCTAGTTTAAAAATTGTGTCCGGTGACCTGGTCAACCTACCAAGATGGCCGCCATGGCTAAAAATAGAACATAGGGGTAAAATGCAGTTTTTGGCTTATAACTCAAAAACCAAAGCATTTAGAGCAATTCTGACATGGGGTAAAATTGTTAATCAGGTCAAGATCTATCTGCCCTGAAAATTTCAGATGAATCGAACAACCTGTTGTTGGGTTGCTACCCCTAAATTGGTAATTTTAAGGAAATTTTGCTGTTTTTGGTTTTTATCTTGAAAAATATTATAGATAGAGATAAACTGTAAACAGCAATAATGTTCAGCAAAATAAGATTTACAAATAAGTCAACATTACCGAAATGGTCAAATGACCCCTTTAGGAGTTATTGCCCTTTATAGTCAATTTTTTACCATTTTTCGTAAATCTTAGTTATCTTTTACAAAAATCTTCTCCTCTGAAACTACTGTGCCATATTAAACCAAACTTGGCCACAATCATCATTGGGGTATCTAGTTTAAAAATTGTGTCCGTTGACCTGGTCAACCTACCAAGATGGCTGCCATGGCTAAAAATAGAACATGGGATAAAATGCAGTTTTTGGCTTATAACTCAAAAACAAAAGCATTAAGAGCAAAACTGGCATGGGTTAAATTGTTTATCAGGTCAAGATCTATCTGCCCTGAAAATTTCAGACGAATCGATAGTCAATTTTTAACAATTTTCATAAAATTTGTAAATTTTTACTAACACTTTTAACTGAAACTACTGGGCCAATCATTATAGATGGGGATATATGTACGCAGCATGAATGTTCAGTAAAGTTAGATCTACAAACATATCACCATCACCAAAACACAATTTTGTCACGAATCCATCTGTGTCCTTTGTTGAATATTCACATATACAAATGTACCAAGGTGAGCGACACAGGCTCTTTAGAGCCTCTAGTTTAAATATGCATTAGATTGTTGTATAATTTTAGAAATACATATGAGATTCAGTTCAAATGTACAAGTATTATACCTTTGCAACTGTTTCAAGAACATCTTTCCTACGTAATTTTCTGCACAGTAAACGACATTCTCAACTATTTATAATAAATAACAAAAAGAGAAAACATGACAATTTCTTTGTTAAAATGACATACGATATCTGGATGTTTACGAGACTGAAGTACTTTTAAAAGTGATAGAAACAAACGCTGACCTTTGTGACTTTAAGCGGTTATGTTTACATCTGGAAATTTAAAACTCATTTTTGTTGCAAATATACTTTGCATTTTAAGATTAAAGATTGATGATGTGATTGTTGGTGCTTAATGTCCAGTGGCAGATATTTTCATGCATGTTCTTGAAGATAAAATTAGAGAACATGATTATGAGACATGTCATTATTTTGTTGATTGATTGCTTTGTGATTAACTTTTTCCAAGTAATAGTTCATGCACCTCAAAGATGCCAGGGGGCCTCAGTGGCTGAGTGGTCTAAGTATTTACTACTGTAATCATTAGCCAGTCAACACTGAGGTGTGAGCTTGAGCCCTGTACGAGCGGGTGCACTCGACTCCAATCTTAATTGACTAGGATTGTCAATTTTTCCAACAAAGGTCCCTCCTTCACCAATAAAAACTGGCCACAACAAAAAAGTCTTATTGCGGTGCTTTAAAGTGGCGTTAAAACACCAAATATCAAAAAACCATCAAAAGAGCCAATAAATCTAACAATAGAACAAACAGGTAGGATCTGTAAAGTGGGTAGACCAGGATGAAGGAAGAGAAATTTTTAATTCTACTTGAAAAATAATACAGTACAATGATCAATCAGATATTAAATCAGTAAATCATATGTTTAATCGATACAAGGATCATTGAATCAGTAAATTACATATTTAATCAATACAATCATTGAATCAGTTAATCACATGTTTAAGAATACATTGATCATTCAATCAATAAATCATATGTTTAAACAATACAATGAAAATTGAATCAGTAAATCATATCTTAATCTTTACAATATGATTTTTTGAATCAGTAAAATGATCCGTCTATTATTGAATCAGTAAATCAAATGTTTAATCAGTACAATGATCAATAAAATATTGAATCAGTCAATCATATGTTTAATCAGTACAATGACCAATCAAATATTGAATCAGTCAATCATACGTTTAATCAGTTGAATCAGTCAGTCATATCTTTAATCAGTACAATGATCAATCAAATATTGAATCAGTCAATCAAATGTTTAATCAGTACAATGATCAATAAAATATTGAATCAGTCAATCATATGTTTAATCAGTACAATGATCAATAAAATATTGAATCAGTCAATCATATCTTTATTCAGTTCATTGATCAATCAAATATTGAATCAGTCAATCATATGTTTAATCAGTACAATGATCAATCAAATATTGAATCAGTCAATCATATGTTTAATCAGTACAATGATCAATCAAATATTGAATCAGTCAATCAAATGTTTAATCAGTACAATGATCAATAACATTTTGAATCAGTCAATCATATGTTTAATCAGTACAATGATCAATAACATTTTGAATCAGTCAATCATATGTTGCATCAGTCAATCATATCTTTAATCAGTTCAATGATCAATCAAATATTGAATCAGTCAATCATATCTTTAATCAGTACAATGATTAATCAAATATTGAATCAGTCAATCATATCTTTAATCAGTACAATGATCAATCAAATATTGAATCAGTCAATCATATGTTTAGTCCATATGATGATCAATTAACTATTTGATCAGTCAGTCATTTTATCAATAATACAATGATCAATCGACTGTTCAATCAGTCAACAGTTAAATCATAATAACACCCTCATTTTTGTACTATTAAACATAATTGAAATAGTCAATCATTTATTTAGTCCATAGGATGATTAATTAAGTATTTGATCAGTCAGCCATTTTATCAAGCAATACAGTAACAGTAATCAATTGACTGTTCAATCAGTAAATAATTCAATCAAAAAACCAACCTGACCATTGTACTTATGTACAAACAGGATCTGTAAATGCATCAGTCAATGAAATAATAATTAAGCATCCCTCTGTTAAATCATGAAGTCAATTGAATAATTATAAAACAAAAGATGATGTGGTATGATTGCCAATGAGACAACTCTCCACAAGAGACCAAAATAACACAGAAATTAGTCAACCATTTAAGATATGCTTTGAAATAGTAAATTTTACTAATTGTTGGATGAAATATAATAATTAATAGCCAACCAGTTAACTAATTGTTGGTGCAAAGCTGAAATATCCTAATAATTTAACCATGTGTCGGTCTGATATAAAGAACCCTCAGATCAATCTTAGTATGACATAGACCTTTAATTTTGTTGCTACAAGTAATTTGTTACAAGTGAATCTGTAGTCATTCTGGCATTAGATAATAAATGGCAAACAGCAAGGACTATAAACAATAAGCTTTGTTGCAATGATAAATGTCTAATACATAGACAGTAGATACAAATTACTTCCTTTGTAGAGCAACAGAGTACAGTTAGAGTTATTTCAAGCCTCATCAGTTGTCAGTTTGTTACGGTATTATAACAAATAGTTACCATTGTCAAATTACATCAGAGCAATAGTTTAGTGTTATTTCTTCTCTAATTATCTTGTACAGAAAACGCTTTATAATTAATCATGTTTTGATCCTGTTAATGATCCTGGAAAAACCGGAGTTATTTTCTCTAATTGAAAATATTTCTCAAAGAAAAAGTATAAAGGACGGGGGATCTTTATTGGGACTCCAGGATCGGGCGTTTTTAAGCTTGGGATTTCAGGGTTTCGTGTTTTTAAGCCCGGGATTTTGGGATCAGGACCCCTCCTATCCTCCCCTTATAAAGGAGACAGATTTTAATAAAAAGAATTTCATTTTAAGAAATCATTTTTTTTCTCAAATAGAATTATCAGCATCTTTTAGATAATAATAGTCATATTTTAAAATATGATTAATATGATTTCACAAATTCTCATTTGTGTCATCAGAGTAGTGTTTCTAACAAATTAATTGAAACATGAAGCAACAGCAGCCTAATTGAACCAAATGTTTGAAAATGTAGACTTGAAGATGGATCTGATCTGAGACAATGCTCTTTTAACAAGAGTTATTTCCATTGAACCTAGATCACTCATGGAATTTTATCTTGAAATAAAACCATAAAAGATACTAGGCTCATTACTTAGTGCTTCAGATGCATATTTTGTTTTGATAAGGACATGAGTTATGTTTAAATAAAAAAAAAAAGAAGCTAGAAGAATTAAGAAGTTAAAAACAGTAATTGATGGGGAAAAAAAAGACTAAATAATGCTCTAAAGTTTTAATTAAACACAGTTTGCATGGTAGCATTGAGAAATAGATGAATAAAGTACTACATGTATAATCAAAGTGTTTGACAGTTAAATGTGAAGCTCTGACATCAATACAAGAGTATATTATAGCATATGATAAGTTAAAAATTGTAAACTAACAAAACTGGTAAAAATGCTAAACAAAAAATAAAAAAATTGTTCAAAAGATTTTGTTCTTGATAAGGAGTATATGTGACTGATTTGTAAGTCCCAGCTGTGGCTTTCATATGAAGAACTGAGCATTCTCCACTTAAATATCAAATATCGCTGCTGAAAAGCTTTTTTTGTGCCGAGGATGGTGTAAAGCAGAACGGTGTAATGCAGGAAGGTGTAAATCAGAACGTTGTAAAGCAGAACGGTGTAATGCCAGACCGGTGTAAAGCAGGACGGTGTAATGCAGGACGGTGTAAAGCAGGAAGGTGTAATGCAGGACGGTGTAATGCAGGAAGGTGTAATGCAGGACGGTGTAATGCAAACACCAATTAACCAATCAATGATGGTTTCTTGCTTTCAAATTTTTCAAATATTCATGAGCTCTACGATCTTTGATATTTGCTGTGGGATGACTAAATGAGGAGATACCATTATGTATTCCACAATACATTGGAATTTAAATCTCAAGAACCTGATCCAATTAACTATGTGTCAGTTTTATTCACCGTACTTTACTTGAGGATATTCTGCTAGTCCAGATAAAAATTAATATCAATAAAATCCTTTTCTATCTGTTTATTTACCAATAGGAAAGCATCTTATGTTCTTGTACCAGCTTTTTTTGCTATTAATCAGTAATTCAATCATGTTTTTTTAAAAAGAACTTTGAAATGGAATGGTGGCTAATCTATTGCAATATGTTAGAATTGGTCCTGATTGTACGTCATCAATTCGGAGAGGTCATGTGTTACACAGATTTACATCTTCATGGCATTAATGGCTAATACGGAGCTATCAAGCTTCATCAATTAACTTTCATGAATCTTCAGCGGTGATTTTTCTCCGATGTCAGTATTTGTATCATTGTATTGATTGCAAATAACTTGACACATCATTTCTGCGACTTTCCCGCCATGATAAATGGCCTTTTTCCGTTCTATTGACATTATACATTACAGTATTGTCTTCCAATTTAAAACATTCCATCTTATATTTGCACAACCAATTCAAATATATAATTCCAATCATTTTACCGTTTAAAACGACAAGTTTATATACATTATTTACTTTTTATTGAAACAGTTTGTTTTTAAGCTTCTGCAGGAATGTCCAAGTTTAGATGAACTTTAAAATCAAATTAAAAATCTGAAAAAAGAAATAATTTGTGATACTTCAGAAACAAATATTGAGTATTGATGAGGGAATTTTAAAACAACAGCGGCTGTAAATTGACTTTTATCAGTAAATCAACACGGGGACAAGTATGAATTACTAGAGTTGTGTCCCTTAGAGTAGTAAATTTTAAATTTTAATGTGTATAGACATTTCTTCAATAGAAGTCTTCATATTTTGCTGAATGAAAAATTTTATCATTCCTTTTAAAAAATGCAATAAAATTTATGTTTTTATTTATATTTATAGCTGCAGACTAATTTATCGAAAAGGTTTTATAAAAGAAAACACACACTTATATGAATTAAATGAATTTGCAGATAGAAATATTTTATAAAATGTCAGAAAATAGTTTATATAAATACTTATTTAAAAATATGAAGTTGCATTTGGCGCACAACAATGAATAATGAACTCAAGCTTGATTGGAGAGTTATTTCTTATGTCAAATCATATTTTTTCAAAAGATGTAAATAAACAAGTATCTTCCTTATATTGATATAAAATAGAGACAAGTTGTTTTTATGTCCCAAATATTTGCATTACGTTTTCTGATCTGTGCATCTGTCTGTTCGTTTGCTCGTCCGTCTGTCCCAATAAAGTTTTTGGTTGAGGTAGTTTCTGATGAAGTTGAAGTCCAATCAACTTTAAACTAAGTACATATAAGATCCCTATGATATGATCTTTCTAACTTTAATGCCAAATTCTACCCCATTTTCACGGTCCACTGAACATAGAAAATGATAATTTGGAAGGGGTATCTGTGTACTAGGGACGGATACCCCTTCCAAATTATCATTTTCTATGTTCAGTGGACCGTGAAAATGGGGTAGAATTTGGCATTAAAGTGTACTAGGGACACATTTGTGTGTATTGGTGAAAGGAATGGTAACCAAACAACACTGTTGTGCTAATGCTCTTTTGTAAATACAAACCAAGTTTTTTTTTTTAAATTTACGGGGGGGGGGGGGGGGGTTGAAGAGTGTGTTGTGAAAAACAAAATGGATCTGGATATAGATTGGGCAATTATATTATTAATGATAAGAACATATTGAGACTACAGATTGTTTTATTGCACATAAGATATATTCTGATAAAGACAGACAATTTTATTTTTTTTGTATAATAATGACTCTTAAAAAACATATAAAAAGCAGAGGAAAAAATGTCAAAAAGTCACATATTATTTATGATATGATAATAAAACTTAAAATTGAGAGATGTTTATATGGTGTTTTACATTGTAAAAGAATATTATCTTATTTTACTGTTAGATGTTTCAAGTGAGTGAAAAACCATGCAGCAAAGAAGTGTTTTTGAGAAGTTATATTTTATAACTGGAAAAGGATCAAAGTTGTAGTATTTTTTTAGTAATAATTTATAAACTAATAACATGAAAAATAAAATAGGTGGTATGGTGACATAATGATATATGGATAGGACAATAATTTTACAAATAAGATTTATAAGGCTTTTAAATCTACTTTTGAACATTTAAATCATTGTTTTCTTACATATATCAAAATTTATTCAACATAAAAATAACAAAAAGGTGTTTAAAAGTACTTATTAAAACTTTATTGAAATCGGTGCATTAACTATCCGATTGGGAACAATTAGGATCAACAAGTTTGTTTACATTTATAACTTGTGTATTGGTCAATATTAAACTGACGATCTTTTAAGCCCAAGTCAACAAAAGAAGGATTAAGTTGTGTTAAGTCAATAATTAAGTTGTATTCATATCTTTTGTCTCTTACGTTGATCATACGGCACTTGTAATAACTGAATTATTACAGCTTATTTACGTTGATTATATGACACTTGTAAAATCTGAATTATTACAACTTATTCTAATTCCTTTAAATAGAAATTGACTTCAACAATAGAGAAAGTAGTGGCTCATTTAGCTTATTCTTATTTAGTAAATCTGTTGGGGATAGAGATAAAATGTCAGCGTAGTAGATTAGTTACTCTTTTTCAACTTTTATCTGAACAGAAAATGACATGTATCACAGTATTGTTTGTTAAACAGTCGTTCCGATAAATTGTTTCCGAACAAAAGTAAACATTGGGACCAGGTCTCGCCCTCAGGTGTGCGAAGTCACTGAGGAACCTTTAGGGGAAGTTGGCTATCAGTTTAACGAGTGTATTCAATGCATTTGCTATCAGTTTAAACAAATAATTGTTGGCAAACAGTAACAAGGTGTTTCAATTTTCTGTTATTGTTAATTTATTGAGTCGATTGTGTCTTTATTTCTAAATCTGTTTTGTATATACAAATACAGTAGCCTCAACTTGGCTAATATCCAGAAAAAATGTAGTACATGATTTTAATATCTAGTGATGTTCCTTAAAGAAAGTTCAAATAAGATTGATAATTGATCCCAGGTAAACACAGAGCTGTGATTACAGGTAAGGTGTTCGTAATTGATTTATGTCCTATGTCGCTCACGTTGCTTGAAGGGGGAGGATAATAACTACATCTATTAACGTCCATTTAATGCAAATTACGAAATTTTAATTTTATATCTACCAGCAGTTAATGTATCTAGTGATAGAAAATAATGCATGATTTTAATTTTAATTGTGAAATTTTAATGACATCTTGTAAAAATTTACAAAAAAGAAAAATTTGAGATGCTGAAATCGTAGTTCATGTAAACTTTAATAGTATATATGTAACTTTTATTCATTTTTTCCCCCTCAAGGTATAGTATTTGTTTAATCTTAATAGGTGGTCTTTTCAAACAATCTTAAAAATTTAATTCTTAGACTTCAGGTTAACCACAACAGTCTGGATGTGATTTCTTTAAGGTAATATTTGTCTGAGAAATTTTCTGTATGATCCACCTGTCATGCATCATGCCTGATGTTTTAAGCACTGTGACATTCACCTTGAGACCTGTCTCTTGACATGTCAATAGCCATGAATAGCCTGGTGATTCTATACAAGAATCAGATTTATTGGACTTGTCTGCAAGTTTATGTTCCTGAGCTTCATTTTTTGAATTGAATGAACTTTTAGAGTTCAAGGTCAATTAATCTTGGGTTGATAATTAAAATTTAATTAATAGTGTTAAATATTAAAATAAGATGTGGTATGGTTGCCAATGATACAACTCTGAACCAGTGACCAAATGACATAAACATAAGCAACTTGGGTACAGCCTTCAACTTTAGGCAAAATAGCAAGAGGACCCAAAATGAAGCTTTGACCTCTTTGAATTTTGCCTCCCATTTTCTTTCTAAATTTATATGAGTTGTTGCCTTTCTGTTGGAGAGTATCCTTATATTAGAATGTGTTGGTGTTATATATATAAGGTTTTGCTTCTTTTAATGAAATTTTACAATAATTGTTTAAAATCATATTTTTATGTGTATTTATTTCAATTACCCTCTGACATATTTTTTTTGTCTTTTTTTCTTACTTATAAATTTTAGATAACTTAGTTTTAATTTTGATGGTTTGCAATTATTTACAGTTTCAGAGTTCAGTAAGACACAAACTGTCTGATTTTAAAATTTGAATTATTTCTGATTTCTAAGACCTTTTACCTACATAATAACCAATTTTGAACTTTGAATTTTGACCTACTTAATAACCAATTTTGAACTTCGAATTTGGGAAGTTTTTACTTTTCTGCACTTTGTTTTTGTTTAGCTATCAGTGTCTGAGTTGATATTTAGTGGAATATCACCAAGTTATAATACCTCAAATTATTTCAAAATGTTCACTAACTCTTTACTATTTGAAAGCACTTTCTAAAATTGTCCCAAAGAAAGACATCTTGTTTTATTCATCACTTGATCTTATCAGACATAAAATATGAATTTGAGATATTTTGGTACTTAAATCAATACAGATGTGACAAAACAGATGCATATCTCCATATTCGTAAAAACCATTGATGTTTATTTTATTTAGATGAAAGAGTGCCATAAATATAGCATCCCTGCACAAAATCGTTGCATTAAAACCTCTGTTTAAATATCAAGTTTCGCTTCAAAGATGACACTGTGATTACATTAGAGTTGCAATACTGGCTTTGATGTTAAAACACAATTATTTCATTTGAATGTATCAAGTTACTTTTATAACATAAACCTGCAATACCACGATCCAGAGATCATCTGCTTTGTTGACAAGGTAAACAGTATTTGTTTACAAATAGCACAATTTTAAGTGAGTTTACACACAGTTTTAGCTGTATATCAACAATATAAGGATATATAAGATCACCGATTTAGACTGAGGAGTTATTTAGGGTATAATAGTTATTTTATTATTATACCTTTGAACAAATGACTTCTTACAACAGTTACAGAGTCATTCATTGCCTTAACAGTTAAGAATTTAAATTTAATATGGCCTTAAAGATTTTTGTGTTATTTTTAGCTTTAATTACATAAAAGTTGCATAACTTGCCAGTAATTCTACATCTAAAGACTTGCAGGTAGTTCTCAGAAAACAATAATGCTTATGTAACTGAAAAAGTCTTTTATAAAAATACTGGCTTTAAAAAAAAATAATGTTTTGGTGAATTTTAAACTTATATCAAAACCTTTGCATGTGCACTTTTAAATTGGCGGAATTTATTTTTTGGCAATGTTGTTCTATCCGTAAAAATAAGCGAAAATTTACAGCCCGCAAAAATAACCCGCTATACAGTATTTGATGGAAAGAAGTTTTCACTGACATTTTCTTTTGCAGACAGATGCATAGTTTTTACAACAAATTACTAAATGATATTAAACTTTGATATTTTACTGCTTAAACAAATCACCCATATGTAGTTTATTTGATTTTTTATGGTGTCATTATTCATAAAAGAAAATATGTTTTAATTTTCATTATATCGCTTATCAGTGTCCGATCTACACATCAATAATTCTATCCATTTAGAAAAAGTATGATAAACATATTTTACAGATTGCAATAAAATTTACATATAGATTCAAATAAGATTTAAAATTACAAAAAATGTTAAATTTGATTAAATTTTGAGTTGTTGCCTTTCTGTTAGGGAGTTTCCTTATATTGGAATGTGTTGGCGTTAAATATATAAAGTTTTGCTTCTTTTAATGAAATTTTACAATAATTGTTTAAAATCATGTTTTTTTGCTTATGCAAAAAATAATTTTGTGTGTATTTATTTCAGTTACCCTCTGACCTGTTTTGTGGTCTTTTTTTCTTACTTACGAAGTTTAAGATAACTAAGTATTAATTTTGATGATTTTGCAATTATTTACTGTTTCAGAGTTCAGAAAGACACAACCTGTCTGATTTTAAAACTTGAATTATTTCTGATTTCTTAGACCTTTGACCTACTTAGTAACCAATTTTGAACTGCGAATTTGGGAAGTTTTTTACTTTTCTGCGCTTTGTTATTGTTTAGGTATCAGTGTCTGAGTTGACATTTAGTGGAATATCAACAAGTTATAATACCTTAAATTATTTCAAAATGTTCACCAACTCTTTACCATACAGTCTTTTTTTTTGAAAGCACTTTCTAAAATTGTCCCAAAGAAAGACATCTTGTTTTATTCATCACTTGATCTTATCAGACATAAAATATGAATTTGAGATATTTTGGTACTTAAATCAATACAGATGTGACAAAACAGATGCATATCTCCATATTCGTAAAAACCATTGATGTTTTTTTATTTAGATGAAAGAGTGCCATAAATATAGCATCCCTGCACAAAATCGTTGCATTAAAACCTCTGTTTAAATATCAAGTTTCGCTTCAAAGATGACACTGTGATTACATTAGAGTTGCAATACTGGCTTTGATGTTAAAACACAATTATTTCATTTGAATGTATCAAGTTACTTTGCAACGTAAACCTGCAATACCACCATCCAGAGATCATCTGCTTTGTTGACAAGGTAAACAGTATTTGTTTACAAATAGCACAATTTTAAGTCAGTTTACACACAGTTTTAGCTGTATATCAACAATATAAGGATATATAAGATCACCGATTTAGACTGAGGAGTTATTTAGGGTATAATAGTTATTTTATTATTATACCTTTGAACAAATGACTTCTTACAACAGTTACATAGTCATTCATTGCCTTAACAGTTAGGAATTTAAATTTAATATGGCCTTAAAGATTTTTGTGTTATTTTTAGCTTTAATTACATAAAAGTTGCATAACTTGCCAGTAATTCTACATCTAAAGACTTGCAGGTAGTTCTCAGAAAACAATAATGCTTATGTAACTGAAAAAGTCTTTTATAAAAATACTGGCTTTAAAAAAAAATAATGTTTTGGTGAATTTTAAACTTATATCAAAACCTTTGCATGTGCACTTTTAAATTGGCGGAATTTATTTTTTGGCAATGTTGTTCTATCCGTAAAAATAAGCGAAAATTTACAGCCCGCAAAAATAACCCGCTATACAGTATTTGATGGAAAGAAGTTTTCACTGACATTTTCTTTTGCAGACAGATGCATAGTTTTTACAACAAATTACTAAATGATATTAAACTTTGATATTTTACTGCTTAAACAAATCACCCATATGTAGTTTATTTGATTTTTTATGGTGTCATTATTCATAAAAGAAAATATGTTTTAATTTTCATTATATCGCTTATCAGTGTCCGATCTACACATCAATAATTCTATCCATTTAGAAAAAGTATGATAAACATATTTTACAGATTGCAATAAAATTTACATATAGATTCAAATAAGATTTAAAATTACAAAAAATGTTAAATTTGATTAAATTTTAAGTAGCAACTATAAAAAATTGTGTAAGCTCAATGATGTGTGCTAATGATAGTGAGATATACCATATTTATATAAATGTTATAGACGTTTATTGCCGTCTGCTAATAATATGCTTAGATAAGTACAACTAGAAATGACATTGAAATTGATTATAGTTGTCACATAGTCATTCATTTTTATACTAGGAGGTCAGCTATATACATGTTTAGTGAATACACATCGCTGATTTTACCCCAAACTTCAGTTTATGTGATATGTCTAAATGAAATAGCTCTATGGGTGTCTCGTTTACTTGATATCATGTGAAGTTGTCCTTTTCAATTACGGCCTTTACCGAGCGTTACCGCAAAACTTTAAAACCTTTGCTTTAAAACATAAGACAAAGTAATACACAATTTAGGTAGAATTTGATGCAAACCATTTTAGAAATTTACCTGCAGTTTTATGGGCTGAATAATAAGAATTTCTGAACTTTATTCAAGTATTAAATTCTTGTGGTGAAAATATTGAGCAAATGATAATAGATATGTAATATTTGCCAGACAGTAACCCCCCAACTTGAGTTACTGTTTTTCAAAACTTTACAAGATCACCATACAGGTTTGAACCTTGACCTTGTTTGTTGACATTTTGTAAATGATACCAAACATAACCTTGAGCAAAAACAAGTCGTGAATGAGTTTTAAATAGATGACACAACATTGCAAGCAATGAACTGACAAAATACATTGTAGAGCCCTACAGAGCTTGTTTGGCTTCCCAATACCAACAATGGCCACCCTCCAACCAGTTTCAAATCCAATCAAAAATTTATTTATAGTTGGTTCATATACAAAATTGTATAACTTTGAATATAGCTTTGCTGAAAAATGTTTTTCTTCTGAAGTTACAAATTTTCTAGCCAGGCCCTCGTTTCATTTTCGTAATTTAAGTGTTTGTTGCCTATCTACTTGAGAGTAGAGACTGGGACAAAATTATATAAGAAGATGTGGTACAAGTACCAATGAGACAACTCTCCATCCAAGTCACAATTTGTAAAAGTAACCCATTATAGGTCAAAGTACCGGTATGGTCTTCAACATAGAGTCTTAACTAACGACTGAACAGCATGCCATAAAGGGCCCCTAGTACATTATTATAAACTGGTCCCAGCTTGAAAATTTATAGTAGAAAGACGACAACAAAAATTGAGCCTCTTGTTATTTCTGTAATTTTATTTCTGTAAATAAGTTTTTATCCTATAATTTCTGTGTTTATTATAATTTGCTTACTACATACATTTACATAATAATAAAACGGATCTTGATTTGTGCTGTTTTTCAAAATATTGCCTTTGTGCTTTTACATATTTTTACAGATCAGTAACTGTTAACATATAATACTTCCACAATACATTCTCACATGGATAACTTTGATGACTTTGTCCATCTGCTTACAAATGTTTTTATATAAAATTGTCTCATAAAATGTGATTTACTACTGTTTTGTCACATATTGTGGTCGTTTCTTATTGACTAAGTGATTTTCGTTATCAGATATAATCCTCTTTTATGTTGTGTTCTTATTCATATGATATATATATATATATAAATTTCCGATCGGTGAAAAGTTTTCTTAATTAAATCCTCTGTTTGCTCTGGTTCCACCGTGTGTTAGGCAACAGACAATCAATGAATGATCGCTTTTCATTAAATACAATTGACTAGATAACCTATGTAAGACTAGATAATCTTTTACGAAGCCAAACAAGGTCTTTGGCGGCATTCTTCAGTATTTATATACCTGTACCTATCAATATATATATTTATCGGAAAATCATGCATTTTCACATTGATCCTGATGCAAAGTATATTTTAGCTCCAGGATAGGAACGTGACTTGAAAATTTAAAGGCAATGACGTCATATAGATCAGCGTCACACTTTTGATGTCAATCTTTGCCAATTAATAAATGAAATGTAATGCAACTTCATTTATACAACAGAGCAATTATATATATATCACTTTGTACTTGTTAAAAATAGTTTAACTTAATACATCATGTCCATTCATATTAAAAAAAAACATATACCATAGTAGAGACAATTTGCTGATAAAAAAAAGTGACAATGTAGAATTTATATATTGACTAATTATCAGCTGGGCTCTTGTAGAGTAGCTTGGTATTTTTGCTAATAATACAAGTATCAAAAAACAAAAATGCCAGTATTCTACATGCTGTATGACAAGATAATCATTATTGAAGCCAAACAAGGTCTTTTGCTGCATTCATCAGTATTTTTATACCTGTGTGCCTATCAATACATTTGTATATATATATTTATTGGAAAATGGTGCATACACTTTGTTTCTGATGCAAAGTATTTTTTAGCCCAAGGACATGACGTGACTTTAAAATTAAAAGCAATGACGTTATACAGATCAGCGTCACACTTTTTATGTCAATCTGTGCCAATTAATAAATGAAATGTACGCAACTTCATTCATGCAACAGAGCAATTATCACGAACTTTTTACTTGTGAAAAAAAGTTTTACTAACTACGTCATTTCCATTCATAGTCTAAAAAAATTATAGTATTAATGAGCATTTATTTATAATATACTGACCATTTATCAGCTTGCTCAAGCCAAGTTGCTTTGTATTAGTATGTTAAATTATCCCTGGGTGCCAATTTTTCGTGATTTTATTGTTCAATAAAACCCCAAACTTCAAAACCCAATTTTGACCAATTCTAACTGGACTCAGATTGAAACTGTTGTGAAGCATTAGAACCTTTAATACCTGATAAATCACTTCTATAATCACTTTTACAG
Source organism: Mytilus trossulus (assembly GCF_036588685.1). NCBI lineage: Eukaryota > Metazoa > Mollusca > Bivalvia > Mytilida > Mytilidae > Mytilus > Mytilus trossulus. Next base: position 26,478,699 of record NC_086379.1, read on the forward strand.
TATACTTAGCTCATGATCATTAGATAAGTCACTTTTAACAGTAGCTAATTAAACAATTACCACATTACATAATTGATTAAACAAGTGTGCTTTCGTGACATATATGATGATGTCATATGACAGACCTAACATGATGCATTGTTGATATATTTAATTGCACTGTAAAATATCATGTTGGACTACATTTTTACATGTGGCAATCTGACATACTGTTACACTTTTACATGACATGTGTGAATAAATTGTCATATGACATCTTTTAAGATCACTGTTAATGACTCAATTGATTACACTCAAGTTAGCATGTAATACTGGGAAGAGGCTAATTACATTTTATTGATGCAGAACATGCTCATGTCTCATTTGGTTTACACTGTGACATGTCATGTTTCAATACATTGACACCTGGGGTATTTGATTACACTGTTACATTGGTGGGTAGATTACACTGTCATATGACAGTCTGATTACATTATACTGACGGAAGGCTAAACCATTTCTGATTTACTGTTGAAGAGCATATTTGAATACACTGTATCATACGACATCTTTTAAGATAACAGTTAAGGCTCAATTGTTTACACTCAAGTTAGCATGTAATACTGAAAGGAGGCTAAATACATTTGACTGTTACAGAAAATGATCATGTCTCCTTAAGTTACACTGTGACATGTCATGTTTTAATACAATGACAACCCTGTTAAGTTTGATTATACTGTAACATTAATGATTAGATTACACTGTCATGATTACTTCTACATTAACATATTTTACTGGCAGAAAGCTAAATGCAGTTTTGATTTTACTGTTGCAGAGCATATTTGTATCATATGACATCTTTTAAGATCACTGTTAATGACTCAATTGTTTACACTCAAGTTAGCATGAATAACGGGAGGAGGCTAAATACATTTCACTGTTGTATAACATGCTCATGTCTCATTAGGTTACACTGTGACATGTTATGTTTCAATACACTGATAACCCTGTTAAGTTTGATTACACTGAGTAGATCACACTGTCATATGACAGCCTGCTTACTTCTAAATTAACATATTTTACTGACATAAAGCTAAATGCATTTCTGGTTTCACTATTGCAGAATATTCTGTTGCATGTCTCATTTGATTTCACTATGACATGTCATGTCTCATTTGATTTCACTATGACATGTCATGTTTTATTTGATTTCAATTTGACATGTCATGTCTCATTTGATTTCACTATGACATGTCATGTTTCATTACAATGACACCTGGCTTATTTGATAACTCTGTGAAGCTTGATTATCATGTGACATTACTAATAAGATTACACTATTATATGACAAGAGTTGATTACTTACACATGATTTTTGATTACACTGTCATATGACACATTTGATAACATTTTCATCAGACATTTAATAGCACTGTCATAACACTATATAAGTAACATAGCTGAGAGGATGATAGAGCAGATTGGTATCATGAGAAAACATTGTCAATCGGGGTGAAGCCAAGCATGGTCAAGTGATTTATTTGATGACACGGTCAAGTGATTCATTTGATGACACGGTCAAGTGATTCATTTGATGACACTGTCCAGTGATTCATTTGATAGCACTGTCACATGACACTTATGATGGCACTGTCTTATGACACATTTGATTATTTTTAGATTCCTAATATTATATTTTTCTGTTTTACTGTATGTAGAATTGTTGATTATGTTAAGATTATTAATCTTACAACAAATCTTTAAATACTGTACCTAATGAGATGTTGACTAGCAGTAATTAGACTTCTGATGCTTTTAATAACAACAAGTCACATGACATGTTCAAGTCATGCCCACACTATAACTATTTACCCTATATTGCAGAGATGATGTGGTATAATTGCCAATAAGACAACTCTCCACAAGAGCCAAAATTTGCATAATAAAATATGTGTATATTTGATAACTTCAACATGATTAATCCCCATGTGAAGTGCAGTATGATATCTTGAAAGAGTTTTTGTCAAGTGCTTTTGATTACAATGTCTTGTAGCATGTTTTTATTTCTGATTAAACCATTGAACACCCCATTTTTTTGGCCAATCAATGCATTTGAATGGGGACATATAGTTGGGACCCCCCCTTTTGTCGTGGGTTGGGAACTCCCTCCTTTTAAAAATGGCTGGATACGCCCCTGAGATTGATTGTTCTCATTCTGGCTTTGTCTGCCAATGAAAACTGCCAGTCATGAAATTGCCAATAGTGCTGAAATTAGTGTTAAACACCAATCAATCAGTAAGGTGGTATCATGATGTCATCCATCAGAACATTAAATTTGCTAATTTTTCGAAATAAGATAAACTTGCGTAAATACTCCCCCCTCCCTAAATCAGCCACAGGCATTTAAGGACAATGACTATACATGTATTCAAGTTTTATTATCAAAGACCATAATGATCAGGTTATTAGTCAGAAATTTATATTAAGTTCCAGGATGTGCTATTTTTTGTACATTTCTAACATTAAAAGCTATATTTAATTGATTCCATTCTGTCAACTGTCTTTTATGACACATCTTTGCAACTCCCAGTGCTGGTTCTTAGGGCCAGTTACTTTTGGTATTTTAATCGAGACAAAGTTAGACTTTTCAAGCTTTCGTACTCCATAAACAAATGTTGAAAAGACAATTTTATCAAAATAATTTGTTTTAAATTGATTTATAAGAAAGAGATTTTGAAATAATATCTGGACCACTTTGTTGTTCAAATAAAAATATGAAATGTAACTTTCCGACCCATTGATAAGTTATCAATAACTTTGGTTAGATATAAATTATCTGTGTACCGAGGAATTTTATGTGGTAATCATCAGTATAAACACCACATCCTTGACAACATGCATCTTTTTAACAATGTCCATCAGGACATGACTTAATACTATACAATAGAATACAGAGAAAGAAAACGGAATTAGGCTTTATATCTTTAAAAGTATACTTAAAAATCTGATGTAAAGAAAACATTTGTAAGTTCGGTTAAGTATATAAAAATATTTTGTATTTTAGTGTTTTGAAATTAATATTGTTATTTTGAATCTAATATTCTGAAATAACTTTTTGATATTAGACAACCCTCCATTATGACGAAAATTTATTGGACCTATAAGTTGAAATATCCCTTTATTATTTTTTCCATCCCTTTAACTCCTTTTCAGGTCTTTATTTTGATTATTTCTTTGATTTTATATTTATTGTAGGGTTTTTAATATGAATTAAAGAAAATATAAGCATAAAAATTGAATGAAAAAGAAAAAGAGGCACTTGACTTTTTGTTGTAGGGCTTTTAACTTTTTTAGTTGCTAAGAAGACTTTGCTATTTTAAAGACCTCTTTTTTGTAGGGTAAATATGGAAATTTGATGTTTTAATTTACTTTCACTACATTAACTTTCTTAACACTTATAAAAGGTCTAAAGCCCTGATTGATGGTATATTTAGACCACCTTGTGACACTAAGAAGTCTAAAGTCAGCAAAGCAAGAAAATTTCCCACATTAACTAGACCTGGACATTGATTTTAACATCTTTTTATGGTGTTTCAAATGTCCATAGCATGTTAAACACCCATTCCACTTATAATTGATCTGTTAAAACATCAACAAAGGGATAAAGACATTTATATAGGGTCATAAGTCATCATTCATGAAACTTATAATTTTGTAAAATGCCAACAAACCGACCTCATGATTATAAGCTATTAAAAACTGGATAGGCTTTAATATTCAGCCTGCTATATTTTGTGACACCAAGTTTCCCTCACATAAGTTTGATTTAGATGGGTCAATAGGCCTTATTCACACCTGAAACGACCATCAAAGAAGTTCCTGAGCTGGTCAGCGGACAAAGCTATATCCTGTTTGTCTTCTCTAATCTATAATTCAATAACATTTACTATTGCTTTATAACTTTCATGCTATGCTTTGATATAATTTATTGTATTATATCCAGACCAATAAGGTCACTTCAGGTAAAAGGAAAAAAATCGTTGAATTTCAATGAGTCTAATAAAAAGTTCAATTATAACCTTTCATTTTATCTATAAACTAGGATGAATTCTTTAAATAGTTCTTTAACTTTTACCTGTATAAAGAGTTTCGTCAGATTTATCAAATTACCGATTTTTAAAATGGGAGGTACTGTTAAAAGTGTAATTTGTACTAAGCTGTCCCTAACTCGTATCAGTGAAATCTTAATACCTGTCTGAAAATTTAAAAATTCTTAATCTCTTTCAGCATGATTCTTTAGACAGAACTTAGCTATTTAAAATCAGATTGTTTTGTTTTACGTGTGAAAGGTTAGAAAATTAACAAGCGTGTCCGTATTATTAATATTTTAATACAATATGCCAAAAACATTAGTAATGAAACTTTGAGGTAAGCAAAATCTTTTATAAATTTAAAATTTGATTAAATTCTTTTATTTAAGACGTGTATTGTCTTTCAGATTGGTTTGAAAGTAACCGAATTTGAAAAAGCCACACCAAAAAAATAGAGAGATTATTTAATGGTTCACTTCGTCGCTTTTGGTCGTCGCAAAATTTGCCATGATAAATTATGATATGAAATAAGAAGATGTGGTATTATTATCAAAGAGACAAGTGTTCACAATGGTCCGAATTAAGCAACTACAGCCGAGCAAAACCCATACCCTATTATCTGCTGAAAAAAGGCCCACATATATATTAAGTAAAGCTTATCAAGTAATTACAAGGCTAACATGTATTATCAACAGTTATAAAATTAAAAGTAACTCCTTTCATATATGACTTGAGAAATGAGGTACTCTTCATTTCATAAAGATAAAAAACAATTGTAAACTTTTGATATTGATCAGATTAATTATGATAAGATTTAGTCAGTCTAACATAGGCTTTAGTTTGCAGACTTATGATTGTTACAGTCCTTAAATGTACTTGATATGCAGTCCAGGAATGCTGTACAGTGACGTATAGCTACTAACCTTTACATCAGTATGTCTGTGGCATAGAGTTGCCTCAACAGCATATTGATCATACCACATCTTATGTCTGTGGCATATAAGAGTTGTCTCAACAGCATAATGATCATACCACATCTTATGTCTGTGGCATAGAGTTGTCTCAATAGCATAATGATCATACCACATCTTATGTCTGTGGCATTATAAGAGTTGTCTCAACAGCATAATGATCATACCACATCTTATTTTCATAATGCCACACATTTAAAAATTGCACCAGACAGGTAACCAGTTACTTCTGCATTTATTTGTGCCCTCTTGAAATCTGTTGGTATGTTTTGTCGTTGGGTTGCTGTCTCATGGATGTATTTGTTTTATTTTTAATGTAATAAATGAAAGAAAAACATGAAAACAAGAAAAGTGGTTAAAAAGACTGTATCTGTTTATTTGAAACTTTAAATAGTTAATTAGTATTAAATCCAAACAGTTAATTAGTATTAAATCCAAACAGTTAATCTGGAACACTTCAAGATTAACACAACTTCAATTTAAAAGGCATTTATTTGAAATTAATTCTTGCACAAGACAAAATTATCACCCAATCAAACTGCATAATAGTTTAAAAGAAAGTCAATAATTGGCCAATTTACAATTAATCTGCCAAATTAGTACTGATAATTTAATCAGAACAAGCTACTTAAACACAGCAGTTCATACACTACCGATCGGTAAGTAGCGATTGTTGACGATTACGATGATAACTGATATGTTTGCTTTGGCGGGGATTAGGAGGTATTAGAGACTTTGACGAGAAGACTTTCTAAGCACACAGAAAAGGTAGTTAGACAATCTTGATACGGTATTTGTCTACAAAGTGTGTACTTTGTACTAATTTATTAGACAATTGTCAAACATTTGTCTTACCAAAAATTGTTAAATGTTTTAAAAGGCAAAGGTTGATAATTTTATTTGAAAAATTGAATAAAAAGGTGGGGAGATGATAGAAGATTTTAAGAACATTGATTTCAGTAATAGGTTTGACATTCATACAATTTATCATTTAAATGTTGAGCTCTGTCGGTTACTTATTACAAAGGTTACTATAGATATAGAGTTTAAATGATGTAGGTCGTAGTGGTAGTAGTTGAGTATGCATATAGGTCATAGTGGTGACAATTTTGGTTGTATATAGGTCATTGTGATCTAATTATAGGTAATGTAATGATACCCTTTTAACTCGCTATTAAAACATTTAAACTATAAAAGTTTATTAAAAGGGATAAGTAGGATGCCACTTAGAAAGTTAAGTTTACAATAAGGTGACAATAAAATTTAAATGGAGTGGCTAAGTGGTCTAAGTGATTCATATACAATAATAACTAGTCTGGCAACACTGAGGTTGTGAGTAAAAACTCTTCTCAACGCAGATGCATTAAAGGTACGGATCCAGCCATTTCAAAAAGGGGGGTTCCAACTATATGTCCCCATTCAAATGCATTGATCGTAAAAAAAGGGGGGGGGGTTGCAACCCTCCCCTGGATCCGCCACTGCATTAGACTTGTGATTGCTTGTTTCATGTTAAAAGTTGTGGTTCTCGGCAGGCAAGCTGGCTTCCTCTACCATGATAAACTGGTTGCTATGATATAAATACAGTGCTTTAAGTGGTGCTAAATACCAACTATCAATCAATCATACTTTAATAGATTTATCAGGGAAGAAATCTTATGTATCTATATTGGTTGATTGATTGATGCTTGCTCTACACTGCCTAAGCCCCCAAAAGCTATATTGCTGCGTTATGTAGATATAGGAAACTTTATTAGGTGTTGATGTTTTCAGTCCAAAATTTTGCTTTCAGTCATCTAAATATTGGAGTTTTGCATATTCATTATTTCCTATGCATTCCATTTTCTCAATTTTCAACTGTCATGCTTGTTTGTAACCTATATCAAATGAGAAATAGATATAAATATTAAATGTTGCTGATATTGCTAAAAAAAAATCATATGATAGCAGGTTCAGTATCTTTTCTTAACAATAGTCTATTGCTCCTGGTGTTAATATATTTAAAAAAGTATTTTGAAATAAAAGTGTTTTGATATGTATGAAAAGTGATACAGTGTTCTAATAGCAGGAGTGTCGTATGGCCTTCATCAGAGGCCTATTTTGCAATGTTTTTAACACAGTATACTACAATCAAGGTTATCCTTAGGTATAAAGAACAAATAACTGTTTGCTTTTATAACTTTTTACAATAGAATTTTATTTAAATCAACTTGAAATATCTGTTAATTCATCATGAAGTGTCAGATATCTTTTATGTAATGTTATATCTCTTTATTCTCCTGTGATTAAGTAGTTGTTGTCGACAAATGCCGATCACAATGAAAAAATGTTACCTTAGTCTGCATGGGGGAATGTACATACAAACTCGTAACTCAAATTTGCAACATCATCTTTATAAGAATGGTACTCAACTAGTCGAAAGATTTTTAAATACATGTATTTTCAATTAAATTACACTTTTTATATATTGATCATTTTCGCATTGTCATTTATCAATCAAGAATTGATTTCGATAAAGCATCTTAAAAAAAAGAATAATGAAAAATGACGTGATAAAAAAATTGTGCAACTGCAAAAAATATTTAGTTTCTGTAAGTTTATTTAATTAAGCTGTCAATTGGATTAATAAAGAAGGTAAAAATTAAGTGATAAGAAAAGAGATTATTTTATTACAAAAGCTTCTCAAATTTAGTTGACAGATACTTAAGACCAAGTTGCCGATATTTACCCTCTAGTAAAAGATATTTTAAACAGGTAAATAGCAACATAATAGAATAACGTACTTGCTGATCGGCTCAGCAAACTAATGTTTAGATAACCATACTTTAAGTGACGGTAAACTTTTGCTACTTTACAAGCAAGAGAATAGATTGTTTGATTTGTGAGAGTGAAGATCACAGTTCAAGTTTAAATATCATGCCGAATTACAGTGATTTAAACAGGTAGATAAGGTTTTAAACAGGTAGTAGATCTACACGGTAAAATGATATTACAATTGTATACCCTGGCTAACACCTTGTCATTTGTGTATTTAAACTTCTAAGTAAATTAATAAATACACATGTATACAAACTAAAGAGTAAGGTATTTCCTTACATCGTTTCAAAATCAATTCATCAAAGTTCTAAATAAAAAAAGTTATTCTAGAAATTGACTTGTATTTTCTTTGTAAGACAAAAAACTGATAACAAACATATTATAAAAAAAGCAATTTTGATTGTTAAATTTCGCTGCATGCAAAAGAACTTTTTTTTTTAGGATTTCATTAAAATTATTAACATAGGTAATCTTAAAGTAGACAGAAAACTGATAAGAGATGAACCTTAAACAATTTGTAAAAGTTTATAACTTGCGATTGTAAAATTCGATTGTATGCCAAAATTTTTTTTTTTTCCAAATTTCATCAAAATTGTTGAAATAAGTAATCTTGAGTTCAGCCATGAGGGGGTCTTTCCCCCATGGAGCTGTACAAATGGAAGATTATACCTACCCCCTGCTTTGAATGCAATTTACCCCCTGTTTGTTTATCCTAAGTGGTAGGCTGTTCATCATGCACTAATTTCTAAGTAGGAGATATTAACTTTTACAGGATTTTTCAATTTAACAAAACTAAAATTCAGAAGGAATTCCTAATTATTCAGGTTTTTTTTCTCTTCCACATTCTTTACAAATGGAATTGCTTAATATAACAGTGAAATAAAAAAAAACTTTGTCAAGTTTTATAGGTAATAAAAAAAAGGCATCACAGATTTTTTGAATTTACAGTAAGACAATTGATGTCAAAAGATGCTGAGTAACCTCTGTGGCCAAGTTGTCTAAGCTAAGGTAAAATGTTGTATCAGTAGCCTGTCAACACTGAGATTTAGTGTTCAAACCTGCAGGCATGCCTTTTATAGCTGACTAAGCAGTATGGGCTTTGCTCATTGTTGAAGGCCGTACAGTGACCTATAGTTGTTAATGTCTGTGTCATTTTTGTTTTTTTGTGGATAGCAGTATCATTGGCAATCATACTACATCTTATTTTTTATAAGCTCCATTCTACAATTGTCAGTTTTGCAATCGAAGTGCTATAGGGCTATTATGTTGTCTCTAGGCACTTTTGATTTCTCCACCAATAAAAACTGACCTCCAAGGAAAGACACAATAGTGGTGAAACTGGCATTAAATTTAAACACTATTCAGTCAATTGAAGAATGCTGTGGCAATAAGAAGCCAGCAATCAATTTTAAAATTTTGCTTTGGTGTTTTTGATAAAAACCCACAAAATAACTCATTATCCATTAGGACCTCCAAGTTAAAATGGACATTTCAGTAATATATAACTAAGCATGAGTGAATCGTTTGAAAGGTGTCTGTTAATTAATGTTCTACTGTAACAGAACCTGAAAGATCCTAATCTGAAAGCAATTTTCTACAGATATGTGTAAAATTATAAAAACCATAAAAGTATAACAAATATGATGATGTAGTTAACGAGAAATGATGTGGCATCTGCTATATTAATAATTTCTTTATAAGGACGAAAAGCAACAGATTGTTTAAAAAAATAAAGTTTTCAATAATTAAAGTGATAATCAATAAGACATGACAAAGTTTGTGATGAAGAGGTATAGAATACAAAACAAGTAGCAATTTAATGCATAAATATTAAAATTAATTCTATTAATTTCTACGCTGAGCAGCAGGCTTTTATTGTGTTTGTATCTCTGTTAAGATATTTCATTATTTGTTCCGAAAAAAGAAATGGCTTTTGCGTAAGAGATCAATTTATAAAACCAGTTCTTTAACTCACAATCAATAGATTTATTTCTGTGTTTTAGAAAGTGTCTTCGGTTAATAACGTACGTCTGTTTATCTTCCAATAAAACTTTTTTTTTTGCCTTTTACCTGGCTTGGGCTGATTATTCTTTTGAAATTGAAAATATTATGCAATTCTTTTGTTGAATTATTCAGATTTAAATGTTATTTGTCAGTGTATTAATTTTCTTTGTGCAGAAGCATCCAATATGTCAGCTAATTTAGTGTATGATCAAAAGTAAATCATATTTGTTATAGCTCACCTGGTCCAAAGGCAAGATTGAGCTATTCCCATCATATGATGTCACTTATCTCAATCTTTTTTTACGATCAGTTAGTACACTCTTCCAAAAAACACAGAAAACTATGGACCGTTTAAAACCAAACTTAATTACAAACAATATAAGGATGTTAGGTTCTAAATTTGTATCAATTGTTTCTCAGATAAAGCATCATGGCTCCCATTTAAAAAAAAAACATGTTGGGGGCTGAAAAGTGCACAGTTATGGTAGTATTGTAGTTTCTTAAATATTGTAGACATTAGATGAGAATTTGTTCTAACTCATTTAATTTTACACATTTATCGTTATTTGAACTTAGATGACTTTTGAACCAAATGCAGGAAATCTCAACCTATAAAAGTACTGGAAACCTACTTTTAAAATGGATGATGTTCAGAGTTTGAGGAAATCATTTTTTTTCTCTTTCATAATATAAAAAAGAAGATGTGGTATGATTGCCAATGAGACAACTATCCACAAAAGACCAAAATGACACAGACATTAACAACTATAGGTCACTGTACAGCCTTCAACAATGAGCCTAATGGCAACTGACAAATTTTACACTGAGAGATTTCTTCATTTTCAAAAACTGCAGAAAATAACCCTATTGAAGCTGTAAGCTAAAAAGACATAATAGAGGTCACCAGTCTTAGAGGTCACCAGTCTTCACATTTTGTTAGTTATTCATACTTGATTAAGTTTTGTCTTTTGCACAGGAGAGAGGACATCAAGCGTCTGAGCATCATACCAAGTCTCAAAAACATATGCTGCATACACTTAGTTTGAAAAATATCTTTTAAATAAAATTTAAAGAATTTCCTATGTCCTGCAAAAGGGATGGGTAAAAATTTAATTGATGCTAAATATTTCATCATATGAAGGAAAATATGTTAATGTGAAAACTTGAAATAGTCTTTTGACCTTAATTTTTTGCTTCAAATAGAGTTTCCTCTTATTTTCAAGCTGTTCATGTTCAAGGGTGTTTTACCTTTAGAGTCTGTAGGTTGAACCTATGATTAAAAATTTAGCTCAAACTGTTAGTCAACAGACTTATTGGCCTGCAGATGTGTAAAATCATGGGCCACTTAAATTCCTACTGGTTTCTTGAAATTTTCAAGTTGCAATATTTTTTTGAAGTTTGCATGGAGCACTTTTTGTGTTGTCATTGTAAGATTTGACTTCAGCAAACAAATTGTCAGGTAAATTGATAAATTCTGACAGGGGAAGGTTACTCAGGAAGGAAGAGGTTACTTTATTAAATTTATATCATTTGAATTGAAGGAAGATTTGACAAGATCAGATCATTTTAAATTTTTTTATCTGAGAGATTTTGAGTCCTTGGGTTATTTTTGGATACTTGTCTGGTTTTGGTTGGTTCAAGGAGAATAACATGTAGATAGTGTTTTCTTCATTTTGTTTTTTTGTAAAAAAAAAAAAAAAATGGGGGGGGGGGGGATTTTCAATTAATTTTTTATGTTTTTTAGTAAAATATTAGACACTTTCTGTACATTAATGTCTTTAATTTACCAATATACCCTTTATGTTTATTGCAAACAATAATGTGGAGATGGAGATGAGACAGAAACGTTTAAAAAAAACCGAAACAAAACCAGGGGGAAAACTTCATTGAAACAGAACTGTTACTTAGACATATGGATAGGTTTTCTTTCAGTCCCAATCCATATAACTTCAATAATTTTGAAGTGGCTTATTTGCTTGAATGTTTCTACAAGTTACTAATTGAAATCTCTTAAAACTGATCAATTTGTGAGAAAAAAAAACACATAAATTTTATTAAAACAGAGCTCAACTCCTAGATTTGAATGTTAGGAAAGATTTTTATCCACCAAATAGCCTAAAAATTCATACTATCAACTTAGCATACTAGAAATGAACTTTATTATTTAACCAGTTGATCAGTTTTAAGAGATGAATTCAAACTGCAACTTGGAAAAACGTTTAAGCAAATTGTTATTTTAAAAGGACAAAACCTTTTGAAAATGCACTTTAAATGTAATGAAGAAGAGTGCTTTTCTTCAATTAAGGAATTAATAATTCTACCGTAGATTAATACAAGTATCGTTTGACCCACAGCTTTTATTTTCACTTGTACACCAACAGTAATTGCTGTTAATATCGATAGACGATGCTGTTACAACATTAAACCACACTTGCACATGATTCTGCTGCATTTAATTTGTGCAAAAGCCATATAGCATATATTCTGTAAAACCTATTCTACCGTCCTATAAAAGATTTAATTATTAGCAGTGTTTAATATTAGTTTGCTTTTAGAACTTAATGTCAAATAATCGTAGAATGAATATTGCATGTTGAAATTTAAAGGAATTACGTGTTAGATTGGTCTAAAATAACTTTTGTGTAATCGGCTTTTTTTCTTATTGATTCAATTTGCAGATTATTTGCCGTAATTTTCTAAAAGGATGGAATTAAAATGTCAGACATATGTTTATGTAACATTTCAAGTCTGTTATGTAAATTTCTATCGTTAATTTCCATAGCTCACATTAAGTACAGGTTTATTGGGAATCGCATCATCTTAATTTTCCAGAAGTTGCATCGGAAAATACCTCTAGGCTACTGCCGTGTTATTGATGTCGTTAGTGTTGGCGAATGTCGAAAGATTTCTGTTATTTAGTAATTATTAAGTGACATTCGGTTTGAATATGAGAAGTTTAAGTCGCTAATCTGAACAATGAGCTGTTATTGAAAATTATATTACATTTAGCAATTTTTCTACACGTGATGATTTTCTTTTAATATTTTGGCTTCTAATTTAAGATGTTTCCTTTATGCTGTGTACGGAGAATGATTTTTAATTTGATTGGAAAGTTACAACAATAAACTAATTTTGTAATCCTCATTAAGAGTGTTGCTTCCTTTTATGATGTTTTATGAGCTTTGATTGATGTTTCCAATTTTGATTTTAGTTTCAATAACAAAATGGTAAAAAGCAGAACTTTGTTGATAAAATCTTACTTGCTTGATCTTAAAATATTTTTAAAATGGTAAATATTTATCTCAGCTAAAAGACAATATACAATAAACAAATAAGTAAACAAATTTTGAACATTCAAACAGAAATATTGATGTGTTTCAAAAATTTCTTAATGCATACCTGCCAACTTTTGAAAATGCCCATGGGGGTTTTAGCGCGCGACAACAATTTCAAAGGTTACAATTCTTTGCGACGACTTTTTTGCGCATGCTGTTTTGTAGTCTAGAAAAAGTGTCATATTTGTAAGATGAGCTTACATACCTTTTTATTAAGTTTATTTGCATGATTCTAGTTATTATATCAGCAGAAAATATGAACATGTAGCTGTAAGACCATGAATTATTTTCATGTGTAAGGATACTATATAGTTGTTGACTTTTCCAATTTAAAATTATACACAAAGAAGGACCTTTATCAGGTTAGGAACAACACCTAGGGACCCCCCCCTCAATGTTAGGACATTAAAAACCACTGTTTAAGTACAAATGAGCACACATTCATATTATTTGAGGAAACTTTTCCCTAAGAACTAGACATCTTATGATCTATCTTGCATATTTCTTGTATTATATGGTCAACACATGTCCAAGAATTTTGATATGTTCTTGGCCTTATATCTTCTTTATTATTCAAAATAATAGGACTCTTCATTTAGAAAAGCTGTTCCAAATGTAATCACTAATGTCAGAATTTCCCATTTTTAAGTTAATAAATCTACATTTTTCTATTTTTTTTTTACAAGAGTGACCCCTTGACTAAGGGTAGTCCCTCATTTAAGGGACTCCTCATGTTGATGGGGGGGGGGGGGGGGGGTTTCCATGTGAAAAAATAATGAATAGTACATTATACTTTAAATGATTGAAAACATAAATAAAATTATGTTACAGCAAGTGTACATGTAATGTCAATAAATTAGTGAATAAACTACTATTTATTATCTTCATGGTAGTACTGCATCATTGAAGTTTGTCAATCAGCCATGCTTATATTCTTATTCTGTGTAAGAACCTCCTTGCAGTTGAAAAATCATTTGCCATGTTCACGTTTTACAATTCTGACCAACAAACACAAGTTCAATATCTAGCATGTTAAATAATCTTGAGAGAAAAGTTTTTGATTGGCTGATTAATTTGATCATGAGAAACACACAATTTGATTGGCTGAACACGATTTTCCTCCATTGGACACAGTTCAAAATCGGGAACAACAATATTTTTCGTGTAGATTTTCACCAAATCGTGTTTTAGAGGGTTTTTCAGGAACACGATCGTGCAATCGTGACAAAGGGTCAAAATCGTGTAGTACACGCCTAAATCGTGAAAGTTGGCAGGTATGTTAATGATTAGAAAATATCCTTAAATGGACTACATTACACAAATAAAACAATAAAATCAAAATAATCTAAATCAAATAGTGAAAAACCGAAAAAATTGATCTGACATGAAAAGGAAATCCTTCACTTGAAAGATTGATTGTCTGTTGTTTGCTTAAAGTCCAGTTGCAAATATTTCATGCCTATTTAGAATAAGAAACTAAAACATCTAGGACATACTTCTGAAGGTCATATAAGTCACCTTTTGGTGACCTTTGTTGATATTTTAATGTTGGGCATGAATCCAGGGGGTTTCATTTTGTAAAAGATTTTTTTTAGTATAATTTTCCGAGATTTTCACAAGTTTTACCCTTGTCTGTCTGTCCGTCCATACGCCTGTACATCCTGATATAAGTTTCTGTTCTCTAACTTTAGCTAGCCTCAACCAAATTTTATGAAACTTTTTTACACAATGCTAAATCACCTCTGAATACAAAACAAGTTTTAACTTTAGGGTGTCACTTTCTGTTTTTGAGTTATATGTGCCTTTATAAATTTGATTGTTGGATGCATAAATGATTAAATTGATTTTTTTTTCTGCACCCAGATTACAAGGCAGGGGCAGTCTCCAGCCATTTAAAAAAGGGGGGGCCAACCCAGGACAAAAGGGGGGGGGGTTCCAACTTTATTTCCTTATTCAAATGCATTGATCGTCAAAAAAAAAAGAGGTGGTAAATCCTACCCCCGAAACCCTCCCCCTGGATCCGCCACTGTAAAGCAGAGTGAGCATTGGTTTTCATAATAAAATGGTCATCTGTAAGAGGAACTTCCTAGACCATGAGAGAGATACATTTATCAATAGAAAGTCAGCTAGTCTGAATAATGAAGTGGTATAAACAATTTTTTATCAGTTTTTACAATCAGATTTTGAAAGATTTAAAATATGAAATTTTATCATAAGAATATTAGTTTTAAATTGACAGCTTGTTTTGTTAATGCATTGGGTTCTGTTCACCTGTAGTTAATGGAAAGAATTGGAAATTTTTTATGAAGAAATTTGAATAAAAGGATGATGAATGGAGAAAATGGATTTAAAAAAGCGATTTCATTCTCTTTGTTCAAAGCGTATTTGTTTGAGGTCAAATTAGGTTGCACCTGTCTACCTCTAAAGCATAAGGTCAAGGTCATTCAGAAAAAAAATATGTCTGCTGCCAACTTTTGAATTGTCTGCTCAAAACACAATAGAAATATTTTTTTAAATTTCAATTAGATGCGTAAGTGTTTGACATCCTTTTTACGGGAAAAATATTAAAACTATAAAATCCACAGATGAGTTGTGATGAAGTGGATAGTTGTCATTTTAAGCACCCAGTAGCATATTATATTTTCATTAGTCATTCAAATGGAATTTATTGTTCGTAAATATAACTTAAATCATCTTTTTATTAAATTTAATTGAAAAAAATAAGTTCTCTGAAAAGAAAGTATGTTTCTTTATAAAACCAATATGAGAAATTATTATGGTAATTTCGAATCTACCCTGCAAATTTACTACCTATTAAAAAGATACAGGTGAGCTTAACAGTGTTCTCCAGTACAGTACGTTTTCTTTGTGAATTTCATAGACCCGTTTTTTTCTTCTTCTTCACGATCTGCAGGTGTATCCGTGGAAAAGTTTAAAAGTTTGACCTCTTTGTCATTAAGGCAGCCTTTGTCATTGAAAATCGAGATTTCTATTCAGCATTCCTAGTCATCTAAGGGATTTATCAGTAACTACATATGGATAAAATTTCAATCGCACCCAGGGTGGCCAATTATATATACCCCATTTTACAGGTATTGATAAATTCCTTGTATTTGATTTATGGTTTTGTTAGTTGTAAGTCAGATTTTCTCAAACTATATGAAGATTTATCAATGTGACAATTCTGTCTGCAATTTGTTTACTTAAGGAAAGGACAGCTTATTTACTTATGTATTATCTGTTTGATGTGTTTGTCATAATTCATGGAGATTCTTGAATATGATTGAATATTACAATATTGTATTATTTACTTTGATGATTGTTGCAAGAGGAGATAGGTTTTAAGAATTTTTCTGATCCACCTTAACTTTAATTTGGAGCAATCTCATTTTGATATAGGAATTTAAAAGATAAACGGGAAAATAGATTTTTGTTTTGTTTTTAGTTCCACAGAAAGCAGCAAGTTTTGTAATATGAAAATCAAAAGATATTTTGACTTTAGTAATGTTCTATAAGGCATTGCATTAGCTATGATTAGGTAATGCTATTTATGGGTGTTAACATTAAATTTGTTTGGAGGTGTGCTGATTGATACCAAAGTCTTGTAAAAACATATTTATTCATCAAATGGTCTAAGGTGTCCAAAAGTAATTGGAAAAATCATGTGTAGTTTTTTTTTTGTTTCTTGAGAAATAAATGATATAATTGTCCAAAGTACTGGTCTACCTTAATAAATACATGTATTGTATTGTACTGGTGTTACATCATTGTTAAAGTTTCAGGAGAATCAGTTGCAGATCCAGGGGGCGAGGGGTTCATAGGGTTGAACCCCCTTTTTTTAGCCGATCAATCGATTGAATTGGGAAATATAGTTGGAACACCCCACCCCACCCCCCTTTTGTCCTGGGTTGGGCTGGATCCGCCACTGAGGATGCATGCTCCCATTATGTTTCATTACATGTAATTGCTCTTGTTGTTTGGTTGTCTTTGATATATGATTTATTATTGTCCTTTTGTCCCTTTGTCTTTGTTTTATATTGATAGTGCAACTTGATTGATTATTGTCCCCCCTTTTTTTCCTAAAAAAAGTATGACATTGTTGTCAATTAATTACTTCCTGGTGAAACCTTAGCAATTATCTGCTGCAAGTTTTATAGACAAGAGTTGTCTCCCCTCTACCATTCATATCAATAGCAGGATGAGAAATTATAATTATTTTATTAGGCGAAACTGCAGATTGTATGATAGTTAAACCAGACAAATGAAACATAATACAGCTACATTCTTAACCATGATGTGTTGAATTTTTCATGAGTTTGGGCAAATCTCCACACACAGAAGGTTTGTCAGTGCAGCTGAGTGTTTTTTTAGTGGTATTTGTAAACTTGTTAAACATGTGCTTGATTGCTTCAGAATAACACATTATCCATTCAGAATTACACTAGATTTTTCACTCATCATTAAACATCAACTTATAAGAACTGATAACGACAATAGGCGTTTCAGATTAAATATAGATCATTGTTCGTGTTTTTTTAGCAATCTGATGATGAATTCTTAAATATTTGATATTCTGTCTGCCTTTGTAAGGTTTGTTGAAGAGAGAGACAAATTTGACTTAATCGCTGTTATTATTTGACATAGAATCGTGGTCCAATCGTATGAACTGGTCCGTTGAGGATACTAAATAAGGCACAAAACGACATCGTCATATAATGTACTAATGCAGTGAATTAGATCAATAAACTAGCCAATGTATTTTATTTGATTAAAGGAAAACAGATTTTTCATTGGAATTGTGATAAAGTAATATTTGATCCTCTTGTTATGTGTGGGAAGGAACTAGGAAAAGATCAATAATAATAGATACCACAACTTTCCTTAAAAAGATATTATGTGTCATGATTATGTTAATTGGTCTTAAAAGATTGATGAAACATTTATTCCAATAGTATTAAGAAATCAGGAAGTTTTGTTCAGATGCTGAACTGACGAGAGAAAATTAAAGTAGCATGGCAAAGCGTTTTGTTCTATTGATGTTTTAATTGTATTTTCCTAGTTTTTATTTTTTGATGAATTGCACAATCTGAATCAATAATTTGTATACTTTATGCATGATGGGTATATGATTTGGAGCAGAACTTACTGGCTTCATTGTTGTAGTTAATTTGTGTATGATTATGATAAATAAGAGGGACAGCTTTATTTTAGACTCCTGCTGCTAGACTAAAAGGGGGGGGGGGCATTACGTGTTACCATTATCAGTCCGAACATAAGTCCAAAAGTGGTTCTGGGGGTTGGAACCCCCCCTTTTTTTTGGCTGATCAATGCATTTGAATGGGGACATATAGTTGGAACCCCCCCCCCCCCCCCCCCCCCCCCTTTTTATCCTGGTTTGGGATTCCCCTTTTCACTGAATTTCGAATTTGGTTGGCCTCACATTTACTGTTCTCTAGTTTTATCATACAAGGATATATTGCTATACTATGACAATCTGTCTGTTTGTAAGGGTGTTGGTCTGTCCCATGGAATTTTATATCTTACTTTTTCTCAGAAACTACAAATCAAAAGTTTTAAGAAATTTGGTATCAAGCTTCATGTTAGCATGTTTCACCTTGTGACATGCTCTTTTATAGATTTCTCATCAACTACCTTTTTGCTTAATTCTTATAAAAAGGGGGGGGGGGGGGTCATTAGAGAGCAATATCTCACTGTGCTGTGAGTGCAACTTGTTTGTAATGGAAATGATCAAATCTTATAAGTTTCTTCAACACACTACAAGTATATCATCACAAACAGGCTAAGACCCATTTGGTTAATGTTCTCTTGAAGTGATATGGTTACAAAGTATATTATTCAAGTCTTCAAAACCCCCCCTGAAAGATTTGATGTTCAGGTGTATGGCTTTTATATCATAACAATTCAAATCTATGGCATAAAATGGGTTATTTTTATTTTGATTACAATACCAGATCTTGTTGTACAATTGAACTGTGAGGATTAGTGTTTAAAGTACTACAAATCAATGAAATTGGATTATGAAGACAATTTAAATTGATGGGCCAACTTTTGTGTTCACTTTCTGATGACTTTGATCGGGGTTTTATAGTATTAAAGCTGACTCTGACAAGATTGAAGAATTTTATTTTTTTGGCTGAATATTTCATTGATGCATGTCTAAGTGTAAAATGCATATTAAACAACATATTTAATGTTCTGGAATTTTGAAATACATAAAAAAAAAAAAGTAGCAAAGTTTGAACCAATCAATGGTCAGCAAAAGTAAAAGTACACTTTTATCAAAATTTGCATAATCCCGCCATAATGAAGGATGTTGCAAGGCATAACATGACAGAACTATACTTAAGGTGGTACCTAACACTTTAACTAAAATTAATTTGGCTCAATTATTTTTTTTTAATTTTGACAAAGTATTTATAAAAATTTCAAAAAATTTGAACCAACCGTTTTATCAGAAAAATTACACTGGTTATATAGCAGTTTGACAAACACTTATTTTGATCATTGAGAAGCTTAATATTCCCTTATGAACACTACATTATTAAAAGGTTCTGCTGATTTTACAGAGTTATCTCCCTGTAGTGTTAGGTACCACCTTAATATCCTAATCAGGATAAAGTCAAAGTAATCAATTATAAATAAACATATTTTTTAAGCAGCTGTGTTTGTTCTTGAATGTTACATGTAATACCAACATCAATATAGTTATATACTTTTTTTGTTTTTTCCACATGGATAAGTAGAATCTCGAAAATCTTTTGGTAATATACTCTTGTTTTCCAAACTTATTTGATTTTTATGCATTTGTACATGTTAATACCATGTAAAAATTTGTTTCAATCTTAATAAATCCCTACTCTATGATAATAAGGTATAAAAATTTCAGAAGTAGATTTCTTTGCAAAGGGTAAGTAACCATAGTTACAAATTAATGATATTTTTTTATTAAATAACTCGAGAGACATTGTTTTTTTTCTGAAAATGAATTTTCTTTAGATAAATGGACAGGTTATTTTTAAAAAAAAAGTGATAATACATAAATATGCTTTTCTGAAGGGGTTTCTTACTTGTTAACTTTTACAAGATGAATTAATCCACATCCACAAATGAAATGGAGTCCTTTTTCAGACTTTTTTAAAAGTTCTTTTCTTCAGACATGGTTTTATCAGTGATGCAAGTTTTCTGAGGATTTAGCTGTTTGAGTTCATGTTTTTTCAATCATTTTATTCTCTTTTACCGAGTTTTTCCTCCTGGGGACACCATTTCTACTTTTTTCTGTTGGAGGCCAATATCATTCTTGTAAAGTACATCTCCAGTGCAGATAAATTACTCTAGGGAAAGTTCTGTATCATAGATGGGGATTTTGTTATGAAAAGTGAAAACTGTTCAGACCACTATTTAAGTCAGATATTCCACAAAGACCCAGGAATACCTCTAGAACAAATGGATGCTCTCTTTATAGTTTACTCTTCAATATAAACAAGTTTGTTTCCTATTTTAAAACAAAGAACAACTATAAGAACCAACAGGGTAAATTACTCCATAATCCAGATGTTGAATATAGAGAGGAATTACTGAATAAACAAAGTGATGTTTTCTTCCATAAGGGGTAAATTCTACCCCTAAAACTTGAACAATTGAGACATTTCGAAGAATCTGTTTGCACTGAATTTTTATGCATTGAAATGTTTTGAGGATTTTCTGAAGAGATTTTTTAGTAATAACAGAATTCAACCTTTACATTTGTTGTTTATTTAGTCTGGTTTTGTTGTTATGTTGCTGTCTTCTTTGAGGTGGCCCAACCGCTTATGTCACTCAGAATGACTAAGTTCATCTGATCTTGCACTTGAAAAAAAAAGAGAATTTTGACCTTAAAAAATGGGAAGAAACGTGACATAACTTTGATTGTCGCCAATGGTTTCCGTTCTATTGTAAAAAATTGTAACTTTTTCTCAATTCAAATCACCAATTGTGAACCTGTTTTATCTTTTAAACTATAAAAACCACCGTACAATCAACAAAGAATATGTGGTTTGTCTGCTGGTTTGATTTAAAAGGGATTTAAATTTGTGCTCATTGAAAATTGCAGACATTTAACCATTGTCGTAACCCGTCGATGAAGTAACAACATGATCTTAAGGTCATCCTTTCAATTTGTTTGAACAAAAGTAATGCTGTATAAACATGGTATGTTTAAACGTTACCGATTACCTAATATATAACATTTAAATTTCATTGGATTAGATATTTCACAAAATTATAGTATTTTTCAATTTTGATAAATCGTTCAATTTTTTTTTGGCAATTTGTCATCATTTTGTGGCTTTAAGTAATATTTAGAAATAAACTTGTGTCATATCACAAATTTTTCATTCTTTTATTGATATGTGATATGTCAAAATATTTTTATATTGTCATTCATGGTTCCACATTTAAAAACAAATCTATGTAACGTCTTTCATCAAACATATTTTAGAAGATATACAAATTTTAAGGTGTCAAATTTTGTGGTTTTGTTGAATATGATTAAAAACTAAGAAGAACAGATCAATTTAATTGCAATGTATGAATTTTTATCATGTCGAAGATTTTTTCTTTTTTTTTTATTTTTTTGCTGAATTGCAGAGGAGAACACGCCAAATATAGAATTACATTCTCACTAGAGGCATGTCTTAATAGATTTTATGATTCCATTAATAGCCAAGATTACTCTTGAGTGGTATCTTAATAATACTTTATATTCTTTTCTTACAGGAAAGATTCCTTATATGTTGTTTTAGTCAAGAAGTGAAGAAATCATATATAAAGGTAATTTTGAATATATATTTAGGTTTGAATCAATTTTTTACATGTGATTGTTGTAAAGTTGGTTAAGCCGTATGATTAGGGGTAGAGAGTATTTGTAAACACAATCCCTACTTAGACTTGATACACTTCCATTGGGAGACCTTGATAGTAATGATAGATATCATAAACTGACTTCTGGTTAACAGTTCTAGTCTTTTAACTTCTGCAGTAGTGTTATGTTGCACATATTGCACATGACGAAATAGAGCACAAAGAATATTTTGTATTAATTCATGACGTATCATGACAAAACCAAAGGCAAATGAACAGCACATGTGTTGCTGTTTTCATGTACTGCATGGACATGGAACTAAAATACACACTTCACTGCAAGTCTAAATTGGTCTCTAAGCAATGTTTTGAAACAAGTTCTTAATTGAAGTAGATAACACTACAAAACTCAGCACATTGAAAAATAAAGGCACTGGGTAGTATAACAAGCTAAACCAATTCTTCATCTTAAAAAGAACATGCACTTTTATAATTTGCTTTACAATCTTATTATGAAATAGAAATACTATACAGGGTACAATTATAAGCCCAAAAATGATGAAGTTGAACTCGGCTTCTAAACAATAAGTTGAACATTGTCCTGATTTACTGGCTGACCAGAAATCCAAACATTAGAATTGTCTCATCGGCACTCACACCACATCTTCCTATATCTATTGGCACTTGGTTTGGAGAAAAATCTCCAGTCATAATGGTGTTTTGACCATCATTGGTTTGGTAATGCCACATGTGATGAGGAATCCACCTATTGGTAATAGGGTCAATAGGTCAAAGATCAAGGTCACAGCAGCTATTATTGGACAGAAATTTGGGGAGTAAAAAGGATTGGTTTTCTTTTAGTTAATGTTCTTATTTTACAATACTTGGTTATTTAATGTCTCTTTGGATGGAATAGATGACTTAGGAATTTGGGGTTAAAAGGTCAAGGTCACATCAGTTGTTGTTTAAATCAAAATTATCAAATGTCTTTTGAATTTTTTGTCTTTTTTGCCAAATTTTATTGGGTAATAAATACCCACTAAAATCTTGGTACATGCTCTCTCAGCTTGGTGCTGTAGCTCTAATTTAATATATGAGTGATCTAAAATTCATAGAGCCTCTGGATTCTTGTCGAAGCAGCTTGTATTTGTTTTGTAATGATTAAAAGGTTTTTACACCTTTTCGTAACATTGTTCCAGAAGGCAATTTGACCTTTGACTTTATAAAAGTTGTTCCAGTGTATGTATAAACATTAAAAGTCTCTTCCCTAGCAGAAAAAAATGATTTCAATGTCTATTTTCATGTATTCCATCCAATTTGTATTGCCTTTTAGGCAGCTATTGGATCTTATTGACATTTGTCAGTAAGTTGAAATACTGAGTTTATTAAATAAAATATGTCCTATATATATTTCATAACTTATTATTTTTCTTTTAAATGAACATCTGTGATTTTTATTAGAAAGAAAACATTTAATGATAAATGACAACATCTATGTTGTTTATGATAGGTACAGGGAGATTCTTCTTAGTACATTTTGTAATTAGTACCTTACTTGGCTTCTCTCATAAGTTCACAACATACAGGTACAGAGTGATTCTTCTTAGTAATTAGTACCTTACTTCATGTACTTGGCTTCACTCACAAGTTCACCAGAAACAAGTACAGAGTGCTTCTTCTTTGTACTTAGTACCTTATGTGGCGTCTTTTATAAGTTCTCAAGATTGATCTGCCAAGGAAATAGTGTTTAACTGGTAAATGCAGAAGCAAAAAAGCTACATTCTTTTATTCTTATTTTTTCTCTTTTTTTGAATAACAGAAAATAGGCAATTATAAAAGTTATTGTTGAAAATCTATTGTTAGATAACTAAGTTGTAGCTGGGTTGTCCTTTTAAAAGTTCTTGGAATGAAGTAGCTTCTTAAAGTGTCTATCACCAACACAGTGGGGGAAGAAATGGTCTGTTTAAAAAATTTCTAACTACTTTGTACATGGTCTATCTAAATGCAAGTCCTGCAATGCATTTATAGTATGCTTGGTCATGAGGTATACATCCATGTTTTGTCATATTTTGCCAACATAATAAGACATGTTAAACACACAGTGGTCAGCAATAGACTGTTGTCTATAAAATGCAAGTCTTAACTTCAATAGAGACTAGTAATCGTCATGTCAACAATCATGATAAACAGATTAATTGAGCCAGCTAAACATTGCAATCAAGAAAAGGAAAATTAACAAGCAGAAAGTAAAAGTAAGTTTTCCTGTTTTGATATTTGGTAAAGAGATTAACAAAGGAAATTCTAGTCGCTATTAATGTTTTAACTTTGGAGAGACTTTGGAGCTTGTATAGACATTGGTCAATTGCTAATGGATGTATGTTGACCTCTAAATGTCATTTGGCTATTTTATATTTCAAGACTCTAGTTTTGGCCTCTGAGCGATTTAAAGCTTGCATAGGGATGTGTCTAATGTTCTAGACTGTATGTTGACCTTCAGATGTGTTTTGGCTGTTTTTGTCATTGGGTAGGACTGTATTTTGACCTTTAGATGTGTTTTGGACTGTTTTGTCATTGGGTAGGACTGTATTCTGGCCTTAAGATGTGTTTTGGCCTGTTTTGTCATTGGGTAGGACTGTATTTTGACCTTTAGATGTGCTTTGGCCTGTTTTGTCATTGGGTAGGACTGTATTTTGACCTTTAGATGTGCTTTGGCCTGTTTTGTCATTGGGTAGGACTGTATTTTGACCTTTAGATGTGTTTTAGCCTGTTTTGTCATTGGGTAGGACTGTATTTTGACCTTTAGTTGTGTTTTGGCTGTTTTTGTCATTGGGTAGGACTGTATTTTGACCTTAAGATGAGTTTTGGCCTGTTTTGTCATTGGGTAGCTGTCTAATTGATGTATACCAGACATCTCATTTCAATTCATATTTTCAGTGCCATCAGTAGGATGTTTTTGTCATATGATAATCTGATTGAATTATTTAAGCTAATAACTTCTTTGCTTCCTTTAATTAATTCATTTCACTAGCTCCCATAGACAGCTGTATGGCTGTTTTGTCAAGTGAAGTCAATATTAACCACAGGGGTCAATAAAGTGTTGTATAAATAATTTTATTTGCTACCTCTCACCCTTCGGTGATCGGTTGACCAGTTTATCAACAAATTTGGATAAAATCTAGCCACTTGTTGTCTGATCAGTGTTAGTCGCTGTATCTTTGACAATATGTAATCCTATGAAGGTATTGACTTAGTAGAAAATGATTAATTATTGTTAAGTGATACATTGTTATGGCCGTTCATTGTAAAGCTTTTACAATGTCACTAACAAACAAGATTTATCATATTTTTAGTAAAATCACTTAAGCGGGTTTTATTACATCAGCGTTCATATGTATTGATTTCACAAAATGAAAAGTGATTTAGATTCTATTTTTGTTGCCATTTGAAATATCAATTGCTGACAAATCAAGAAATGAAAATTTTTTAATATGATGCTTTATATGCCAGCGTCACGGAACAGCGTTCTTGATGTTCCCGATCATATCGTTTACTAATTGAAATATATTTTACAAAAGGCCATGTGTGAGATACATTGATCCGTTATAGATGAGTTTACAGACTTTATTTACCGTGCATAAAAAGGAAATTATGCTGGATTTATTCCTTGTTTCTTTTACAAATGAAATTGATGACGCCAAAAATTTATCGTCATCAAATAATTATGTAGTGGTTGATTATTGATATATAAGGATATCAATTGAATAGTATTACACAGTTGAAAATTTTCTTTTGACTTTTTTAAAATTAACTTTTAAAAATTTAGGAAAGGTCTTATTGATTGGGCGTATATTTTTAATTTTAATCTTGATTAATAATGATATTGCAATAAATAAAAATCACAAAGTTAATCACCCATAGTTCTCACAACATAATAAGTAACTTATTTAATCAATATTTATAGCATTCAGATTAAAAGTTATCTATGTCATGAACAAGCTTTCAGAAACTAATTATTCAAAATAGGTTATAGTATGAAATTGGAAAAGTATCCATATAAAGCGTTTGAATCTGTAATTGGTTCCATAGGTAATTCTCTATGTCCAAGTCTATATATAGCTGTATGATCAGTCTGTCTGTCTGTCTTTCTTTATATGAAGTGTATAACATTCAGTATCTTGTCTGGTCCATCTAAAAGAGTATTTCTGTTGCTCACCTGACTTAAGGGGTTGCTAAATCTTACTTATTTGTATCTCATCTGACTGTAGGGGTCTTTGAAAAAACTACTTATTTTTATCTCAACTGAATTGAGTGGTCTTCTAAAACCTACTTCATTTTTTTACATAAATAAGGCCGTTAATTTTCTCGTTTGAATTGTTTTACATTGTCTTATCGGGGCCTTTTATAGCTGACTATGCGGTATGGGCTTTGCTCATTGTTGAAGGCTGTATGGTGACCTATAGTTGTTAATGTTTGTGTCATTTTGTGGATAGTTGTCTCATTGGCAATCATACCACATCTTCTTTTTTATATTGTACATTGTATATTAATTGTACCTCAACTGACTCAAATTGTCATCTGCCTCCTACTTATAACTAGCTGGCTTGACTCAAAAGTTTATCTCTATTACTATGGGTTCGTTATTATCCATGTGATGATACCATTTTTGTTGGTTTTCGGTGGTACAAGTGAACTGATAATTTCGATGTTCAACAAAGTTCTCATTCACTATTGGGTTGTATGCAGATTTGGACAAAAACAAAAAAAGAAAAATTCGATGAAGATGCAAGATTTTCTCAATCCATGAAAGCTGGTACCAAAGAAAATAAATGAATTCACAGTACATATTTGTATCTGGCCTGACTCCATGGGTCTTTTATATCCAAATTAAATTTTTCAAATTTATTTACAATTTTGTTTTTATTTACTAGTATAGGAGTTACTGCCCTTGTTAATTTCTTAAACTAAAGAGGGACATTGTAAACAGCCACATGATAATATTTGTATTTCCTCCTGATAAACTTCAGTTAATTTGTTTTTGTTTTCAATATAAAATCTTGTTACAAACGTATATTGATATCTTTTGGTCAATACTTATACAAATTGGTTTTCAACATGTCACTTGTGATTTTAACAGCCACTTACGAAAAGTTTTAAAAACTCATTAGGCTTGAAAAGAAAAATGGCTAAATTTGTTCATAGTTATTGAAATAGATATAATTATTGTTGAAATCAATGTTTTTATCAACATATTGTGCTATATCAATCGTTTGAAGAATCGCTGTCGGCTAGGGAAAAAAAGAAGTCTTCGTGTAATTATACACGGCAGATCATAAATTTATAATCAATTTCATGATTTCCTTTTACATACATCTGTCACTTAAGGGTATTTGACTATAAAAGACGATTTTTTTATATCGTTTTAAATACTTTACTGAAAATGTTTCTTTTATACTTAAGAAGCTGGACTTGAAAATGATTTTCATGGATGATGGATTTTATAGTTAAAATGTCATATCAATTGAACAATAGAAGTTCACTAACAAATTTCCCGCTCATCTGCTAAAATCTTATGGAAGAACAACCATGCATATAATATTTGAATGATTTTTGTATGGATGCCTTGTTGATTATATATATAAATGTTGAATTTTATCAAGACATTTTTAATCATCATATCATAATAAATATTTCAGACAGAGGTTCATAACTCTTATAACTCGTTCTTATTGCCATATCAAAAATATCTGTTAATCTTTAATCTCTTTTAGTCTTTTTAAGTTGTAAACAGGCAAAACCTTGGGAAGTTCTAATTTAAATGCTCTGAAACATACTTTATTTGGCCTTTTCAGTTTTTTTGATTGAGACTCACTGGCGAGTCGTTTATAATGTAACATGAGCCAGTCGGTTTCTTTGATGAGTTTTTTCCTCATACAATATTCATAACTATCTTTGTTCCATCCAAATTAACAAAACAATGCTGATGTCATCAATTTCCTTGGTCATGGCTTATTGATTGATTGAGTGGTGTTTAACACCACTGTAAGCACACTTGGTTATACCATCGTTGCTAGTTGTTTATTGGTAAAGGAAGCTGGAGTACCCTGAGTGAAGCACATCCTTTCAGCCTGGAACTGCCTCAATTAAATTTAAGCTGGCAAACTCACATTGCTAGTAATCACTGTAGGTATGCTACTCTCTTTTGAGTAAACGAGTTATAAACCAACTGTAAAGGTTACAACATGACATATTCAACTGTGTGTTTCTTCATTGTAACATATTCAACGATTTGGTAATTCATTATTTAACTTTGCCATTCTTCTTTACAACATATTCAACTGTGTTTTAATTCATTTTAACATATTCAACTGTGCTAATATTCATTATAACATACTCAACTGTGCTAGTATTCATTTTAACATATTCAACTGTGCTAGTATTCATTATAACATACTCAACTGTGCTAGTATTCATTATAACATACTCAACTGTGCTAGTATTCATTATAACATACTCAACTGTGCTAGTATTCATTATAACATACTCAACTGTGCTAATATTCATTATAACATACTCAACTGTGCTAATATTCATTTTAACATATTCAACTGTGCTAGTATTCATTATAACATACTCAACTGTGCTAGTATTCATTATAACATACTCAACTGTGCTAGTATTCATTATAACATACTCAACTGTGCTAGTATTCATTATAACATACTCAACTGTGCTAGTATTCATTGTTACATATTAAACTGTGTGATTCCTCATTATAGCATTTTCAATTGTGTAACAACTCATATAACATATTCAAATGGGTAATAACTCTTTATAACATATTCAACCGTGATGATTATTCATTTTTGAATATTCAACAGTGTGATTATTCATTATAAGATATTCAACTGTGTGATTATTCATTATAACATATTCAACTGTGATTATTCATTATGAATTATTCAAATTTTTCAAATGTGTAATTATTTATAACAACTTGATTACACAAAGTCACCTTTACATGTTTATCAATTTCAGATGTTTTACATATATGATATCATACATTGTCTTTATAAAAAAAAACCAGTGTATATGAATATAAATACACTACAATTAAGTGTAATTTTCTTTCTGATAAATGTTAAAAAGCTATAAAATAAATGTTTTCTTGTTATTTATAATTCAGATAAAAATTGAAGTTGTATATATTGATATATGTGTGACAGGTGTTCTCTGTATAATTATAATGTTTTTTACCTATTTTTGATCTGTTTGAAAACGACATATCACACCTGTTGCATATTTTTATATTATCTTTAATATAAGTAATACATTTCGTTAATTAATATGTAGAAATGATGAATGAAAATTACATACACAGCAATTTTACAGTTCAAATAAATTAAAGGACATGTAAGGGTGCTCAGCAAACCATCAATACAAATTAGAATAGATATATTGAGATTACAACTACAAGAGGGTCTGGATGGGGGGGGGGGGGGGGGGGGGGGGGTCTGTTATTTTGTAAACATATAATTTTCACCCCTTTTTTCTCTAATCTTCCAAAAATTAACCCCTTTTTTTTCCACTAATCTTCAAAAATCAACCCCTTTTTTCTCTAATTTTCATTCTAATATGACGTGCTTCTTTCGCTTTGTAAACAACACTGTGTGAAAAATCTCGATATATCTATACTTAGCGCAGACTCAGAGATATACATAATAATGGATGTTACAATATACCTCCCACGTAAATCCACATGTATTTGAACCTACTTTGCAAACGCTTTGCAAATTTTATTGTATTAGAAAGTGTTATAAAACAAAAGACAAAAGGACTTTTATTCTTATTCGGATCATTAATAAAAAGAATAAATATATTGCAACTAGTTTGGTTTATTTCCTAAATATAGTAACACAGCTGTGTTTTGTGCGACGTCAATTTCATCATGGAACACTTTCTCTACAATCAGGGGCTCATTAAGGGATGAAAATAAGCTTGATATTAATGTTACGATTTTAAAAGCTATCAATATAATAATTTAAGTTGCAGTATAAAAGCAATACTTAGTCAATGTCACAAAAATATAAACTTTTTTGTAACAATCGAAGTTTGTATAATATTGTATAAAAATGGAATTATGAGGTAGATTTGTTTTCTATTCTATTGCAATTGATTTCAGCTAGTCAACAAGGCAACTCCTTCATTACGAAATGTCCGTCAATTTTGGATTTGACAGTAGTTTACGAGAAAACATGTAAATCAAAAATCGGAAATATTTGGTTTGAGAGTTAAACATATTTTTGACTAGCGGTTATTAACGAAATACTTAATGCAAGCTTAAGCTTTATGAGAATATTTGAGCTTTATCTAACAAGTAGTAAAAAAGAACAGCTACACACACGGCATACATGTACCTATCCTCGCTTCAGTATTTGACTTATTTGTCCTATTAGAATCGAAATAATTCATGAAAGCCATAGATTTGTTGGAAATTTACACATGGCCTGGGCCGTGATATTGGTTAATTTTATCCCTCGCTAACGCTCAGGATAAAATTCGAATATTACAGCCCAGGCCATGTGTAAATTTCCAACAAATCTATGGCTTCCAGGAATTATTTCTTAATTTTTGTTTGCCCGTTATTCTCTAATCTTCATTTTTAAGGGCATTATTCTTTAATCATTTAACCCCATCCAAACCCTCCTACAAAAGTGCTAAACAATTTAGTTGGTATTTTGAGTTGGTAGCTGACTAGAATTGTGTTCTGCATTCGTGCAATTGTAGGGGCGGATCAAGCCATTTTTTAAAGGGGTAACCCAGGGTTCCTGAACAAAGGATAAAGAATGGAGGTCCAACTATACGACCCAATTCAGAGCACTGATATTAAAAAAGGTGGGGATTTCTAATTAAGGAATACCTTTAGAATATCAGTGTGATTACCTTTTAAGCAAAATTTGAATTTGAATTGAGTTTAAAAAAGTACCCAAAATTCTTAATAGCATGACAAGTCATTTGAAGACAAGTGTTGAGAATATTGAACGATTGACCTTGACATCAGTTGAAAGGCATTTGTAAGTTTTCATCTGACTGTTTTGAAATGATTGGACAATATATTCACTTCCGTATACAGTAGCATTAGATATAATCCTTCAATTTAGTTGTGATTATACCTTGTTGATGTTTAATAAGTCTGCAATCATTGTCTCAGTTTTTGAAATTTTTGCCTTCGATAAGTGGAATCAGTTTTCCAACGTCATAATAAATTCAATAAAAACTTTTCAATTGTTTTTTTTTGGAGACTTGGAACATAAAGTAAATGTAATGTTAATTTTTGTTTAAATCATGTTTGTTAACCCTGCACTTAATTATTTTTGGCCTCAATGTGGATAAAATTCAAAAGATTAGTCAATTTTCACTAAAGTCTCTGTTTTAACCCAATTTAGATATAATTGTCAAAGCTTTGTAAGAAAAGCCTGACAAAAAAAATGTGTTTTTTTCAAGAATTTATCAAAAGTAACACCAAATAAGCTTTTTTCATTGAGCAGAAAAAGATTTTATTTTGCAAGAATGGAAATAATGTTCCTTTACCCTGTAGACTATTATAATTTGTGACTGTTGACTATAAAAAAAGGAAAGGAATAAAAGTTGTTTGTCTACACAGATTTTTTTTTATAGTTAAGTCAATGCTTCTGCATTAATAAAAGATGGAAAAAAACATCATTAAGTTTTATGTCTAATAAAGCACGAAAATGTTAGGTACATTTCTATTTCATGTCTCCTGGATGCAAAAAGTAATAAAAATCATATGTTTTTAATTGGGGCAAATAGAATTTATTACAAAACAAATTTGAAGGCGTATAACTTTAAGCATTTAAAAAAAAATGACTAACTACAATGAAAATTCACACTTCTGTCTTGTTGTTACTTCTCTAGGCAAAATATTCACCTTTTTAACGGTAAAATCTGTTTGAAATCAAGAGAATATTTAGCAGTGATTTTCCTGGTCTTAACCACATCAGAGAGGGCTTGCTCATGTCCTGGTACACATTACTACACCATTTCTTCCTTATCAAAGTGAAACGTGTAACAAGCTTTTGTTTCAAAAGACCTCAATCCTTAAGAGAATTCTATAAATAGATGATGATATTTTATACCAGTTTAATGAGTTTCTTTTTAGGTTTATTGAAAATAATCATGAATTATTAATTTCTGTTATAATTGAATAAGATTACATTTTAAAATGTTATTTAAAGTAGTGATGGGATTCATTTTATATCACAATTAAAGTGGTCTGATTTGGATATTTAAACATATTTATTTATAGTGGATTGGGAAACAAGTTTTGCAACTTATATTAATCCCTTTCCACTTTGCGGGTGCAAGTGCTGCCTTGAAGCGGCATTAGCATACTCTTTTTCAAAATCTACAAGGGTGTCTCTAATGTGCAAGAGATATGGCTCTCTCTTAACATGGGTCAGCCATTTAACGTCCCCTTCTGACGGACTATCATCATTTCCTCAAGACCATACTCCCAAATGGTGTCAAGGGAGAGCCGAAAATTTAGTTCCTGAAATTTTCATCCCGAACGAGAATCCTACCAGGAACCTTTGTGTTAGTAGTCCGATGCACTAATCACTACACCAGGGCTCTCTTTTGGGATAATACAATAGAGGAGAAAAAAACATATGACAATCAGCAACCAAATGCAACCACTGAAATTACAAGTTCCAGAGTTATGTTTTGGCATGTTTGGATGCATTGTATCTTCCTTCTATCATGGGACAGTGGTGCAAAAGCACAAATTTTTTTTTTAGAAATTAGTAGGAAATGGAAATGATTCATTTACTTGGTGGGTCCCAAGTGGTTTTCTGGATTAAGCTCCATCAGGAATTCTTAAATCCAAAAAATTTGAAAACCGAGGATGTAAAAGTACTTGCATACTTTAGAAGATGTATGACCCAACCAACCTTTGAAATCCAGATTTTTTTTTAATAATCACATTTTTAGCAAATACTTTTTTTTCTTTGAATTCTACTAAGTTTATTTACACCTGGGTGTTACAATATTTCATAAAGTATATCAACTCATTATCATTAGGCACCATTAATCAAAGTTGTCTATGTGCTTTAACCAATGTTTTCTAAAAACTTTCTCCGAGACGGAAGACGGTTATAAGCTTTAATAGATTCATACAATTAGTCTTTTGATATAACCTGACAGATCGAGCCACACAATTAAGTAAACCCGACGTTTACCATAGAAATCATGACAATTTTTCCAATATTGAAAATGTATGAAAAATTGTTAGCAATCAACACAGAACCCTTTGTAAATCAGTTTCAGTTAATCATCGATACTTTTATTCAAAAGCCAGATCAGATGTATATTTTCGTTGCGATCACAGTTTTGCGTTAATCTAATTGATGTTTTTATGGCTTTGAGTATCGCACCATTTTTGTACTTGTTCATCTTGTCTTTTTCAAAACTCCTGATTACTCATTATATTCTTATATAATTGAACAGGATTGGTGTAATTCCAGATTTGGAACTATTGAATTATATTTGTCGTATGTGGACGTACAACTTGAAGCAATCTTAATTATTTCTCTTAGACAGAAAAGATTACTTTTCTAGACAATGATTTATGTTTTGTGTGAAATAAGTTGTAATTGTTTATTTTAAGTAAAATTGATTTCCAATTTCCACCCGTCATATTGAAAAATAAAAACATTCATAGATGATTGAATTACTTCTTCGTCTATCATAATTTACCTTAATTACTAGTGCATTTCCAGGAAAGTGATGTTAATATGCCAATCATTGACAAAATTTATTGTATGCCGTTATGGTTTTGTCTGTCTGTCTGTCTGTCTGTCTGTCTGTTTGTTAGATCACATCTCAGAATCATTGAAATTTTCTTTGACAAATTCATACAGATTTTTTTGTTGTTGTCTATCTTAATTGTCTGCTGCTAAAGAGTTGAAGTTTTCTTTCTATAAAAATGTACACATTTTTTAAAATATCTCCCAAGATCACGTTTTGTTTGTACCTTGGTCATGGTAGTTTACCATGTAGTTGTGGTCACTACTGGAATCTTAATTGTAATGTTCATTATATGCCACCTAATGGTTATTACCCCCTTTTAGGGATTTATTGAACATAGAAGTATAATCCAAGCAGGGCCTATTATCCTATGGACACAGATTCCTGTTACCTTTGTAATATCCAACATGTTTCTTTTTAAATCTAAGACTTAATTTTAGTTTTGAGAAACAACAACTATATATTGTTTTCAATTTTCAAACTTATCAAGAACTGTAACTCTTTTTTTTTCTTTTTTTGTTGAGCTGCATTTAACTGTGGAACTTGAGTCACTGTTATGATTATTTAAGCTTTGATACAAGAATCAGTCAGATTAATTGTAAAATTAAATGGTTGGAGTGCTTACAAAGAAATTTTATCAGTTTCAAGGGCCATAACTCTTGAAAATTGACAGTAAATGTTTGTGTTTAGCGAAATTCTTGATAGTAAGCATCATGTACATTGGAAGATTTCCGGGTAAAGGTATACTACCAGTAATGACATAAGTAAAAACCACAAATAGATTGTACTGTAATTAGATTAAGTACACAGATTATCAGTTTTGTGATACCCTACACCTTTGATAAGATAATAAACAGTGCCCCCACAAATAAGGAACTCCTATCCAATATGGTGTGAATATTTATATTTAGTATTTAATTAGTTCATAAGCTCTTCACACTCATTCTTCTTTTAATTAATTGAAACCTGTATGACGTAGAGATAATTTTCCCATTGTTATGCTTTAGGTATGTTCTAGATATTGACTTTTTATAAAGTAATCAAGCCTAAAGAATAATGCTAAAGTATTTTGAGTAAGCTATTCTAAAATAACAGCATGAGTATTTTTATCATACATAGAACTAATGAACTGATTCTAAGACATTGACATTGTAAACCAAAGATGAACTGCCATCATTCTAAGACGATGACATTGAATCAAAGAAGTAGGCCAAATTCGTTCTTCTGTAATGGTACTACATGTTCAAGTCCCTTCTTCTCTATGGCAGTACACATTCCAATCCTTTATTCTCTTCTGGGACTACACATTCAAATCCTTTATTGTCTTCTGGGACTACACATTCCAATCCTTTATTCTCTTCTTGGACTACACATTCAAATCCTTTATTGTCTTCTGGGACTACAAATTCAAATCCTTTATTGTCTTCTGGGACTACACATTCCAATCCTTTATTCTCTTCTGGGACTACACATTCAAATCCTTTATTGTCTTCTGGGACTACACATTCCAATCCTTTATTCTCTTCTGGGACTATACATTCAAATCCTTTATTGTCTTCTGGGACTACACATTCCAATCCTTTATTCTCTTCTGGGACTACACATTCCAATCCTTTATTGTCTTCTGGGACTACACATTCCAATCCTTTATTCTCTTCTGGGACTACACATTCAAATCCTTTATTGTATATGGTACTACATGATAAAATGCTTTCTTGTCTAGGGTACTACATGGTCTAATGCTTTCTTGTCTATGGTACTACATGGTCTAATCCTTTCTTCTCTATGGTACTACATGGTCTAATGCTTTCTTGTCTATGGTACTACATGGTCTAATGCTTTCTTGTCTATTATACTACATGGTCAAATGCTTTCTTGTCTAGGGTACTACATGGTCTAATCCTTTCTTGTCTATGGTACTACATGGTCTAATGCTTTCTTGTCTATGGTACTACATGGTCAAATGCTTTCTTGTCTAGGGTACTACATGGTCTAATCCTTTCTTGTCTATTATACTACATGGTCAAATGCTTTCTTGTCTATGGTACTCCATGGTCAAATGCTTTCTTGTCTATGGTACTACATGATAAAATGCTTTCTTGTCTATGGTACTCCATGGTCTAATGCTTTCTTGTCTACGGTACTACATGATAAAATGCTTTCTTGTCTATGGTACTACATGGTCTAATGCTTTCTTGTCTACGGTACTACATGGTCTAATCCTTTCTTGTCTATTATACTACATGATAAAATGCTTTCTTGTCTATGGTACTACATGGTCTAATGCTTTCTTGTCTACGGTACTACATGATAAAATGCTTTCTTGTCTATGGTACTACATGGTCTAATGCTTTCTTGTCTATGGTACTACATGATAAAATGCTTTCTTGTCTATTATACTACATGGTCAAATGCTTTCTTGTCTATGGTACTACATGATAAAATGCTTTCTTGTCTATGGTACTCCATGGTCTAATGCTTTCTTGTCTATGGTACTCCATGGTCTAATCCTTTCTTGTCTATGGTACTCCATGGTCAAATGCTTTCTTGTCTATGGTACTACATGGTCTAATCCTTTCTTCTCTATGGTACTACATGGTCTAATGCTTTCTTGTCTATGGTACTACATGGTCTAATGCTTTCTTGTCTATTATACTACATGGTCAAATGCTTTCTTGTCTATGGTACTCCATGGTCTAATGCTTTCTTGTCTATGGTACTACATGGTCTAATCCTTTCTTCTCTATGGTACTACATGGTCTAATGCTTTCTTGTCTATGGTACTACATGGTCTAATGCTTTCTTGTCTATTATACTACATGGTCAAATGCTTTCTTGTCTATGGTACTACATGGTCTAATGCTTTCTTGTCTATTATACTACATGGTCAAATCCTTTCTTGTCTATGGTACTCCATGGTCTAATCCTTTCTTGTCTATGGTACTCCATGGTCTAATCCTTTCTTGTCTATGGTACTCCATGGTCAAATGCTTTCTTGTCTATGGTACTACATGATAAAATGCTTTCTTGTCTATGGTACTCCATGGTCTAATCCTTTCTTGTCTATGGTACTACATGGTCAAATGCTTTCTTGTCTATTATACTACATGGTCAAATGCTTTCTTGTCTAGGGTACTACATGGTCTAATGCTTTCTTCTCTATGGTACTACATTGTCAAATGCTTTCTTGTCTATGGTACTACATGGTCAAATGCTTTCTTGTCTATGGTACTACATGGTCTAATGCTTTCTTCTCTATGGTACTACATTGTCAAATGCTTTCTTGTCTATGGTACTACATGGTCAAATGCTTTCTTGTCTAGGGTACTACATGGTCAAATGCTTTCTTGTCTATGGTACTACATGGTCTAATCCTTTCTTGTCTATGGTACTACATGGTCTAATCCTTTCTTGTCTATGGTACTACATGGTCAAATGCTTTCTTGTCTATGGTACTACATGGTCTAATGCTTTCTTGTCTATGGTACTACATGGTCTAATCCTTTCTTGTCTATGGTACTACATGGTCAAATGCTTTCTTGTCTATGGTACTACATGGTCTAATCCTTTCTTCTCTATGGTACTACATGGTCAAATGCTTTCTTGTCTATGGTACTACATGGTCAAATGCTTTCTTCTCTATGGTACTACATGGTCAAATGCTTTCTTCTCTTCTTCGACTACATGATCAAATCATTTCTACTTTCTAGACTACATGGCTAAATTTTTCTTCTCTTCTGTGACTACATGTTCAAACCCTTTCTTCTCTTCTGTGACTAC
Source organism: Mytilus trossulus (assembly GCF_036588685.1). Taxonomy (NCBI): domain Eukaryota; kingdom Metazoa; phylum Mollusca; class Bivalvia; order Mytilida; family Mytilidae; genus Mytilus; species Mytilus trossulus. The sequence goes on from NC_086379.1 coordinate 26,516,355, forward strand.
ATGTTCAAACCATTTCTTCTCTTCTGTGACAACATGTTCAAACCCTTTCTTCTCTTATGTGACTACATGTTCAAACCCTTTCTTCTCTTCTTGAACTAATAAATTAAATCGAGGTACATGTATAGTTATTGTGAGTTTCTGCATAATAAATACCCAAATAATTCAGATAATAGAATTATCACATTTTTCTTAAAAGACACTATAAATATCAGCCTCTTGAAACTTGCTGTCAAGTTTTATGTGTTCATTTACAGTATAATGTCTTCATGAATTTTGTCAATTAAACTTAGTGAATTTTGCGTGAGCATACTTTACCTTGTGATTGGTTTTCACAGCCATTTCCTCATCAACTTCCTCTTTACTGAATACTGATAGCAGGGTATCATTATTGCGCAATAATTCATACCGCTTGTTTTCCCCCCCAGAGTTGCATGAAATATTTGCCAATGGGAATTAACCAAGCAAAAAATAATCTAATTTGGTTTTATTGTGCTGTTGTGTTGCTGTCCACATATTCCAGCATTCTTTGGTTTTATTGTGCTGTTGTGTTGCTGTCTACATATTCCAGTATTCTTTGGTTATATTGTGCTGTTGTGTTGCTGTCCACATATGCTAGCATTCTTTGGTTATATTGTGCTGTTGTGTTGCTGTCCACATGTTCCAGCATTCTTTGGTTATATTGTGCTGTTGTGTTTGCTGTCCACATATTTTAGCATTCTTTGGTTATATTGTGCTGTTGGTTTGCTGTCCACATATTCCAGCATTCTTTGGTTATATTGTGCTGTTGTGTTTGCTGTCCACATATTCCAGCATTCTTTGGTTTTATTGTGCTGTTGGGTTGCTGTCCACATATGCTAGCATTCTTTGGTTATATTGTGCTGTTGTGTTGCTGTCCACATGTTCCAGCATTCTTTGGTTTTATTGTGCTGTTGGGTTGCTGTCCACATATTCCAGCATTCTTTTGTTTTATTGTGCTGTTGGGTTGTCCACATATTCCAGCATTCTTTGGTTTTATTGTGCTGTTGGGTTGCTGTCCACATATTCCAGCATTCTTTGGTTTTATTGTGCTGTTGTGTTGCTGTCCACATATTCCAGCATTCTTTGGTTTTATTGTGCTGTTGTGTTGCTGTCTACATTTTCCAGCATTCTTTGGTTTTATTGTGCTGTTGTGTTGCTGTCCACATATTCCAGCATTCTTTGGTTTTATTGTGCTGTTGTGTTGCTGTCTACATATTCCAGCATTTTTTTGTTTTATTGTGCTGTTGGGTTGTCCACATATTCCAGCATTCTTTGGTTTTATTGTGCTGTTGTGTTGCTGTCTACATATTCCAGCATTCTTTGGTTTTATTGTGCTGTTGTGTTGCTGTCCACATATTCCAGCATTCTTTGGTTTTATTGTGCTGTTGTGTTGCTGTCCACATATTCCAGCATTCTTTGGTTTTATTGTGCTGTTGTGTTGCTGTCTACATATTCCAGCATTCTTTGGTTTTATTGTGCTGTTGGGTTGTCCACATATTCCAGCATTCTTTGGTTTTATTGTGCTGTTGTGTTGCTGTCCACATATTCTGCTATTGTGCTGTTGGGTTGCTGTCTACATATTCCAGCATTCTTGTTTTGGTTTTATTAAGTTTCTCTTGTTTATTGAATATTAAAACAGCAGCTTAATGCACCTGAAAAACTTATTTTCCGCAATAGCTTGTTTTTTAAATTTCTTTAAAAAAAAATCGTAATGAAATTGATTTGCAACAGTAAAATCAATGATTAATGTGCCAGACAAATAAAAATGTTCTGATTCTAGAAAAGTGAAAAAATAGTTCTAATGTATAGAATACTGCAGCTTAATTGTTTTTTTTTTCCTCCAAAAATCAATGATATGTTCTTAAGTAAAATAAGATAATTATTAACATGTATTGAATTAATTCTAAGAGTTTGTAAAGAGGATTTAGCCGTTGTTTAAGAACTACTCATCTGATTAGAGATATACAGCTTTCGCTTCCGCACATTGCAATATTGTTTTAAAGTTGATTCCATAGTGGAATAATTGATCCATTATTACAAATAGACAAACAGATTTACAGCCCATCCTTTGACTTCTAGAAATATGAGTTCCATCTAATGAAATGATCTTTATTGATTCACGGTAATAATTGTCAAACAATCGACACGACTGTGTATCTATGTATTGCTATCGACTAAATAATTTTTAAATGAATGCTTTTAATACCATCTAGGAGCTAATGTATATATCATCTCTTTTTACGTAATTATATCTTGATTTCAGAAATACCTTATTTTGAATTTAGTTTAGAATAAAGGCAATTTGAACTAAATACTTCTTATGTAACAAGTGTTTCTGGTTGGACCTAAACCTGCTCACCCTTCAGAGCACCTTGATTTGTTGTATTATGTTTTGCAGATAATTTTTTATCTTTTAAATTTTCATCTTATTGCTATGGTCCTGTGTTTTCTTTTTTAATATGGATATTCAAGTACCTCCTTTTGCATCATTCTACTTTTTTTTGTACTGATTACTTCGTCTCTGTCTCGGAATTAATTGCTGTGAACTGTTGAAATACATGTAGTACTATCTACTTACATTTATGTGTACAATGTACTTCTTATAAGATATTTATAGGATAGCAGGAACTACTGAAAATATTGGACAGCACAACCAAAGACACCAACACCATAACTCCTGTATTTATGTGAATTTTGACTAATTGATCCAACATTATTTGTAGGTGTCTTTATTGTATATATATCAAGCACATAACCTAAAAGCACTGGTATATACTTCTTGAACTGAGTAAATAAGTTCTTCAGTCCTTCCGCCTTTCTGTCTATTGGTCAGTAATTATGGTTTCATAACTTCATATTGAATTGCAACTGTACTTAATAATGGTCAAAATAATATAACAGGAAGATGTCTAGTATTTTGAGGACTATACGTCCACAGTCAAGGTCATAGTTACGAAAAGCAACTGGAGTTTGTGCAGAAAAGTTTTGTGGATGCTTTATCAAATGCTTCATAAGGGATTGTAACCATTTTTTGATAAATGGCTGCATATAATAAGCGGCAGATTCCTACATATGGTTTTGAGGTAACTGTGTTATAGGTCAAGGTCATTGAGAACATTGCATAAACCTTAGGAATAGATCTTTGATGGTGCAACCTTGACCTGAAACAGAGTAATTTAAAAGTTTTGACTCAGGTTGATTTGTCTGATTTTCTTTAATCTAGAACTAATTTGAAATAGATAAATTTGAAAGTTTAGACAGTCTAAGCTTTCAAATTTATAAAAACCTAAATCTCCTGACCAAAATTTTCAAATCTCCTGATCTGAGTTTCACAGTCCATCACATGTATGTAGACTCTGAGTTTGATTTAGATGATGTTTAGTAAATTAAGCTCATGATGATTTGGAGCTCGATATTTTGCTTAAACATGTGTCTGCAGTTGAAGGCTGTTTTTGTTCTATCAGAAGTTTTGGGTTTTATGCCATTTATTTTTCATTTGAATCGTTTTACGTTTGTCATTTCTTGGCCTTTTACAGACGATGCAGTATGGGCTATCTTCATTGTTGAAGGCTGTATGGTGACCTATATTTGTTAATTTCTGTGTCATTTGGTCTCTTGAGGAGAGTTGTCTCTTTGGCAATCGTACCACATCTTCATTTTTATATGGTTTGGTTGCTGTCTCATTGAAATTAACCTCTAAATCATTTTTTTTTAACACCCTTATTGATTCTTTATTGCACATATTGCTGTTTAACAATTAAACTTGGTGTACAGCATTTCATATCCTGTTTATTTATACTTCCACATGAAAAAAATATCAAAAGTTTATCAAAAATAGGATGTAATAAAGATGTAACCTGAAACATTGCAGACTATTTGTTAAGTAAAATAGGTGCAAGTTTATACTAAATCATTTATACCTAACATTTGTAATATGAGGTTTTTATTGTTTAGATATAACCTGTCCCAGTTAAAAGCAACCACAAAAATGTGCAATGGAAAATTTTCTTTAAATGTTTTTCCCATTAACAAGCAAGATTAATATTTATAAGCAGAATTTTTATGAAACATTACACTAAAAAATTAAATATCATTTTGTTCAAAACTTATTGAACCGAGACTACTTGTATCAATTGGCGCACCTTTAGAATGTGTTGTAAACAATTACGGATTGATGAAACCATGAGTTTTTATGTACAACATCTGAAGATTAAGGGTTATCTTCCTAAATACGCAATTGCTCTACTGTTAAACAGCTATTAACAATTTAAACTAATAATAGCTGCTGTTTCCTGGGTGGTTAACTGGGAAAATTGGATCAATTTTACGTCAATTGTTACCAAAATAAATTGCTTCTTGTTGCTTATGTTTTTTCTTACTGTTTATATATTTTGTTCTGCAATATTTTTATTGCCACGATAGTGTAGTGTAATGTTAGATAACAAGCTGATCATAGCTGGGTTTTACAAGGTGCCTGTAGTAAATGTAATTGAAATGCTGTAATCAAGATATAGTAGAAAATATCACACATTCTGTAGCTTAGAAATTGTTGAGGTGTTACAAGGAGTAAACATTTGAACTTATAATTGATTTATGCTTGCTAAATGTTCAGTGGCAAATACTTCATGCATATTTAGCATGATAATTAGCTTTTATTGTATCATTTTATTTTTGAATACTCACTTTTGTGTAGAAAAACATTTCAATTTTTTTTATATTTTATTTAAGAATTTAGGAATAAACAGATTGCATCTTTGAAAGGTTTTTGATAAATTGAGAATGGAAATGGGGAATGTATGGAAGAGCAGAAAACAGCTCAAGGCCACTAATTGGTCTTCAGCACAATGAGAATCCAGCACCCTGAGGGGGCTTCAGCAATGGCCCCTTAACAAAAAAGATGTTCTAGTTCAGTGAAAATAGACATCACACTAAACTCTGAATCATATCAATGAACTTATTATAAAAAGTAGATATGGTATGATTGCCAATGAGACAACTCTCAACAAAGGACACAGAAATTAACAACTGAAGGTTGCCTTCAGCAATGAGCAAAGCCCATACCTCATAGTCAGCTGTAAAAGGCCCAAAAATGACAATGTAAAACAATTTAAACGAGAAAAATAAAAAAAAAGAATACATACAAGACTTTCAAAGGCCAGAGATATCTGTGTTTAGGATTGCCTCCCTTAGATCAATAACTATATTGCATTAATGAAGTTAAGTTAAGGTGTTTGAAAAAAGTTTGATAGTTTCAATTATCAAGTCAAAGGTATCACAAATGAATAGAGTGTATAATAAGATATCTTTTTTCAAGTGACCGATGTAAACATAATTTCCTCGTAAAAGTGATAAGTAGGTAAAATACCATCACACTAAAATGAATTATTTCTGGTGGAAAAATATAATTATTTACAACAAAAGTTGTGAATTATGCATTATAACACAGATCTGAATATCAGGATTAAGCTGAGGCACTCCTTAAAAGACTGTGTAATCAATAAAATTTAATTATTGATATAGTGAATAATTGATATCTATAAAGATTAATATATTGTTTGTTTGCTCTTTCAAGCATATTACTTTTATCCTATTGTATGGTATATTATCAGTTTATCATGTCGGGCAGGAGGTTGTTTCACACATGTAACGTAGCTTTTTGATTTATTTAGATGGCAAATGTAACAAATCGGGACTAAGGACCTGTTGTAATGTGACTTGTCGGAGACAAATTAGTACAACAAACTAAACTTTGGTTGACTTGTATGTGACAAATTAGTACAAGTAGTAGCTTGTCATTTGGCTTTTTTACCTTGAAATTAGTATCATTTTTAAGAAGTACATGTGTGATTGATTGATTGATTGTTGCTTAATGTCCAGTTGCAAATATTTCATGAGGGGGATCTTTATTGGGACTCCAGGATCTGGTGTTTTTAAGCTCGGGATTTTGGGATTGACCCTTTAGGGTTCCGGGAATTCTTTTTTTCTGATTTCGGTACGTCAGGATGTACTTATTTTAAATTTCGGGACCTCAGGATTTTGTGTTTTTAAGTTCGGGATCAGGACCCCTCCTTTCCCCCTTTTTCATGCATGTTCAGGGTGATATTGTTAACAAACAAAGAATTATATATTTTGAGGATATGACAGGCAATTTCATAGAAGGAAGTACAAAGTAAAATGAGGAAAAGGAAGATTTCAATTAAATAATCTTAAAACATATCAGACAAAACGATAATTAAATAAAGAAGTCGAAAAGGAACGCAATATTAAACTTAAGTACTGCGTATATCTGTAAAACTATTACTCCCAGCTACCAAAATTACATTATTTTTATAACCTTTCAGCGTTAAAAGCTCCCTAGTGTTGTATATATATATTATATAATCCAACAGTCCTCTTAAGACTTACTACTTATCTCCTCTCCTTATGTAACATATTATACAGTAGTAAAATTATGTTATATCGTTAATATGTGCACCATATGCATGGATAATTAAAGATTAATAACTCGGCTGTAGGCTACCTGATTTGTACTAAGCATTTTAAGTAGGGGTGCTGTTAACGTGCATATTTGTGAATCAATCGAAAATTTTAAGAATAGGTGTTATTATGTCTTTTCATAATTTACTAATGACTGTAAAGGGCTATATGTTTTATTTTTAACATGTATGTGTCTGATTAATTAGTTGATGGAGGGTTCAATAATCTCTAGGGGAATGAATTACACACATATTGAGGACAATAACTTTTTGATTATATTTGGATATACTCAAATTTATAATAGACATATACACTCCGAATCTGTTTACTGGATATGAAAATAAGGAGATGTGGTATAATTGCAAATGAGATAAATATCCACCAGGGACCAAAGGACGAGGACGTAAACAACTATAGGTCATTGTACGGCTGTCAAAAATTAGCAAAACTTATTCTGTATAGTAAGCTTTAGAAGGTTCGATAAAATGCTGCACAATTTATAATAAAAAACAACTAGCCTGATTTTGGCTTGAGACAATTAAAAAAAATATAATGCAGACCAACCTCTGATTAACAGGTTTTTAACTGAGACAGAGACACATAAAGAATGTTGAGAGGTAACATATTTGCATGAGAGTCTAAACATGCAAAGCTGCACACAAGATGGTCCAAGATTATCAAAAGAGTCCCAAAAGTATTAATTTGTAAATAATTCAAAAATGCAAAAGTAAAAAAATATTTTTTTTTTTTTGCATCCCAAAATTTTTTTGTCGCCCCTCTTTGTTAGTCCATCATTTTAACTAATGAATTGACTGAAATTTCCAATGATAATTGAAAGTATCCATTCAGTAACATATGCATTAAATTTTCCAAAATTAGAATTGCCTCCCTTAGGTCAATGATAAATGATTTATACAGTTTATGAATAATAACTATAGGATATTGTCCCATTATTAAATAACCAGTGATTTTTTATTTATTTAGTGATTGTAATTTATATTATGTTTAATCATTCGATTTAAAATGACTATGTTGTAAAGGTGTCCAATTAAATATTTATAAAAGCAGTTAGTAGAATACAGGTGTAAATATTAAGACGTGTAGGTAAACTCCGACTTGTTCCCCGATTATCTTGTGTAAATAAATATTAAGGCTGTATCTCAATGTATAATCAATGCAACTGTATCATGTTATGAGTGAAAAAACTTTAACTCATGAATACTTTGCCCCAATAGGGTGTAATAAATTGCATTTGACATGATGTTAACACGACAGAATAGGACTCGTAGCAGATAGCGAGAGAGGTCCGCAAAGCACGTCATCCTCTCCATTATACTATTGTCATTGAATGAAAATTATGCTATTTGAAAAGGCTTGTATTGATTTTTAGGCAAGATAATCTAAGCGATGGAAACTAGTATTATTGAGACGGTCACAAGAGAAAAAGACTGAGAATATATGGCTAAAGGCATTGATAAAGTTATCACCAATTGATGTGCATCGCTATCATCATTATTTTAATGTAGTAGTTGTATGATTATTGTTCTGTTGTATCGAGTATTTAAAAAACTTTACGATTTCCTATTTCTCAACAGACTTTTAAATCGTGGAGAGTGATAGTTTAAGAAGTGTGCAGCGTTTGATGGGCTATTGTTACACTTGACTGAAATGGATAGCAATCACAGGTGACTTATCAAGGTATCAACCACTAAGCAGCGGTCAACAAATAATCAGGTATTTATAACTCGTTTGTCTCTCGTTATTAGATAATTAGCAAATTGGCACCATTACTTAATCATGGTTGTCTAATTAAATAATGAAAGTGTTGAAGGGTAGTTATTAATATTAGTAATAAATAATGGGATAATTCAAGTCAATCATATGATATGTGTATAAAAACACAGGTGACAAGGCTGAAAGGTGTTTAAACATAACTTACTACTTGTTAAATTGTTTTATTACTAAGGTGTCAGCATTGTTATATGGCTTGTTTGATTTGATAATACCTCATGCACATACAATCAGTATAAATCTGTGTGTAAATAAAGAAGTAGGGATAATATGTGTATTTATTTTCGGTAAACAAATAAACATGTTTATCAATTAGCTTCTGTAGTTTGTTTACAGATTGTTATACACAAATGTTGAGTTATATTAACGAAAGGGGTGATTTTATTTTTAAAAAAAATAAAAAAAAAATAAATATTTTTTTCCTTTTCCCCTCCTATTTGTAAGAGTACCATTCTGTGTTTTTGTTTTCTTTTTTTTTCATTTAAAGTATCCTGTTTGATATGAACTCTTATCAAGTACTACTTGTACAGTTTAGGGAAATTTTATAAGTAGATAAAAACTATTGATGCAGAAGTACATGATTAGTTATATAAATTGTTATTTTTATATAAGTAAATTACGGGACTTTTTCTATTACCCAATATTTGTACTTTGCGGTTTATAAACTTGTTAAACAATCATGTTTTTCGTGTTAATATTATGTACTGTAAGTAATGTATTTAAAATTAAAAGTTGTTTGTCATCAATTTTTTCGTTTTTTACCATTTTGAAAAAAAAGAATAATAAGAAAAGTGAGGGAAATAAGTTCAGGAAAATCTTGTTGAAATGTATATTTCCTTCGACCTACTGTTTAACCCTTTTCTTATATCAAAATAACTCTAAATATCTTATTACGCTAAAATTTTAAAACTTTTTCTGATCATATTTTAAATTTTAGATTTTTTTTTTTAACTAAATCAAAGGTCTTTTGGGATTCATGGGGTATATATCGATGAGAAAGCAATTCATTGCAGGTACTTTTTATCTTATTTTGCACTTTTGCAGCAAATTTAAATTTCCATGACTTTGATTTAGTTCCTTTTTTTGAAATTGGCAGATGGTGTAAATGTACATGAAAGAAATGTTCATATAATACTGAGAAATGACCAAATTTGCTTTTATTGTTGTTCTTCATCCGACAGCTGCTTCAAAGTTTCAAACTGTTAGAGTTGCAATGGTATCATGGCTTGGTTCTTTTTGAAAGGATTTTTTAGATCACCAAGTATTCCAACCTTTTCATTCTGCATTAAAATGCCAGCAATCATTATAAAATAAGAAGATGTGGCATGATTGCCAGTGAGACAACTGTCAATGCTAACTTGACATTCAATTGTTTACTTCAAAAGAGTTATTTCCCTTGAACCAAAGACAAAGATTTCATCTGTATAGGAGAAGTTTGAACTTCTTTTTTATAGGACTGCGTTCATTTAATGGTATGGTGTCATCATCTGCGCATTTGGTGTCCGGCAAAATAACTTTTGTTAAGTTAAATGAATGGATCTCTATGAAATTTTATAAGGAGGTTCAATATTTTTAAAGGAAAGTTGGGATTTATTTTGGGGATGATGGTACCATTCATTTTGGAATTAGGGGCCCAAATCAAGCATTTTTCTACTTTCAGAAAATCAACTTATGTATAATTATTTCAATTGCTCTAAAATTGTACCACAATTACAAGACATATAAACCAGTAGTTATTGTTGCAAACTCTTTTTGAGGGGATTAACATTCAACAGCATAGTGTATTGCTAAAAAACGAACAAAATTTTTAGGTTCATTTGACCACATTCATTCTGTCTCAGAAACCTATGCTGTGTCAAATTTTTTAATCACAATCCAAATTCAGAGCTGTATCAAGCTTGAATGTTGTGACCTGATACTTGCCCAAACAGTTCAGGGTTTAACCTCTGCGGTCGTATAAAGCTGTGCCCTGCAGAGCATCTGGTTGAAAATGTTTTACCAAATAAATTGTATAGAGAAAAAAGTAGTCTGAAAATAATATAAAGCTCACATGAGATAAAAAGGGCAACAGTTATTTGTCCTAAATTCACATGGTAATAGAAAGAACTGTCTTTAAGGACCAAAAAAGTTAAAGATGAGGCAAAAAATGAAATATAAAACGGATGGGAATCAGAAAGAAGAAAGATGATCCTCAAGTGATATTGCTGGCCCTGCTGGAAGATCCATGCCTCAAAATCAGAAGAAAAGCAATGTAAAAAAGAAGCACTTTGATTGTAATTTTTGTATTTTTCTTAAAGAATTATTCTGTGGATTCATTATTATTTGTTGGATATAAATTTTCGTGGGTACAGGTAAACCACGAATTCAAATGTTCAACAAATATCATATTTTCAATAGGCTTTGTATTCAGGGTTTTTGCAAAACCACGATATCAAATATCCACGAATATGCCAGTTTTCAGTAATCCACAAAAATTGATACCCACGAAAATAAATGAATCCACAGTAGTTTACTGTTGCACTGAATTTTGGGTTTTGTTTATAGTTTATTATCTGTATTGTCAATTGTCAAAAAACAATATTTTTTGGAATGGTGAGTCTTTTTTTCAACTATATCATAAGAAGAAATGAATTTTATTTATATTATCTTTTATTCTATATTGTTTGATGATTAATCTCAAATTTTGTGGAAGAAGTTTGACGGTGATGTGCATCAAAGCAATTGGTCCAAAGAATCCAGTGTTTCTTATTTGCTGAGATGCTTTATATTTAGCTCACCTCTGTTACTCTAGATTCATTTATTTTTGTGGGTACCACATTTTGGTGGATTGATTTAATATTTTCATGGACACTTGTTTTCAAAAGTCTGCATACAGGCCTTCAGATGACTTGTTGACCATCTAAATCTGGGGTTTACCATTTTAAAAACAAAATACATGAAAATTGGTATCACACGAATTTTAATGAAACCACAGTATTTGCATTTTTCATTGAAGTGGTACTGATTTTTATAAAAGATTACAATAATTAAAGCTTTTCAAGCTGGACACTTTGTATTATCTTGTTGAAAAAAGTCATCAAACTCGTGTCATATTCTTACATAAAAACCCTTTACATACATGTATGATATATCCTACCATATAAACTACTTAAACATTTCTTAAACTGTTTCTTGTAGTACAAATGATCACAGCCTTTAACCTTTAAATATTGAAACTTATTTAGACAAGTTATTTCAAGGCATAAACAAATTATTTAATCTTTTGAAGATTTGTGTGTTCTTTAGTTGTACTTTTATTCAAAAATATTGAAATATAAGAGGGTATAAAAAGGGGAGATAATTTATATTTTTTAATTCAATGGGTTTCATGTTTTGAATTTAAACCGTTTATTACATTGTAAAATGTTTATTAAAAGGTGTAAATTTTCCATCTAACAAAACTTTATTATCGAAAACCTGACTCTGACAAATAATTTGCATTTAACATAATGTAATTGAGAAAGTGGTAACTTATTCTTCATTGAATTTAAATATTTCTTACAAGATTGCATAGTTTATCTTTAAAAAAACATCAATGAGTTTTCATTTGACAAAGAAAAACCTTGCAGGCATATAAAGTTTCTGTGTTAAAAGTTTACTATTGTGACTGAAAGATGATTTATATGACTACATTATTGTTAAGCTAGTTTGACAAATGCATGCATTCAGTTTTTTATGATGAATATTAACAAATTCTCAGTGTTATGTATTATACCATTTATAAGTTCATAAAAGGTTAAAGTTTAACCTCTAGGATAAAATTTTCATTTTTGATAAATATTTTTTAACTGTCAATGAGTCAATTAGGTGTATATGCTGAATTTGTTTTAAATTTATGAATTGAAGTACTGAGAAAAAAAAATCCTTGCTAAAAACTGAGAACTTTTGGTCACATTTGAGTTCATCAGCAAATATTTTTCAATCAAAGTTAAGATACCTGTAGTTATGATGATAAGCAGCCACTATATTGCTTTAAGTTATTACTTTATTAACTTTGAGCAACTTGCCCAATTTGAGTCATTATTCTAAACTGATATGACATAGGCAACACTATTACTGTTGCCTACCTGAGGGTGTTTTGAACATGTTTTTTGTCACCCAAACCAGTCCCTAAGTTAAGTATCAAAAGTGCTTTTTTTTTCTCACAATTTTTTTTCAACTTTAACCATGTTTTGCTGATTTTGCGATATTTTCTATTTTCATAAAAGATACTAGCATCCTGGTTTTGACATATTTTAGACAATTAACTTTGTACTATTTTCTACCACACTGACACAAGTGGAAAAAAAATGCATGCACAAATAGTTTATTTATAGTATTCTGAAGCTATAATGAAAAACCAAAACTTTAAGATGGTGCCTCATGTAAAAAGAAAATTTCTTCCAAATGGTTATCTTAATATATATTTAAAAATAGCACACTTTAACTGTAAAACCCTTGTTTATATGGGATCAACTCAAAAGTCACGTTTTATTCTGTCAATCAACGTTTTCTTATAATAAGTTCATCAAAGGATTGCTGATAAGAAAGGATATTATTTTCTTAAATAATTTTGAATTATGCTGCAGTTTAAAACACATAAAATGTATCATTAAAATGAGAAGCTGTTTCCTCTTTTGCAATTTAAAATTTGTTAAGATAAAATGTTGCACATGTACCGATTTCTAATTACACAGTTGCATAACACTTACTGTGACCCAGTAAAATACACGATATGTTTTGAAAATTAAGATAAACAATAGATACAGGGTCTGATCCAGTCATTATAAAATATGGGTTCCAACCATATGTTCCAATTCAAATGCATTGAGCATCCAAAAAGAAGGGGGGTTACAACCCTTGGAACAGCTCTGTATCCGCCACTTTATATTTGGAACTTTCATATTATGTTATTTCAATTTTTTACTGTTCTGTGATTGTTGCTTTTTGAAATCGTTGCTCTTGCTCTTTAGCTGACTTGGACAAATTGTTAGTTTCACTTATTATTCTCTCTGCCTATTTCTTTTGGTCAGGTTGCTGTCTTATCATTAACTTGAACATTTTCATCTCTAATTAAATCATCACAGTACCAAACTTAAACAGGTTCTGAGTAGATAAAAGTATGGAAAAATCTTTGATGGTCTTTGAATAATATGTGTATTTTTGGGTTACTGCCCATGTAACTTATTTTTCACATTTTGTTTTAGTCATTCCATTAAGTTAGGATAAATAACATTGCCAACTAAATAGAAGTTTCAAGAGTTTTGACCATATGTAAAAATGACACCTGTCAAGAGTCATCACCCTTTGTAAACCATAATTGTTTTAAAAAGTATAAATTCAGTACAAGAGTTATTGCTCCTGTTATGAATGACAAAGTTTAGTGTTGTTTTGTGTCAATAGGATAATAACTCTGTTTTAGTAGTTACTCATCTTTGCCTTTAAAGTATAAATTCACTGCAAGAGTTATTGCTCCTGATATAAAAGTTTTGAATGACAAAGTTTAGTGTTGTTTTGTGTCAATAGGATAATAACTCTGTTTTAGTAGTTGCTCATCTTTGCCTTCAAAGTATAAATTCACTGCAAGAGTTATTGCTCCTGATATAAAAGTTTTGAATGACAAAGTTTAGTGTTGTTTTGTGTCAATAGGATAATAACTCTGTTTTAGTAGTTGCTCATCTTTGCCTTCAAAGTATAAATTCACTGCAAGAGTTATTGCTCCTGATATAAAAGTTTTGAATGACAAAGTTTAGTGTTGTTTTGTGTCAATAGGATAATAACTCTGTTTTAGTAGTTGCTCATCTTTGCCTTCAAAGTATAAATTCACTGCAAGAGTTATTGCTCCTGATATAAAAGTTTTGAATGACAAAGTTTAGTGTTGTTGTGTGTCAATAGGATAATAACTCTGTATTAGTAGTTGATCGTCTTTGCCTTTAAAGTATAAGATTGAGCAGGTAATAAATATCTGTCTAACCACTCGGTAGTAACGATCTGCGAACATACTACTAAACTAGTCACTTAGTTGTAAACTATACTTGTTTTATTGGTTGCACAGCTCCTAGTGTAATTTGAAGTAGAGAGCTCAATTGTTTTAATTGTTTAGTTGAAGTGATTGAATTATTTGAAGTATTTGTGAATTATTTTATATTTAATAAGTGGTGAAATAGGCACTCTTGTGTCTTTAATAGAGAATTATTATTAAGCTTCTGTTTGGAAAACTATGGTTAATTATTTCTTTTTAATTTGATATGTTGATAAAGCAGCTAAATTTACTGTGAATTACTTTTTTTTTTTTTTGTATTAAATGTTCTTTTAAAAATGTTGCTGTAAGAATAAATCATGTCTTTAGCTATATAAAATAAGGAGATGTGATATGATTGCCAATGAATAAACTCATCATAAATACCAGGACTAAATTTAGTATAACGCCAGACGCACGTTTGGTCTACAAAAGACTCATCAGTGACGCTTGAATCCAAAAAAGTTAAAAAGGCCAAATAAAGTACGAAGTTGAAGAGCATTGAGGACCCAAATTCCTGAAAGTTTTGTCAAATACAGCTTAAAGTAATCTATGCCTGAGGAAAAAAAGCCTTAGTATTTCAAAAAATTCAAACATTTTGAAACCACTATCCAACAGAGTCCAAACGAATAGGATTTATTCCACTATAGATCACTGTTTGGCTTTCAATAATGAGCAATTCCCATACTGTATAGTGTTGTTTTTTTTTTTATATTCACTAACATATTTTCAAAACAACTGAAGTTTATTTACTATTTTAAATTCTCTTAATAGATGCCATAAACCAATTGTTCTTTTTTAGCTAAACACAAGTCTTACTCCTTAACACCCTCTCCTGATGGTACCCCCTCCACCTCTTTTTTGACAAGAGATGGTTCCTATAGATACTATTTTGGGTTAATTGGTAAGAAATTAATTGACCCTTTAACACTTCACTCCTATAGTCGACTAGCGCCTCTCATCAAACCAAAATAATGATTTATGGTCAATTGGCTAGTGTAAAAGTGTGTAGATTGTAACATGTGCTCTACACAGATAGTTATTTGTCTGTGATTAGGTTAGATGGCCAGTCTGTGGTCATTATCAGTGGCCAGAATGATTGATAGGTCAGCTGGCTAACTTGTTTACATTCAAACCCTGTTGTTACTACTAGTTAATTAATTGCTACCCACTAAGTTATTTACTAGTGCATGTACTGAAGTTCAAGTTACAATTAGACCGTTAAATATGTTTTAATTGTATTAATTTAAACAAATATACATGTTCTTTAATAAGGAGGAAATTTGTTATAAAAAAATACAGGACATTTCCTTGTGTGTAAATATTTAGAGGAAATACTATGACCTTTTGTCATGAAGTAGCTTGGCATTAATTTGAGGTAGGAATTTTTTTCGCTAATAGGGGGGTAATTGATGGCTACAATTATTTAGTATTGTAAATTACCATTGCAATTGTTTTAAATGACATCCTGTGTGTTGTGGTTTTTTTTACATTTAAGATTTTTAATGATGATTGTTTAAATATTTGGTATTGTGAAATTTGAGATTGCAGTTGTTTTAAATAACATCCTGTGTTGTTTATTAATCTTTCACCTTAAAGATTTTTAAGTGTAAATATTGAATTGATACTGTTATTTTATTAATTGATTTCATAGGTTTTTCTTGTACTTAAAAAAATAGAAGATGAGGTATGATTGCCAAATGAGATGACTCTCAACAAGAGTCTAAATGACACAGAAATTAACAGCTATACTGGTCACCGTATGGCCTTCAACAATGAGTACAATCCAAATCACTCAGTTAGCTTTAAATAGCCTGAAATGACATATATGTAAAACAATTGCATGCTTTAATAGTATGGCAAATGATCGTAATTGTACTGTACAGTCTTGCAACTAAGCCCGAGAAATCACATCAAAATGATGTTGGGCTTATCATCTGCACCACTTAAAAAAAAAACATAATTTCAAATTAAACTGACACTCCAATTAAAATTTGTTAGATGATAAGAAGCACATGTTATTTTATCCTGATCCACAAGTGGTAATTGTTGCATAAATGGATTAAAAGTAAATACACAGCACTGCCTCCCCCTTTTTGACGGAGGTTTTATATAAAAATGACATACATAAAAATGCATTTACGTTTGATAACTATATATTGATTTGGGGTATGTATGATCTTCATTTCATTTATAATATGCTATTCAGAATCTTAAATTATAAATGGTCAATGTTATTATACTAATTTAAACTTATATATGAATTAATATGAAAGTTCACCTTCAAAATAAGTTCCAAATGCCCCTCCCCCTTTTTCATGGGAAAAATTTGGTTGAATATTTAGGGAATCACTGATGACTAGAGCGGCCCCCTATTTGGTCAGTCAGCCCCCCCCCTTTTTACAAAAATTTCTGGATCTGCTCCTGACTATAGGTGCTGAACGTAATGTTACATGTATATTAAAATTGGTACATTTTTTAGGCCAGAATGGCACACCCCTACCATAAAAAAAATATTGAGGTATCATTAAGTATCAATGGGATCTATCCCCTAGATGAGAAAAGACCTAATCATTCTTCTTATATTCTTTTCTTTTTTTTCTTCTGAACATCTTTTGACAATCTATCAATAAATGCATAAGAGCTGAGCTCTAATAGTATTTTAGTAACAACAAATTAATGTATATGTAATGAACTTAATTAAGCTGTTGAAATTTACCGAAATTTACCATACTAGTATTAAAGATTCAAAGCTTAAATATAACATATAAAACTATGAAAAATAATACATTATTCAAAACTCGTGCTTCTTCTTTTTAATATCTGACGAGGTAATGTGTAGATGTAAAACTAAATCAGAATATTTACTTTTTACTTTTTACTTTGTAATTTCTTTACTTGAGGGTTTATCAAAAATTTGTACACTCAGTTTTTAATTTGTTTTAAACATCTGTTTTATGTAATATCATCTGTCCCCTAATCAGTAGTGGATGACATATTTATTTCTCTACTTAACCATTTTATAATTGAGAGAAGATATGAAATTTTCACTCTGAAGGGCTTAGTTGGAAGACTGTGTATTTGTAAGTCTTAAACATTTTTAAAATGAACTAATATCATTATATTTTCATTGTTATAGTCAAGGACAAATGTAAATATATAATATAACCTCTTATTACAGTATAGTATTGCAAAAATATATCTGGTACTACTTTATAAATGGGTTTAGTGCACAGGTACTGAAAAATAAAGTACGTCACAGTATATCACAATTCTTATTTTGCTTGCTTCAAATGAAAAACTATCCTTGATACTTATGTAATAACCCTCAGTAAAAGTTAGATCGTGTATGCTAGCTATGCGTCCCTCTAATAATAAACGCATTGCTTACTTACTTACCCCGTAATATTGTGATTGAATACATGTCATTAGTCTCTTATTATCTCGACTGTTATAGACATTGTGTTGTTGGTATGCTGTCTCTTTGAATTATCTTAAATACCTCCTTTTATTCATCTATAAACGTTTGTTTTTTTCTTGAAATCTCAAAAATGAGTTTTATTTGAGTTCCGAATAAAGAGAATTGAATATTTCCCACATTTTGCCAGCATCTCACCTCAAGTAAAATTGTCTCCTGTTTTTCAAAAGGTATTTTAGACTTATAAATCATATGGTGAAAATATTCAAGAAGAAATTAATTATCAGTAGTTTTATGTATTATTAATTAAAATATGATACATAAACTTTTAAGAAGTATGATTAGATTTAAATCTAAAAATGCAGACTTAAATTAAATTCAACTAAAAGAGCAGACGTGTTAAATTTTAAATCTAGAAGATATCTAAGCTAAATCCCTGACAAATTCCAATATTATGCAACAGAAAAAGTCACTTCAAAATTGAATTAATTTTTCAATTCTACATTATCAATTATTACAAATCAAAGGGCATATTAAACAAAGAATCCCCTAAGTAAAGATCCTTAAGTACACATTGTTTTATTCCTATCATTTCCTGTGTCTGTGTATCATATCTCTTTGATGCCATTGACAAAATTGTCCAGAAATATTTAATTGGGCGGAGGTTAAGGGGAAGAGATAAGACAGTGATAAAGACCTGCTCTAACAACACTGATTGATACAAGAAGACGAAGTGATAGTTTGCTACTTATTACAACACTTTGGGGGCCTGTGGATTAAATTACAAGCTGATATGATTGAGGATAGCATCAAGCTCACTCCATCACTTTTTACATATCAGCGGTTGATGTAATGATTATTTTATTTACATATATACAACTAGCACTAATCTGTCGGTGAGTAAAAAGATAATATTTTGTTGCATGTCTGTTTATACAGGGATTATTTGATTGGTCATACTGTGGCCAGGAGTAGATTATTGGCGAGACTTTATTGTTTTGTTAAGAGTTTAAATATGTGTGACATTGAACGAAATCCATTCATCTTGTTAGAATTAACCATTTCGTGTTTCCTCTATTGTCATAAACCATTGTTGTTTAGAGGCTAGAGAAATGATTATCGGACAAAAACCATCAGGAGACAAGAATTCCATTTAAATATTGCTATTAGTCTCAGTTAATTTAAATAATATCTGGTAAAATCTCATGCACGTGTACTGACAAATGTGTTCTTAATAAATCTTGCTTGTTTTCTTTTATGTAAAGGAAATGCATTTCTAGTGTGTAATTGATTAAATTCTTAAGATGTGTATTACTTAGGGAGTTGTATTTTATGTTACTTGTGTCACATTTCTAATTCATTAATGACAAAAAAAGAGATATTATCGTTACGAACTATACTTATACATTAAATGTAAATTTTATTGACAACCAATTGATTTTTTGTTTTAAATGTTCATCTTGTTAAGTTTAACATGATTTGTTTTTAAATTTGCACTTGAAAAGGAACTATTTTATTTTGTAATGTATATTTTTATTTTAATTGTGCATTTAAAATTCAATGAAATGTTAGTTGATGAGTTAGTTTTGCTGTTTTAAAAAATAATGTAGTGACTTTTCAAAAGTTAAGCATGTTGAGGAGCATCTCTGAGTGATACATACACATACTAAATCTTTTTGTGGTCTATTAATTGATTTAGCATCATTAGTACCTAAACCACATCTTATCCTTACTCAGTGATATATCATCCTGTTGTATTAAACATATATTTTTTTTTTAATTTTTAATGCTCCTTTTCCTGGACACTTGTATATACCTGTACTAGGTAGCAGAAAATTATCATGTATGTCTTAGGGTGTGTTTGGATATACGCATGAGGAGGCTTACTGGTTACCCATAGGTACCTGTGTATAAAATATCAATCCATAGGTACCTATGGGTAACCAAAGGCCGCCTCAGGCATATATCAAAACACACCCTTATATTGCTGTGTTTGCTGAATGAGGCATTTTTTGCAACAAAATTTATTCTAAAACTGTGAATGGAAATGGGGAATGTGTCAAAGAGACAACAACCTGACCAAAGAGCATTAAACATCCGAAGGCCGCCAATGTGTCTTCAATGCAACAAGAAACTCCTGCACCCAGAGGTGTGCTTCAGCTGCCCCCCTGCATATTTACCGCTTTAGAATTTAATTTCATTATAACAGGCTGGGAAAAGGGAACAATGAATCTGGAAAAGATAGAACTGTTCCAAAGAGAGGATCCAGCCCTTTGCAAAAGGGCTGGTTCCCAACCCTGGATAAAGGGGAGTTTCCAATCAAGGTTAAAGTGTGGTTTCCAACCATATTCGTATTCAAATGCATTTATCTTCCCCCAAAAAAGGGGTTTTTACCTCCTAGAACACCCCTACCTTGGATCCACCATTGTACTCCACCTATTTGAGCTCAAACCATAATGAAAACCTAACACATAACAGCCTATTTACGAAAATTAAAAACTTTCCTAAGAACTTGTATAATTGGATTGGTACTCACATACATGTATAAATTTCCTTTTGGTTTACATGAACTGCATTAGAGTAAACTGACATATTAATATGCATATTTACTTATGAATTATTGGCAAAACAGTTTAGTGCATGGTTACTTTGGGCTATCCAAGCTTATTGCATGTAATGACCCAAAAGCTCTGCTTTTTGTTTATAAATTGCAGTAAAGTTATAATTATGTTATGATATATTTCATATAATGGTAGTCAATAAT
The DNA here is from genome assembly GCF_036588685.1 of Mytilus trossulus. Lineage (NCBI taxonomy): Eukaryota > Metazoa > Mollusca > Bivalvia > Mytilida > Mytilidae > Mytilus > Mytilus trossulus. Next base: position 26,536,860 of record NC_086379.1, read on the forward strand.
AAATGAAAGCATATTTCCTTCTTTAAAGAAAGGGAGAGGTTCAAATTCATAAGTGATATGCATCATTGAGATGAACAAATTCTTCTTTTCAAATAGAATTAGAATTATTTCAAAATGTAAGCTATGAGAAAAATGTTTTGGAATATGGGGATAAAAATGGACATACCGGTATATGATTTAAAGAACAGATGAGACCTCTGAAAAAAAATCCTTAAATGAATCTTTCTTAATATGAGTTATCTCCCATTTTGCAGGTATTAATCCTGAGTTAAGATATTCACGCTATAAATCAGGAAATAGTTTTTATGAAAATGCTATATTTAAGATAAACGTCACTGAAAGTGCAGGAAGGCGAAGTCATAAATTGCAGATTTCAATTTTGAGTTTTATTAATTTTGAAATTTGTTATATTTTTGAAATATGCAACATCAAAAATTGATTAATAAATTTAATAGAAATAGGGAGGGTACCATTACATAATTTGCTATTTGTAGAGAAAATGATTGCATATGAAATTTTCACAATGATCAGAAATTAATGTGTCTGTCCTAAGCAACGCTGGATTGATGTTTAGAATCCAGTAATCTTTCAATCATAGAAAAGACAAAGCGTTCTTTGAATTCTTTTTTTTGCATTTACTGCGAGGAAAGAACTTGGAAAATCTGGTACCCACATCTGTTCCTTAACGTCTCCTCAAAGCTGTCATAACAGTAAAAGATGAGTGAAAACTTTCACAGATTGTTTTCTTTTTTATGCACTGTTTTTCATCATCTGAAACAAAGCCTTCGCCAATTAGTGTGATAAATTGTCTCTATTGCAGAAGAAACAATTACGATAAAACCTAGCAGATGAAAAATGGGTTAAAATCGTGAGCACTGATTCAGTGTCTAACTATTTTTGACAAAGTCGTCAAAGTGGAGAAAAAAATCTGTAACAAACAGAGTAACGATTTAACAAGCGATTTTCAACCTCAACAAACAAGTTATTGTGTATTGCTGACTTAATCTAATGAATACACAGATTAAATGACCTGTATCAGCGTGATTGTGACTGAGTGTTGAGATAATTGCCAGATAATAAACCCATAGCAGCGTTTCTCTACAGTAATGTAGAAATTAGCTCTGAAGGTATCAGGTTTTATCTGTTACATTTTTTTCACCTCATCTATGTAAATGTTATGGTTGCTTAGGTATTTAGTGAAAATGACGACCTGTCATGTGCTATAAATAAGTAAACGGCAAATTGTTTGTTAGGAAATCATAGAAAAATGTGATACAAGCCAATTATTAAGACAGATAGGGGTGATTTACATGTTTATTATGTATTTACTTATCAGCTTATATCTATTTTAAAAATATTTATATTTTGTGTTTTTGGAGTTGTTTTTATTATTGAAACTTATTATATACCGTGACCTTGAATTGATTTCATTTGTAATACGATTTTAATCCTTGTTTGTCTAGTCGTGTTCAACATTATATTAATGCATCTGAAGTCGGTATATTTAATATAAATAGATTAGTTTTGTGATACCAAGGCAATATCTTACTTCCAGGCAAAAATTAAAGCGTTTTTATTTTGAAAAAAAAGAATCAATAATGAAAAAGATTGTCTTAATGTTGATGCTGTTTATTGCTTGAATATAAGTCTTGATCGAAAGGTCTTTAAACTTTTTATTTAGAGGTTTACAAGATTTTGTATAGAATTATACAACCCTTAGTTAAGTTTAAACATATTTATTTATAGTGGATTGGGAAACAAGTTTTGCAACTTATATTAATCCCTTTCCACTTTGCGGTTGCAAGTGCTGCCTTGTAGCGGCATTAGCCTACTCTTCTTAGAAATCTACAAGGGTGTCTTTAACGTGCAAGAGATATGGCTCTCTCTTAACACGGGTCAGCCATTTATCGTCCCCTTCCGACGGACTGTCATCGTTTCCTCAAGACCATACTCGCAAATGGTGTCAAGGGAGAGCCCTTGAGGTTCATTACAAAAAAATATGTGATCAGATTTAACTGCAAAGGTATAATGTACCAAGAAAAAATAACAATTGAAATCTGAGAAAGTAACAAAAAAAGTAACTATTTTACAAGATATGACCAAAAATATAAGACAGAATAGATAAAAAGTTGTGTAAAGGGGAGGGGTGTCATTCCAGGATAGAGCCCAAATAAGTTATACATTTCAAATTTCCTGAAAATACACATTGAAACCATATATTTGAAAAGCAGTTTCTTTATGAATTAAAAAGTGTTTTCTAGAGAGAGCCCTGACAGCTTTCAAATTATCCAATCTTTAACCTTGCTGCTGATTTTCTTGAAAATTCTTTGTATATGTTTTCTTGAAATTCCTTTGTATATGACAGTGATCTTATTAATAGTCAAGACACAGATGTTTGTCTCATGTCAGTCACTTAGTTTTGGTTATGTCATATTTAGTAATTTGATCAAATATAGTTGTTTAGATATTGTCTTTATGATGTTGACCCAATATCTCATTTTATTCATTTTTCTCAGTGGAATAATTCTTGTAGTGCACTTTAAATGAATTATATGCAAATATTACCATGAATAAATTTTCTTTTCATTTTGATTTTTTTGGTTATATATGTGATTTTTTGAGTGATTTATAATCATGTTGTAATATTTTTTTTATGTATAGGAAATATTTTTTGCATTTTTTAAACAATATGTACATGTTAACAATAGTGCCTAGGGCCAATTATTCATAAACTTCATCTTTTTGTAAAATATCCAATATAGTTTGTGTTGTGTTAAAAAATGACACGATTTTTCAGACTTTTACTAAATGATCACTTTGAAATCTGTTTTAATCTATATAACATCCCTGTTCAACTTAACTATTAACCCACCCCCTCAGTATGAAATCATACTTGTAGAAATAAAATTACATCTTGGTCAACTTTTCTTCAGACATGTCTAGAAGTTTCAGAATCTATTTTTATGATGCCAGCAACGAAATTGCACTTTTACAGAAGTTTATCAATCAAAGGAAATGTAAAAAGATCGAACTGGTTTAAGTAAATTGGTCATTTTAAACATACAAAGTAAGATATAGGTACCAATTGCCCTTAAGTCCAATGTATTCTTGTTTTCCTCGATTTCTATACCTCTGATAAATGGTCTCATTTTATTATATTAGTTTTCCAAAAAAAAAATTATTTGGGTATCAGAAAAAGCGAGATAAGGGACATAATCTGGAAAATAGAAGACTGTGAGTTATTGTAATATCACACACAGACGTAGTTTGAAATGAAGAAACAGGAATCACAAATGTTTTTGGGAATTGAAATTGTGAACAACACAGGTTTTAAATATATTGCAACGAACAAATTCAATTAAATTTTGTACTGAACAGAAAGAACAATATTTTTACAAGAATTTTCTAGTTTGTTTGACAACAAATTATTCAGTTTATCAGAATATTTACTTAGCAGTCTGTTTGGTTTGTTTACATGTAGCTTTAGATATTTAATGTGTAAAAGTGAATACTTAGTACAAAGAATGAAAATAAACTCATTTTAAATCATAATTATTCCCTTTTAAAATCATTTGTAAAAATCTTTTCAATATAGATTCAAAAGTTGTTAAACATTTACTTCTTTGTATATTTACATTCTAACAGCTTCTTTTGTTAATTTGTAAGTAATTTTTGTGGGTAACAATACATTTAACATTTGACTATAGGTTTATCCGATGTAAGAGAACTATTTAACTAATTTAAAACTTCTACTTTTGTGATGAATGATCAATTCATAGGTTTTTTTCAGTCATGTCAATGTTTGATCTGAATGCAGTACTTTGATTTAGATTTCTTTACACATTCTTATATCAAGATATATTGAGATAAAAACCACTGACATGTTAAACATCAAAGAAACCAACCTGCACCCTTAAGAAACAATGAAGACCGAAACAAGCATGGGTCTAAGGTCTGGGGCCAGTGTCTTTTCTAGGAGGGGCCTTTTCGTTAATTGAATCACAAAAGTCAAAGACCTCACTCTCTTTTCACTTATGAATTATAAAGGACCATTGACTTTTTCAAGGAAGACCTTTCACTTGACAAATTGAGTGGTCCTTGACCTTCCATTATTTAATCATTACAAACATACATGAAATATTTGCCACTGGTTGATAAGCCATCAACAATCAATCAATCCATTATTTATAGCAAATTTGTTCCCATGAAAGACTTATTTTTGGGATATAAATACCAGCATTCGAATTTTTCCTTGGGAATCTGGTTAGTTTAAAGAGGTGTGTTACAGATAACTGGGGCTTCCATATTGATTTTCACCAATTTAGATGGATGGATGGATGGTTGTTTAACGTCCAGTGGCAAGTCAGATGCATATTCAGGACGAGAACATGATAATGATAAATGAATATTAACCCCGCTTTGTACTAGACCGACACGCTAAGCCGGATTTTTAACGTGCTAGCTCACAAGGTAACAGTTCGCAGGAAGACATGTCACCTTACCCGGACACATTATTCTGACTCCGGGCCGACCAGTCTTTGCTCTAACTCCTTAATGCCGCGTGCTTGGCGGAGAAGCAGCAAATACCAATTTTCAAGTCTTTGGTGTGACCCGGCCGAGGGTCGAACCCACGACCTACCGCACTCGAGGCGAGCACGCTAACCATTACACCACCGAGGCGGTCACCAATTTAGTAGGCCCTTCAGAAAAAAGGAACATCATCTTTTAAGGGGTTTGACATAAATGTTTAAGTTCCTATTTTAAAAATATCCTTATTTGTTTCAAGGGCCTAATTGATATGAGAAGAAAATTTTGAAAGCTCTCCCAATCCCATCCTAATTAGGTTATCAGCTCTTTGAAATATACTGCTTCATTTTTGGGATTGAAAAACTGGTCACATTTGTGTACTAAATCTCCCTGATATATATACCTGCTTGGATAAATCATTTTATGATTGAAAACATAGAAAACATTGCTAATTGCCTCAATAATTATGCAATTAATTAATAAGATTTATTAAATATGTGCAAAAATCATTAATAATGTTTATAAGATGGTGATAATGATATTCTAATTGCTTCATGATATATATCATAATTTTGGATAATGGTAGACGTTCATTACTATATAAATTGTCACGTCAATTACGCCATCATACAAACTGTAGGAATTGATTATATCGTCATATTCAGCGGAGAAATTAACATCCCTCTGACGACACAGGTGAAAAGTGGGTGGTGGGGGATGATCGTCAGATTGTTTCAGATTTCTAAATCTAGAACTTGTGGTAATTTTATACTGTATATAATTTCAATTATTAAACAAGAATCGTAAAAAAAATATTGGAAAAAACTTGATGAAAGGAGACAAAGGTATGACAATTTACTTTTAGTGGGAGAGATAAATGAAATATCATGAACTTGATGATATTTAAAGTTGTCAGAATTAAATTTTATATCAGTGAAAAAAGATCTTAGAAAACAATGAAATATTAGATGTGATTAAAAAAATATGTAAAGGATGACATGTGGATCTAAGATTCCCCCAAAGATACAATTGATAACTTGTAATGACCTTTTTATCTTTAACTTCTAGCTGTATCAAGAGACTTGAAAGAGCTCCTAGAATCACAGTATTTATATGTATAGCATATAGATGATTTTTTAACCTTTAATTAAAAAAAAACATTATTATGATTGGTTGTCAAGTTTTCTGAAAGGTTAATTCTGACATGTTTAAGAAACCAAAGATGAGTTTTTTTTCCAAATTTCATAACGTAAAAGTATTTTTATATGCCTTGCAAAAAACACAAAAACCAAATCATAACTTGATTCAGAAATTCACAAGTATATCATTTTCATATTAGTATTTTATGAAATCGAATACTGATTTTTCTTAGGCAAAGCATCTCAGCTGAGTTACTGCAAAGAGGTGCCAATCTGGAGTCAAGGGAGTATGGAATAAAGGTTTAAGCATGTTAGCTCATCTGGTAACAGGCTCAGTCCATTCACAATCTTTCATGCCTAGAAAACATTTTGAAACTCTGAATCCTTATACGGTAAAATTGAACTGTAGTTTTGGGAATTGTAACTAAATGTTAGTGTGCTCAAACATCTAGTTATAGATAAAGTATAAATGTATGTCAATTTTGAGGTGAGACTCTAATAAAGTATTTGTCTTGTCTTGTCTTGTCTATAGAATTATATCAAGATACATATATATATTATCAACCAATTAGGACACAAATTTTGTATGTTGATTTTTTAAAGCCATACTAAAATTGTAATTTAATTATACTAATGAAAGGATTTCTAAGAAGCAGTTTCGATAAAAAGATAAGCAGCTTAGTTTTAAAGCCTAATTTTTTATTCTGAATTACCATGGATATTAGGTCATCGTTTATTGAAGTCTAGGGGGGGGGGGGGGTTCATTTTAATTAAGAAGTATGCCAAAGATGTGATATGTATTTTTTTTTCCCTACTCAGATCTTTTACCTGATAAACAGTTGCAGAGTTAAACAAATTGATGTATGTACATAAATGTTTTATTCTATAAATAATTGATATTGTTTTTAATATATTTTTTATCAAAATGATTGACAGACGATTATTATACAACTATCAATTATCATAAATTTTACAAAATTTATTTGCCTCATGACAATATATTTTTAATTACTTCCATATCGATATCTTAATGTTTAAATAAGGATACTTTTGTTGACATCCTTAAAATTAGCAATTGTAAAGTGTTGATTTGCCACAAATGAAGCATGTTTTCACAGTTCTGTAAGCACCAACATAGGGGGTCACTTGAGATGTTGTTTATCTGATAAATATGAACACTTTACAATGCCCAACAGAAATCTGTATCATAGATTCCTTGTATACAAAAGTAACTGTAATGAAACGTACATGATTTACTCAATTTCTTTTGTATGGAAATCTAAATAAATATAAAGGTATACATTTCAAGTTTGTATTTTTAAAGAGATGGTGGTTTGCTAAACTGTTCATTGACATTAACCTGATGAAATGCTTAGAGGTATGATAAATATATAGTATGATAAGTTTAAATTCATTTATACAAACATAGTAATTTGTACTGTTAGGGGACAGGGTTTAAAAAAAAATATGTTATTTTTTTTAATTTTTTTAATTTAGAAAAAAAAGAAAAAATGTCAAATTTTGATCAGTTCTGTTACAGGATATAGTAGTTTTAAAATGGTGAAAAAAATATTTTAAAAATATTTTAAATAAGTTCGAAAAGATGTGATTATAGTAACAAATCTAAAATCATCAATTGAGATCATGGTATTGGCAAGAACCCAGCATAGAGAGGTTAATAATAGCGGAATCATCTGACAAGTATTTAATTATGCGATCAATGTATTAACTTATTGGTATGTGATCCATATTGAGAGTAAATTAAGAATATCATTATATAAGTGATCCATAGTTATTGTCAGGTTTATGTTCTATTGGATCTTGTTAATATCTACAAGCTTAGTTATTATATGATTTTGCACTTATAACTGCAGCATAGTAAATTAATTAGGTGGTTCAATTATGAGAGTTTTACACTGGTTGCTCGCAGCATTGCATTGTCCAAAAGTTCCTAATATTTTTTTGCAATAAAATATAAAAATGTTGTAGGATTTTAAGCATAGCTACAGTATTGGGTAAAGGATAAAAATTAACATTCATAAACACTATGAAAAAAGTTAACTCAAGTTATTTTTTTCTTTCTTTTCTCTCTCTCTAGTGTCTCTCTTTCTCTCTTGATCTCAAGATACAAAGTAATCTTTACCTGATGAATTGCCAAAATTTTCATTCAGTAGAGTAAAAAAATCTAATCATAAATTCACTTTTTTTTTAGACTTCTATCTTCTAACTTTGTGTTTACTGACAGTGGCGGATCAGAACTTTTCCTAAAAGGGGGCCTGCTGACTGCCCTAAGAGGGGGCCTGCTCCAGTCATGCTCCAATGATTCCCTATATAATCAACCAAATTTTTCCCACACAGGAGGCCTAGGCCCCCCCCAGGGCTCCGCCTATGAATGAAATCAGAATAAAAGACAGATCAACTTCAGTACCTTATTCAGTGTCACAAATTTAAATTTTATTAAAAAAAATCTAAATAGATATGTGATAATATTCCAGGAAAAGTTCTAAAATTTATAGTTCTTTCTTGTTTTATGAAACTAAAGATTTGAGCAATACATAACAAGCCACACTGAAACCAGGTTGCTGTCTCATAGATATAGGAAGATGCGGTGTGAGTGCCAATGAGACAACTTTCCATCCAAATAACAATTGATGTATGGCCTTCAACATGGAGCCTTGGCTCACACCGAACAACAAGCTATAAAGTGCCCCATAATTACTAGTGTAAAACCATTCAAACGGGAAAACCAACGGACTAATCTTTATAAAAAAACAAGAAACGAGAAACATGTATGAATTACATAAACAAACGACAACTACTTTACATCAGATTATGCATGTTTTTCCCTATCTCCTTTTATTCATAACAAATAAATTCACTGAAAGACTTTTTAACAATATATTACCAAGTATATAGATAACTGAATAAGATAAAAATCAAAGGCTTGACTCTGTCAAGTTTATCAATGATGTTATTCAGTTTAAGTTCTGTAAAATGAGGTTGAAGGTCAAAGGAGAGCCATCAAAACCTGTAAAAATTCTAAGTAAAAAAATATCTTATTATAGCAATTGAACATAATAAGATGTCATTAATGTCATTTTTCTGCGATGACAAATATGAACCTATTTTATTCTTCCATTCTTTTCATGGTTGAAAAGTTTTCAAAAGGCACAAGTTCTTTATCCTATGACAATCGATATATAAAGGATATGACTTGCGCGAGTTATCTGATTACAACAAAGTTGTATAAAATTGAGTGAATAAACCTATCTATTACCCTTGGGTTTTATATTATCATAACTTGTTTGTCACTTAATTGAAAACTAAATACACTAAAAATACAACATCATTTATCATACTATTTTGTCATTTTTAAAAACTTACAAGTGACAATATAATTTTTACCGCCTTTTTGCTTTATTGTTAGGGGAAACTGTAAAAAGTTGAAGATTTTTACGTAACTGCTATTTTCATGCATGATCAATTGATAAAATATTTTGGGAGGAACTAGAGATGTTTTATGGTCATTGCTTGTCTAGCCATAAAGGTAACCAGGAAATAGGGCAAGAAGTACTGGTATGATAAGGCTTCCTGAAACCCACCAGTTCTACTAAAATATGCCTCTATTGAAAAAGCCACTCTTTCAATAGAAGTATTTAAAAGAACACTGTAAATATAAAAAAAAAAATGCTACATCAATAATTGCATTAAGGTCTAACAGATCAATATGATTTTTTTGTTTCTTTTCTTTTTATGTATCATTTGCATCATTTATAACTGATTTGTTTTACCTTGGTTTTTAATTTACAGTAAAAAAAATTATGTGTCCACACTTTTTTCAGTATTGCTTTGTTTTATGTTTTGTAGTTTACAAAATCTTCATGAAACTTTGTCCCAAAATTCCTCCAGTATTGATGATATATTAAGATATCAGATTATTTTTTTTACAAGTCTTGATGAGGTCAATAATTTTTTTACAAGACTTGATGAGGTCATCTTCAGCATCTGTCTAGGACTTGCTAAATTTGTAAGAAAAGCAATAATTACTCAACCTTAAATGTTTTCTCATTTATCACAGTAGAAGTGATATGTCAGCATTTTTATTAAAGTTTTGTTAAAAAAGTCTTGAAATTCTATCAGCTAAGTTTAAGTTCTCTCTGTTGGAATATAGATAAAACAACTGTTTTATGCCGCAAAAATAAGCATAGGGTATATTTTTCATCCATTATTAGCTCTTCCAAAATATATTTCTTTATGCTTTCAATATCAAGTTGATTAGTTAGTACTGTAATTGAAGAGGTATATTGATGAGTTACAAGAAGTTTGTGTTATATTCCAGTTGACATGCCACTTATGGCACAATAATGTAGCCCTAATTTCAGAACTTTTTGAGTGCCATCATTGACAATTGGTTAGCCTTCTTTGTGAGACTTCTTGGTGAGACTTCTCGGATATGTCCTGTCACTGACTATCATACCATGTATCATAATTTTCATGTAAAAAGTTAATATTTTTTCATTATGTTAGGCACCCTTATGACATATGTTGAATTGGTCTTTTTTTTGGTAGCTGCTTTAATATCAATTAGTCAGAGGCTTAATGGACGTTTGTTTCTTAGAGATATACCACAAATGAGCCAAAACTGAAAGAAATTAAATATTGAATAACCCAAATAGCATATTAACAGTTGTAATTACATATGTAAGTAGATTTATGAATTTTTTTTTTAAACTTAAAGGTTTTTTTATAGCAGGTAATGTACTTCATCTTTCCATAGTACTTAAGTTTTGTTATACTAGGTTTTCTGGTTTAACGCATTGAAACCGACTTTGTAAAGAATGCCTTCTTCGTAATCGCTTTGATAGGCTGCCAAAATCTTAATATAATTCAAAATTATGATGTTCTCGTTGTAAATTTTGCATAAAACATTCAATAAACTGAGAATATTTATAATAGTTTTATCAAATTTTCACCTGGTAACATTCCATTAACTAAGATGAATAGCAGTCATCCTTGATATTATAGTCAAATCATTTTACAATCTATATATAATTATATACAAAAATGTAATTAAATGTCGCGAAACATGATACATGTAACTTGTATGCTTTCATATTTTTTGTCAAAAACTAATTCTTTAAGTAAGTTTAAGTTTTTTTAAATTGCCGTTCTGAGCAGATAGTTACTGTTGAATGCATTGAGGTGAGAAGGAGATACACACTGCACTATTATATAGCCCATTAAATCTCATTCAGCTGCTTAACTGCCTACCGAATAATTTTTGCCTGCAATTTATTTTCTTTAACTCTTTCTACATGAAAAAAAGTCGCAAACTTGGATAATATCTGACATGAAAACCTTAACATAGTGAAATTGATTGATTGTTGGTTGCCTAACGTCCAGTGTACAAAATTAGAAAATTATGATTCAAATATAGATTTCCAGGAAACCCCCTAGAAAGAGCTAAAACATGGAAAAAGTATATAGGAAAGTAAGTTGGTCTATAGTTTTATTGTAGAGTAACTGAAATAAGGCTTTTTAATTTTAACTTGGATGGAGAGACTTGTCTCATTGGCACTCATACCACATCGTCTGACATCTATTTTGTTTTTTCAAGTAAGAATAATTTGTAGAAGCAAAACAAATATGATGAAATATAAATACATTATTTTTTTATGAGAATATGGTACTTTTTACCTTGACAATACAAAAGTTGATTGAATCATTATTATATGAAATATTCAAATATTGTATGGTATTAAAAATTCTTGAATAAAAGCTACTCTAATAAAACAGTAAATAAACAAAATATTGTCATTTTGTTCAACTTCTCCCTTGTTTCAGCAGGTAAAACATCTGCCCGCCTCACCTGGTGTCTTTGTTTAGTGTTAGGCCATCTGATTTAATACAAATAGTCTTATAATTGAGGAGTGAACTGGGGTCATCTTACGGCAAATGTCAAAAGAGATTTTATAGAAAAAATATAAATCATATTGTTGTCTGTGAAACTATCCACGTAAATTGTTTGCTTTTTGGCTATCAATACTTGGTATTTATATTGTCAAAATAAATTAAAATCTCCCAAACAGGTGACAAGTTTACAAATGTTTTACTTGAATAAATATTTTGTGTTTAAATATTGGCGGTCAGTATCCCGCTTCTTCAACAATTTTGTTTAATTTCTTTTTCATTGTACATAATATGATTTATAATGTATTCAATAAAGCTACTATATAAATTTTTTATTTGAAGGCTAAGTTAGAAAGATATGTTATATTTTAGGTCTTCAGTAAAATGTTTGATGAACTTTTCGGTGACCTATAGCTGTTAATTTCTGTGTCATTGTGGAGTGTTGTCTCATTGGCAGTCATACCACATCTTCTTTTATATATTTTTATCTAATTTTTTGTATTTATTATCTCAATATTGTATAGGTTCCATGGTGTCCTTTACCCTGGTTCCATCATAAACAAATTCATTTAACCAAAATTCAGATGACTTGTAAGACCTTGAAGAAGGCAGATGTTGGCAGTGGCATTGTCCGAGAAAATATGTGGGAAATTTTTGTTAAAAATCATGGCAACCATAATTTCTTTTTCTTTGACACTTATAATAAGAATCTGAAATAAAGATGTTGTACAAATTGCAATAAAGTTTAAGGTCTACAAGATTTTTCCAATATGTAAAAAATGTGTATTTGATGTTTCATGACAAAAGGGATAAAGGAAAGAAGGGAAATCTGATCACTGTTCTATTTTGTGAACATGAAATAAATTGTTGCAGTATCAATTACTTAGAAGATCTATTTATTATATAATGATTTCTTGCAAGTGGGTATAATTATAGTATCTTTAACAGTTACCGACAATCAAGATGATCTCTTGGTGCAGAACGTTTTTTTGTGTGCAACAGCTATGCTCTTAACAAGCTAGACAAGATATCTTTACACTGATATGTATTATTTGTGGTATTTAGATGTAACTATTAATGATTGCCAAGGTCGTCTGAGGTGATGGTTGTTTATTGTGTAAATATTTTTTATCAGACAAATTATCTATGTTTTCTGTTTTCTTTCTCATTTTTCATTGAGAAAATAATTGAGTTGTGAGGTGTTGCCAAGTACTAAAAATAATTGTTGCTGTTAGTAACTGTGTTACTCTGTCAAAGGTCATGGACATTGTAACCTTGACCTTTCTGTTTGTTTTATTTTTGATATCCATTTGAATTTTGTAAACAGTCTACTTTACACTTGCATATTATTTTATAAATCTTTGACCTTTTTTTTTTTTTTAGTCCTAAGATTTCTTTATTTTAATTTTTCTTCAAACACTGACACATAAAAAATATTTTAGTCTCCACATTTTGTAAGCGATTAAATAAGAATATGAGTTGGGTTCCTAATTATGCAAATTGACCTGAGTGTAAAGGGCATGCCTGGGTATGTTTTGAATTTGTTTTGTACTCACGTACACCCCTCTCTGGAAGATATTGTTGAGTTATTGCCCTTGTTGACATTCGTTGTATGCATATGAAAGTGTTCTACAGAAGTTTTGTTGATTTATTGCCTGTTTTGGCACTTGTTTTATACATTGGAATTCTCACCATAAGATTTTATTGAGTTATTGCCCTTGTTTGCCTGTGTTGAATACATTAGGAAATTCTCTCCATTTAAACGATTGTGGGGTTATTGCCCTTGTTTGTATTTTTATACACCAGAAATTGTAATTACAACTTTAATCTGGTTCTTTTGTTATTTCAGACTACCAACCATGTAACCATATAAATATAAACCAGTACTATTAGAAAGGGAAATCCAGTTTTGACATTTATACCATTAATCTTCCACTATATATACCAATGTTTGACGTCTACCCAATGTACCTGTGTGATCCACAGAAAAACGGACCACCATGAATGAAATGGAAAGACATATTCAACAAACAATAGATAGACTTAGTTGTATTAAACAGGTATTAAAATATAGAAAATACTACTATCACAAGTTTAGGGGTCTGCTTAACTGTAAATTCATTAATATTCATTGGATAACAATTTTCATGGGTACAGTGGAACCACAAATTTAAATGATCAACGAATTACAAATTTTCTAAAAGAATGTATGCAGACTTTGCCAAAACAATGAAATCAAATAAAATTATAACCATGAAAATGCTAGATTTTCTCGATCCATGAAAATTGATACCCGCGAAAATAAAGATATGAATCCACAGTTTTTCAGGATATTATCTAAGACATGATTTTATAATGGCATATTTATGAAGTCTCCAAGAGAGAATATTCATGCAAGTTTCCAAATTGATAAATGAAAGTCATCTCAGCAGGGGTGGATCCAGCCATTTTAAAAGGGGGGGGTCCAATTACATGTCCCCATTCAAATGCATTGATCGTCAAAAAAAAGGGGGGTTCCAACCCCCAGAACCCCCCTCTGGATCCGTGCCTGCTCAGTAATATTGTAATTTTTTTCAAACTACTCAAGCAATATGATTGTTTGATTGGTTTTTGTTTTACATCACCTTAGCTCAAAATACGTATCTCAGCTAGAGCTTTAATTTATATAAATTGATATAAACAAAAAACAAGCAGTATGTATAATATTTGCCCTATTCAGTTTAAGAGTGTCTTTATTATTTATTGAAGGACACTATCTTCTTAATTTTCAATTGAATGACACTATACATGATTATCTAAACTTTGAGTTAAAGGATCATGCTACCACCATAACCACCAACCAACATGGCTATTGTTACTATAAATAGATGATATTTGATAGTGTTATTGGTCTGGTCTGTCAGTACTAATGAACTAACTAAATTCTAGGAGCATATGGCTACTCCTTATATATTTCTTGTTAAATGATAATCTCATTTTGTTTACATCAAAAGATATCAATTAATGTTTTGTAGATCTTGGAGTTGAGTAATTATCATCAGTACTATATAAATAGGGTTCAACGACCTTCGTAAACAAATCATTGTAAACAGATTGTTATTGCTAAATTCTTACACAATTAATTTATTTCTTAATGTTCTAGTAAATTGTTGATGATTTTATATGAAAAGTATTTTGATTGACAAAAAATTGTGATTTATGATTTTAATGAAACTCAAGATCTTGTTAAAATAGACAAAGACACATTTTTGAAATTCCTGGACATGGAAAGCGGTGCAGATCCAGGATTTTGAAAAACAGGGGGCTCCCTGAGTGACAAAGGAATGGTACGAGTGATACTTTTAAAAGTCTATATATATTTATCATATCTGAAGCTCCATATGACGATCCCCATTTTCCCTAAATCAGCCTCTTTAAAATCGTCAAAAAAAGTATAGGGAATAATTTTCATCCTTTAACAAGTGTTGATTGATATGACAAATTTTGAAATATAAATGACTTGAATATATATATTAAGAATTAAAGTAACTTAACCCTCTGTCCACACAATTTTAAAATATCATCTAAATTCCAATATTGTTTGGCAATGTTCATATGTAAAAGTTTTATAACTTGTTTACACTGACACCCTATTGGAATGCATTTCAATGCAACAAATAGAAATTCATAATTTTCAATTACTCAATTTCTATGATCTTTCTATTATTAGCAGATAAGATAGGCAGTATACAAAACACATAAGACTGCTAGCATTCCTTTGCCTTAAAACTAATCTGTTGGATAATTTTATATATGCCTTTGAAGTATAAATCTATTTTAATTAATTCTTAGTGTGATGATATTTGCTCTTAAAACAGTCTTTATTTCAAATATGTGGAGGTGCGCTTGACTCCAATCTTAATTAACAAGGGTAACATATTTCTCTCTGTGCAGTTAAGCTTCTTTCAACAATAAAAGCTGACCACCACGTGATACTTATAGTGCTGAAAGTGGTGTTAAATACAAATCAATAAATCAAATATGTGGCATTGTCCAACTCCTATTCAATTTTTTTTATTTTAAGTCATCATAAAAGTTGAAGGCTTTTTTTTAACCAAAGTTGAAGAAAATGGCAGATTCCCTATAAGAATCAAAATGGTGACCTCAACTGCAATCTAACATGACCTTCAATGTGTGATTTCTTGTGAGAACTATGACCTTCAATGTGTGATTTCTTGTGAGAACTATGACCTTCAATGTGTGATTACTTGTGAGAACTATGACCTTCAATGTGTGATTACTTGTGAGAACTATGACCTTCAATGTGTGATTACTTGTGAGAACTATGACCTTCAATGTGTGATTACTTGTGAGAACTATGACCTTCAATGTGTGATTACTTGTGAGAACTATGACTTATTGCTGTGGACCATCCTGCTGTTACTAATACTGGAAAATCTGACAAATATAATGAATAATTAGGGAATTGGTTGAGTTGATACAAAAGATTGGACACAAGGGATGATGATTTAAGGTTGCTTTTCAGGATAAAGTTGATAACTGCCACAATTTAAAAAATCAACATTCAGAAAAAACTAATAAGAACATTTGAAACAATATGGTCATCTTTTACCAAACTCTGGGTAATAAGCACTTGCAATCTCCTTTTCAGAAAAATGCTTATAATCTAAAAATTATTATCAAACACAGTACCATCAATTAAAAATTTTTGCTGAAATTTCAATTTGAAATTTTTTGAAATCAAAATTGCGCCTAAATTTAGAGAAAGGTTATGCACTTTTAAAACCTATATGTGTACTTTCTTTTTTTTAAATATTTAGTTTTGTTCTCATTTTAAGCCATTGATGACACATAACTTGCTATATATGTCAGGCATATTATTTGTACAAAACACTTTCTTAGTCTCAATTTCAAATTGGCATTAATTGCTTTAAATTTGAAAAACATAGCTGGCCACACCCTTCACGTTTCTTTGTTTTTTTAAAAGCATAATTAATTCCAAATCTTGAAGTAAATGATTTCCTGATAAACAAGTACAAAGAAATATATATCACTGACATATTTTCATAATAATCTTTTGATATGAAATTACCAATAACAGCTTGCAGTAGGAAAAAAACTGCATTTTCTTTGCATCTGCACGATAAGATAATTTTAATTCCTTACAAAATGCTGTTAAATCCATCAAAAACCATTAATTTATGGTGCATATCTGTTTGCCAAACTAAATTAGATTTAACTTCTGGCTTTAAGCAAAGATAAAAATATACTAAATAAAAATTCTTATTGTTTATGAAGTATAAGAAAAGATTTTTGCCAATTAGGTTTTTTTAAATATTGTTGTGTGCACTTTTTACGTGAAGAATGAGTTTGGTCTTCACCAAGCATGAACTAGATCATTAGATGGAAATGATATCATTTACAATGTAAAATATTTGTGGAAAGGTTTGTTTAAAGTTATAATGATTAAACACATCTGGAAACAATTTTGTTCTTGTTGGCTAACAAATTAAAGAAGTAGTCTACATGAGTTACTCCCCTTTATATAATTCTGGTCTGAATAGAAAAAAAATGTCAATTTAATTAATCACTTTAATCTGTCAAATTGAGAAATCTAATACACTGTTTTAAAATTGAAAAAATGTAATCAATTTTCAATGATTATTAATACAATTTAACACAATTTAACATTGAAAAACGTCATACTAGAAAAAGCGGTCAAAACATAAACTATTATTAGAAAAGGTAACGTATTAGTACATTTAGTACTACTTAATAAATCAGAAAGTTGAGACAAATTATTTAAGAGCAAGAGAAATAATCGTTTAAAACAAAAAACATTTTTGGAGGTATTTGATCACCTAGTGCCTGTAGTGTTTATTTTTACAAAACTACTCTGTTTGTATCTGCTTAAAGAATGATTTATTTACACTATTTAGTTGTTAGAACAGAAACTATTTGCACTACATGTCTGTCTGTCTGTTTAGTATTGTTATAAGTCATCAAGTTAAAACTGAGATGAATTTGTTGATATATTGACCCTCCTAATTACACACTTACGTCTTAACAGGCAGTTAGGTAAATATTAAGGTATGTTTTTAACACCTGAGCGTGAGGAGATACTACACTTTATAAAACGTAACTATTTTCTTAGTTTACCTATCTGTTATCGCTTTCTCGTAACAATTTAACTATGGAATATCAATTACCAATAATCGTCTATTTCCTGGCATTCTCCAGAAATCGGGTTCTGTGGTAGAATTGTTTTTGTATAAATATATCACAGATAATATCAACTTATGAAGAATTTAAGAGAATTAACAGGAATGGTCTGTTTTTGTTGTAGTACATCAATCATGCTTCATTAATTGTATTCTCAATGCTGTAGACTTTGACAGCCATAGCTATTTATTTGCTACTAGGAGGATGTCAAAAGTTCAATATACAATATAGTTCTGCCAATAAGTGCTGGTCAAATAGCTGTAAGGGTTACAAAGTACAGGTAAAAACATTGGGCTACTCAAAGGGATATTCATCAATGGCTTAATTACAGAATCCTGTCCTGTTATTATTTCTTTTAATTCTACTGGTTGTATTGAGGTTTTTTTGCGATTTGTATTATTAAAATTGTAGCTAGTTTTGATTGAGCTGTATAATTATACGAAATCTTCAAAAACTCAATATAATCTAGTTCCATTGAAATGACTATTTTTTTTCTAAATTACTGAATTGTTTGATTGATTGAACTTTTGGTGATTAATGCCACATTCAGCACAATTTGCAATCAGTTTTATTGGTAGAGGAAGGCAGAAAGAACACACACCTTTTAAGGATAGACTACCAAATTGGAGTCCAATGCATCTGCCATGTGGAAGGTTCAAACTTGCAACCTCAGAGATGACATATTAGTCATACAGTAAACAAACTATTCTGAAAACTCTTTCTTTTTGTTTAAATTAAAAGTTCAGATATCATTTGTTTTTTGTGTTGCTGCCTAATTGAACTGTTCTCCAAGTCTACTTGTTTCTGATCGACTTTGTTTCAATTTTGTTTATTTTTATTTCTTTCTAAATTCATTCATTAGACATTGATAAAATTAAGAATGAAATGAACATGAAAAAAAGACTCCGAAAGAAAATGGTAACAGATATTTTTGCAAAACTTATCTCCCTCATGCAAAGCTCTGATTCTTTTCATGGATTTGGCTATACTTTTTGGACCTTTTGGATTATAGCTCTGATTCTTTTATATTAAGCTTGGGATTTCAAATATTTTGGCCACCAGCATCACTGAAGAGACATGTATTGTCGAAATGCGAATCTGGTGCAAGAAAATTGGTACCGTTAACTTTATTACATGCTTTGTGAATTTTAATATCTGAAAAGGAATGTAAAGCTCAGTCTATGATAGTAAGAAGTTTTATGTTTTGTAGTCTTTGCAACATCAGTTGTTTTTCATGAACCAGGACTAGTCTTATGATGTTCATTGAACAAGGAAATGTGATATTATGAGTGGGTCATGTATTTCTTTTTTGTAGATGAATGACTTAAATCGTTCATTTTCTGTTTCAGCATTTGTCTTCCCCTACAGGGTTTCAGAACGCAGCACGTGAGCTACTTGAGTGGTGCTCAGACTTAAGAGCTTTCCAGCCTCCATTTGAAGGCAGTCTCATTAGCTGTTTAACAGTAAGTTATATGTGACAATGTCATTATGTAGATATAGTGCTTACTAATATATATAATATTTTTATCTATATCCTTCCTTATATGCCCTTACCTAATGACATTATGTTTTTTGGACTGTGCGTCCATTTGTCCATCCGTCCGTCCAGCTTCAGGTTAAAGTCTTTGGTCAAGGTAGTTTTTTATGAAGTTGAAGTCCAATAAACTTTAAACTCAGTACAAATGATGTGGTCTCTAATTTGAATTCCAAATAAGAGTTTTGACCCTTATTTCAAATTCTACTGAACATAGAAAATGATAGTGCAAGTGGGGCATCTGTGTTACTATGGACACATTCATGTTTATTTTGCTTTAAATATATTTGTGATGTACCCCAGAAGTTCTTTGCAATAACTTTATTGCAGATTGGAGAAAAATCTGTTTCAAACTAAAATTTCAAGAATCTGAATGGATCAAGTTTATCAACTTACCATTTTAAGAATGGATCAAGTTTATCAACTAACCTTTTCAAGAATGGATCAAGTTTATCAACTTACCATTTCAAGAAAGGATCAAGTTTATCAACTTACCATTTCAAGAATGGATCAAGTTTATCAACTTACCAAAGTATCAAGAGTCGGTAATCAAAGAATAGAAATAAAATTAAGGATGAAATTCTTAACCTACTGGGTAGTTCAAAACTAATCAATTTTATTAAGGTTACACTAAAAACTGAAATTTGAATATGAATCATTTGTGAAAAACAATTCTTGCTCAAAAGTGCAAAATTTTATGTTTTCCTATTTGTTGGTGTGAAAGAAAATATACAATTAAAGAACTTTTATTTATCAAATTTCACATTGCGGTATCATTATTTGAAATTAAAGTTAAGTCTCTATTCTCAGTTTTAGTCGTAATTTACCGTGAATGTATCATATATTGACTATGTAATTGTATATGTAGCTATAAACAGTGTACACATCTTAACAGATTCTTAACAAAGCAAATATTTTCTGTAACGGTTTACAAAGAGAAAGAAAATTGAAGTTAAAATGTTTTGTCACCCTTCGATATTTTATCTTGTATTAAGTTAAGTGTAAAAAGGCATTTAAATCATGATGTAAGAGGGAGTCGCAACGGGATATCATGTAATACAATAAATATTCACAATTGTAAAAAGATTTTTTTTAATGCGTTCTTAAATGACAAAAGTGTAAAATATCTTATAGATTTCAAAATCTAATTTAGTTAAAATGTCTATTTCTCGCTTTCAAAAAAAAAAGGACACGATTCTGACAAATTGTTCTCAGCAGCCCCTCGTTTGAAACCCTCTCAAGATCAGTGGTAAGCAAACAATGCTTAAAAGATAAGTCATTTTAAGGTAGATTTAAACCTAATGATAACTCTTCATGTATTTTAAACTTGAAAGTCTCCAACGCGCAAAATGAATCAAAAGGTGTTACATCGCAGTTTTTACCTATTGACGTAAATTACTTGAATGTACTCGTCATGATTCTCTAATAATCAAAAGTTTAATAGATTTATTGGGGATGTGTTGCTTGTAATGGCAGGAATTTATAGAACACACCTATTACAAATTTCTATTTACCTGTGACAAATAACGATTTTCTTGTCCATTACATAACTCTTTACATCACCTGCGGAGATTTTTTTTGTTACATCTCTGCTACAGTTATTGGAAAGTGAAGCAATTAATTTGAAGTCATAGACTGATAATGATCTAACACCCGCCATTTTCTTTTACCCAAGCTCCACTGGAGGGGTAAAGCTGTTTACCAATTCCTGCCAGTATTCTTTCTTCTCTCTGTCTATCTACGTCAAGTTTCTATTTTATTTTTCTCAGCAACTAAAGATTGTTGATACTTTATATTTTGTTACAATTTTTAATCTGGATAAGCTGTTTTCGTTTGACAGGTTTCTGATCCCTTCTCCATCTTCTTCCTGTTTGGTGCATACATACAAATAAAAGTAGATATGGGGTATTCCCCCAATGAGACAGCAACCTGATGACAGCTAAAAAATGTTGAGAGGTCAATATATGGTGACAATCATGCCAATTGCTGATTGACTAGGATTGCCAGTTTTCCTTATGAAAGGAAGTGATTCTCTAGCTGCTAAGATATAGCCAAATGTGGCGTTAAACACCAAGAACCAATCAATCTATCTAAATTCCTGGAATAGTAGAAAAGTTGTAAAAAAACTTGATCAACTGGTTGTTGAAACTTCTTGTAAAATTTGATAAATGTAAATAGGAAAATTTAGATTTACCACTTGTTAACTGTTATCTGCTCTTTGGTCGAATTGTTGTCTCTGACAAATTCCCCATTTCCATTCTCAATTTTATTTGCACATTGCATAAGAATTTTTGCCTGGAAATTTTGCAGATGCTATATCATAAATATTTGAGTTTTAAGGTATTGCTACGTTTTTTTTTGTCTATGGAAATCCCCCAATGAGGAGAGATGATCTGCATTAATAGGTACTATATCTTATTTCAGTAATAAATGACAATTTTAAAATTATTAATTTAATTACTTTAATTAACCATGACAAGGAATTAAAATATATTAAACATAAATTATACTAGTTATTACTAGAAATTCTGTCACAAAAACACTTCATATGGAAAAAAAACATTACTTTATTATTAAATCCAATATTGTTTCTACTCGTTTCACCTTCAAATATTGATAGGTTTTGTCATCGTTTAGGATATTTCTGTATGAAATATTAATCAAAACATTCTGCCTTCTAACTGAACAAAAATCAATTTCTCTATGTTTGTTGAGCTCTGTCAAATAACTATCTGAAGTGTTGGGTAATTGTGCTCAATTATATTATCTGCCTCATTTGGTTCAAATGTCTGATTATACAGGAACTTCTTTATGTAATTATATTATATAATAGATTGGTGATATTTAGGAACAATCTCAAATGTTTCATTTATGAAATTTAAAAGGACAAATGATGGTTAAGGGATTGCAACTAAATTATGTTATTTTCATTAAGACTATAACCTATTATGGGCCAAGCCTTATATTTGAAAAATCTGGGCAAGTTCTATTAATAGGGGAGTAGGAGTAACATCTAAAACAGAATTAATTCCATTCTCTAAATGTCATTTGTCAATTTGGTGAAATTAACATTCAATTCTATCTATCAATGGCATTATCTCAAACAACCTGATCAATATCATTCTTACGCTTAATTTCATGTAAGATCACAGAATAATTTTAATTCTGAGGGCAAATAAAAATGTAAAAGGTTGCAAAGTGTGTTAATGTCATAGTTATATAGACATTGACTCACACAAATGTCTGGTCATTTAGGTTTTTTTATATGTTCAACAGCTTGCATATTTGTTTCATTTCTTCATATATTTCTCATAAAAGAATTACTCATAAACATTAAATTACCCATCAGTCTAATTAAGCTTGAAATAATTCTGAAATAGAGTCAAGGTTTTTTTCTATGATGGCTGCTTTAGAAAGCCTGCTATTTACTATTTTCACAATAATGAAGAAAATTGTGTAGTATGAAGATGGATAGGGAGACTAGAACAACACTTTTGAGAGCAGAACAACACTATTTAAAACAAGACAACACTATTTAGAATAGGACAACAAAACACAATTTAGACTAGGACAACATCATTTAGAACAAAGCAACACTATTTAGAACAGAACAACACTATTTAGAACAGAACAACACCATTTAGAACAGAACAACACTATTAGAACAAAACAACACTATTTAGAACAAAACAACACTATTTAGAATAGAACAACACCATTTAAAAGAGAACAACACTTTTGAGCTCAGAACAACGCTATTTGAAATAGATCAACACTAATTCAAACAGAACAACACTATATAGACCCAAACACCAATATTTAAAACAGAACAACACTATTAGAACAGATAAACACTATTTAGAACAGAACAACACTATTTAGAATTGAACAACACTCTTAACAGATTTTTTTTCATTTAGAACAGAAAAACACTATAAGAATAGAACAACACTATTTAGAAAAGAATAACACTATTATTATAAATTAGAATACAACAACACATTTGAGAACAGAACAACATTATTTATAACAGAACAACTTTTGAGAATAGGACAACACTATTAAGAACAGAACAACATTATTTAGACATTATAGCTGATGCTGAAAATGCACAAGGCTCATATCACAAAGTGTTTTTAATGTGTTGGAGGTGTAGAGCTTTTTAATCCTGAAAAGAAAAAAACATTTTAGTACAAATGCACCAACTGTATGCTCACACAGATAATCTAGCATAAAACTTGTCAACAATAAATTAACAAGCTTATTTGTATCTTAATCAAAAAAATAAATGTAAGGATATACTTGTTAAAACATACAAATAACACAATTCTGTTGACACCTGTCATGTTGTAGAGGTGATTCTTAACATTTTGTAATGACACGATTATAACATAATTATTATGTAATTAAGACAGAACAAGGTCAAAGTTGACACTTCATTAGAATTTACATACATTTTACATTTATTTCAGTCAGAAAGCTATAAAATTTGTCATAAATTTAACAAATTGAAACAAACAAGCAGTTGCTTATCTTGATTGCCTAGAATTATCTGATGGCCCTGGTAATTAGGTAATAAAATACGAGGTGCATTATGTAAAAAAAAGTTACCAAAGTTTATAATACAATGTAGAATATTTAGTTTTCATAAAAAAAACTGCTTACAGTTCAATTTTTTTCTACCAGATAACAAATCCTGTTAGCTTTTCAAACTGGGTTTTAACAGAAAGAAAGAACGTAATTTAAAGATCATAACTTTTCTCACATTATTCTTTTATTTTGTTTTCAAAATTTAGCTCATATAAAAGTAAAGAGATAAATAAAAAAATAAATATTTTCTTTGACATATTTGTAATAGATTATGTTTTAAAGGGGAGACAAAGTGTGATTGCCACTAAACAAGACATTAAATAAATCATTTGTTCAATATAATTTCTAAGAGAGTTATTTCCCCTGATAACTCACAAATTCTTTAAATGTGTATTAATTTAAAAAAAAAAAAAAAAAAAAAATATTTTCTAAGAATGGTAGGACAAGTCTGGCCCTATTTTGTTCCAGTGGCAGTCTAAATTTTGTACTTTTCAATCTGGTGGGAAAACTTTGCAGAACACTACCCTTTTATTGTATTTTTCATTATATGGAAAGAGACATTTGAAAATTGGTGTTAAGCATGTAACAAGCAATCAATCTAATTTAAAGTATTATGTCTTCTTTTTGTTACATCCGGTCTGATCTAGTTGACATGTCCCCACTGTTCAGCATCTAATATTTCATCTGTATCTAAATAACACGAAAATAGAGAGGTTTATATTCTTTTTAACTTGTAATTGAAATATTAGCGATGATCACCTTTCTGCCTGTTTTACCTTTTAACTGATATGGTATTGTCTTGACTTTTACCTGAGAATCACTTAATCATAAAATTCAGGTCATCAAGGGACTACATGATCACTCTAGAACTTCACTGATGTGTGCTGAAGTATGACCTTTAACCTTACAATGAAAACCAATGTTCATCTTGCAGGTGGTGAAATTATACTTTATGTAATAGGTTATTCAGTTTAAAAGATATATGTTCTAAATTCTTAAGATGTTTTCATTGAGATTTTCACAGGAAATTTTACAGACTTTTGTCTGCTCTAAAAAATATAAAAATTTGATTGACAGTTTTGGTTCAAAAAAAGTTTGTTTTAACGACATTCGATAGGTTTTGAGTAATATACACCAGTAGGATTAAGCCTGGTAAAGCTAGTTTACATTGTTACATAACTTATTTAAAACTTTTATTTATAAAATGTTGTCATTTTTTATATTTTTTTAAATGTATGAAACAAGATTAAATTGCCAGATTCTTGTAAGAGTTATCTTTCTTTGCTAATAAAAACTTTAATTTTAACTTTTTATTTAAGTTATCTTTCTTACACCAGAAATTTGCTAATTGGCCCAAGAAAAAGTGATAACTTTTGATCTGTTATAATTGGAAGTTTTCAAACTAATTTGTAATCAATTCTATTGATATAACTAAAAAAACTGAAAAATAGAATTTTGATTTACTTTCCATCTCTAAATTTATTCATGCATTACAATGATTACTAAAGATTAAGTTATAGAAATTGATAAAAGAAAATAAAAAATTCAAATTATTTTAAGAAGGTCTAACTCAGTACTTCAATTTTTATCTAGATAATCAAAAACATAATCATTTATTAGCATCTTCAAGCTTTCAAAGGGAGATAATCGATCATAGGATATAACCTTTACGCTCCAATCTGATTAAGCAAAGAAATTAAAATCATGCTCTTTTTAATACCTATACTTATCTGCATTTTAAGTAAACTTTGTCTAATAACAGTGCCTTAAATGAATTGTAAAGAAATTGAAATCTCATGAATTAGAACATATTTTAATTAGTTTCTAAATTTGGTTTTTACCGCTAATACTAACACCTCATTTATATGATCGTAACTTTCTGGTGCATTGTATGAATTACATTGAGAGCGTGATGTATATATTTTCCAATAGATTTTGTAACAAAGAGTTATCAAAACTTTCTACATTACGACAAGTTCTCAAATTTAAATTGAAACACAAAAAAAAACCAGTCCAAAGTTTAAATCTATTGAATTCTTGACTACTTAGAGAATTTGTAAGGATGTAGTATCGTATTGATTAGCATATTAAACTTTTCAAAATGAAAAATTTAATACTTAAATTTATTGTTGGCGCTTCACTTGATTTTGTCCCTACACAATAAACTGTGTATCTGATCTGTGAAATCTTTAATGTTGTTAAAGTTTGGTTGATATTGATCCTGTCAATGTAAACATTTTATATTATTGTAAGATGCTATTTTAGACAAATATAATAAAATATGTTGAAAAAGTGCAAAATATAGGTTGATGCTTACAAATATCAAATTATGTCACTAGCATAAGACAGTCACTTGCATATGCCTGTCACATCACTCACATGGGTATGACAAAATAGAACCATTGATCCAGTAACCCAGTTAGATGCTAAATTGGGTTTTTTTCCTGATTAGATTCTCTTACATACAGGAATGAATCAAGAAAAAAATCAACATCTTACTTTTTCTGGTATTTTGTCGTAATTTAGCTTGAAATGTAACATTTTGAAATGAAAGCGCAAATGAATATGTCCATGTTAAAAGTCTCCCTGATACGTTGAGATGAAGAACATGGATATTAAGGAGCTGTTCTTTTTCTTTTGGTCTTTTTACATAATCATTTTGTGTCATCTGCTTTTTGGTCAGATTCAGTTGTCTCTTTGACACCTTCCCTATTTCCATTCTCAATTTTATTATACCTTTACCTTTCTTTTCCAACTTATTAGGATAAGTGCCAAAAATATATGGGCATAACATGACTGTCTGAAAAGTCTTTTTGTATCAATTAATACTTCAAATCTTTAGTTTTACATTTTTGTTGCATTATACAAAGAGTCAATACATCTAATAACATTTTGCACAACCTTGTATCATTTTTATTATTTTATTTTTGGCAGTTTCTTTGATGATCATAGGGTTGGCAGACAGTTTGTTTGTTTAAATTATAACAAATGTAGAAACAGTATTTGGAGATAAATAGATCTTGACAGTTTAACTTGATAGATGGTAAATTATGAAGTCACTGTCTGCAATGAAGATTCTTATTTTCTGTATTATTGCCAACCAAAATATTTAGAAAATCTCTCTGATTGAAGTTTATTTAGTGATTATCAAGGGGCATAACTCTTTGATAATCTATTTAAATGTAAATTGATTAACTTTACATATATTTTGAAACTGATATGTTTTACAAGTTGTATGACATTTTTTATGCCCTGCCTACCATAGTACTGGGCAGGATGTGTACGGACTAAGTGTCCCTCAATCCATCCACTCAGATTCATGTTTTAGTACGGTAAAAGGTAGTTTTTCACCGAATTCTACAGAATATGCTTAAAATAATTGCCCCTACTAGAAGTGATGCAAACAACGCTCGATCTAATTTTGGGTTGCATAATTGATTAATTATGGTTTAATGTCACCTATTTGACATCTTTTAGTATTTTGCCATCATTTCACCATTTATGGTTTGTTCTTACATGTGAAAAAAACATCATTTCAAGAAACCCACGTCTATACAGCTTTGAAATGTTTTTGCAACAGTCAGTCTACATGGTAGGGTGTTAGTTTATTAAATCTATGATTTTTTAATTGCAGTCATGTAGACTTCCGCAAAAAAAATAAGCTGATGAAACTATCCAATAAAGTAATCTTAAAACAGACATGTTCATGTTCATGTTTTATTTTTTTTTCAGCTAATAATGATATCATTTTGACATTAAATGTTATTTTTGACAATAATGTACTCTTCAATCAAGATTTCTGCTTAGTTTCATAAATACATATAATTCCCATACTTCGTAACCTTTTACTTCACAACAACGAAGCTAATATGCCTTTTATGTAAAACAAATATTTCTTTTGAAAATCCCTAGCGACAAATGTGAATTTATATCACAGAAAATAGTCCGAATGATGATGAATGATGGAGCATTTTGTAAAGATTACCCTGTATACTCAAGAGGTATTAAACATATATAGGATCAATGGTAAAACATTGCGTTATAACTGATCTTATGGTGTATATCATAAACTGGTCGTCATCGGCATTCTGTTGGAAACCACTTACATCAAAACTTATTAAGCGTGATTGCCAGGAAGACAGAATTGCTACTCTCTATGGCTTTCCGATTTTCTTCTTTATTGTCCATACAGTGACAAATAAACGAAATTAAAGAAAAAGCATTTTCAATAATCAAGCTTACAGAATTGCCGGCAGTGTAGTATCTCTCGTATTGATCTCAGTTATCCTCATTAAAAGTGATTGATTGATTAAATCTTGTAAATATTGTTGTGATTCCTTTGTTGGTTGTAGTGTACAGTGGGGTCATAAACCTGATTAGCTGGGTTTTAGAACATCGGTTATTTACAAAATAAGGTGTTTTTCATCGCTTATTCACTTTCTGTTTTGTTACTTACGGTTATAAGAAAGTAGACAACAGGATTAGAAGCTGAATACCGAGTTATTTTTTTTCACGTAATGAAATTTACACGATTTGATTAGAAAAAGACATTATCCTATATTAACTTGTCTGGCTGCCATAGGACAAGTCCGAATAGTAAAGCATTATTTTTCATTTCTGCCTCAGAAGTCTTCAGACAATAACATGAATATTTTTTTTATTAGATTGGTTACGAAAATTAATAAAACTGCAATTAGATTGAGGTTTTAGAACATATAGACTTTGACTGTGTCTACTCCATTCAGTCAAATTCCATTATAATATTCAGATATGATAAAGACATATACATCCTGGCCCCTAGCCAGGAATTTACAAGGGGGGTGGGGGGTATGTGGACTCACAAACTCAATTTAAACAGTCACAATTCGAACATAATGTAGATTCTAACAGTGCTTTTTTGTTTTCAAGGGGGGGGGGGGGGTTTGTCTGAACCCCCCTTAGACGAATCCCCCCCCCCCCCCCCTTGGCTATGGATATGCATCCTGACTGATGGAATAAAAAAACTACGACTGATCATTATCAAAATAGAGTACTTAGTAGAAACTTTTAAAAAAATTGTATTCAGCTCTACATATTTCAACAGTTATGAAATTTCTTTCCGAAATTTGGTTTAAACCAAATTAACTTTCCCAATTTGCTATCTTTTATTTAGGATTTTTCATATTAATTATTGTTACACTTGAATTTTGAATAAAAGTATTAAATAATTAAAGAGCCTCTCATTCAAATACTTTTCCTGAATTTGCATGAAATATTTGCCACTTGACATTAACCAAACAACAATCAATCAATCTGATGAAAATAACGACATACATTTGTTTACTTATTGTAAATTAAATTGAATATCAATATATTGAACAGGGAACGTTTATAACAATGAAAACCATCTACATAATAATGTATTGTGTCAAAATAAGTGATATTATTACGATATTGATCTGAGCCTCAGTGTGATTGACTGATTAAACCATTGATGACTTCCCCAGTGTCTGTCAATTGTAAAGTTGTAAAGCTATTTCCTAAGGTTTAAGTCTGACATTTTGTTTACAGAAATCCAAGTGTTGTTGTTTGATTTGCCATATTATTGTAGTAGAGGATTACTACGTTTATAAGAATTTATTGAGTAGATTGCAGTGTATGGTGATTTTTGTGGTTGTTAGACATAGAATTGTAATAGAGCTTGTTATTGATTAAAGTTAATGAAGATTGTGATATGAAGAATTTGATTGTCATGTTTAACTCCCAGGAGAATGACCTTCAAATTTACAATTACTGGCAAAATGGTATTCTAAATATGGTTTTATTCACTCCATTAAAGAAGATCTCACTAGGTTTTAGTCTCGCAGGAGACAATCAGTTTTGGTATTTATTTCAATTAATCTTTATTGGTTTTTCACAAGCTTTTAATACCATATATCACTCGTACAATATCATTAAGAAAGGATGAAATCAAATCAAAGATGGCCATCATTGTAAATGAAATAATACATTATAAGATTATATCTGAAATGAAGAAAGATTTACAAAATATCTACTGATTGGATATTTTTTAGGGTGGTCTGTCGAATGCCTGTTGCAAGGCAAAGTTTATGTCCATATCAATATACACTCTCATATGCCAGTGGCAGTCTAAATTTTCACGACCTTTATCTTCGACAAATCTATTACAGGACCTAACTGATTGTCTGTATTGGTGATTTATTGTCACCCTGAAAATGCATGAAATTTTTGCCACTGGAAATTAAGCAGTCAACCAATCTACCATTTGGATGGATGATATCCAGTTTCACAGAGAGAACATGAGACTGATAGGAATATGATCTCTGATTTGCTCTATACTCACAAGCTGAGCCAGAATTTTAAGGATTTGTTTGCAAGATTACAGTGAATACAAACCCTAGAACTCAAGGACAAGCATAATCTACCAATGCCACTGAGTGTTAAACAGCCAAAATCAGGTGCAGGATTTTCTCACTGTGTTGAAGACCCATACTCCTTATCGCTATTTGTCCGCCATTACTGGATATCTGTATAATGTTGACTTCATAAAACAAAATATCTGACGCCACTATTGAAAAGTCATTGTTGTATGCATCAAAAGTTCAAGCGGCTGGGTCAGCCAGGATGAGCGATAATATGTATTGGTGGTCGTTGGCCTTTTTCTGCTCTTTGTGGTTTGGTTGTTGTCTTTGAAGCATTCCCTATTTCCATTCTCAATTTCATCCCTCTCTAATCTCTTCAATCTTCAATGGTATTTAAATCTTGTCCAAACTTTTGATTAGTTTAGAAAAAAACAGAAATCATATGGAGTACATCTTGCTCACTAGTTTCTCCATCTTGGGAATTATGACTTCCTGGTTGATAAATCTAACAAATTGATTTCATGTTAGAATATCATAAATAGTGCAAACTTTGCACATTTGTGATGAATATAATATGACAATGTTTAAAAAAAAAGATTATCTTTTTTCATTATGTAATGTTATCAATAATTCAAAGTTATTTATTGTCAAAGCGTAAAAACAATTCAATTCTATAAAAATTACTACTAAAGTTATTTCATGTGTCCCCATTTATTACCTCACTGATCTATAGACAAAAATATTAAATTGTTCATTGAACTTCCTCAGCCATTATGGGATAAAAATATCAGAATGTTACCAACAATGTCAATTACCATTTCTTATTATTTATTGATTGAGTAGAAATGAACTGCTTAGAAAACACGGAAATCCTGTAGGCCACCAACACTGGTTAATATAAAATAATGTTACACTCTGTGTCTTCTGCTAATAAAGTGCTTGATTTCCCCGCCATAATTGATTACTGCAGTAGATTATTGTAGTCAATAGCAGTTTTACCTGTTGTCGATAAGAGTTCATACATCTTACTTATGTAATTATCTTTTTACAAATAAATTTAAGTTATATGATATGTCTATGTTATGAAGTCTGCAGTACTTATCTGCTGTTTTGACTATGAGGACTTTTTTTAACAAAAAACATTTATCACCAACCCTTTCGCTATTTAGCTTAATTAGTACATATCTGTTTGTGCTACTGTACTTTGTTACATTTGTCTGTCAGTTCTTTATACTGTCTCTGAGTAGCCTCTTCTTCATCATGGATTTTCCAGTCCAAAGGTCAAGGTCAACACTTTTGTCAACAAAAGACAAAGATTTTCTTTAAGACCTTGACCTCTGTGTCTCAGACCTTGAAAATTATTATAAAAAAAAATCCTTTTTCCTAGGTTGATTATGATTCTGTCTCTATAACACCAATATGATGATGATCTTGATTCTTGACCTTGAAATAGGGGTCATTTGATAATTATGGTAATTTGTTTACTAAATCGAATTGTCAGCACCAGTTAGTACCAGTTCATATGAAATACATCATCACATGACTCTAAGATTTAATATGATCATTTCTGCATGTCAAGGTTAAAGGGCAATTTCTAAGGACAGTTGTTGATAAAATGAGTAATCTCACTAATGTGCTTAGAATTGATTTCAAATTTAATAAGTTACACAAAATCATACCATCTTTATTTTCTGTGTCTACTAATTGGACAATGATCATAAATTCTTTACACTAGCTTGAAATAGATTACATCATTTTATCTGTGTATAATAAACATTTGCTTGATTTGATATGTAGCAGAAGATAAAAGACCAGGATGTTGAACAAGAGTAGATAATGCACAGATTAAACAAATTGATATGAAAGTGTTATTGATGTTTAGAACTCCTGGTATGTGTTGGTAGCAGAATAAAATACATGATGACAGAAATTGCAATAAAATAGCAACAGACATATTCTTTCAGCTTCTTGTCAAGTTAAATAATTACTTTTCCCGTGTTTATTACAAATAAAAACAAATCTGTGCAACTTTGCCAAATCATTATATTGGCATAAACTTGAAAGTGGAAAAACCATAAAAGCAACAATAGCTCAACTAATTTTTTAAAACTTCTTGGCATAGCATAAACATAGCATTTAGGAATTCATTCAAAAGATGTACATAAAAGTCCAAATTTGTTGGCATCTCACATATCGAACAAAATCTACTGAATATTTAGATATCAGATTAAAATCTCAAAATGAGAGATCTTTTTAGGTAAAGCGGTAAAAATATTGCAAGTTCCGTATAAAATCATAATTAAGCTTTTAATTGTAAATTTTTGAAGTACCTCTCATTGCTACCCTCATATTTATTTAACCTGCTCAATAAAACTTCATAACTCTGCATCTATGGGGAAGCTAGATACACATTTAATTCATGCTAACAAAGTAGTGGAACCTGCTGACAGGGGTTGTGCCAAAATGTTATATCTCCCAGCAATCCTGTTGTAAACTACTAATATTAAGACTTAATCTGACAGGGAACCCAGCAAGGGAAACAGAACAAGATTGTTGACAGACAAGTTAAGATATGTGTACACTAACAAATCTCATCCTCACCCATTATGTTGTAATTAGATTCAGAAAGCTGTGAAATGCATATAAAACAAGAGAGGTACCACACAGGAACTTAGCACAGTGAAGAATTTTTGTTTAAGAATTGAACTAATTAAAAATTTTACTGATTACATATCTTAATTGTTTTATTAAAAAAATTGTAAGAAAATTTCACTCTGCTGTTTTTTTTCTTTGATCCTTTACACTTTATTTAAACTGTTGAGAAAACTTTATGGTTTTTGATTGACAGCTGAGGGCACTTGGTAGTGCAAGGAAGATAACTCAGACATGATGTTTTATTGATTGTTTATTACTGTGATATGATTGTGTGGAAAATAGCTCTCCTGAGTTGGAACTTGATCTAATTTGATTGTGCTTGTCAGCTATCCAAGTTTGTTCTGTGGAGCGATTACCAGTTATCATTATCTGGGGTCACTGGCGGGGGAAATTTGATAAATCTGTTTAGCATTTAATTTGAAAGAAATAAACATGGACTTGTATGGTTTTAATGATGGTTTATTTACAGTTGGGAGGTGGTGTGTTTTATAGCTGTGATTTACGTAATTGATTATCCGATTTTTTTTGTTGAAAAAAAGTTACGGGAATACATTTTCCACTGATGGCTGACTTTATTGACTGTGCATTAAACATCAATTGATGTCAATTAAGACTTGTGTGGAGGATTTAAATATCTTTTTTTATTTAAATCAATGAAAGATTGAAGTAATTTAACCCTTGGATGAAATATACATTTGTCTTGTTTGTTGAAAGATTAAAGATTCTTTTGATGAAGTTTGTTTTTATTCTGTTGTAATTAACCGTTCAAGGGATTTTCTTTTCTTTCTTTTCTTTCTTTCTTTCTTTCTTTCCTTTTCTGTCATTTATAAGTTTTAGAAGAGACCCTTGCTCATTAGAATCAATTGAGGATTTATGTGGTTTTTATTACTTTTTCTTTCTTTCTTTCTATCTTTTTCCCTTTTTTTCTTTCTTTCTTGTTTTCTTTTCTTTTCCTTTCTGTTTTTTTTTTTTCTTTCCTTTTTGTTTTTGTTTTTTTTTCCTTATTTCTTTTCTTTCCTTCTCTGTCCTTTATTTTTTTTTTCTTATTCTGTCTTTTTTATAAGTTTTATAAAGAGACACTTGCTCATCAGAATCACAGTGCAATGTTTTTATATGATACTTGTCGTTTTAATTGTGATTTTTATTTTTACTTTTCACTTGAGATAGACGATTTATTGACTTATCAGAATTTAGTCAACATCAGACCATTTTTCCTAAATCCATTATCATGTAATTGTTTTTGTCCTTTCTATTGAGCAAAGTAATTCATAGAATTGTATTGATTTCTGAGTTAATAGAGACACAGCACATTTTGTAAACTTTCATCAACGAAGAAAAAAAAATCACATTTTTTCATCTGTTATTAAAGCATGAAGAAATCAATATTAAGTTAGAATTTTATTACCATATCTAAAGTGGATTGATTCTGCTGATAAATATTGAGCCTAGGATCAAAATTAAATTAAAAGAAACAATGCTTAAGTTAATCTTGTTTTAAAAGGCGTTAAATTTCAATTACTTCCTGCAGTTGCTCTTAAAGCCGGAGCTAAAAACAGATATTGGAATGACTCGTAATATTAAGTTAATTTCAGTCCAATATAAACAACTGAAGCAGGTTTATTCTTAAGAGTACAGAAAGACATAGTCTTAATGTCAAATCTTAATGGTTACATGTAAATGAAAATTTTAAAGTGGTTATAAACAAACCGAGGGTGATATAAACATAGAATTTGTTTTTTGAGCTGATTATGCTTGTCACTTCACAGCCTACCAACATAGGGAGCACTTGAATTGCTGCAAACAACTAATTGTAAAAAAGCAGTGAAAACAGACCTTTCTTAGAAACTTAACACATTTTTGAACAAGGATGCAAGATGAAACTCAGCAACAAATTTACTTTAATTGTTGTTTTGTAATGAGCACATCAATCCATTAACCTAATTATTTACAGGAATAATATAAACATGATCTATTCAA
Source organism: Mytilus trossulus (assembly GCF_036588685.1). NCBI lineage: Eukaryota > Metazoa > Mollusca > Bivalvia > Mytilida > Mytilidae > Mytilus > Mytilus trossulus. The sequence goes on from NC_086379.1 coordinate 26,571,776, forward strand.
ATTAATTCATTGTTCACAGGAAATTGATAGTTTGGTTTTAATCAGTTCATGATTTATTATTTCATCATAAATGACATACTTTTTCAATGACAATTTATGACAAAAATTTTATCTACTTTTCTTCAGACGTTGAAGGCCGTACTTTAACCTATAATGGTTTAATTTTTAAATTGTTATTTGGATGGAGAGTTGTCTCATTGGCACTCACACCACATCTTCCTATATCATGGAATTTAATTGTTCATTATTATCCTTGTTTACTTTTGACTTTTTTCCTTTTTTTTAAACTTTGATTTAAATCAGCAGACATGTTTGAATTGATGCTGCTTAAAAATGATTTGTTTAATTCAATAGCATTTATTTTCAAACCCGCTGGAGAGTAAGAGGGTGGTATAACAATTTCTTGTTTGTGCTATTGCTATTGTATTTTTTGGCGAGAAGGTTTTTTGTTCTGACTGTCATTACTATTTCCATACCGATCACATTTGATAGAGAAACGATTATTCTTGTAATAATTGTCTACTTAATAGAGTAAATGCGTAGTTTTCTCAGTGGTTAGTTCACATCAAAAGTATTGTATTTATAATGACGGAAATGAAAACATCTTTAGAGTAGCTTAGCGGAAAAATCTCGAATTGATTTAAATTGATTTACACAAAAGCGGTTAGTTGCTGTTGTGCATTTTCTGTTACTGCATGACAGGATTTGCTATAAAATGAAACCTTTGGAACATGAGGATGACGGTTGAACCTAAATTGTATCAAATTGATCGAGAATTATAAATTTGTCGCTGATGAATAGATAGATAATGTGCATAAGAAATAAATTTATTGTCGCGGGACAAATAACATAATATTCAGAGCATTACTTAGAGCAAATTTAAATAGTTTTATTTTGCGTCACGAGAAAACATCAAATAATGTATCTTATACTCTTAGAGAATGACCTTTCTTAATCTTGACATTTAAATTCAAAAGAAATCTGATAACGGTGTGAAATCATAAAAATTTTAAAGATTTAATTAAATTGAAAGTAGTGACTTTGCTTTTTGTACTATGTTAATTTATGACAAGAAAATCTGAATAATTGGAAAGTTTTTCCCTTTTCGTGGCAATTTATTCAATTCTACATCTAATGCATGTGATCAAATGCAAAAAATAATGATAAGCCTCTTTGTTGTCAGTAATCTAAAATGAGACACAACTTGTTCAAAACTATGTTCTTGCATTTCAATTATACATATACTTTTCAAGGCTATTTTTTTAGAAAAGGTAGCAACTTTTATACCTGGACAGGACCAGGCATTTAATGGTAACTCAAAGCCAATGTTTCTGTCTGTTCAATCATGGAAAACAATAGCTATCCCTTAGAGCTAGCATGATCTTTGAATTTTATGAAATTCTTTAATTGTACATTAGGGACATGTCTACTTAGAATAATATGTCTTTCATCTGTCTCATTCTTGCATATTATTTAGTTTCAAAAACGCTTTTTCATTTAAAGATTTTTACCCTTTACAGTACCTCAGCTTAACAAGATATTCCTGTGGTGAACCTCAATTGCAAAGTATGCATTGCTATAACAAATCTTGACATAAATAATTATTTATATCTACTGCAGAGTGGCCCAATTTCATCAGACTCTCTATGATATTCAACATATTATCTTTGTCAATAAAAATTACCCACAATTACCCACTTAGTAATGTGTCGTCTGCAACAACAAACTCTTGCTATTTACCATAAATAATGACAGGAACAATATAAACAACCAATATATCATGTATTTGCTTCCCAAATTTGTCTGTCCATGCTAAAAATGTCACTTAGAAGTAACTTAAGATATCTTAAACTGATTGAAATTATTCATAAATGGATTTCGTTTGTAATTGAGTTATAGAAACTTTAAAAGATTGCAGACAATTTGGCATAAAAAAGTTGTATTTAACATTCTAGATATATTATGAGATAATGTGCGGCTGAAGCAAGTGTACAGAGAAATAAATATGTTGTAAAAATAACATACATAGATAATGTATTTTGTATTACATTTAAATTGTGTAACACTATTTTCAAAATATTTAAAAAAAAAATCATACAAGCATGTTGCTGTAAAAGTAAAATAAAAAACATATAAAAGTTTAAAATTAATTGTTATTCGATCAATTATATGGTAATATCATTCTGACAATTCAGGTATACACAATTAATTTTCAATTAAAATAATTGAACAAACCATCAGAAACTAATATGTTTTAAATAACCTGACAAAATATCTCAATTATATACTATAAATCACTAACGACAGTGCAAGCAAAAATTGATATTTTACGAAAGCTAATTCTGTGAGAATGCGCAATTGTAAAAAAATTAGTTTAATGACCAGTAGTGACATTTTAAGCTGTGATTGAATTTTCTATGATTGTATTGATGAACACCTACAGTATTATATGACAAAGTTTATTTTTAACTATTAATTTCTAACGATTGATCATCGAGTTCAATTAACGTCATCAGTTTTGCTGCCAGTTTAGTTCTGTAGGTGGTAACACAGAGGTAAAAGTTGTCATGATTTTACCTAAAATAGTATTTTTTTTACAATAAAACATCATTTATCTAAATTTGTATCTGCTAATTAAGGGATAATTTTTTTTATTGTGTCGTTGCAATCAGACATAAGAGTGCAATTAATTGATGCTGAATTTCAACATATATTTTATTTGAAACCAATAAAGTAAAATATAATTAGTGGAAGTAATCACATTAGGCCACTCTATACTAGTAATCTTATAGTCATAGTATTTTGGGTAGTCACATGCTTATAGTATGTTCAGTAATCACATGGTCATAGTATGTTGTTATAGTATTTTACGTAATCACATGCTAATAGTATGTTCAGTAATCACATGGTCATAGTATGTTGTTATAGTATTTTGGTTAATCACATGCTTATAGTATGTTCAGTAATCACATGGTCATAGTATGTTGTTATAGTATTTTGGGTATTCACATAGTCATAGTATGTTTGGTAATAACATGGTCATTGTATGTTGTTATAGTATGTTGGGTATTAACATAGTCATAGTATGTTTGGTAATAACATGGTCATTGAATGTTGTTATAGTATTTTGGGTAATCACATGCTTATAGTATGTTCAGTAATCTAATGGTCATAGTAGTGTTCTGTAGACTCTAATCACATGGTCATAGTATTAAGTATTTTGGGTAATGACATTGTCATCATATATAAGTATTTTTGGTATTAAGTAATGACTGTGGTCATTATAAGTATTTTGGGTATTGACATGATCATTATAAGTATTTTGGGTATTGACATGATCATTATAAGTATTTTGGGTATTGGGTAAGGATGATGGTCATTATAAGTATTTGGGGTATTGGGTAATGACTGTGGTCATTATAAGTATTTTGGGTAATAACATGGTCATTATATGGTGAGTATTTTGGGTATTGGGCAATGACATGGTCATTATAAGTATTTTGGGTAATTACATGGTCATTATAAGTATTTTGGGTAATTACATGGTCATTATAAGTATTTTGGGTAATTACATGGTCATTATAAGTATTTTGGGTAATTACATGGTCATATTATGTTTTCAGGACTCGCATGAGGCCATTTATATACCGTAATGGCATGAGGCTATTCTAAGTAGAAAAGTAATAATAATAGACCCTTCTATGTACTGTATGTTAAAGCTAATTTTGTCTGGGAGGATCGTATCACAGAACTAAATAGTTGCAGGTTTCATCAGAAAAGGACTTGTTCAGTCACATTTGTTAAAAAAGTACTTATGAGGTATGGATTCAAGCTCGTTTTATTCATCCTTGTGTGGAATTTAATGGAGAAGATAACTTGAAAGTATACATCAGAAATATAAGATTCCATGACGATGACAATATTTACCTGAATCAGCTTTAAATTTGATCAGGTGTTAAAATTCATCCAGGTAGAACTACGACAAATGAGTTTCTGTACTGAAATTGACAACTTTATAGTTACACCCTTACTAAAAAACATAAATCGTACTGATAACGCTATAAACATATTTGGTACTAAAATCTAAGATGTTAACCTCTGATAACAAATTTGTACAGTACACACCTGGGGGTGTCTTTTTACCAAATGTACTGTACTTGCTGAAATTATCCCCCTTTTAAACCATGTGACAACATAATCTCCTTGTTAAATTCACCAAGGGCAGATAACTAGTTCACTTGGATACCAGTTAAAGAGTTGTCTCCCATTGCTAAAAACTTTGAATTGATTTAAGAAATGAAAAAAGTTCTGTTCAGTGTAAGTTTTTATTTCTATTTAAAAAATAATCAAAACGCAATTGTTTTGCATTAAATCAATTACAAGGTAGAAAAGTATTTAACTATTTATTCGCCAATATTGTTTATATTTAGATAAAGTTCAGATACATGACACTAACTAGCGCTATTTCATTAATAGATAATAAGACATTGTAGAAAGAAGATCTCTGTATTAACAATTAATATAAGAAAGTGTCAAACAAAAGCTTTACATTTCCTTTCTCCTTATACCATTGATTGACAGACAAAAATAGAGTTAATTTTCTGGGCAATGTTATTAAAAGGTTATAGAGAAGTTGTTAATCAATAGATTGTGTTTCCAAATCAAAATCATTGGACAGGAGACTTATTTGTGAAACTGACATTGTATTTGATCTGAACTTGTATTGATTCCCGGCTAATTCCTAACAAATTATTACATCTAAAATATTGATTCAAAGAAGATTTAATAAATAATGAAGCAGATTCGCTTAGCAATGTTTCTTTTCTTCTTTCTATAAAATTACACTGATATGAATTTATAGAAGTTTCGTTGAAAGAGTTTTTTAATGTGTCTCAACGATCACGTAATGGTTGAGAAATTGAGAAGACATCATCAAGAGATGTTACATTATTGATGAAGTGATCATTAAATCAAGGATCATTTTCTGCCTTTTTCCCCTCAAATAGTCCTATCTTTTCTAATTGAGTGGTCAATAAGAAAGATATATTGACATTAAGATTCTATCTGATTGTACTGGTATCTTTTCTATGAATGAAAAATGAACCAGTTAATACTCTTTTGATTACATTAATGGTTTTGAGTGTTAATCATGTTAATGATTCAATAATGTTACCTATATTGATCAGTTAATGTATATAAATGTTAATAAAGATTAAATTATCGCAAATAAATGTTATGTAGCTTTTGGTGTAATTAAAAGGAGTGAAAATATTTATTAATGGCATTTAATGGCGACAGGTAATAAGAACTTTTAGATTTTGTAAATTGCAGAAAAAAAATCCAAAATGTTATTCTTCAATGAATGAGTCTTTGAACATGTATTTACAACCTTATGGTAGAAAAGCGTAGTATAATGAAATAATATGTAAAATTTAGAATGGAAATGTACATGCATTATAAAAGATAAAAGCTGCAGAATACAGAGATGACTATCTGTGAATTAATTTTCCACTCCACATTTAGATATTTAGGTAAAATAATTTCAGTGTTATTATAATAATATGAACTCTTCTTCTTTCAATTATTAATTTTTTTATTTCTTTGTCATGAAAGATAATTTTCTGAAAATGACATCTGAATGTGTTTATAATGGTTTACTTTTTTTAAATTGTTTTTTGGATGGAGAGTTGTCTCATTGACACTCACACCACATCTTCCTAAATCGATATATTCAGAGCAAGTCAATGCATAATGATACTCATCCCCAGCACTCTTTATAATACAATATTTACAAGTAATGGCTTCAGTAGTTCTTAGTTTAAGGTCACCTGAGTAACGACCAAGGATAGACAAAATCAGTTTATGTAAATGCGCTTATATAAATAATCATTTTATTGTACTTTATTAATCATCTAAAAGAAATTATCACTGTTTTAATTTTGTTATCAACCAAATCTAACACTTCTAGTCTGTTAGGATAAAGTGATTATTAAAAAGTTTTGTAAAACTTAATAAAAATATAAGTATGAACAATTACGAAATACTGATAGCTTATATTTAATGTTTGTTTGACATATGTGTCCAAAAGACCATTTGTAAAGTATGTTTTGCCTTCATATCTATAACTTGAAAGCCTATTACAGCATATTTGAAATCCATACTAAAACCTAATTTTACTGAAGACTCTTCAAATAGATATATATGTGTGATGAAGGTTTCAAGTGAACATCTTGTACAAGCCTCCACTCTATTGGGATAAAGGGATAAACATGTTTATTAATGACCGTTAGTTACATGTATCAGATCATTGAATGCACATAAGTTTTTTATTTAGAAAGTTTTGTTGGTTGTTTAAGTTTTTTCTTTGACACAAAATTACTAGTTTTTCTAGTATATGTCTGGTAATTTCTTGTCTCGAAGTGCAGAGAAAGTTGTTTACATTAGTTAACAAGAAAAACATATTTTGAAAAACCAGCCGTTTACGTTTTCTAAGTTACAAAACAACCTATTAATAGGGTAAATAATTGTTTGATTATAGTTCATATAACACTCCTGTAGAATCATTTTATAAACCTCAGAAACAAACGCATAAAATAATCTGAGTCTCTCAAATTGAAAAAGACAATACGAGCAAAAAAGCCGATTGCATTACAATCTTATAGTGCACTTGGGCATTTTGTAGGGCTGTTTGAACATAAATAGCATAGATCTTTAAATGAATGATTTGTTACGAATCTGTTGATTAGTAATTCCATGGTATTCCTGGTTGGAAATAGAAACTCCAATATGAAGTGAACAATAAGTAAATCAATTCTCCTCTGGATCAATGCTACAGCATCCATCAATTATTTAAACAATTGTCATTAGAGGGTTTGTTATAGTTAATTACAGATCTGATCAAAATGTCATATAATCAGATTATAGCGTATCAAGTTTTCTACCATATTTTTAATTTCCGTCTTGTTTTCATAATAGATATAGGAAGATGTGGTGTGAGTGCCAATGAGACAACTCTCCATCCAAATAACAATTTAAAAATTAAACCATTATAGGTTAAAGTACGGCCTTCAACACGGAGCCTTGGCTCACACATAAGATTGTTTCAGTAAACTTAACACATCCCTAGATGTTACATGTGAGTGTCAGGCCTAATCATTGTTTAAATATAAATATGTTGGTCCATGGAAGTGTTTTCAGTTTTGTTTGTTGAATATTATCTCGACAAATTATAGCTTTATAATTGGTTTAGACATTTTTCAAATACTTGGCATGAGTAAAGTTTTATCCTGTCCAGTTCTAGAGAAAAAGTTGCACATAACATTTCATTGCATATAAGAAAATAACCATCATTGGAAGTTGACCAATCAAATTTCTCCCCTTATTCTATCTGTGTACAAGGTTTAGTCACCATGTAACCTCAAGATTACAAAATTTTCTATAGAAATCACAAATAAAAAATAATGGTGTTTTGAAATACCCAAGTCATATGTTTATGACACAGAAATAGTTTTACTGCAATAAAATGTAGGATTAATTACCTACAACGGTCAAATTCAAGGGAATATTTTTTTAGACCTACTTTCGTATGCAACCAGATGTGACGTACCATGATTTGGTGGTATTACACCTAAAATCAAAATACTAGTATCACCAAATATTCTCCATAAACATGAGTTCTCCTTTGCTTAAAGAAGATGATTTTGTCCCATGAGATGTGCCATTACAGAGACAATTACAAGGATTATCTCCCTTTAAACAATTCTCCTTCCTAAGAAAATGATTTTGTCCCATGAGATGTGCCATTACAGAGACAATTACAAGCATTGTCTCCCTTTAAACAACAATCTTATTTACCAGATCCCAACTCTGTCATTTATATCAGATATTGACAGAATAATTATGTCTGATACCCTGTTTATTTGTTAATCAATACTCCAGCTTATTAGACGTTATTGTTTGCACTGGAGTTCTCATTTAGTGAGATGAGTAATTCACTATTGTGAATTAGATCCCGTCAAAGAGATAACATTTAGCTTGTAAATCAGAACGATATTTTATTCATATGTATCAATTAAGAATTATTTCAGATTCCATTTCGTTGTTTTTCATAGTAAAATGAATTTGATATTATTTTATTTTTTTATTGTATCAATTTATATCAATTGCTGCAACAATGCACCTTGTGAAACAAAGATGATATTGACACACGGCGCTGATTATAGCAAATCAATTACAGATAACAGCATCAGAAAGGAACAAACAATTAAATAGAAAGCTAACTCCTGCTTCCTATTGTAACCAAGGATGGATTATTACTTTGTCAACTTGTTTACATTAATAGGGTGAAATCTATTTTCTATTGATTAGAGGAAAGAATCGCTTGTTTTTAAATATCGATAAAGATGTTGATTAGGACAATCATATTGTTACTATGTCAGCAAACAACGCTATCTGATTTTTAGTTCAGGTTTTAAAAGGAAATGAATCAAGAGAATAGAAGAAGAAAAAAATACAATATGGAAATTAATTGGGATATTTCGAGAGATTTTGTAGAATAAACCTACGCAATTAAACGAAAAGATGCATTGATACTTAATGACCGTGTAATGTGGCAATTAATTTTCATTTCAATAATGAAAAGATTAAAATAGGAATACTATTGATATATCCGAACCTTAATTAATATTTAACATTTGTTCTGAAAGTGGATAAATATTTTGAAACAAGGGATGGCATAATAAAAAGAGTTTGTAGTAACATCACTCACTAATTTGTTGAGACAGAACCAAGTGATTTTGCAGATGCTGTAAAAGAACATGCTGCAAATAAGATTTTTATGCATGCTATAAAATATCCTTGCAATAAAAAAAATCATGCATTATGATCAGCCTTTGTCCTTTATTTCCATTATGTTTATATAAAATTTAGGAGCAAAACATATAAAAAGATTTTTTTAAGAATTTGTATTTTGACTACATCTGCATGCACAAATATTAAATTGCACTTTTTACCAGAAGTTAAAAACAAACTGTATATAAATGTTCCTACCTATGTAGACTACAAAATATCCAACTGTCATTTTGCATCACTCTTGATTTTTGGTTCAGTTAAACTATTCAAATTTCAATGGGATCTTTTAATTCTTTGAATGATGAATGGTAGTTCTGCTATTTTTTTATTCTCGGAAAATGATATGTCATGTTTTCCAAGTACTGAAGTTGTCATTTTTTATTACTTTTTGCTGGTTTGGTTTTGTGAGCTATGGGGAAAATTATATTTCATATTGTAAGTACATGTACCATATTATATCATCTGAAGGTTTTTAAATTTAAAAGAGATGAATGATTAGAGGGTTCTTTTTTCCATGTTATATAAAATTGAGAAAGGAAATGGGAAATGTGTCAGAGAAACAACAACCCGACCATAGAGCAGACAAAGCCGAATGTATTTCAAACTTTTTTTGGGTGTTTCTAGGGACCATGCTGCTTAAGGTGTATCATATGTAGTGTTTTTCCTTTTCTTTACTGGTGTCAATATGCTTATTTGGCTAATGTTTTGAAACAGTTCCTTAAATATCCATTGCTGCATCCCCCATTATTGAATTAGTAAAACAAAGAATGTGGCAAATTTCCATCTTATAAACCCTGCCAATTTGTGAATAAAGAATGTGCATCAATCACAAATAAAGCAGCAATCAATGTAATGTGTGATCTCTCTCTTATTCGTCAATTAACTTAATAGAATAAAGGAAAGACTTGTAATTATCATTGACCTCTCACAGCTGTCCAACAATACTATGACAGATTTCAAGTATTGATTGTTTGTCATATTTCAGAATAAAATCTATCTTTTAAAGTGTGTCGCTTTTGATTAATTGTCACTTTTGATGTTTAATTTTGATATGGTGTATAGATATCATAAATTTAAAGTTTGAAATCATTTTTCACAATCATGAATATATTTTTCCATTCATAAGATTGACAGGTGCAGTAAAAGTTCACTTTGTTTTTATTGAATGGTTATTTTAAAATGAATGTTAATAAAATCATTTGAAATTCAATAATTAATTTTGACAGTTTTATTTATGACCAGTGTAGAACCTTTATGTTCAATGGCATTGTAAGGGAAGAATGTTGAGGTTGTGGTTTAAAAACCTTCCTAGTTTGAACATTTTCCAATTCTATCCAAACTAAAAATAATCCGCAATCATTAAGATATGTTATCATTATTGTTTGATCTTGGAATTCAACATCCAATAGACCACAATTTAAGACAAACTTTTATTTTTTCTTCTTTTAAAATGTTAATTATGTGATTGTTTACCTCTATCTTTTATAATTACAGATTGTCAGTAGAGTAGCAGCCCAGCCTGGATATGACCTTGACCTTGGTTATAGGTTACTTGCAGTATGTGCTGCTCACAGAGAAAAGCTGAGTTCTAAATCTTCAGGTTTGTATTTAGTGTTGTGACATATTTCTTGTTGTCCTGGCATTATAAAGAAGGGAATAAATAAGAGTTATTTTGAAATAATTGCACGAGAGTTAAATTTTTGCAGCAGCAGTTATAAATGCTGGTGATAGTCTCTATCAGTGTTTTCCACCTCATTCATGGCTTCAAACAATCTTGTTGCCACGCATGCTACATCTCATGCCATTAAAAAAAAGTCACAGATGTGTAATCTATGGACAACAAGGATGTATTGAACATAAGGCCAAAAATTTGTAAAGCCACTTTATTGTTCAAAATTGGTGTACAATAGTTCAATTAAATGATATTTTGATTTTCGAAATCTGTGTAAAACATTTAAAAAAAGGTTCAGATTTAGTCGCTTCTGAAAAAACAACAGTAGATGCTGTTTTCTTCAAATTTGAAGCCTGGTAAACAAGATTGAAATTTTCTACAATACTATTGCAAAGAGTTATCTATCTTGAATGGCATGTACCTTCTCAAAACTTGACTGTCATTGCTGAATTATTTCATAAACACTCTTCCTGATTCAGTGCATTTGGATACCTCTGCAATTTCTTAACTTACTTGTACCGTTCCAGACAATTGTTAAGTATTTTAAAATTTGTTCGTAATAACTTTAAAATAAAAGTTTTAAAGTGTTTTATTTGTATTTCATGTTGTCTTATACTGCTTAGGTCAATGATAACATTGTAAGTTCAAAAAAGTTTAACAGACATGATTTATTTAGACATGTATATAAATACAATAACATTATATTGTTGTCATGCTACTAGATGATAAACTGCTCCTTTATCAAAGGATGATAATAAATATTATTAAATAACCAACTAAGTATACCTTATACATTGTATTTGTATTTTAAATTCTCAAGATAAACACATTTAGTGTAGCATCACAAGCTATTGATTTTTATATTGATGCCCTATAGATGATAAATATGACTGTATTGTCCCATTTAGATTATAGTTTCTATTTTCATTAACTGAAAAACCTCATTGAATTAAGTATAGATTTATGTTCACTGAAGCATGGCATTAGATGTTGGGCAGATCACTTTGTCTGTATTTTGTACTTTATCCTTAATAATTATAAAAATATTGATATTGATCAAATCATGTATGAATTGTATTATATTTTTATTTGAAGAGTTATTTCCCCTTATGTTATATGACAGTGCTTATTGTTTGTTATTTCTAATCCTTTGTATAAAAGAGTTCGAATAAATGTAAGTTTTACTGAAGTTTTGATAGCCAAATACTTGATATGTATAGAAGTTTGAAAGAAAGCAAATCAAAACATCGTAAATTAATAATAATACTTAAAGAGAGATGACAAGAATCACGAAATATATTGAACAAAACAAGACCACACCAACACACATAGCTCTTGCGTTCAAAAATATAACCGTACAAAGACAGACTACAAGAAAAGACACATGGTACAATCTTGTGCATGAGAACTCTTACTGACACTAGAAACTTTATTTTTTATCATATTATAACTTATCAGTGTCTACCATTTACTGGACTTTTTTTTAAAAGATAAATATTTAATTTTTATTTGAAAACAAAACACTGATTTTGCAAAAAATCACTGTGAATCTGATGAAATAAAATATCTTAAGACCATATACATAAACATTTGTTGCCAAAAATAATCGTGACTTTATTCTATCAGTTTAAATAATTCATAATATGATTATAGATGTACTCAATACATTTATCAATTTTCCTGGGGCCACTTTCTAGACGATTGATCCTATGATTGTTTTCTTACATATTCAATAACCAAATAACCATATCAAGTTACAATAAAGAACAAAAATGATTGACGTCGGCATAAAATTTAAGACTTACAAGTAGAAAGGTTCATATATATTTTTTAAGAATTAAGTTTAAATACTTATTTCAAGTGTACAATAGGTCATTTAGTTAATTGTTTGTTAAATGACTTTTCAATGTCTTATCTATAACAAAAAGTTTGTACTGATTTTACTCGGCCAGATATCTGTGTGATTGACAGGTCTCTATTGACAAATTATACAGGTAAATTTACCTATAATTGGCAAGAATCAACATGACTTAAAGGTGTCCTCTGTGTTCATAAGTAACCTAATTCTATGCTTACACTTTAGCAACAAGCTGACAACAGTGTGTGTTGATTATTGATTTCTCAACTATAATTCATCTGTGATTGAAATAATTTAACCTTTTAAATGTGCATCATTTTCTTGAATTATGTAATGGTTTGTTATAACTGTGTCTAGCTACTTTTATATAATCTTTGAAATTTTCCAATTGCATAATTTACCTCCTCTATTTAAAAAATAAAGTCAAAGTCCATTATATCAGTCATTTGATGATTAAAAGTGGAAAGCAAGTCTTGCTAGCAAAAGAATAAAAAAAAATAACTTTATAAGCACAAGTTTCTTCTTCTGCTAAATAAAGGCATCATTAAAATACTGCTGTCTGCACAAGTTTCTTCTTCTGCTAAATAAAGACATCATTAGAATACTGCTGTCCAACAGACCTAAGTCATCAATCATGAGGTGATTGCAAAAACTCAATTTTCAATATGGATTTTAATAAAAGAATTAAAAAAATAACTTTATAAGAACAAGTTTATTTTTCTGCTAAATAAAGGCATCATTAGAATACTGCTTTCCAACAGACCTAAGTCATCAATCATGAGGTGATTGCAAAAACTCAATTTTCAATATGGATTTTAATAAAAGAATTAAAAAAATAACTTTATAAGAACAAGTTTATTTTTCTGCTAAATAAAGGCATCATTAGAATACTGCTTTCCAACAGACCTAAGTCATCAATCATGAAGTGATTGCAAAAACTCAATTTTCAATATGGATTTTAATAAAAGAATTAAAAAAATAACTTTATAAGAACAAGTTTATTTTTCTGCTAAATAAAGGCATCATTAGAATACTGCTTTCCAACAGACCTAAGTCATCAATCATGAGGTGATTGCAAAAACTCAATTTTCAATATGGATTTTAATCATTCGATATGTAAAAACTCAATTTTCAATATGGATTTTAACTATTTTGATATGTAAAGGTATTTCACCTTTTTCTGGTTGTACTCGGTAATATGAAGTTTAAACTACAAATCAAAACACAACCTTGGACTTTAGTCCTTATATATTCATGAAGGTTATCTTTATAGCACTAATGTTATATTATATGATATCTCCACTAAAAACAACCCAGCTCATTTGGTCATATTCATACATAAATGAAATAGACAGGACAAAAAAGGATGTAGCAAGTTTTACTATTTTTTGGGGCAAATTTCAGGAATCAAATAATGACTCTTATCATTGCACTTTCCTTAGGCTTTATGAAGTTGTATTATTTTCTCTGACAGTAATAGCATAAAGATCTGCAAATTCCCATTCTTATTCCACTGATTGTTATAATTCTTTAACATATTGAACATGATTTTTAAATTTTGAACAAAAAGCCATTTGAAAAATGCACCAATCTCCTTTGGTTGATTTCAAAAATCTATTCTTTAGGATGAATGTTCACACTTTAAGCTGTGGTACAATAACTTTGATCATTAATGACACTTACAAGATGACCAGAGAAGTAAACTAAAGATTTGATTGGAACAGTATACAGAAAAAGAAAGCCATTTGGGTTCTTATGCCAAAAAAATGTTATAACGTTGCATTCCAATAAAATTCATTGTGCAAACATTGGTTATGAGGATGTAAATAGTTGTTTCCATACAGGTCGTAATCAATGTGAAAGTTGATTTTCTGAATATGTACGAGTTGAAACAAATGCAGTGAAGCTTTCAAGTGGAAATTCATGATTTTTCTACAATTTGATTGAATGCCAAGAATAGTAAGATTGTTATTTTGTAAATTGACTTCAGCAGTTTCCAGTTATATTTTAATATTATCTCCATGAAATCTAAATCAAAACAAATTTGAATTATAATCTTGGTAACTTTGATAACTATTGAACAACATGGACGCCAAAACGACTTGACCATTTCATTGACAAGATTTTCAAAGCTTTGTGGAGTACATTATGTTTTCCAACAAAAAGTATTCCAATGGGTGTCTAACGTGCATCCCCACTAGCTTTCCATCTAATGTTTTCATGCAGTTGATCTTGGAATTCGAATATAGTCTTTAGATAAGTAATGGTCTGAATCATATTAAGTACTGATGACACAAAAGAAGCATAAAACGATGATAAAGTCTGCAGTGCCTGTTGTAAATTTATTCTTGAGTGTAACATACCATATATCTTACCTCTCCTCTGTCATTTTTGCGTTTCAATTGACACGATTTTATATATATGATATCATAGATTCAAGTGTATCCTTAATTAGAAACCACTCTTACTGTGTTATGTTGAATAAGTACTAACATCTACACTTGCTAAAGTATCTACAGTTGCCATTACGTTTTGGGCTGATTATTGTCTCTTTTGACAAGACATTTTTACTCAGATGTTGATCCAACATAAGGTATATTTGACATTTAAATTAGTTCTATTCGTGTTTTTTGATTCATGCTTCTTGAAATGGCTATATAATTTAATGTCAGTTCATGTATGAATAGCAACTGATACTTACCCTATGACGACCCAAACCTTACTCAAAACGGCTGCTTACAAAAATCGTGTTGAAGTCACTCATCATCGATAACCTGAGATTAACAATCAACATGCTTTAAACACAATAATTATTCCTTTAGGTTTTGCTTTTCTTTTTGTTTACCTGTCAAAGCTGTCTGGTGTATCCTCACTATTTTTTAATGAAATTGACAAATGCATCCAAGTATAATTAAAATTTACGGTATGCTTACTATTAAAATTTGATTTTAAGGACGCATATAGGATGGATCTAATAAAACCAAAGTTAAAACATTTAAGGTTGAGGAAAAACAGACGTGAACCAAGCCGAAAAAACGACAAATAGACAAAACAACAGTTTACAAAACACTTACAGAAAAATAGAAAACTAAAGATGGACCAAAAACTTGAGAGACACGTGTGGTCTAGGAAAGAAAGCAGATCCTTATCCACTTGTGGCACCCATTATGTGGTATCCTTTAATTTCAAGATGAATTTGGAAGGTGTGTTCAGCGTATTTAACCGACTTTAAACTTTTATTTTATTAAGTAAGCTAGCTCCTTTTTAGAGCTTCATATGAAGTCTGACTCCTGCAAATTATTACGAAAGCGATAAGAGGAACACTGATTGTTCTCTGAAGAAGGTTGACTACTTGTATCTGTTAAAAAAAAGCGTACCCAGCAAACACACCAAATATGTTCAACTCAAGCATCCCCGTATGTGATATCTGATTCTTATGACTTTTTGATAATATAGAGTGTTTTATTACGAGGCAAAATGCGAACTCTCTTATAACCTTTGGATTGAAAAAAAGGTGTTGATTTCTTGATAGCTCTCATTGTTTACAATGAAATTTGAATAAATGATATCCCGTAATAGTTGAAATAGTGTATCCTTTCAAGATGTTCATATACTTCTGCATATGTTTGTCAAGATTTCTTGTAAAACGATATCATTTAAGATGAGAAAGTGTTGAATACTCTCATGGCAAACAGCGCGGTGTACTCATCTCTAAAAGCTAGAGTTAACTTCATCAAAATGTATAGAAATAAGCACAATCATTGTTATCTTAGTGTGTTTTATGAATTGCTTGTTTTTTCTTTGATATTGAACTTGTGTCTCGTGTATTTGATTTTATTTGATGGGAAACTGGTATGTCTGTTTGATAGTGAAAAGAGATATTCAAGACGCATTTAAGATGATTCAGATAAATGTATGGTTTAAAAATAAAACAGATTATGTAGAGACGTTCCCAAATATAAATAAGATGCAATAGTAGTTTTCCAATTTAATATCTTAAATCCATTAGAATCCGTATATTTTACTTAGAGGAAAAAAAAATAACATGCCATAAAGGAAGTAACCGTATAACCTGTATATTGTTGATTGAAAAAGTTGATGTTTAACTATTTCCATTTCAAATTTTCAAATTCCATGGTTTTTCTGACGTGTCAACATATTTGGAGTAAAGCTTTAAAAGTGAGACAAATAAAAAAAAATCGTTTTCCATATAAAAAAAGGATCATTGCGGGAGGTTATATCCAACTGGTATATTATAATTTCAGGACACAGATGACATTGTTAATTTGATTCTATGCTCGAAATTTCAATACATATGATTAGCTGTAGACTCGTTTAAGGTATCAAAATACAAGTGCCTATCTGTTCTAGTGCTAACATTGAATTGATATTTTCAAATTTGTTATCCTTTAAGTGGTACCTACATGAATGTGCATTGTGCAGCAATGATACAGTATTGTCGGAAGATCAAAAGAAGGAAGTTGAGATAATTGCCAGTCAATCATTTATACCGGTATCATGTTGATCTATTAGGAATATTACTTCATCAATACATTTTCACCTACAATACTTAACTACATTGTTGCCAGTTATATTCATTTATCAAGTGTATCAAAATAGATTCCGGATAATTATCTGCTGTAAGTTTGTTATAAACATAACTTCTCTTGTTGGCTTATCAACAAATGGGGCTGTAATGGGGTGTTTGATATCAAGAGATACACACGCTTACTAGCAGGATCTCTGTTGGAGTGTACATTTCTTTGTCGATAAAAAAGGCATTCCTCAAGAGGTTAATTTAATATCAGAATGTGTAAGACGCTACCTTTAATTTTATTTATTGTAAGAGGTACGCATTGCCATTAACAGATTGTGAAAACATTGCAATTTTCGAAATATCGAACACAATTAGCTTTAGTTCTCCTGGACTCGAAAACATATTTATCTCAATTAAATGATCTGCATCACATCAACTTCATTAACTCTCATTCTTTAATTTAAATATTGAAGCCAGTATAAGCAAACAAACTTAGACTACTAGAATTCTCAAATATAAAACACCAGACGTCAAACTTGTTCCATAAGTACCAAAGTTAAGATTATTGACAGCATGTCTGAGTTTTTGTTGTTTATGTGAATATTTATTAAATGCCTAAGGCTAAAATGTAACAACGTGTTGGTGAACATGTACCAATGTAGATATTGACCATATCCTGCTAAATAATTTAATAATTTGAATTTGTACAAGGCATTTATGTCGACCTCAGCAACAGCACCTTTATTTTAGTCGTAATCGAATTAAGTCTATTAAAACATTCATAATATAACCTGCAAAAACTATGATGTTATTGTTTACAAATACGTTTCATCTGGTCACGCACCTGTTAAAATATCTGCAAATAAAGATATAACCATGATCTTTTCAATGCGGCTTACGAGATGCAAATCACAACAACAACAACAACACAATGATCAAAATACAAATTAAGAGTCGAGATAAGTGAATAAAGTGATTTCAACACTAAAGCAAGGTTTATTATTTATTGCTTAAAATCCTCAATAAGTTATCTCAATTGCCCTTGTCAAAATTTCAAAGGTATTTAAATTAATGGAGCATATCATGTTAAACTGATTTGATGTAATGAGTGAATAATTTTGTTTATTAAATAGTGTACACAAATAAGGGTGGTGGCTTTTTAATACGAAGTATTTTTATCACATCGCAACAACATGGAAACGCCGCGGTCATATGATAAGATGATGTTTATGACCTCAGAAAGTTGTGAGCAATGTAAAGAGTATAATACGTATCTTTTCATTCATCTGATCTTTAGTCCAGATTATTTCTTCGATGTCTTATGGAAAAGTATGATTAGTTGGTTGATTGATTGACAAAAAGGGGCAAATAGTTGCTGTTAATACTATAATATATTATCTACACGGTAATATGTATCCCCATTACGTTTTTTTAAATATATTTAAAGTATATAGATGAACAAATGTGTAAGTGAAAAAGTGTGCATAACCTCTAATTTGGCTATAATGGAAGTAGACTCTGAAGTGGGAACATAACTTGAGCTCACAGTATGAATTTGATCCGACTGTCATACAAGTGAGAGGTTTAGCAAGCTATAAAACCAGGTTTAATTTAAAACTATTTACTACATAAGAAAGTCAGGAATATATCATTTGTTTTCCGTTCGTTTAATGTGTTTGGACTTATGCCATTTATTTGGGGACTTGTGATTTTACTTTTATATTAATATATTTAGGACTTAAACACAGATACACGTGTTTGTATACATCTGATATATGTGCAAGCTAGACACGCAGTTGTATGGAACTGTAACCGTATTTCAGTATTTTTAGGACGTCTTAACGTAATGCAGTACTGTAGGCTATATTTCCAATGCACAAAATTGTACATTAGTGACACTGAATACTGTCATTTTATCCTTTTAATCTTGGATCATACCTGTCGTTCATTTAATTGCATATACTTGATTTTGGTATTTAACAAAGTCACTTCAAAAGAATAAAGAGAAGCTTCCTTTCCACTATAATTGTCTTGCAACACCTAAACAATTGACTTGTTATATTTGTGCTCGCTGTTGAGGTATGTTAGAAATTAATAGCTTTGAAAAGTATTGTTGATTCAAAAACATGTTAAACAAACATCTGTGTAAAAAGATTTTCACAAGATTACATAATAGCATCTTAACAACGGGCAAAACTACATAATACATAAATCAACTTGGCTTCTGAATATGTTTCTTTCTTTCGTTACATATCAAATTTCTTTTTCATTTCTTGATAAAATGTCTTCATTTGCTTTTAAGAAAAAACAACAAATCGGTGAAATATTATCTAGTAAATTGTGCCAGTTACAGCATCAATCAACTAAATGCATGAAATATGGATTCGTTTTAAAGATGAACTACTTTAACCTTTTGTTAGGTTGTCAGTACAAGCAGAACAAAGGCAAAACAGCCTGATTCTTTAGAGGACATCTGTCATGCTAAACAAATCAAACATTTAAACAGATTGTGGCGAAGAACACAAAATATTTCTCGATATGAGTCAAATTTTAATTTAGTAACTTTAAAATACACGTTATTTTATAAAAGGATGCATCAAAATGAAAGTTGTATTAAAACAGTGTATGGCTTTGGTAAATGGAGAGGAACTTCGAAAAGCCCAAAGACGCAACATTTTATGACTGTGACAGTTGTTGGTAAAATTTGCGAAAATCTTGTTCAGCTCAAAAACATATGCAAGTTGATGAGGAGACACGTTTGTTATGCAAAATTCCACGCCCTAACATTCGTGCATTGACTATACGCGAAAATTTTAGTAAAATTTAAGTATCGTTTTACAAAAATATCTGAATGCCCGTCAATCAATTGTTCCTTATCGGCTCTTTTTACACTTGAAGTACTCCATTTAATTGAAAGGTTAAGGGAGAAACATTTCTTTGCTTAGTGGGGTTCACTAGAGATACATTTCGAGCATCGCGAATTGTTAAGTGCTTTATATAACGAACTACAATGCATAAACTCACACCCAATTTACTCAGCAAAAGATATAAATGTCCAAACACGTTGCGTGTATCAATTGATATTGAAAGTCCTAAAGATTAACACCCTACCCGTCATAGACACCTCTCGGTAAGTGAATTAAAAAGATACTTGACCGCATCGATGGATAATGGAGATGAATAATTTACCTGTCACCTGTTTACAAAATGTATTGATGGCTTGTAAAGATTTAACTGTTTGTTTTCTGTGTGAACCTAGGTGAAGGCAAAGCTTCTTTAGTAAACATGTTTCGGTGCTCTCCTGGTCAGGCTTAGTATAGACTACCGGAAGTAAAAAAATTGTGTGCGTTTGAATCTGATAATTTGCACAGTATGCATAATGATATATGTTATCTTCAGATAGTGAGAAAATATTTATATGAAATTTACACGTATAATTTCTTTATGGACCTATGCACTGCTTGGTATTCTTTTAAAATGGTAGTTTTTGCTGGTGTAGTTTTAAAAGGGGTATGAGAACGATAGACTTGTTTTATGTGTCTGTATCATCAATCGAAAAGCCTCATCAGTCAGAGCATGTTTTTGTCGTTTGCGGAAATTTCTTGTTGAATGTAGAAATGTCGATTTAGAACTTTACATTGAATATGTAGACACCTGCCTTTTATACCTTACATTGTCCTCTTCTTGTGTTGTGTTTTATGTGAAATTGGGTTGTTGTCTCGTTGATGCATATACTGCACATCTCAATTAATCCATGAACATTAGCATTGCTTCTCCGACCTGTATGCTCATATACCTTTGTCAGCCTGAAAGCACTTTCTTTTATCAGTACATGCTTACTTTCGGGTTTAAAGTCATTAAATACATATCAATTTCTTTTATAAAATCTTGTAAATAGATATAACCATTTTAACTATAACAATTATTTACATTTACTCCATTTTAAATAATTTAAATAAAGAGACTTGGGTTTTAAATTATGAAATAATAATTTGTCTTACATTGTTTGTATAGGGAAGTTTTTATACACTATCTGTGAAAGAAGGTCAGTGTGTTAACCAGACTGTGATTAAATATAATATTATTTTATATATTGGGTCATATTGTAATATGTTTAACAACCAGAACTTAAAACATTGTCCTTAATGAACTGCATAATAATAATATGAATGCATTTTACAGAAAGACAAAGCCATATGAAGAACTATTTGCACTAAATATCGTGATTTCATTTGTTTTCACGGCATCTGCAAATACTTCATACCAATAAAACACCAAGTCAAAAGTTTCCGGCCATTCTTTTAAAAGAGGGTTTAAAGAAATTATCTATATTATTATTTGAAAATCTTATTTGCTGTTTGCATCAAATTGCGTCCCATTGTACACATATTAAATAGTTCGTTTGGTGTCTGCTTCATGTCCAGTGGCAAGAAATTCGTGCAGTTTCAAGCCGTTGGAAAAGATTCAAGATTAAAGGTTTACCGGGCCTAATGACGGCCGGGGTTAATTTAGGTTGCCACTGTTAAGCACTGTCCATCATTTGAAGTCTACATGTACGCATGATGCTCTGTGGGAAAACAAACACGAATTCAGCTGAAGGTTCACTGCATGTTGGAAATGAGAGCCCACTGGCTGCTGGCCTAAGAGGGGCCCGCACCCGTCACGCTTCAATAATTCCCTATTATAATCATAACCTTGGGGTCACCCATATCGAATCACAGACAGAACCGTTAGTTTAGGATTACGTCGATCAGTGTGCTCAAATAGTCTCAGTGAAAAGGCTCGGATAAGTTACATGCAGTCAAGGTAGATTACTTGCGATGTTTTATCCATGGGCTCAAACGACCCCAGTAACGTTATAAAAACCTCAACTATTCTCTTAATGATCACTGATGACTTTATCTACATGTAAACGGTTGTCACCTTTGGTTACCTGTTGTCAACCTGTACGTGATCACCTGTTATCTTTTATGGCCGTGTAGTGGTATTTTAATTCTTTGTAAAGATGACAATATCTTACTTGATACCTTTTAACACGCAACTTAGCCACTGTTGATATTTTGATGATACTCATCATGCTCGTTTATACACTGATGTTTATATAAATAGTAAACAGTTTTAGCTCACCTGGCCAGAGGGTCTGGTAAGTGTTGTTTTTTTCTTGCGATAAAAAATTCAACCACAAAGTTCAAAGACGCTCGACCAATGCCTACCCCTACAATGGCAATAAAACAATTTTCAAATTAAATGGTATTACTCTCTGGCTGTACACAGTGAAAAAAAAACGGTTGCAAATCACTGAACCAAAGATTTGTAAAGTTACTATACCCCTAGCTGCCAACGTCCAATAATACCGTGACGAAACGTGTTAAACTATTGGTATTTTAAATTGTACGCTGAAGTGGTTCAAAAATAAAATAATGTAAATGATGCAAAAAATAAAATCAGAAACAATATCTAATGTCTCTGGAAAAATAAAGTCTAATTAGTAACTTTAGTTCTGTAACTGTCCAAAAGATTAATGTCTAAATTTATTTTGTAAAATCAGCAGCCTATTTGCAGATAATTAATTACAGAATACATTATTAAATTGTTTATTTATTGCATATTAAATGTCCTGAATGATAAACAGTTCAAAAATATTTTTACCTATGAAATTATCCCGCCCATTCAAATATATTGTAATACGTCAAACATCAATACTGATTTGCGTTGTCTTGTAAACCTTTGCGTAGTTAGACATACCACGCATTACAAAAGTTTGTACGCATCCTCGATCCGGGCCGGTGCGTATGAATATTCATCATGGAGAACCCCATTGTGTGTTGAAGTGAATAAGATACTTTGTCAAGCTAACAAGTTAGTGATATCGTTAAATAAACTTTAAAGAGGAGTTTTGTGCAGCATTATACAACTATTTACGACTCATCGAGAATATTGTCAATGTGGATAAAGGAGAGATTCTATCCGTGAAGAAATATGACGTTAGGAAAGGGGTATGTATATTGTCTGTTCGCGTGCTTTTTTGATAAGATTACCGGTGTTTTTGTAGCGAGAGCTGATTATTTAAATTGCCTATCAGCTGAGTCTCAGTTTGCACTGCTGTGTGAATGATATAAATAACAAATCATATAATCGTTTGCATTTACGTGATTAGAAGAAGATAGAATTTTAAAAGACAAAAAAAAAACTATCAATAACAAATCTATTTTTAGAACAGCATGTGCTAGACGTAAACACAAGCACGTTGTCGGTGTTGCGCAAGAAGTTTATGATAAAAAGGAAAGTTAATTAATCATTTAAAATAATATAATATGTATTAATATGGAATATTTTTAAATGAATATTAGATTTGTCAGAATTAATGCATTTATCTGAAATTCAAGCCAAGACTTTATATGCAGATATCATGTACATGTAGTTGCCATTTTTTGAAAATCTTATAATTTTATCTTTTACTTGCTTTAGCATTATACTTGACATAGTTTGGGTGATTTAACTTTAGCAGTTTGTCTTGTGATGTTAATTTCATTACAGTGATATTCTAGTTTGTGTCTTGAAGAATTTTGTTTACAAACCACAAATAAGTTATAAATTTCTTTTGAAGTATTAGAAATTGCATTAGTTCACTGAAATAGTATCACAATGCGTTTATCATTTCATTTTATATTTTACATTTTTTTTCTGACATAAATTAGGGTCCAGCAAATGCCAGGTAGTAGATATTGTATTTACTTTATAATTTGTTTGTTTTCTTTTTTAATCTGGACATGTATAAATCTCTATATTTGTCCAGTTTACCTGTACACAAAAGTTTATGTCATAAAGTGGTCTATTTACGATGAGTTAGGTGTTAGTGGTGACAACAGTAAAGTCAAACAAAATAATGCCCCAGGGAACTAGCTGTAATCATGTCTTCTAAATGAGCATATCTTTGGATTAACTGATTAAATTACTGGTGTTGATATAAGATCTTTTTAATGGGATACTACTATCTATCTACTTGTATTGATTTTTAGGTCTCAATTTGTATATCTATAATGACCACTATGGCATTTTTATAGATACTGGAGTACTTGACACTTTTTTTATTTACCAGATTTAAATAGGTTTTTAATACTCTCCTGATCATTTTGGAACTACATCTGTACTGTACTGAACGTACATTTGAAGGTTACTTGATTTTAAAAATGTAGAAAGATAACAAAGAAAAAGCTTATAAAAATCAGAATGTATGTGAATACAAGTAGTGATACAGTAAAAAAAAATATCTGGAAACTAAGAATCTTCTAAAAGAGGGAGAGACTCTTATATGAGGCATTTTAAAATTATATTAAAAATAGTTTGCTCATGTAAGAACTATGACTTTCTTACGAATTAACAGTATATATGGAAAGGGTGCACATGTAAGTGTTGGTGTTGCTCTAAAAACAAGATCTAAAATTAAATTCATGATAATGCAACTTTGCTAGCAAATGGTAACACCTTGTCCTGTCCACTCAAGCTCAAGTGGACATTATCTTAACCCTTGGCTAGCATAGATGCATATATTGATAGTAGTTTGTTTTTAGTCTTATTCAAGCTTGATGTTTGACATTTTATCAATTTACTATTCAATTAATGTATTGACCAATATTAGTGGTTATAATATGTGTACAAGTTTAGAAATTAAAAAGATCATTTCAATATAAAGAAAGGTTCATAGAACGTGACTGTAATTTTCTTGTGCGTTTCATCATTTTCATGTTGTACAAATTCCGATTATAAAGGCAATGATAGATAACCATTTAAAGAAGATACATGATAATACACCCTGTTTAAATAAACAAAGCTAATAGTCTCAGTAAGTGATAAATTGGATAAATATTGATTCTCTCACCTGTAATCATGTTAACCTGTAGAGAGATACAGAAAGTGGTGCAAGGGAGGTAATCTACTCTTTTTCAATCAGATGAAGATTATTTGTATTTGCATTGTCACAAATAATCTCAGAGTTTAAACTGGACAGCTTTTGTGAATTTTGAACTTTTTTGATTACTCTCATTTTAAATCAAGATTTTTGTAGAATTTACTTTAGGTTTTAGTTATTTAAATTTTATCTTCCATCGAAAGAGGATTTATTACTGAACAGCAAGTTAAGGACCGAAGTTCAAATGCCCAACACTATTTATCAACATGACAAATTTACTATTTCATCATTCAGTGAAATGATGACCATACTAAAATATTGATGTTTTGAGTTATGGTACATGTAATATTTTTTCCTTCATATATTTAGATTTTGAGAGCAATGATTATGTCATTAGATTTGAACAGGTTTTCTAGCATGTACATGTATGATTGAAGCACTTGTGAGCAGCATGTACAGCAAAGCAAAGACCAGAGGAAGAAGTAGAATAGATATTCATGTTCAATTTGTATTTGAAATAGTGTTCATTTTTCATTTGACAGTTCACTTAATGTATTTGATTTTTAGTGAATACTTTATGAAGTTTTATTAGTTTTGCAGACCAAGATGAGCTGAAATTAAGATTTGCTTCATTATATGCATCAACCACTATTTGTCAGGATATGATGAGACATAGTAAAAGTCTTATTTTAACTTACTTATGTATCTTTTTAAGGAACAAAATTCCTGTATACATTATACATTGTCATTTGTAACCCAAGATATTTATTTATTGACTTAAAATGGATTTGATGTTTAAATTGCCTATTTAGAATATTTAATCTTATTCCAATCTTATTCTAACAATGTTCATTGATCACTAAGCATCTTCCATGTTTTAAATTATCAAAAGTTGAAAGAATTTGTTTTTACCTCAATCCTCTTAGAAGCTGCAGCACAATTCTTTAACAGAAAGCTTTGTCTGAGTTATTTTTTTTATAGTAAATAGGGATGTGCATGTGAGGTCCCAAATTTGTGAGGTCCAATTCTGACTTGTGAAATGTTATAATTAATTTTGTTGAATATATATAGATACTGGGGAAAGTGACTTAAGAAATTTGCCTGATTTCTTATTTATGATATAAAATGTCTTGACAGATTTGTTCTTCTTTGGCAAAATTAAAAAAATAAATATGTATTACAGAATTACATCATATAAACCACTTAAACTATCTTGGCCGCAATGAGAGCACATTGTATTACGCAAGACCTCTATATAGAATACATCATTTTATTTTATATATTTTTTCTATCTGAAAACCAGTAAAATGTTACAGCTCTTGACATGATTTTTTTTTGCTTAGTTATAAGAAAAGCTTGGTGAGCCACACACTTTTACTTCCTGGTTGAAAGGTTGTACAGATCAATTTTCTGTTTCTGACATTAAACATATATTGTATGTAAACTGAACATGTGAAAACTTCTGATTAATGTCAACTTGGTACAATTGACCTATGAAGATGTTAAACCTTGAATTGACTATGTACATGTAATACGAATATTTATATTTTCTATAACTTAAAGTTTATCATTGGTCATTTGAATACATGTATTAATTGTACAATTATTTTGCACTGCTTATTGATGGTTAATAGGATTATTTGTGGGTGGTCTTTTTGCCACCGGTACTGGTAGTTGAATCCCTTTTGGGGCTGAACCAGACTTAAAAAATGGTTATTTAGGAGAGAGGGCAGTCTGACTTGTCTGCTTGGAGTCAGAATACTGCTGAATTTATTAGGTTATTCCTTAGGTAGCAGGATATATTTGTAACATATTTTAGAAATCATTTATATTTACTGTTCTCAAAATTCATGTCATTTTTGCACCAGAGCAATAATAAGCAGCCTTCAATCAATCCTACATTCATGTAGTTGTTAAAAAAATTGAGCACACACAAAATTGAAAAAAAACAAAGAAATACTTTGCAAATCGTTTGTAAACATGTTTATTTGAAGAGTTTTGCACACTTTTTTATATGCAACTTATATACAGGAAATTCACTTCACACTATGATCTAAAAACAAAATAACAAAGAAAACAGATAAGTTAAACAGAGAAATTACTTGCAGGAGTTAGTTTAGTGCAGGGGTGCATTTCTTAAAGACTGATTTATGAGTTGGCTCTGCGCCAGACTTGGGTGTTGTTGTGGAGTCAATTTCACTTTACCTATATTTAATATTTCTTACTTAGCCAGATAATTCATGTACCTTAGTATAAGTAATTGAAAAGGTATTCAGAAACTTTTTATTGCAGTAAATTTTGCAATCTTGTTAACTGTTCAACACTTAATGTTTTGTAATTGAAAACTCTAAGCGTATTTAGATCAAATTAAAAAAAAAACGATAATGGAATGCAGAATTATGTATTAATTGTCTGGTATCTGATCAGATACTGATGGTAATCTGAAAATTATGTATACATAAATCTTGTCTACAAGAAAAAAATATATATGTTGAAACAAAGAAAGATATAAACAAAGTTATGAAGATATAGATGTGTGAAGTTGCGTAGATTTCTTTATACTGTCTGTTGTAAGTTTCGTCTTGAAATTTGTTTGAAAGATGATATTTTTTCAACACATTGAAAAAAATGGATCCAATATATTGAAGTCTAGATATGTTTCAACACATTGATCAAAATGCATCCAATATATTGACATCTACAAAAAATGTATGATAGAGATACTTGTATTTATTTATGTTCGAACTAAGATATCAGAAATATTAACATTACATGTTCTTATAGATTGTCATGTAAAGTGGTTGATGTATGAGTTCTTGACATAGTGGAAAGATAATAATTAATTTGTTTCAATGATTACACTTGTAATTAATGGCATATTTAGCTGTGTTATCTATGAGTTTGAAATGACAATAGACTAAAAAAAATGTATTTTGCAAATCTTCACTGACTCTTAAAACATCTTGTAAGCTGTATTTGATAAATTCCACAATGTCAAAACTCTTTCATCGTTTCTTTGTATTTGTTGGATATTTAGCATGTTCACCTGTGAGACAGGTATTTAAAGGTCAACCTAGCGGTCACTTTTCTGACCTATTGACTGTCAGTTGAGCGTATATTGTGTGGTCAACACTACATAGATTTCCCTGCCAAATTAAGTGATTTTTCGGTCTGTTTGGCTAATAGAAATGATAACATGGGTTAAATATAACAGATTTACGGTGTTTAAATAGTAGGAATAATGTAGTATGATTATCTAAGATATTTATATGGCCCCGTGTTTGGTGTAAATAAAACTGTTTATTTTTGTTACATATCAGTACTTTTAACTTTTAAGAATGTTAATGCTTTGTAAATTAGGAGATTATGTTCATATCATCAGTTGTTAATATAACTTTAATGTAACTGTTAATTATTTAATTGATGGGGAGTTATTTGACAAATTTTGCATCAGTGCAACTATAAAATATTAATTTACTATATCATTTACAATTAACTTACACCATTTTTTTTCAAATATTAGGTAATAACTTTAGGCATCAATCATGAATTTGATGGTATGAAAATTTAGACCTTGTCCAATAAAAGATTAACATGTATGAACAAATACTTGTCCTTTTACCTCAATATTTTAAGTGTGTTATCTAGAGAAGGAAAAAAGTTACTGTATTGATGCATATTACTATAAAAACTTTGATTATTTAGTAAAGCTTGAGTTAACCTTGCAAAATAATGTGTCTGTTCCAAATCAGACTGTCTAATTTATTTGTTATTGTACAACTTTACAAAAAATAAGATGTGGTATGATTGCCAACGAGACAACTATTAACCATAGACCCAATAACAAGAATATAAAAAATAAGGCACTATGAAGCCTTCATTTGTCATTTTGTATGTGTGTTTGTTATTTTCTAAGTTATATTTATTGTTAGATTGGTGCATTTTGTTGATACTAATTAATTTGTGTTATCTTACATTCAGTGCAATGTACATGTACGTATCAATATGTATGTTAAACTCATCATTACATGTAAAACTGTGAAATCTTTTGTATGTACCTGGTATATTTGACATTACAGTTTGTTGATTGCACAATATGTGCTATTTTTCTGCGTATGTAAATTTTTGATGACGTAGACTGAAATTGATGTCACAATCATTTAAATATCTGAAACATAAACCAAAATAGTTTACATGTTTCTTCATGTACCTATTTAGTGCACACTACGAAATGACGGTTATATGGTATTGTAACTAAAAATATGCTTAATGCAAAAAATTACAAAGAAAAACACAATGAAGCAGCCAAACAATTTTTTGAGAACCTGCTGTCTAACTTATATATATGTAGTTTTTGGTGTATGAGTTGCTTGCATGTGAGCTGTTGACTTTGTGATGTATGAGTTATGAGCCGTTGAGTTTGTGATGTATTATGCATGAGTTGCTTGCATATGAGCTGTTAAGTTTGTGGTATATGAGTTGCTTGCATATGAGCTGTTGAGTTTGTGATGTGTAAGTTGCTTGCATATGAGCTGTTGAGTTTGTGATGTGTGAGTTGCTGCATATGAGCTGTTGAGTTTGTGATGTGTGAGTTGCTGCATATGAGCTGTTGAGTTTGTGATGTGTAAGTTGCTTGCATATGAGCTGTTGAGTTTGTGATGTGTGAGTTGCTGCATATGAGCTGTTGAGTTTGTGATGTGTGAGTTACTTGCATATGAGCTCTTGAGTTTGTGGTACATGTATACAAGCTGCCTGCATATGAGCTGTTGAGTTTGTGGTACATGTATATGAGTTGCCTGCATATGAGCTCTTGAGTTTGTGGTACATGTATACGAGTTGCCTGCATATGAGCTCATGAGTTGGGTTGCTTGTGGTATATAAATCTTCATTTACTGTTACTGTTAAATTAACTATAAATTTATGTATATGAGCTACTGAGATAAATGTATTTTTTTGCTACATTGTATTAGGTTTCATGTATAAGATACTGAGTAAAAGCCAGTGAAGTGAATGGTAAAGGGAAAGGAAGTTGTTTACATGTTTTTAAGTAGGGAACATATTAGTCTGTAATCTTTTGCCAGACTTAAGTCATTTATAAATAAGTCTGTTGATATTCTCAGTATGGAATTAAAATTAGATAAACATCAGTGTTAAAGATATCAATTGATTTGCAGCAAATAAACCGAACATTTTTTAAGTAAAAAAAATTAAAGCTAAAATTTTAGATTTGTTTTTTTAAACTTTTCAGATCCTTTTGACAAATTGTTGGGACAATCATAAAACATAATTTCATCATTATATAGATAATTTATTTATTTACACTTATGATACAAATCTCTCCAGGCTAATTCATGTTTCAGATGCCCACTCAAATATACATGTACATGTAGAAAATTAAAATGAATCATAAGGGTTAAGATATTTCTACAATTTGGGGGAAAAAGGAAAAAGGGGAGGGTGTTATAATCTTAAAGATAATTTTGTATCCGTTTATTATACCTCTCAATCTGAAAGTTGAAAAAGGAAAAGGGGGGAAGGTGTTAGAATTTGTTAGATTATTTTGTATTCATTTTTGATACGTCTCAATTTGACAGATAAAGAATGTACCAAATCACTGATGCATGATATTTTATGACCAACAACTGGTGTAAAATTATGTTTTGACATATCAGCTTGACTAACAAGTCTTGTAGTAGTAACTATAATCATTTATTTATTATTTACACAAAAAAACATTTAGTAGAACATGTTTTACCAACAAAGTGAAGGTCAAAGTGTGTCTGGTTTTTAACAGGTCGTTTGACCCCCTCTAGCAAGTCGTAAAGGACGTAGGTTTTGCTTCTGTTGAATTTATGATGAATAGTGTGAAGAAGTTTTGGAAACATTGTTTATATTTTATTTTATTTTTTAAATTGACTTTAATTTTGTGAGGGAACTGTAAAATTAATTATTGACAAAAGTCTAGTAAGTAGCATCTTGGTGGTTAGTTTAATATCATATACAAGTCCTTTCTTCATCTAATAATTGAAATATTTTTGATGACCTCAAGAGTTTAGAAGATGTTTTTTGAAAGGATGAAGTGATTGCCCTTGTGATTAATGACTTTTATTTACCTCCTCTTCAAAAATTCAAATAAAAAAGTCGACAAAATTTATTTACTTTACGTAAAACTTGACATATTTCAAACTTCTTTGTTCACTAAGTAAATGACATTGGATTTCATTTAAATGTCTTTTTCTAGTAACAATTTGATACAAATCTTTTGAAGTTTGTTTGGAATAAACCTGTTAAAATTGGTAATAAAATAATCTATAGAATTGTTACCTGTGTAGATTACATAGATCAGATGACTTCTTGTTACTTTAGAGTAGTTAAATATTGTTTATTTAATAATAAGACGACCGTCCCATGTGTGGCTTTTTTACGCTCTAAATCTATTATAAGTAGAGAACACAGGTGAATTATCTTATTCTACCTGTAAAAGTCGTGTAACTTGGTTCATTTTAAAAATCCCAGGTAAATATTGAGGAGGGAAACAATGATTCTTGAGCAGACAACAAAGTTGAAAGGTCAACATAGAAGGGGAACTTCATGAATATTCATTAGATGGGCTGTGATAACAAAAGGTTATTGATTTCAAATTCCTAGTTTGTCATATTAAGGGCTCAGTTATTCATTAGATTTTGTTTGTCCTAGGTGATTTGTAAGCTATTGGAGTTTAACAACACGATAATGACACACAAAGTGTCTAGCATTGTGAGTATTGGTGAAATGTTAGAGTAGTAATGGACTGGATAAATGGCCTATAGGGCTATTGAGAAAAAATAACATACTTTGAGCTTAACAATTAGATGGGAAGCTATTATTTACTAATGTAAAGTTAATCGTTACTTAACTGTTTTGTAGATATTGTAAGGTACCGCACAGGTGAAGATTTTTATTGATCAGTCATTGTTAGCTAATTCTTTGATTGATTATCGTTTTGTTGATAAATAATTCTCATTCGATGATTACATAAAATGAGGTGAATATTTATGTAAATATGTTATTATAATATGATATTTATTGATATTAAGTAAGTCAAGATTAAATTTACAGGTATTGATATGCTTGTGAGCAATAAATTGATTAGAAAACAAAGTAAATTAAACATGATGATATGGGTGCTTTCATAATCGCTTGTAATTATTGAAAGGATTGGATTAAATGGAAATAGAGTTGTCAAGTCATTGTTTGAAGTGAAAGTAAGCTTGTTGTTCAATCATATTTAGATAGCTTGTTCAGATTAATTTTATAAGGATAGGTATATTATGTAAATAATTAAGTGTTTTTGATGTAGATATAGGATGATGTGTATTGTACAGATTTTTCTCGCATCATTTTATTATGTGAAAAATTGAAAGTTTTTGATGAAATGTTTTTTAAATCTTTCAATAGATCTTACTCTTTGTATATTTATAATGATTTTTAATCAGTTAAAAATAATAGGATAAAAATCACTTGAAAAGGGATGCTGAATGTACATCAATTTGACAGCAACTCTAAAACACCAAAAACTACATATAACATACAGTTTTCAACACCATGCAAAGTAAAATATTCAAATGCAATGCTTGTTAAAAAAAAAGGAACTTCCAATTATTTTATATGAAGTTGAAATAACATGCTCTGCCTTTGAATAATTTGTAGGATAAAGAATGAGATCTTGTCTTGTATTAACTGGACTTAGACACTGATATAGTGTTTAAAAGATTGTGCTTTGGTCTAATTTCTAGGGCAGAGTTCTATTTTTAGAAATGAAACTGGTCATAATCTCAAAGCTTTAAATTGTCAAAGAGCAGTTAAATGTCTGTCACAGCAAATATGAAGTTAGCATTATCAAATTGGACTAAATGTCTTATGTATCAAGGGCGGATAATAGTTCTTTTATGAAAAGGCTTGGTAATACTTTTTAAGAAGTGATAAATGAAAAATTAAATGGTTATAAATACATATGCAGACAAAGATTTTTTAGGAGTTCACTTGTTGTGATAAACCTAATTATTTGAAGTCATTATGAAAACCCAATTGAACATTAACAGCTTAAACTCAAATGGCCCATCACAAATACTGTACATAATTTGTAATAGGTTGAAAAAACTTTATTCATGTTCTATTAGGACCTATGACATCATATAATTTGATTTGGTAATATATTTTTTGATGATATGATGTTAAGCATACATAGGGATTGATTTTAAAAGATTTCTGCCAGCTGACCAGTAAATATTGTGATCAGCGTTGATGGAAAAAATATTAAGATGTTTCCAATACTTCATAAGTATTTTCCATCAATTCTTGGCTTTAAAACTGATAAACCATATATATAGCTTCATCTCAACATGTAGCTTGTTTAAAACAAAAAACAAAAAAGATTTGAATTAACTTTCTAACCATCTGAAATGACAATATGTTGATTTCGATATCAAATTCATTGAAATTATCTAAAATGTTGTTTTCTAAGATTTGGAAAGAAAATAATTTGTGTCCTATTATAGGAATTCCGTAACAGATTTACCATAAACTTTTTTAAATAAGTAATTTTCAGGATTTGAATTTCATTATCAAGTATATTAAGAATAGATAACAAGTAAAGAAAATTTATTTTATAGTCAGTTGTTTTGAATTGAATGTCAATTGACGTCAATATAAATAACCTTATGACCATATTGCAACACGTTACTCATATTATATGTATAGAACTGGTGATCCTTTCCAACAAAAGGAAAAATCTGATTAACAAACTGTTACTGTATGTAATTGAGGAAGTCAGAAAGTTTAGAGGGCAGTAGTGCAATCTGCGCAACTTATTTCTATATGTAGACTTAACATATACCTACATTAACAAACAGGATCGGTATTATTGATCTGTCCATGTATTTGTGGGTTTCTAAAAAGTTCATTAAGTTACAAGACATCAACAGTTACTAAACTCATAGATCTAACAAAAGAAATCAACCACGGATCAACCAGTTTGTATTATCATTTAAAAGGTATTTGGGTATTTAAACTCTGGAAGAAATCATATCCGTCAAGTTACATTCTCAGTGCAACATGGACAAAGGGAGGAAACTCTGACATGATTATCAATCTGCCCTTTGATGCTGATATGTTATTCTTTTGATTATAACAACTTAGCAGGGAATACAATTATTATATATAGATAAATGATAAATTGTAATGAATATTATTCAGAATCTACATGGTTGACAACATTTGTGGACACAGATGCTGTATTAACATAAAATTATAAATACTTATATGAATGAGTACATTAAACATGTTAAAAAGTTGAAGGCCACAACCACATATGTAATGAAGTAATTGATTAAATTAAATTTATATGAAATGTATTTAAACATGACACAGAAATAAATTTCACATTAAGATTGTATTTGTGGTTGGTCTTTCGACTTGTGGTGTCCAATAGGTGATAAGTTGGCACTAGAAAGTGTTACAATATTCAAATATTTGTCCTAGTTAAACTCATCCCTGTATTTGTTCTTTAAAAGAGGAGTGTTTATTGGAAATCTATTAAAAATACATATTTGTAATAATTACAGAAATGTTATTCAGAAAAGGTGTTGCATGCTTGTAGTTATTTAACAGTGCTGTTTTAGTTTGGTACCAGGAATTGGTTTTCTTGACACTTTATTCAGGAATAGTCCTGTAAATCAGAATGGACTAAGATCAAAAACCTAGTTTTCAAGTCTTAATTTTTATTTTCATATACCACAAATTGAACATACCATAAATCTTTGACCTTTGACAAGTACCTTGTTGATGATCCTTTGTCAAGCTGCTGTGTTGCTAATCTATTTGTACTCGAGGTTATTATATGGACATAATTTTGTTTGAAATCAACACATTTTTCCACCTGAGTATAATGCTTAAACAAGCATATTTTTCGATGTATTGGAAGTTTTATTGTTGTAAATAGTACCATCAAGTCGTATGATCTATTAACCTGAAACATATGTTGTTTTTCTATGTTGCTTATTGATTTAATCATATTAAATATTCAGGTAGATATATATACTCACAGAAAGTAATTATATAAGGAAATTGATAATTTAAAATTGACAATCAGGAAGAGAGTTGAGAATGGGGACAAAATTATACAGTGTTAATTATTTAATGGTCGATTCTATACAACAATTAGAAATCGTAAGATTAATTGGAAGTGCATTTTACTTCCTATTCATGTTTTAAGAAAATGAATTGTCGAGTTAAATATAAACTACAGGAAGATTAAAAGTCACACAATTTAACAGTCATTCATTTGAATAAGGTTGCATGTCATATTATGTTCATTTATTTATTCAACAATTAAAAGAACAACTTGAAAAAAAAGTTTTTTAAAAAAATTGAATGAGTAGGTGTTTGTTCTTTGGGTCAATGGTTTATTTTGATATTTGCTTTCAACTATTTTTAGCAGTACTTGTATACTAATGATACAGGTATTCTAATACATGTATTGCCATTAAAAAATTTAAATTTGTGTGACAAATAAAAGTCAGAAAAATAAAATCTTATAATTTTGGTACCCTTGTATCCATTGATTAAAAATGAAACACGGGATATTGCAGGATGATTTTACAGTGTTCAAATAACACTGGAAGAAATAAGTAACATGATATAGCCTTGCTGATTTTAACGTTTGTTTGGGGACACCAGAATAATGTGATATTTCTTTTTTTCAGCGTTACTGTCAATGTGGTGTGAGGAACTAGGAAGACTGTTATTACTGCGACACCAGAAAAACAGAACTCCTGATTCCAAGTCACCAGGAATGCATTCACAGTTACAAAATAAAATTATGCCACCGATGCCGCCCATGTCAGGGTATGTACAGAAATGGTATGTTTATTTTGAAACCTTTTTCCTAATTGGGGGTCCCTCAAAATACTAGGTAATCATTAAAAGCTTTGAAAGATTGAAGAAAAAAAATATATAAGATGTCTGTACTACGTCAAGTTTAAATTCATTTATGTAAAATATAAGCACATCACTAAATCTGTCAACTAAAAACAAATATTGATGGAACTATTACAGCAAATAGTAATCAATATACCTGTAGTCTGGTTTGTTAATTGAAAGCTTAAATTGTAACAAGTATAAAGAAATTAAGCATCATCAATTACAACTGAAACCATACAAGTGTTAACCAGTTTTCTTGTAATCTTTCATATTAGTTTCATCAGTGTCTGAAAAATACCATTTATCAAAATTTCTCTGGTAGAATTAGGTACTGGTACCTCAAACATTTGACTCTTGTCATAAAAACATGAAAAAAATCCTTTATCTTGCTTGCATAAGCATGTTATAGATATTTTTACCTTAGGAAACAGTTAATTTCTATGGCAAAAAGTACAATAAAAAATTGCTCAACAATTTAAATGAGTTCTATGAATATTGTAATAATGGCTCCTGTAGTGAAGACTGAAGAAAAAAATTGCAAGTTTTGCATTTATTCAGAAATCCTTTTCTACTTATCAGAGGGGGTAGGAGTGGTCCTTAAATCCCTAAATCCCGTCTTAAAAACGCAAGATCCTGAAATCTTGTGTTTAAAAACACGAAATCCTGAGGTCTTTGAATTCGAAAAAAGAATTTCCCCAATCCCAAAAGGGTCAATCTCAAAATCCTTAGCTTAAAAACACCAGATCCCGGAGTCCTGATAAAGGTCCTATCCCCCCCTCACTTATGTTGCAGTTCATGTATTTAAAAAATAAAATTCAATATCGTCTGTGAATTTATCATAGCTAAAAATTACAATTGGATTTTGAAATCTCATTACGACTATAAAACAAAGTGTGACAGATGGTACACTGTATGAAACACCAATTATTCTGTTTCATTACGGGATAAATCGTGTTTTTCTAAATAATTTTTTGCTGTGGAAAAA
Organism: Mytilus trossulus; assembly: GCF_036588685.1. Classification (NCBI taxonomy): domain Eukaryota; kingdom Metazoa; phylum Mollusca; class Bivalvia; order Mytilida; family Mytilidae; genus Mytilus; species Mytilus trossulus. The sequence continues at coordinate 26,608,546 of NC_086379.1, forward strand.
TGAGGGGTGAATAACATTTTCAAACCCAGCAGCATATTTTGGAGGTCAATGTGTTCTTAAAGTAAGGGTTGTTTGTGAAACTAGAATAAAAATGTGTAAGAAGGTCCATATCTAGGCAGATTTTTTTGGGGGGGGCCTGTTTTGCGAAAAAAATTGGTTGCTTATATTATAGGGAATCACTTAAGCGTGACTGGAGCGAGCCCCCTCTTAGGTCAGTCAGTGGGCCCCCACTTATGAAAATTTATGGATCTACTACTGCATATAACTGTAAAACCCTTTTCCACAACTTTTTAGGCTGAAAATGTGTGGTTCAATTAAAAGTTTTAAAAGTTATTTATATATAGATATTTATTTATTTTTATTTATATATGATATGTATGGTAATACTTGTAGAAACTTTTATTTCTAAATTCATACGAGTGGGATTTATTTGAACTTTGACATTTAACTGTTTAGGAGCTATTATATTATTTATTCTGGGATATAAATTATAAGTTTATTGGATTGTGTTGTGTGACTAAAGACTGGGATGTTTTTTTTCTAAGAAACATTTTTACATTGGTATTAATTGATTTTTAGCCTAAATCAAGCTGATGATTTAAAGGAGCGTTCTTTTGTTGTTTGACATTAGTTAAAAGACGGTAACAGATGTAAGAAAACTATTGATTCGATTTAAGATGTAATTTAATGGAAAATATTTCTATAATAGAAACAGTTAATATAGTGATCAAACTATATGAACATCTTTGTCGAGTTCAGGCACTCTGGTTTTCTCTATTAAAAAGTGTAGCCATCATGAAATAGCCATTGTGTTGAACATAAAAAAATCAATCAATTAATTTAATTAGGATGTTAATTTAGACAATATAAATGGCTTTATTCATTAAGATAGCTAAACATTTACCATACTTTTTGACTCTTCAAAACTTGAAATCTTACCATGCTAAACCTCTTAAAAAACGGAATTCTGAACAAAATTAATGATAGGGCCCTCCATGAGTTACTCTTTTCATAATGCTGCAGCCGTAAAGGACCCTTCCTATTAGCTTTTCTTTTCATTACCATTAAATTGTTTGACTAATAATCTTATCCCCCCTTTTCTCCCAAATAGTCTGAACTCCCAAATTAGATTCTTTGCTTTACACTTTGCACTATGACTTTCATATTCTGTCATTTTTACAGAACCATGATTCTGTGCAATAGTTTTCTAACACAATGCAAATAAAATTGAGAATGGAAAGTACAGATAAAGCCCTCCTTGGCAGACAATCTTTATTTGTTAAACATACTAATTTCTATTAAATAGAGATCTTTATGCCCATTTGACCAATATTGTCAGTAGAAATAAGCATCTCTAATGTCAGACATTTGTAGTATTATTTTTCTCATTAATATGCAACTTAATTTTATTTGTTAAACGTCTGTCACCGATAATATTTGTCATCAGCGAGAAATTTTTTCATGGTAACATCAGATACTTCAACTGTTACAAAATCAATGCCAAGATTACAATAAAAACACTGATATTTTGTGTTTTCTCATTTATTGATTTTGGTTCTTTTCTCCGCCTAATAACAGTCATATTATACTGACAAAACTGTTTAATCAAATTGTCTAAGTATTTCATCTGCGAAAGGGAAGTACATTAACAAAATAGATATATTTCTGTCAATTTTATCTTAATAGGTTACTGGTGTAATTGGGGAATAATGATGCTCAAACTGTGTCATTGGTATCGACAATTCTCTTATTACAAAAATCACATTGTCCATTACAGCATTTTTATGTTTTTTAAAAGCTCAAGTTCAGTTGTCCTTTTTGTTGCTTATTTGGTCTGATGAGATGTTGTAAGCTTTTTTTTCTAAATCTGTCTTTTATATCTAAAAGATTATTTTTTAATCATTAATTGCTTAGAGAAACTAAATCAAAAATGGTATTCTATAATTCAAAATATGGATATCCGAGTCCTCCACATAATGATGTGTGATGCAGGCTCCAAGGAGCCTCTAGTTTACTTGTTTGGAAGCTTGATCTCTTGCATTATCAGAAGTGACTTTATTTACAATGTTATATGTACAATGAATGATGTTTTACTTTGTAAATTACTTGTCAAAGCTCTCTAGTCATGAACGCCACAAAGAAAAGTAGACATTTGGATTTCAAGAGAAAAGATGTATAGGCAGAAGACTCTATAGAAGGATTTTTGTCAACTGCCTTTCTTCATTCAAGTCAGCATTACCTTGTTACAAAGAGGAGAAAAGCAATGGTCATGTCTTTTTATGTAGACTACATGTATACCTGCACACAACTTCATGGCATATTGATGAAAATATTGTAGCGCAACTTGGTGGCGCTTATTAATGAAAATTCTCTGGCACCTATTGATGAATATATTGTGGCACAATTTGGTGGCACCTATTGATGAAAATACTCTGGCACAACTTGGTGGCACTTATTGATGAAAATACTCTGGCACAACTTGTTGGCACCTATTGATGAAAATACTCTGGCACAACTTGGTGGCACCTATTGATAAAATATTGTGGCACCTTTTGATTAAAATATTGTGTCACAACTTGGTGGTGCCTACTGATAAAAAGACTAAGAAAATGGCAATTGGCCAAGAGAGATGGAGAATAATTTCAAGATGATGAAAAAGTTTACCAGCTAGGAAAAAGATTTAGAAGAGGCTTTTAAACGTTAACTGTATGTAGCTAGGTAAGAGAGCATGGAGAAGATGGTAGAAACCTGTCTATAAATTCCATTGCAATGCTCTTTATTTAGACATATAACATTACCAATATTTAACAGATGAATGATTTTTCAGGCCATCATACCATACAACATTATCTTTATGTTAGTTAATTTGTAAAAGTTGGTTATAAATGTTGTCACTTTGTTGATTTTTTACACTCAGATATACAAATGTATGTAAATTGCCACAGGGCAAGTCACCTATAAGTTATGTTGGAACAACGACAATCTTGTTAATATATTTAGATAGGTACTTTTGTATCAATTTTGAAAAAAAATGTAAAAATATAAAAGTTTACAAAATAGGTTGTTGCCCTAAGGTTCAGTATTCTTTTAAAAAAAAAATTGCCAGTGAATCAAAAACTATAAATAGAATAAGCTGCTAAAACAAAGAAGAAAGGGAAATTTGAATTTTAAAATAAATTTTCTATAAGGATTAACATCCGTGACAGAAGAATAAAATTAAATGTTGAAATTTTCCGGAAATGAAATCTAAGTTAAAGTTCACAGGGTTTTTACGAGAACACGAAATTGTCACCAATGAATATGATGATTGTAAAGGGAAGTATTACAAGAGCCTCTTATCGGAAGTAACTATGTAATACAAAATACTTGGTTTTCAAGGATATGTGCTTTACAATTCAAGTCCCTGTCAAATTTCCTAACATGTGTTTTAAATATCAAATCTGTTAAATTTTCTAACTTTCAGTTGATATTTAACAAAATTCAAGGAGCTTAATAATTTTTTTTATTATTGTTTATTGACATGGCTCGCACAGTTGCATTTCAGAAATCAAGATGAACTTCATTTAATTCATTCCATTAGTCTCATAATTACCTAATAATTAGTTTTCTTATATAATTTTATGGTTGGTGAAAGGGGAAAAAGTTTTTAGGTAGAGCATAAAAGTTTCTAAATATAAACATCATATTGATGGGTTAGATATACAGAAAGACATATTGTAAATTAAAGAACAATCAATTAAGGCACATTTTCTAAATATTGTTTGAAGGGGTTTTAACATTACTTTATAAGTGAGGTTAAATGGTAAGAGTATTTGAATTTTAACTGATACAATTACAATGTAAACACATACTTTAAACATGCACTTTGCACTTGTATTCTGTCATGAAGAGGCATATATTTATCTGCCCAATAGTTTGGAAATCTCTCGGTTTCCATAACTGTGAACATAGAGTTGTAATAATTAAGGACATAAACAGTTATAGTGTAGTCAAGTGCTACTTAGATCTTGTAAATAACCATCCAGACTCAAGATATATATCATTTCACTTAGTCTGGACTAGTAAATGTATTTTTTATGGCAAAACATGTATGGAAATATTTGTTCCTTGCTTGTCTTTTTATACCTTGACCTTTGATTTTTGTTTGATCAATGATTAGCCATTCTTATTTTTTGGGGCAGTGTTCTCTCACTTAATTTTTTATTCAAACATACATTTACTAAATCCATAGTTGCACTAGAAAGTCTTTTCAGAGAGTTTGATGTGTTATATGCAAGTTCTTTAAATTTAACATAACACCACTGGGAAGAAAAAAAGTCCAAAAAGAAAAAATGATAGCAAAATAATATAAACAATTGTAAACAATTTAGTCTTCTTCAAAACTTTTATTTTTCAACCTTGACCCATCATTCAGAACTTTGAAATGATAAATAGGTCAGCCTTTCCATGCATGCTTGTAAAGTAGGTTAAAACACTTTCCCAATGAAGATTGCAATGTGAGTGTAATCAATGTTGAAGAGATATCTATATGTCGTTTTATAGCTTGCATACATGAGACTTTTTTACTGTCTCAAATTGAGCTAACCTGTTGAAGCATTGTGGAGCTAAAATAACTGAAATTTTCTTTCACCTCTGTAAAAAGGCTGATGATTTACCGAAGACCAACATGTTTCCTTCAGTGAAAATATTCCATTTTACAAAATACTGAAACTGCTAAATTGGTGCCATCTATGCCAGCCTGTTGACTTTTTTGTTTGTAATTCATAGTTTGTATTTTGACCAATTAAAATTGTGTACCAAATATGAATCCTTGAGTGCAATTATTACGGATGTTATCTATGCAAGAAAATTTAAAAATACTATTTCGGTAGGCAGAGTTTCCTGTGATATTTTAAGAGGTTGTTGATCTAATTCTGTTTACATTCTAACCAATGACTCAGTATACGTATCTTCTTTAATTGCCATACAAATTTCTTTATCTACACCCTAATTATCAGATATTGCGTACAATATATAACAACAGTGCATGGTCAAAATGCACGTTTTTTTCAATTGCCTTTTTGATATCTTGTTTATGAAGACACAAGGTCAAACCTTATTGTAATTTCTTATAATATCTTGTTACATCTTATATAAGAAATTCATCAGACAGTGATCTATTTCTGAAAGCTTGAATTCGCCTTGTCATGAAATCAGAGAAATATGATCAAAAATCAGGACAGACCATATGTTTGGCAAATAAAATATTTAAAAAAAACCTATAAGTCACAAAATCTTACATATTGTGTAAAAGTTACTTTTGGTAGTCGAATGATTTTATTTCATGTATTCAAAAGGTATGATTCTTACTAATAGGGAAAATAAGGAAATGTATAATGAGGTCATTATTTTTTCCTGAGTAGGTGGGGGCCAAAAGTTTTTTAAAAACCAAGGGATCCCCAATATAAATTTCAGTTTCTAATATTATAGTTTAACTTGTCTTAAAATGCAGTTTTAAAATAAACTTTACTGATTTATAAAGATTTAAACCTTATCATCAATAATTAATTTTTGATTAAATTAATTATTATATGAGGTAATCTGTCAGAAAGCCAAATATTTTTATTGTAGGTACTTATCGATTAGGTTTAAAAGTTTAGTTGTGTAGAGGTCATTATTTGATAAGTATAATGTGTTTATTTCTAAAACAGCAGGTGAATAGACTTGTAGATTAGCCCCATGAAATGTTACCTTCTAACAATAGAAAAGTGGTTTGTGTTGTAAGTCACATGATCAAAACATGAATGCCCCTTAGGACATTTAAAAACCAGACATGTTTATGAAAATCATTATTGATTTTATATGTGTGTTTATTAGTTGAAATTAAGTGTACATTTTGTGGTTTTGAATAGGATTTTACATTGCTCAACATTTTTGACATTTTTAACTAAGAAATTGAGAGAAAAAATAAGAGATTTCCCCTCAGAGCCTCTGTGTACTAAAACAAGGCATTGAGCAGTTAGTGCTGATCATGTGATCAACCAAGGATGAACTAAGATTATATTCTAGATAAAGTATTACATAGTGGGTTAAATCAATCAGCTTTATAATTGTGTATCAACATTATGTGTAAAATGGACTGATAGAAAGAAGAAAGGAAAAAGATGGCAAATACAGAATGGCAGCCTCAGGTGGATACGGAATTTCAGATAGCTATTCAGACTGAAAGGTGTGCTCTAATTTCTATATGATTATATTGTATTTACACACATAGGTAGTTTAGTTTTATAGGTCAAATATCTGACAATGTTTTACTTACTATTGACATTTAATACATGTTTCTAGAATGTACATATTTAATACATATTTTATATGTGTGTAGGCTCATGATTTAAAGAATTGCTGATGCATTGATTTTTGTAATGATCATCCTATAACAATTAGACTTGCCTACACTATTGTTAAGGATTGACTACAAATTTCTTCCTCTCTCAATATTACAAATTGTAAATGCCGTGTAAGGTTGCAGTATTGGTATTTTTGTGGAAATTCACTCTAATATGGACATATTTTAGTATGTGTGGGGACAGTTTCATTCAAAGATTTTTCTAACACTCATAAAGATTTGACATGCTTCTTTTAATGTAAATATCCATTATTGTTATTGTTGATATAGCATTATGTAATTTGTATAAACAGTTATAGAACTCAAAGTGATTTTAAAATCCTTTTTGTTTTTTAAAGTAAGATTTAATTTACTTTGATAGACCTTTTTGGTTATATATTTTAAAAGGCTATGTATAAACTAGGGATTAACTGCAGATTAACTTGATAAGACCTTGATTTCAGTCTAACAACCCTAATAATAATTTATATATAACCTAATATGTTATTATATTTTGACACTATACATTTCTTCTTTCTCATAATTATGAAAGGTTATAATAATAGAAGGGAAGGGAATTTTCCACTAAAGTCTCAAAGAATCTTTATTTAGTTTAAACAATACTTTTGATTATAATCTCTGAAATGTTTTCAATCTATTTTTGTTTGTGTGATATATACTATAAGGATAAGTCACTTAATCCTGATTGAATTAATTGACTTTTAATTTGTCTTTGATATATTTCACAATTCTGTATATATATTTATATTACTCTAAAAGTCTTTGTACATTTTGTGAATTGGGATAATGAAGACGAAGACTTCTTATATTTTGTATACTATAGAATTGTAATTATTCTAAATGGCTTCTGATATAATGTAAATATATATTTTTACTAATGAATGTGACAGTGCTAATCATATTGTTTATAAAATGGCTTCGTTTTTTTTTCTTCACAAATTTTCTCCTACAAATGTAAATTACGTAAATTACATCGTCTAAATATGTTAAATAGGTGAAGAAACACTACGACAGTTCATAACTAGTTCATATAGACATGATCATATGATTTAATGTATCACAGAACATAACTGTCACTCAAAAACAATCAAAATCCCGTGTCATTGATAGGTACACGATTTTATAAAGGTGACTTTTCATTTTCTTTTCTCCAAATGTTTATTACTTCCTGGTTTCTGTTGTCTTAACAGTAACAACCTTAAATTAGTCCTCCAAAAAATAATTGAAGAAGCTGGTGGATTTTCTTTCAACACTATAAATCTGAAATATATGTAGTATGATTTTGTATTTCAAAAAACAATGTATGATGAACACTTTGTTTTAAAATTGAAGGCAAAGAAAATGCAAAACTAGCTTCAATTTATTCCTTTCTGTCACTTGATGTACTCATTTCAAAGTTATAACTCTGTATTTTTGCTACTTAATTTGAAGACCATTATGTATAGTTCTTAACAATTTGAAAGTAATAGTTTCAATGTTGACTTTATTTTTGGAAGAGTTTATATTTGTTTAGGGGCAAGCTGAAGGACGCCTCCAGGTACAGTAGTTTCTCGCTGCATTGAAGACCTGGCCTCGCGGTCATAAAACTTTTGAGCACGATTTTTGTACTCAGACTCAAGAATCAACCAATCAAAATGCTGGATTTCATGTTTTAAGCATGATTTTTGTGCTCCCGGCACTGAGCAAAGTTTTATGACTTCAACCCCTGGTCTTGCGGTCATAAAACTTTCGAGTCTGTTTTTTGTACTCAGACTCAAGAATCAACCAATCAAAATGCTGTATTTCATGTTTTGAGCATGATTTTTGTGCTCCGAGCACTGAGCAAAGTTTTATGACTTCAACCCCTGTTGATCTTCTGCTGTTGTCTGTTCTATGGACGGGTTGTTGTCTCTTCGACATATTCCCCATTTCCTTTCTTAATTTTATTATATACATGTATACAGATCTGTAATGTGTGATGAACAGCCTCATCAGATTGAACACTGCTTGAGTTAAAATTTGTATTTTAATTGAGGATTGCCAATTTTGTTCTATCCTGAAGTTTGGTTTCTCCATTAGTAAAACTGGACAATACAATAACAGTGGCGGATGTAGAAATTTTTGGGGGCCCACTGGCTGCCTAAGAGGGGGGCCGATTTCGTCACGCTTCAGTGATCCTTATAAAAGCAACCAATTTTTTTCTCAAAAGGGTGGTCACACTACTTAATGTATGACCATACTGACAGAATTATAAGACTTGTATTTACGGTCCATATATAAATTTTGACAACAAACTGCTAGCCCTAGTCTTACTCTGGCAATGTAGATGCAGGACTTAGCATCGCTTAAATAAAAATCTTTGATAGTTAGAGTTCTATTCCAACTAACTCATACTCAAACCAGTGATTCCTAGTGCTTAAAAAAATCAACAGGACATTTGGTCCAGTAAAACATTTCTTTTTGACTGACTTGACTCTTTTTACAGGACTTTTACACATATGATACGGACAATTGAATAATGCATATCACCTTACTAGACCAAACAAATTTTTTACTGAACTTTGCCCAATGTCTGGCAACCTTGGGAATAACTGTCTTACATATACATGTACCAAATTTTGTTATGGTTGTGATGTGTAATTTCTGAAAGCATTTGGGCTTGTTTGGTGACGTTGAACTTTTCTGTTGGTCTTGTGTATACAAGAGAGTTTGATGAAACGTGTTGTATTCCTTACACAGAGTGTTAATTATATTAAACAAAGGGTACCTCCTCAGTCATGACATCAGTTAAATAATCATGAGGTGAAACTGTTTTATATTGATTTGTAACCTATATGTATATTATTTACGCGTTGATACAGAAGCAGTTTAAGTTTATTCTTTACTGCATTAAAATGTTTGAACTTCTGGAAACTGATTTGAAATCTTCTCTAGAGTTGGTGTAAGAACTGTCTGTGCTTGCTTTGTAGTTAATTTGAAATATGCATATTTACTGTGGTTTCATTTATTTTTTTGGATACCAATTTTTCGTGGATTAAGTAAAACTTGCACTTCCGTGGATATTTAACTTCATGGTTTTACTTAAGTCTGGATACAAGTCTATAGAAAAGTTGCATTTCGTTGATCATTTAAATTCATTTAGGTTCACCTGTACCAAAGAAATCCAGGAAAATTGGTATCGAAAGAATAAAAATAAATTGATTGAAAGCTTTTATATTTAAAGAATATATGTTGTTTATTGTAGTGATCCAAATGGTCCATGGTGTACAGGAAATCAAGGCCAGTCTGGACCTGGTTTATCTGTAGTGACCACTGTCTGGGGAATGACCAATACTACGCAAACAGCACCATTTAATCATCAAACCCCGGGATATACCACTACCATGTCATCAACAAACTATACGCAACAACCAAACTTCCAAGTTAATGCATTACAGAAAGGACCATACAACCCTACTTCAATATCATCAAATAACATTCCATATCGTCGTCCAAGGTAAGTCTAGAGAAAAGTTCTATTTATTGCATTACAGAAAGAGCATTAACTTCTATTTTAACAGGCTACAAAAATATTTCATTATTGTTTTAAACATGGCTTTTTAATTTACTCTTGTCAACTTTCTTTTTTCCTTCTTTTTTTTTTTTACAAAATTTGGAAACTTTCATGAAGGAATATTTAAGAGAGAATCCCATTTCTAATATTTCCTCCCCTTTTTTCTACCCTATTTCATGAAGAAATTCAAGGATTGTTTTTCATGCAAACTTTCATGTAGGATTATCACAGAATGAAAACTTTCTAAAATTCTCTTCTCCTCTTTTTAATTGTATTTCATGAAGAAAATCAAGCATTGTTTTTAACATGCAAACACACATGTAGGCTTATAATTTAACAGAGACAAACCTATTTCTTAAATTCTCCCTTTCCCTTCTTGCACTGAAGAGATTTAGGGATTGTTTGCATGCAAACTGGCACGTAGGCTTATTGCAGAGAGGTACCCATTTCTAATGTAGTGTAGATTTCCTTCCTCAAAAAAGGAGATAATTGCATAAAAATTGATATGCCAATCACTGAGCACTTTATTGAAACTTTAAAAAAAAATGGCACTTCAGCTCAAATCAAACAACTATCCCATTATTGGTCTTTTTAAAAAAAAACATGTTTAGGGCTTGATGTTGGAGTGGTCTTAAGTAATTCATCTATAATGATCACTAGTCAGTTTCCCTGTCACAGGTCATTTGTTCTCTCCAAGTACTCTGGCTTCCAACCAATCAGGACATTATTAACTACAATTCAAATGTCTTTCAATTCTGCTGCAATTTGTGATAGTTCTTAACTTGAAAAGAAAAATGCAATTCCTTGATATAATTTTGGTAAATCATGTTGGTAATCAATTTTGAATGTAACAACATTATAAGCTTTGAAACATGTTCTTTTTAAATAATTAGAAGATGAGTTTAAATACATTGTCTAATCGGGGCCTTTTATAGCTGACTATGGGGTATGGGCTTGGCTCATTGTTGAAGGTCGTACAGTGACCTATAGTTGTTAATGTCTGTGTCATTTTGGTCTTTTGTTGATAGCTGTCTCATTGGCAATCATACCATATCTTCTTTTTTATATGATTTGTTTGTTCAAAATCTAAATATTTGGTTGTTTATTATATTTCAGTTACCCTCCTACACCAAATACCCCAGGATCAAATACACCAAGTAATAATGATTACCCTGGTGCACCTCAACAAGGAAATCCAGCACTGGCACAAGCTTTAGTAGCGGCAGCAGCCACAGCCTCGGCCACAGCAACGGCGACTGCCACCATGATGATGCAGAATGACCCACAGATGAATAACAACCAACCAATGAATGTCCAAATGAATTATGGGCCTAACATGCAGGTAATGTATTAAAAATATTTTTTTTAGGGCTGTTCCATAAAATACCAGGTCTCCCCAGGGAATGTACTTTTTTTTAACCCACAGAAATGAAAATAAATTATAACAACACTCCCCTTGCATTTTAGTACATGTATTTCAAATACATCCACCTACACAAAATTTTAAAGAATTGCCTTCCCTTCGGGGGGAATAGTATTTTCTGGAACAACCCTAGGAACAATCATACCTGTTCTTAGTCACAAGTCTTATATTCAGTGGTTGTCTTTTGTTGCTTCATAAACAAAATTGTTATTCTTTGGTTGTTTTGAACATAATCAGACCATTTGTTTTCACCTTTGAATTGTGTGGCATTTTTCATTTTGTAGCCTTTTAGGCTTGCGAAACTGTATGAGTTTTGCTCATTGTTGAAGGTGGTACAGTGACCTGTTGTTGCTAACCTTGTATATCACTTTGGAATATCTGATGGAGAGCAGTATCATCTGTGAAATTTGATCAGTTTTCACATTCAAATCTTATTTACTGTTAAGGAAAATTTAAAGGAAATCCTGTTTATTGTATCTTTGCTGCTGCTTTTTATTTTTTTACTGGATAGGAAGATTGTTTTGATAAATACTTTCATTGGTTAGATGTTTTGTTTATTGTTTTGCATGACTACTGACGGTAATATTTTCAGTTTGTTGTTTTTTCTCTAAGGGAATTATCAGCATGTTTTTTGGTATTTATCCCACACTGGTTTTTTATGGGATTGATCATGTTTTCAAAAATACGTTATAGTGATATTTTTGTTTACATTTTTTTCATGTGTGAAATTTGGTCTTTTTTTTTTTTACCTAGAATCAATTATTTTGACCTTTTTGGAAAATTATGACGAGGTTTATCGTATCTTTGCTGCATTATATTTTTTATGGATAGGAATAATGTTTTGATAAATATGTTCGTCAGTCAGATGTTTTGTTCATTGTTTTGCATGACTGCTGAGGGTAAGATTTTCAGTTTGTTGTTTTTTTCATGGTAACCTTTTGAGGATATATTTGGTATCTTTACCACCTTAGATTTTTATGGGATTGATCTGGTTTAGATATAAATATGATAATTTGTAAGATGTTTCTTCATAGTGATTTTATGCTTGATGTGGTAAGTGCTTCCGTTTTTAGTCTGTATTCCATGGTAACCTTTAAGAACATTAAGGGGAGATGTTTAGTCCAATTAGCAATGTTAAAAGGTGTTTCTGTGTATAGAATTCATTTTTAGGTCATAACCAGAGTCAATGAATGTCTTAAAAAAATTGATACAAATTTTGGATTTGTGAGGTTAATTTATTAATTTAAAAATATCTCAATGTCAATTTTTTATGAAAAATAAATTATTTTTTTATAAATAAAAAAATCACTGCTACAAGTATTAAATTCAGAAGCAACTTTCTCTTGCAGAAAAGTGTCAATTATAAGTTTAATTCTGCATGGGTAGTTCCAAAAGAGTATTTAAAACGTCAGTTTATTTAGTGTCGAAGTGAAAGATGATCAGCCATTGTTTGACGACTGCTTAGACACATTTAACAATGTATGAATATTGATGCTGCGTTAATAAGATCTATAATTCTGGCATCGCTGTAATCATTCGTTGACACTTTATTGATTCTTCTTACAAACTGACGTGTCTTTTTACCTGTGTTTCACTATATAGTAGGTAGTTAAACAGCTTTTCTTAATTACCTGAGTGTTTTTTCACTGTCAATCTGGTGCTTGTGAGTCTGCGATACCTGGGTTGATAAATTATTCACACTTGATTATTATTTCAGTAAATCTTATCATTAAAAAGGTTGGTTTCTGATATATTGACTTTTTTTATTTTGAAACATTTTATATTAAAATATGCATTTTGATAAACTGTTTTTTTTAGCATCAGTTTTTTTTAAGACTATTGATTTTTTTGGTCAAGTTGCAATATGATGAATATGATTTGCATGTTTTGTTTAACACAAGTCTAATGATAATGCATATTTTTTTTGATACAATAGCCTTTAATAACAAGACTTTATTTTTACTTTTTAGCAACAGATGCCAATGGGCCAGTATGGGAATCAGTATCCTCCAGGAATGTCTCAACGACACCCTGGTCCAATGAATATGGGACCGGGTCCAGGGGCAGGTCCAGGCCCTATGATGAGAAATCCCATGTATGTCAGAAGACAAACACCATATCATAATCCTCTCAAACCAACAAGACCCTCTTTTCCAAATGGTCCACAGGTAGGAACCACTTATGATCTATTAGCTTAAAACAGACCAAAAATTTTTTTTTAAATGAAATTAAATGAATTTAATATTATGGGATGATTCTATTTTTTCAACCATTTTTCTAGACCAAAAATCCAGTAGATTCAAATCACTTTTGTTCAGTTATTTTATGATTGTTTTTTTTTTTAAACCAAATAATGTATCCAAAATTTATCACTGTCCCATGTGCATAGTACTTATTTGTGCAGTTTTCAAATCAACCAATTTAACATAAGACTGGTTTCAATGAAATAGAACAAAAAATGTTCACAATGTTGTTTGCATAGCTTTTTGTCATATAATAATTGTTTGTGAAAAAAAATTCTGATTTTGGTGTAAAATCCTCCATTCGATGAAAGATAACCTTGTTAACTTGACATCAGTTGTCTCATATTTGCGCCTCAATTTTATTAGTTTTAAAAACGCTGAAAAACTAAATGTTTTAAAAGATGCTGAATGCTTGAAATTTTTTATACCTAGTGTAAAAAATCACTTAAAAGATAGGTTAGAAACTAGGATATTATAAAACATCCCAGCTGGTGCAGCATTTAGTTCAGTATCCAAGGAAAGAGATATATAATAAACCAGAGTATTAATTATTATCAAATTAGAAAAAAATGCTAGAGCAACTTAATTAAAAACTTAATGTTACCAGAATACATGTTGTAATTAAAAAAAAATCTTTTAAAAAGGTTTATTTTTATTTTTTTATATATTAAAAAGACCAATGGATTCATGTATTCTAATCATTCATTAATTGTTGATTTGTGCATTTTAACTTTCATTCATGCTTATTAACAGAAACAGCAGAAATCAATTTGTATATTAGATGAAGTGATTATTTATTGTACATTGTTCAAGGGGAGCTAACTCTAGTCAATATCTATTTTAGTATGGTGATCAGTATAACAACCAACAACAGTATTCTGGTGGAAAATACCCACCAACACAGCAGCCACTTCCTTCACCTACATACCACCAGCAACCAGGAATGCGGCCCAACCCTGGTGGCCCCTATCCCAACATGCCTAACGGTCAGGCATACTATAATAATCCAGTGGGCAGACCGATGCCACCCCAGCCTCAGAACTTTAATAATTATAACATGGGACAACAAGGCATATCTGTAAGTAGAAATTGTATAGGATAAATGTATTTTATTTTATCCATTAAATTTACACTTAAATTACTTTTTTTTTCAAGATTAAAAGAAAAGAATTGCAATATACTTTACCTCAAATCATATTCATGCATGAAATAAAATTCCGAGGTTGATACTAAAAATTTATTAACAATAATTCATGAACCACACCAACAAACGAAAACTACTGAACATCAGATTCCTGACTTAGGACAGGTGTAAACAATTGCAGTGGGTTTAAACGTTTTAATGATACCAAACCTTCAATCTTATCTGAAACAATAGTGTAACATCACAACATATAAAGACACACTATAAAAAATCAATTGAAATGGCTTAACTTAATCATAAGACGAAATAACACAAGTGAACATACACTTTTAGTATACTGAAATGTCTTTGAATTATATATT
This sequence comes from Mytilus trossulus, assembly GCF_036588685.1. Lineage (NCBI taxonomy): Eukaryota > Metazoa > Mollusca > Bivalvia > Mytilida > Mytilidae > Mytilus > Mytilus trossulus. The sequence continues at coordinate 26,623,635 of NC_086379.1, forward strand.
TTTCTTCTTCATTTTTCAGTCACCCCCATCAAATTATCCTCATTCCCCATTACCTGGAAATCCGACCCCACCCATCACTCCTGGGCCTGGTCCTAATGGCTACAATGGACCTATGCCAAATGGACCACCAATGCCAATTAAAAAAGGTATGTACATGATTGTTGTTGTTTTATTTATTTTGATGCTAATCTATATTGAAATGATTGTTGTTCTATTTATTTTGATGTAAATCTATTTTAAACTGTATTTATTTCCTGTTATTGTAACTTATATCCACAATATGTGTGGTAGTAACATAAAGTGGTCTATATTTAGTTCAAGGTCATTTGTCATAGAGTTAGAAATTATGATTTTCTGTATTACCTTAAAAATCAAGAATTCAGACTTAATAATATTTAAATCTCAAAACTTTATATAATATATCACTTCTAGAATGCTGAGTTGAAATAAGCAGAATTACTTTTGATGAACAAATATTTCCTATATACTGTAAATTCAGAAATTATTGCATGCAGTTATTATTGCGAATTTTTTTATTTTTAGGATTTTGAGTAAAAGTCATGCTTTATTCAGTTAAAATATTACAAAATGCGAGTTTTAATTATTGCATTTACAACTCTGTTGCATTATTCGCAATAATAAAAACCTCGCAATAATTTCTGAATTTACAGTATTTTTTTACTGGTTTGATTTTAACCCAATTTTCAAAGTAAAAATCAGCTATTTATTTGTTACATGTATTTGATAATAAATTGATCTAAACTTAGGTTTTTATTCACATGTGATTTTGGTTTTTAGATCCTGAAGAATTACGATTGACGTTTCCTGTACGAGATGGTGTGGTGTTACCGCCTTTTAGACTGGAACATAACTTGGCAGTTAGTAACCATGTCTTCCATCTGAGGGAATCGGTTTATCAGACATTAATGTTCAGGTTAGTAAATAGCTTTCTAGCAATGTTCTCACTAATGTGTCGTAGAGTCCTGAACCAATGAAAAATCAGGTTGGACTCTATGGTATCTCAACTAGTGAGTTCAAAGAGTCCAAAGATACTTTATGATTGTTATCAGCAGTAGTCTATTCATATTTTCGTTGCACAAGTTTAGAAATGTACAATTAATTTGTCTCTTTTGTCATTTTGTTTGTAAGAAGACTGACATTGACCTTGTTTCTCTACAAAACTTTTAACTTGGTTTGGCAAAAAATAGGGTATCCCTGGAATCTGCAGAAATATTCTTTGTGAGAATCCTGTTTTCCAGTAAACGTGATTAAGGTGTTCCATAAACATTTTGTTTACATGGAAATCTGTATCATAATTTGTATAACCATGTAAATTAGTGTTTCTATAAACATGCTTTCTATCAAAATAGTTTACCTGATGGAATGTCAGTGAACTTAATAAAACAAGATCAATGAACTAGTGGTAGTAGCCATTTTTTGTTTTTCTGTTTAGTAAGAATAACAAATGTTCAAATCAAAGTTTTATAAAGTGGATAATCCTCTATTATCATTGAATTGTATACCATTTAAAAATTGATGGACTTACCTATTTGTTGACCTAGATGTTGTTGATGGTTTTAATGTTGTTATATCAATGGTGTTTATCCGATCTTATCTTGTTTATACTTGCCTATAAGTTTTATTTCTGAAAATAAGAAAACATGTTGATATCTAAATGGCTTCTAGTTATTTGACTTGGTATGCTGTCTCATTGACATACACTTAAAAAAATACAGCATCAGTTTTAACAGTAGCAGGAATGTGCCCAACTGTTAAATGGATGATAATTTAAAAAAAAAGTAAATTTAAATATGTTATGTGTATTTATGAATGGAATTTTTTATCATACATCAAAAATGTTAATTTTGTTAGTACAATTCTTAATCCTGCTTCAAATTACACAATAACAGAAACAAAAGGACTGCTGAATTTGCAGCAAGTATATTTTTTAAATTAATTAATAAAAAAATAATTGATATTAATAGCATCCTTTTATTTTACAGATCTGATTTAGAGTTACAGCTGAAATGTTTTCATCACGAGGACAGACAAATGAATACTAACTGGCCAGCCTCAGTTACAGTCAGTGTCAACGCTAATCCTCTCAACATTGAACGTGGGGAAAATAAAACCTCTCATAAACCATTATACCTCAAAGATGTCTGTCAACCAGGCAGAAATACCATTCAAATTACTGTCACTGCATGTTGTTGTGTAAGTTTACGTACAAATAAAAAAAAAGAAGATGTGGTATGATTGTTAATGAGACAAGTCTCCACAAGAGATCAAATGACACAGAAATTAACAACTATAGTTCACCGTTTTGCCTTCAACCATGATCAAATCCCATACAAATTTTTTTTCTGCACATGATTTTTTGGTAGGGTGTTTTTAGAACTGTATATACCTTGGACTGTTTAAAAGAGTTAAAATTTTGAAAATACAGATTGTAGTTATGTTGTCTGAAGCATGTAGATATTGAAAGATTCTGAAACCAATATAATATTAGACTTTTTAAAAGTTACTTAACTGCTCCAAAACCTCAAACTTGTATGAAACTTAATTCCAGCTCAAATTTAACAGTATACCTTTAATTGATTTTTTCAAATCTTTCTTGGCATGACAACTAAAATCTTATAACTTATTATTTTTATTTTCAGTCTCATTTGTTTGTTCTACAATTAGTACATCGACCAAGTGTACGATCAGTTTTACAAGGGTTGTTACGGAAACGGTTGTTACCAGCAGAACATTGTATAACAAAAAGTAAGTAGTTACTGTTGGAAAATACAATATAAAAAAGAAGATGTGGTATGATTACCAACGAGACAACTCTTAACAAGATACCAAATGAAAATACAATATAAAAAAGAAGATGTGGTATGATTACCAACGAGACAACTCTTAACAAGATACCAAATGAAAATACAATATAAAAAAGAAGATGTGGTATGATTACCAACGAGACAACTCTTAACAAGATACCAAATGACACAGAAATTAACAAGTATAGGTCATTATACGGTATATATTAGGAAAATGTGATAGAAAACTCAACAAATACTTTGAATATGACACAAATGTTAACTTAAATCATACATTGATGGAACATACTTCAATAATATTATCAAGACAGTTGAAATCTATATCATGTAGATTTTTTTTTCATATTTGTTTTAAAGAATCTAAAAAAAAGTCATTCACAGAATATTTCCTAATTGAGAGAACTATGTAGAAATGGGTTGACAATGATTCTCAATTAAAAAATTATGTATTTTAAGAAATTCTAGTTACTTTATAATGTTGATATTGTTTTTCTTTTCAGTCAAAAGAAATTTTAGCAGTGCTGCACCAAATTCATTAAATGGCGAAGATGGAGTTGAACAGACGGCGATTAAAGTTTCATTAAAATGTCCAATCACCTTCAGACGGATAACACTGCCGGCTAGGGGTCATGAATGTAAACACATACAGGTAAGCTTGATATTGCATAGACCATAAGTCTTGAGGGGGGGGGGGGGCACATTTGCAGGTTAAAACAGTAGTTAGATATATACCAAGGGAGGTAATAAAAATCATAAGTTAAAAAAGGAAAGATAACACTATCACTAAGAGAAAAAGAAAAAAAGGACAATCAACAGTTAAGACTAAAAACTGAAAACAAAAGAATGAATGAGTGATTGTTATGATGATACCACATAGACCAGCTTAAACTCAAATGATATGGAAGGGTAATTTTCTTGGTGTGAATGAAATTTTGTATTTTATAATTTTATTTGGTACCTTTGATAAACTATTTTAACAGTTGTTTATTTAACTACAAATAAATGTTTATAATTAATTGTTTTCTTTTACAGTGTTTTGATCTTGAATCATACCTACAGTTGAATTGTGAAAGAGGGTCATGGCGATGTCCAGTTTGCAAGTAAGTATAATCTCTGGTTTTCTGGTAGATAATGAAAACATGATATCAACCATATTATACTAAATATCAAGTCTAATTTTTAATTATTTCATTTTGGTATGTTGAAAAGAAAAGAAGTCTTCTGATTAAAATATCAGTCCATATTTTTCCGCTCTTAAAGACTGCATGTTAAATTCTAAATTAAAAAGATTGATGAATTAAATGTTGTTGTTTTTTTATTTACAGCAAAACAGCATTATTAGAAGGTTTAGAAATAGACCAATATATTTGGGGTATTCTGACAAATCTTCAGACGACAGAGTTTGAGGAAGTAACTATTGATCCCCTGGCAGCATGGAAACCTGTACAACATAAAACTATCAAAGAAGAGGAAGCTGGTATGTTGATAATATTGTTTACATCAATACCCAAAATGACGTCTTTATACAAAAATATTTTGATATGTTTGAGTGGCTGCAGAATTATGAATGATGTAAAAAAATAATTCTTTGTTATATTTCATTCTTTAAGAGAACTCGTACCAGTTAGAAGTTTAGTTGGCTTTAAAACCAGTTTTTAATCCAACATTTTCTACAGAAAAAATACATTTACAAAGTCGGGAATATGACTGTTGTTTTCTATTTGTGTGATGTGTCTGAGCTTTTGATTTTGCCATTTAATAATGAATTTCCAATTTGAATTTTCTTTGAAGTTCTTAATTTTTGTAATTTTTAGCTCACCTGGCCTAAAAGGCCATGTGAGCTTTTCTCATCACTTGGCGTCCGTCGTTGTCTGTCGTCGTTAACAATTTTTCAAACAACTTCTCCTCTGAAACTACTGAATGGATTTGAATGAAACTTAGCATGATTGTTCCTTAGTATATCCTGCACAAAGTGTGCGCTTCGATTTTTGATCGGTCAAAAAACATGGCCGCCGTTACTTAAAATAGAACATAGGGGTCAAATGCAGTTTTTGGCTTATATCTCAAAAACGAAAGCATTTAGAGCAAATCTGACATGGGGTAAAAATGTTCATAAGATCAAGATCTATCAGCCCTGAAATTTTCAGATGAATCAAACAACCCATTGTTGGGTTGCTGCCACTTAATTGGTAATTTTAAGGAAATTTTGCAGTTTTTGGTCATTATCTTGAATATTATTATAGATAAAGATAAACTGTAAACAGCAAAAATGATCAGCAAAGTAAGATCTACAAATAAGTCAATATGACCAAAATTGTCAATTGACCCCTTAAGGGGTTATTGTCCTTTAATGACAATTTTTCACAATTTGTTCATCATATTTGCTAACTTTAAAAAATCTTCTTCTCTGAAACTACTGAATGGATTTGAATGAAACTTAGCATGATTGTTCCTTAGTATATCCTGCACAAAGTGTGTGCTTCGATTTTTGATTCGTCAAAAAACATGGCCGCCGTTACTTAAAATAGAACATAGGGGTCAAATGCAGTTTTTGGCTTATATCTCAAAAACGAAAGCATTTAGAGCAAATCTGACAGGGGTAAAATGTTCATTAGGTCAAAATCTATCACCTCTTAAATTTTCAGATGAATCATACAACCCATTGTTGGGTTGCTGCCACTTAATTGGTAATTTAAAGGAAATTTTGCAGTTTTTGGTCATTATCTTGAATATTATTATAGATACAATTAAGCTGTTAATAGCAAAAATGTTAAGCAAAGTAAGATCTACAAGTAAGTCAATTTGACCAAAATTGTCAGTTAACCTCTTAAGGAGTTATTGCCCTTTAAAGACTTTTTTCACAATTTGTTCATCATGTTGACTTACTTTAAAAAAATCTTCTCCTTTGAAACTGCTGTATCAATTTCAGCCAAACTTAGGCTAAATGAGTTTCAGGGTTTCAGAATATCTAGTATAAATTTTATATTTCATTTCCTTGTATGTCAAGAAACATAGCTCCTATGGCTAAAATAGAACATAGGAGAAAATGATTTTTTTTTTGCTTTTGAAGAAAATAGGACAATTCAAAGAACATTTAAATAAATTGAAAAGCCAAAATAATCATTGATGAGAGATTAAACCAAAAATTCAGGTGAGCGATTCAGGCTCTTGAGAGCCTCTTGTTACACAATCTCAACTGTAAAGGTACTAGAAAGTACATGATGTTTGTTTTTTTTTAGAAAAACCTGATAGGGAAGAAAATAGTTCATTACATAGCATTGTTTAAAAGGTCATAGAAATTGTTAACTGGTTAATGAAATAGAAAATGATGCAAGCCTTTTTTGGAATTTTGGAAAATTTAATTATTGCTTGGAGATAAACATCATAACCAGTGGGGAATTGTGGTAGAACATTGTATAAATTATTGAGACAAAACCTAGTTCTAATGGTGTATTTTTTATTCCCAGAGTCCTGTAGCAGTCGATGGATAAAAGCTATGTCTCCGTCAAGTATGCAGTTACCTACCATGAATTCATGGGACGTGGGTCGAGGACCATCACCATTTACTGGTAACATGCCCCCTTCATCACAGAATATGCAGGGTAGGTTTATTTACTCACATTAATGTTTTATTGTAGCAAAATATCTTTATCATTGATTAGGTAACTGGAATCTTACTAGATAACATTAACAAGATATCCATTAGGAAAAAATAAGGTCACTTGAAATTATAAAAGTTCTCAAAGTTGGTTATTTTGATAGATTTACCATTCTTTGAGTATATTTTGGGCAAATATCTAAAAGGTCAAGAAGTTATTTTCCAATTTAATTTGAATCCACTATAGATAACATTGAAATTAATATTTATTTTATATTGTAGGTCCACCTTATTCAAACATGCACAGCAATGATGTCATGCCAAATGGAGGCCCATCACCTATGAGCTATCAGCACCCGGCTACCCCCGGGGATTATAACAATCCTCTTTCTCACATGTCACCTCCCACAAGCGTGGAAGCCATGAATAGCATGAACAATGTAAATATTAAAAGTGAACTTCATTCGTCAGTAGACATTCAAAATCATATGAATCATTATTTACCGACAGTGAGTGACACGACGCCGTTGCGACATCCTGATTCAAGCAATATAAACAATTGTGGAACTCCATCCAGCCAATCACAGAACCAAATTAATGGCAGCCAACTTAACCATGGTACACCAAATGGAATTCAGTCCAACAATTCAGGGGCAGATAATACTATAGTAGATTTGAACTTTGACCCATCAAGTGTGATAGATGGTGAAGGTCAAACTCCAACATTAGATGTAAGTATTGGTTATTTGAATATTTAAGATTCATTCATAACCTTGAAAAAAAATATTTTAATGAACAAGTCATTCTTCAAGAAATATATTGATCATTGAAACAAAAATAAACCAAAAAAACATGGGGAAAAAATATAGATGAAGAGAAAAAAAGATAGTTGAGAGGTAATGATATCTTCAAGAAACAATATTCACACAAAATTATTCAAAAGAAGGATATAAACTATAAAAAAGAAACATCACATTCATAGTGGTTTTATTTTTATTTTTATTGCACACAGAGCTTACACATAAATGTAAGACCAAGATGGCTCATGTCATTGATTTCAAACAATTTACATGTATTTTGATCCAGATTTATTGCACTTGGCACATCATAAAACCTGATATGGGATTTAATAGTTTTATGCATTTACAGTAAAGAAAGGTTGCAATTCATCCTCACATCAGATCAATAAAAATGCAGTGCATTGCAACACATATATTTTAGTATATAGAATGTGTTATCAGATTCTTAATTGCTATTTTGCTTCTTTTTTTTGACGCACGCAATTATAAAAAAACAACGATTTGGATCTCTTTTACAAAAGACAATACTTTTCAAGGTTATAACAATGTCTGATATATAACATTGTTCAGATAGAAATATTACATAACATTTGCATTGAATGAATTAATTATTTTATTTGATCTTCATTGATTGAAACTGAGAAGGACAGAAATCAGTTTCATCCTACAGATTATTATGTAATGATAGATTAATTCAGTGAAAGTAATTTTTCACTCCGATTTTCTTCCAGCATTGGAGAGTAATGTGTTAATATTTAATTAGATAGTTTTGCCTCTTATTGATGTTTTATCGATACAAATTGTGTTTTACATCACGCATCAATAAAGGCTAAAGTTCTGATTTTAATGAAGAAAAAATAGATTTACTCATGATTTAAAAAAAAATTAGATCTACTTATAATTCTAAAAATAGATTTAACAATGTTCCTTTTTCTTTCAGCTTGATTTGAACTTAACAGATCCTATGGAGTTGTTATCATATTTAGGGCCTTCGGAAAATTCTAATAATAACTCAGGTTCAGTTTCGTCGGGGAACACAGGGAACAATCAAAACACTAATACGACGTCGAGTAACAATGACGATTTACTGGCCTTGTTTGAATGATCAGTTAAGTGACAAGGGACACACACACACAGCATAGGGCCAGTAAATTGGAAACGGATTTGTTTCCTGTAAACAGTGCTATTGTTTTCATTACTACTGCAAATGGTGGAGGACCCTGAACGTTGTTGATTCATGTTTAAATCCGCCAGTGTAAATTCATAATCGTAGAAGTGGTTGTTGAAACAGGAGGGTAATAAGATGCAAAATTTGTAGACAGTGATAACCGTTGAGGTAGATATCAACAAGTTTTAGCATTCAGTTTACTGAGGAGTATCATGTGATCACCGTTGTCATGCAAACAAACAAAACAATATGGTTGACAGATCTGCAAGAACAATGATCAATTTCATCGAAACTCATTCATTTATTTATTTTATCATTGTATCTCAATTTGACTTGCCCAAAGAAAACAGTACAGAACATTCATGTGAACAAAAAATCTTCGTGCAAAAATGAAGGATAGTGACCTTGACCTATTTACAATGATCATGTGACTTTATACAGATGTGATATGTTTTATTATCAGTAAAATATGCTGGTCTTGACCAAGACATTATACTTTAAAAAAAGGCAGCATTATCAATATCATGTGAAAATCAAGACACATTGTGCTTATGATGATGATGACGATGTTTGTCACGTTGTCATTGGGGGGAAAATCCTATTTGTGGTTGTCATTATAGACTGCAATACATTATAATTGTGAATGCTGTTGCAAAATAAGGAGCATTTTGTCAGAATCATATCTCTGTGCAAAAATCATTAACTCAAAATTGCAATAATATGAACAATTTCAATCTTTTTGCTCTTAATTTCTAAAGTACAGGCCTCATTTTATGGTCTAAATCTATTAAATGGTTAGAGCTCTTGTTTAATGTCTCAATATTTTTTTTATTAAATATTTTGAATAAATTCAGAACTTTTAATTCAAAACTAAATAATTACTAAATACTAGTTCGCTTATTTAAGACATTGAAAGCTGTTCAAGATAATATTATTTTGGAAAGTGTATAAAAGACAAAACTTTTTTAAATCTTTAAAAAAAAAATGAGCAAACCATGAATCTTTGCAGAAGCAGATAATATAAAAGAGGAAATGAAAGTCCTTAAAAATTCTAAATAAAAGGAAGGATCCATTTAAGAACAAATCTCTTGATTTATTTTTTGATCTGCACATTAATACTTCTGTAATAAAAAAAATTAAAGTGCAATATAAGATGCCTTACTTAATGTGATCAACAAATTTGTATTTATTTTCATAGTTCTTTGTAGAATTTCTTTAATATTTTTTTTTAATGTAGACAGTCATATCTTTATTTTACATGCAATCTATTTTTAGCAATTTATAATCACACTTTTAGAAATCTTCACAAAATTAGTAACCGAATAAACATCACAATGACATTCAGTGATGTTACTAAAATTAGATTCGGACTTTGAATAAAAAATTAGGAGGGATATATATCTTAGAAAGGGCAATATATGACTGTCTATACCAAATATTTTTAATAAATTGTTAAGAGACAACATGTACTTTTTTGCAAACTTTAACTGATTATTTTTTAATCATTTGTGCAATTATTCAGAATTCATCTTTGGCAATTCATTTGTAATCAATATTTACCATGACAATTCAAAATATTTTTAATTTTTTTTATGAATTCAATTTATGAAAACTTGTTATCTTGTTGTTTTTAAACCCAAAACATTGAATTATTTTTATGAAATCACCATTACAAATTAGTTTCATTTCACACCTTGTTGAAATCTTTTTAAAAGATCTTGTATGAATCATTTTGTCTCACGCAAGGCGTTAATTATTATTTATAATGTGAAAGACATTTTTTTAACTGTTTACTGTGGTTTTAAGAAGATATTGTATGGAGAAGAGTTTGCCAATTTTTTGTTAATGTTGTACTGTTGACTATAAGCATTAATTTACATTTTTTGCCAGTGTTTATATATAACCAGATTTATCATATACCAGTGTATTATATATGTAAATTATTTAAGATGTGAACGCATCATCTGTACAGAAATTTTGAAAATGAAATTTAACGTAACCATGGCGTCTGTTTTTTGTGCCGAAGCCAAGTTCATACAACAAAAAGTAGATTAGTTTTAAAACATTTCTCTGTATATATTGACTTTTTATAAGTAGAAACATGATTTGTAGTCATAAACAAATATATAAACTATTTTTTGTGAAGATTTATTTATGCTTCATGTCTTCTCATTGGCAGTCAGTTGTAGAGTCACTTTTGCCGGTTGGTTTGCAACAGTTTTGCTTATTGCCAAAATCAGTCTTATTGTGTTACATAAAATATACTTGTTGTTACAAAAGAGTTTTCGATCAATATTTTTATTTATTTTTTAATTGATAGTAAAAATTATGCATTAGTTTTAAACTAAGGAAAGAATCTTAATCCTGTTAGTTTGGTACTCTTGCAAATTTAAATAACACTTTTACTACGATTTTTTCTTTGTTTTTAAAGGAAAAATCTATAGAAAGAGGGTAGCAAGTAGATTTGTTTTGGCAGCAAGGAAAATGTATGTTGCAGTTCATTTGAAAGAGATTTGCATTTGAAGAAAAAATAAATAATTAGCACCTCCCTTTTTTCAGCATTCTGTTGATACAGCTGTAGTTTCCTAGGTTAAATATCTAAAATCTGTCTATGCAATGTGCTATGTTAAACTTTATCATGTTTTTGTTTGATCAGGGATTAATTATTAAAAGCACATTATTTTATCCGTCAGCTATGCATATTCTCAGGATTAGCATACATCCAGATTTTTTATATCAACTGCAGATCTCTTTCATCTGAGTGTTTGTTTCCATCTGTTACTTCTAAATGTGACAAAGAGTTAACTTTTCTACCTGCCCCAAAAATTCTGGTTGTGTTGTCAATTTATGACAAAAAATGCATTTCATATATTTCAGAAATTTATATATTCTAAAATAAAATTCATGGCAGCCTGAAAAGTATTCACTTGGCAAAAAATTCTAAGCATTCAGTTGTTGTAGGTTGCAATAGGTTATCTCCCCACAGTTGTATTAGCTCCCCTTGTTAATGTAAAATAATCAATCCTGCAATAGAAAAAAATAAGCCCATTAATGCAATAGTTTTGTCATAATATCTTGGCAATATTATAAATTCATATTCCCTAAACCAAAGAAGATTAAAAGGATGGAAAAAAATCAGTTCTTTTATTTGTAAACAAGGAAAGTGCTCATAATCATTTAAATAAAACCATAAAGAGTGGTATATGTGTTATTGAATGCTCTAGTTTTAATTTTATATAAAATGTTACTTAAAAAAGAAAGTTGATTTATTTTTGTTTTTTTACGTTAATGACTTGCAAGATGAAGTTCTTGAAGGGACCATTATCAATACAGTTTTATCAAATACACTTCTTTCAGTAAGAATAAGAGGACTCTAAATGTTGCAATTTGAACAAATCATTTCTATAACTGAAAAAAAACATTGTTCTAATATGACATATTACAATTTGTACATGACATTAGTAGACACGAAACATTCATTTTAATCGCCAAATACAGTTCTCTAAGAATGATACTATGAACGAATTTATTTCAAATATCATACAATGCATTGAAAGGGACTGAATTTTTGAACAAATGCAACATTTAGAATTCATCTTGTTTACCTAGGACACATAATATTAAGGACAATAAATATGTTTGGATGCAGTCTGTGTTTTTAAAATGGCTATTTTTCTGTGAGAAAGTGCAATCACATGTTAGATGTCACCTGCAACTTATGTACTTTAGTCCCTTACATGTGATCATTATTTATCTAATAAAAAAGGAATTATTACAAATCATTGAAGTATTTAATGTGTTATATTTGATGCCATAATCCATCAATACCACATGGTTATCTTGTTCTGTGAAATTACGTGACATAATGCAGGGGTACAACATATACATGGTATTTCGTGCGACAGTGTTGAAAATGGAAATAACACCTTATCCATATATTGAGTTAAGGTGGTACCTAACACTTTCCTTAAAATTAATTTGGCTCGTTTAATTTTCATAAAATGTTGACAAAGTATTTACTTTGACCCTTTTACAAAAAATATAAAAAATTCAAAAAATTTTAACCAAGCGTTTTTTCAGAAAAATTACACTGGTTATATAGCAGTTTGACAAACCCCAATTTTGATCATTGAGAAGCTTTACATTGCCTTCACAATGAAATGTAATTAAAACGTTTCGCTGATATTACAGAGTTATCTCCCTGTAGTGTTAGGTACCACCTTAAAAGTGCTATATGGATTTACCTTTATCATGAACACTCATATTACAAAAATTGAAAGCAAAAGGATGCTTAAAAAAAGTGGAATAAAAAAAACGAACTCTTATGAAAATTCAAATCAAGAGAGTCCATTATAAATTGGCAAAATCAAAAGCTGAAACACATTAAAGGGATGAAATGTAATTGTCATAATTCTGACTGGTACAGACATATGTAGAAAATTGTGGATCCAACCTGGTTTTATAGCTAGCTTTACCTTTCACTTGTATGCCAGTAACATACAGTTCCTTTATATTGACAACAATGTGTGAACGAAACAAACATAATAGGTATTAAATGAGGTACAGCATCTTTCTTTGTGTTATAATCTCAATCACTATAAAACAGGCAACTATGTCAAAAAGAAAAAAAATATGCTTAAAACACATGAGCAAAAATGAACAAAAATACAAAAAATTACCACATCACAACACATTGGCTGGGTGCATGAGTAACGATCTATGTCAAAATGATATTTTCAAAAACGGACTGAACAGTAAAGGTTAAAAATAAAGAAACTATTAGAAAGAACAATTAAGATTATAAACGGGGTAATTATCCTGAATTTATAAGACCATCATGCATTATTAGATGTTTGATACAGCATACATATCATCTGCAATATGAGAAAGCAAAAATATACCTGACAGAAAATATGACCACAGTCAGGAAAGCTAATACCACACAAGAGTTAACTGAAATGATTCTTAGCAGCATGCAGGATTTGGAAGATCGTCTTTTTGGTAACATTTGATTAACTACTTGGTAAAAGAAGTGCTCATTGACAATTGAAAATGTGTTCTAAGGACAATCATTAAAGAGATAGCCTGAGCATTCATTGGTCTGTTTTATGTTCCTGTTAAATAACATCCAACAGTGAAAAAATGGATCGCCATTCACTCGAGTTTATACCAACGTTACATAAGTGTTGAGAGAAGAAACTCATTGAATTGACGTGTCTTTCTATTGCTTTGCTTTTCCAAATTCTTGATCAGCAATAAAAAATCTAGCTTCAAAGTAAATAGGAAATTACCTACTCGAAGGTAGGTTTAAATCCGATGTAGATACATACATACATTCCAAGTCCTTCTTCACATGCATTAGTTTAAAAAAAAACTTTAAATCATCCTTAACACTAGTTTTCCTCGTTTATAACTTCTTTTAAGACTCAATAGAAAGAATGATCAAACATCAAATTACGCTAAGAAACATTGATAATTAGTTATTCACTTGCAAGTGAATGAGTCGACCTCTTTAAATCCGTATTCATGTGAACTGCAATTTAACCCCCTAGCTAGAGATTGACAACGCATGCATTGTACGTGTACTGGTTATTTAAAAAACAAATGTCAACAATGAAAGTGAAACTACGGTAAATCATTTGATGACTAATTCGATGCACATAAAATCATTCTTATACGGCTAAAAATAATAAGAAACATATATTTTTAATCTATAAAATGAAATCCAATTGCACGTGTTGATTTAATCTATTGATATCTTTATTTATGTTACCATCGCTTATATGGTCATCTGAGGTCAAATCATAGTTAATTAGATGGCGTCTGAACTAAAATCCTCACGAAACGAACCTATATATTATCTACCCATGCTCTGTAAACTGTTTATTTTAGACTTTTGATAGTTTGGATAAATGTTTTACATTGTTATAAATCAAATATGGGAATTTGAGACAAATCGGTGACCATGAATTTGACAGCTAGTGCCCCTGATATTTGTTAAATCTTTATAAATAACCATTTTTGTCTCATTTCCTGCACACTCCTTGTATTCGTTTTTGACTCAGCATTATGATTTTATATCCACGGGCTTCAATTATCACAATCACTACACTACATTGAACTCTTATTGGAACGTTTTCGCTTTGATGAGTATTTTCACAAACACTTCCGGATTTGTATCTTTCGTTCATCTGTGTTGTTAATTGATATTCCCAATGCTATAGCTACCTACCCTTTTTATGTCCATATTAAAATGACTTGCAAAGTTGATCAACTCAGTAATATTCAATTTCTGAGATAAAGATATTGACAAAAACAATAATTTCCAGATATAAGTCAATTGCTAGAAAACAGTGGAAACAACTTATTTAAAAAATGGTATCAATGTTAAAACGATCCATGTCTAGGTAAAAACGTATAGAATTATCAATCGGCTAAATTTTTATCTGCCAATGCCCAGAGTAAGATCTACACTGCATAAACATTTATGCTATATTGGTCCAATGGTCATCTTAGGTATACCTTTTTTACAAGGATAAAGGCAAAAGTAGTATCAGGATCTACAACGTACGTCACGAGTCACGTGATATTTGTAAGTTTCAAGCCGCCATTTTTGCAATTTCAAAGTGAACAAAGGTAAGAAATCTATGATTAATTTGCCATGAAAGCATGTATAGGTAAAAATATATTGACGAGCACATAGCAGGGGTCAATTCTGATATGGTTTAGCATTACATTTTCATGTTAAACGTCCTTACTTTACAAACACTCTCAAAAACCGTGAGCGGATCATGCATTGTCTCAGTCTGCATCATGGCACAGTGTAAACACAACGTAGATCATTCTTTTATTTCCTCAGTAACAAAATGATAAATGATAGTATAGATCATATAGATCAACAGGAACATTAAGCAAAAGCAAGTACACCTACTCTCCTGTAAAATGGTTTCACGACTTTTATTGATACAGGTTCTGAGAAGTAATGAAAACAGGAAAAATCGGGGTTCTGGTTCGTTCCAATACAGCTGTGATTGTATAAATTTAATATCAATATCAACATTATTAATTCCTGTAATATGCTCTAACCATTTGCGGAACCCGGCCCCCCTTTTGTCTGAAAAAATTGGTGGATTATATATTATAGGGAATCACTAAAGCATGACTGGACCCCGCGCCCCCTCCCCCTCAAATGGTTGTATACTGCTTTACAAGTCATAAAACGATTCAGCGAAAATAATTCAGGGGCACAAATCAAAACCGAGAGAAACACAAAAATTATCAGAGGAAAACAACGGAACAACAGAAACACTGAACACAAAAAAAACCTACCATACATAGAAACGGAACGGACATCTTCAATGAATTCATGACAACATACCAGGACGTTAAAAAGGCCTGAATTGAATAACTATATCGTCTACCCTTCTTTTCTCGACGTAAACGAAGATATGTTCATGCTACTGATGGATGCAGTTGAGGCTTAATCGGTAACGCAAGATCCAGTTCAATCAAAACTGAACACTGAATCTGAATATATCATACTGTTTGTTCATGCATTCTAAATCAACAATCTACAATTTTGTAACTTCTTTCCTGAATAAAAAATTGCCTTCAGAAATATTGTGATGAGGTATATTCAACCAGCGGTGTTAATCAAATGTGGATTCTTAAACATTATCAAGATCTACTCCAAAATCTTTAATCACAATTTGTACAGTTTTGCAGTAATATCAAAACTTTTCTTTTGTACGCATTGCACATCTTTTCACAATGCTCAATTGGAAGATCGACTACATCATCTGATTTAAAGGTTTTAGTTTGTAACCTGGATTTGTGTTTTCTCAATTGGTCTATGACTTTTAAACAATGTTCTGCATGATAAAAAATTTTGATACAAGTTCTTTGTTTTTGGTCGTTAAAATCTGACAGTGAAGAACGACTAAAAATGCACAGAAGAAGAAATATATAAAATGCTGAACTTTTTGATCCACATCTTATATGTAGTTAAGTCGGCTTCGTATCTTGACTTACATCTAGAAGTTGACAATGAGGGTCGGTTGAAAACAAAACTTTACGACAAAAGAGATGATTTCAGCTTTCCAATTGTGAACTTTCCATTTCTAAGTAGCAACATTCCAGCAGCACCTGCATACGGGGTATATATCTCCCAATTGATACGATATTCCCGTGCTGGCATTTCCTATCATGATTTTCCTGATAGAGGGTTACTGCTCACAAGGAAGCTATTAAACCAAGAGTTCCAAATGGTGAAGTTGAAATCATCCCTTCGTAAATTTTACGGACGCCATCACGAGTTGGTTGACCGTTAAGGAATGACCGTTTCACAAATGATATCGGAAATGTTCCTTACGTCGTAACTACAATCCCCTTCCCTTTCATGAATGTGACCTACCGAATTAGACTATTTACCAGATTTGTAATCACATAAGCAACACGACGGGTGCCACATGTGGAGCAGTGTTTACCCTTTCGGAGCAACTGAGATCACCCCTATTTTTTGGTGGGGTTCGTGTTGTTTATTCTTTAGTTTTCTATGTTGTGTCGTGTGTACAAAACTATTGTTTTTCCGTTTGTCTTTTTCATTTTTAGCCTGGGCGTTGTCAGTTTGTTTTAGATTTATGAGTTTGACTGTCCCTTTGAGATCTTTCGTCCCTCTTTTATATGTTGAGTTTTGAAGAATAATATTTTAGCAGACAATCTGGATTCCGAGGGGCATTAGTTATGCTTACTACAAGTCACTCTGAACTTTCATAAGGCTTAAAATTGCATATTACAAAGGTACAGCTGAAAGTAGAAGGTCTGCTTCATAACTCGACCTTTTCCTATAATTTGACAAATATTGACGTCATCAAACGGGAATCTATCACAAACCTGATGGTACAATTATCTAATTGAAAAATTCCCAATTTTCATTATTAACATATCCTCTGCTCCATTTGTATATCGTGTAAATATCTCAGATCTTAGATCTTAAGATGATAGCAGTACAGTACACTATTTAACTTTGCCGATTATCACACGTTTGCTAAGTGGGGATTCAGATTGCGTGTGCTGCATGCATAGCAGAAGACACTTCTTACCCTGTGGAAGCACCCGGTCTCATTTCTTTTAAAAGTCGATGCGTTTCCCTCTATTTCTGTTTCAGAGTTTTTTAGAAATTTATCTATGACTTTTCTTTTCGGGGCGTTGAACCACTCGTATTACAGACACACACCTTGTAATTCTCTCAAGCTGTTTTTGTGTGCACTATCCTGTGTTTAACTGTCGAAATGTTTTTTTTATTATTTATTTATGTTTTTCTCTGTCTTTGGTGTCTTTGTATTTATTGTTCTATGTTCCCGTCATGTAATGTTGTCATCTTAGCAATATATTTATCATTGCAATAAAGCATGGAGGTTTGGATAGCCACAAAACCGGATTAAACCCACCATTTTTTTCTTAGAATGTCTTGTACCAAGTCAGGAATATGACAGTTGTTATCTAATAGTTCGTTTGTATGATTGTTGCATTGTTGCTGCTCTTTTGTTTTCCATTTCTTGTTTTCCTCTTGTAGTTGATGTGTTTCCCTCTAATTTATTGTGTAACCTGGATTTTTTTTCTCTCAATCAATTTATGACTTTTGAACAGTGGTATACTACTGTTTTCTTTATAAGTTCTTGATCGGTCGATTATTAATCCATTTGTGATCATTGAACATCGACAAATTACTGTTGCCTTAATTTTTCAGATGTGGCCAAGAATATGTTAAACAATCGCAATCCCGTGATCCTTTTTTTCGAATGTAACTTCATCGAGTGCGACTTATCATTATAATTGTTGATATGAACAACATCATGTGTTACAATGGTGGAACAGGAACTGCCTAATTTTCCAAAGTTCAACACCAACGTATGTGAGTTTCATAATGTCCAATCATACATTTTTTGTGCAGTTTTCGTTTGTCTATTATTCTAAGTTTGTTTTTGTTTTGCTTGGCAATGTCTGTTTTTCTTCCATTTGTGGTTTTATAATGCACCCTTGGGGTTTAGTCCTTTTGCATCACATGTGTAAATTTACTTGCAATGCGTTTTTCGAGTTAAAAATTCGTTCATCAAAATGGTTGATAGAAGAACATTTGTCTTTTTGGTTACAACAGTAAGGACAGAAAAAATATACTTAAACATATAAGCAATTGCCTTTGCTGAAAATGGAGAACAAACATTATTGTTGACTTGTTGGAGAATCAAAATATGTCAGTAATATTTTCGTCTAAAACGAGATTAACAGAACCTAAGACAGGTGATTGAACTCGTTATACAACTTTTTATTCAAATTGAAGGATATGTTAGATTAAATTTAATGAGAAAGCAACCAAACCAAATCAATAGCCAACAGTATATCTATTCCATCGAATCAGTATACGAGTGTGTTGTATTGGTCATATCGTGCAACGCTTTCTTATATTTACATTTAGACAGATTAAATCAAAACAACAGTGTTTTTTTTGGTGTTTTTACATCTGTTTCTCGAGACATCTCGAGACAAGAACTTAACAGAAGGTAGTTGAAGACTGGACTTTTAAAGGACATGTGATTGATTGCCAGAAACGATATTGAAGGGTCAATATTTCCTGCTTCACTAGTTATGTCTGTCATGTTGTTGGTGTTATATAAATAGCTGATGACAATTAGCATTTGGTGATAGTGATAAACTACAGAAGAGGACAGGGTTGTGACATATATTCCTCAATACTACATATGGAAAGGCCTGTACCAAGACAGGTATATGACAGTTGATTTCCATTCGTTTGATATGTTTGAGCTTTGATTTTTCCATTTAATGAATGACTTTCTTTTTTTAATTTTCGTAGGAATTCGGTAACATTTTAGTTTTTACATTCATTTTACAATTATAAACTCTTTGTTTAATTGTTTATTTGTAAGCAGCAAATTTCAATAAAATAATTCCTGGAGGGAATAAACTCATCTTAGATACCGGAATTGAAAAAAGTAAGCCTTGAATATATTTCATCTGGAATATATAAACTTAATGTGCAGGTGCTGTAATTTTGCTGCATAAAAGCGGAAAGTTAACAATTGGAATGTTTTTATCGTTTCTTGTCGTAAGGTATAGTTTGGTCAATATCAGATGTCGTTCAAAAGTTATATTTTTGTTAAATAATTGCGTTACTGTTTGTGATATCATGTGGTGTCTGTCGTTGATGGAATATGTTAGTTGTTGTTCTGCGGTTTGTATGTTATGTCCACTGTTATATCATTTGCATTTTTCGGTTTTTTTTGTGTTTCTCTGTGATGAATGCCTGTATTTATTAAGTTTGCCATAAAAAAAACTTTTTTTTTTAACATTGTCATAAAACGGGTGGTTTCGCTAGCCATAAAACCAGATACAACCCACTTTTTTCTGGAAATGTACTGTTACAACTCAGTAGTATTGAAGTTGTTATCAAAAAATGTTTGTTCCTCTGTATGTTGACGTTTGTTTTTGTTTCACTTAAATGTGCTCTCTTGGTTCCTTTGTTTTCATCTTATAGTTGACATGTTTCCCTCAGTTTTAGTTTGTAACCCGGATTTATTTTTAGTTGATTGATAACTTTGAATTACCGGTATACAACTGTTTCCTTCTTGTATGTGATCTCGGTCATCCAGACGTTCCATGTGCATATTTAGAAATCATATGTAGAGTGTTATTGTTTGCAGTAAGGACGATAACTCTGGTGCAACTAGACTTTTTTATATAAATAAATGCGTGCGATGAACACCGTAAACCAAATTTGAATTCCTAGTAGTTATTTTAATATTCGTGGGAGAGATTTTAATACTTATAAGAGTGAAAATTGAGATTTTAATTTGTCGATGTTTTATTCATTTGAGTTTAGGAAAATACAGACTATTTTCAGCCAGGAGTTGTCAGTTTTTTTTCGATGTATGTAGATGGTAATAATTGCCTATGCACATTTGCTACTTATTACTATGGACTGAACTGTGTGTATTTATTCACACATGTCTTTAATGTAGAACATTGACCACGGTCATCTGTAATGAAAAATAAAACATTATAAGCAATA
Organism: Mytilus trossulus; assembly: GCF_036588685.1. Taxonomy (NCBI): domain Eukaryota; kingdom Metazoa; phylum Mollusca; class Bivalvia; order Mytilida; family Mytilidae; genus Mytilus; species Mytilus trossulus. The sequence goes on from NC_086379.1 coordinate 26,644,111, forward strand.
ATATGCACATTTCAGTCCATAGTTATAAGTAGCAAATGTACAAAGGCAATTATAACTCTTTGTATGAGTTTGACTGTTCCTCTGGTATCTCACGTCCCTCTTCTATAGATAGCAAGTGCAGTTGTGGAATTTCACAGGTTATCTTCGTCCGAAAGTATATTCCAATAGTTTTCTTACCTTCAATCAAACCGATGGATAGCTCATTACATTTTAAACATAAACTGGCAAATAACGGCAACAGTAGTATACCGCTGTTCGAAATTCATAAATAGATGCACAAAAAAAAGATATCCGTGTTACAAACTAAAACTGAGGGAAACACATCAAATATAATAAGAGACCCATGACACAACACAACAGCAACACCACACTAAAATGTAATACACACAGAAACTAACTAAAGTATAACAATGGCCAGTTTCCTGACTTAGTACAGGACATTTTGAGATAAAAAATGGTGGTTCTGAGATAGGTTGAACCCGCTTTTATGGCAATGTTAAATATAGCATTAAAATGACAAAATTACATGACAGGACTACAATATAAAAAGATGGGAGAACATATAGATAAAGGCAACAGTAGTATACCACTGTTTGAAATTCCTAGATTGAGAGAGGAAAAAAATCAGGGTCACAAACATTGGAATTACTTTAAGGTTCGTTTTAAAAGCGCTGTTTTGAGAATGCCGCACCATCTGTTTGCAATTTTAAAAACAGTATTGTCAGCAAACTGCTCTCGTTAGTTGGCCCCTATATTACTAAATGAATGAATGAATGCCGTAGCTGCATAATCATATGTAATAAGCAGTTTGACATATGTGATTAGAAATTTGGCATATGTGATTAGCAATTTGACATATGATTCTTTTAACTAAGCAAAATAATTTTCGGACAGTTATGAGCACAAGAAGAGATCCTCCTATATGTACATGGCTGCAGTAAACAATTATACTTAAGAAAGAATTATCAACAAAAATACCAATATAGAATTCTAATGTTGATTCAAAAAGGGTGATTTATAAAACCTGACAAAATCAAAAGCTCGATTAATCAACCACCAGAACGAACAAAACGAATGGAAACAAATGACATGTTCCTGAATAGGAAAAGTTTTTTTCCAAAGATAATTGTATTGTCCGCTATGCAGATAATTATATAAATCCTAGAAGATGATCATTCAGATGCTATTATTGATCTCACTAAGTTCTAAGGTCAAACACAACATGAGAAGTTGAGTCTTATCATATGGTTATAACTAACAACACACCAAGATATGAACACAAGACGTTGTGTCCCCTTTAATATATGCCTGGTTTGAAGTGACTGAAAGAAAACAATGGGTCCGGATTTGGAGTAAAAATAAAGATAATACATGTAATAATAAAAAAAGTTATTATCAAATATAGTTCAAACAGTAAAAAATATATTCTAAGACCATAAAATTTGATGACTGTTATAATAGAACAGAGATGGCTAACCAGATGACGTAAACCACGTGAAACAAATCATACCACGTCATGATTGTTGTAACGAACCAAAAACGATCCTAAGCTAAAATATAACTATGAGATAGCAAATTTACATGACTTGCCATGAAATTTTGTAACTAAGAATACGTGTATGACCACAATGGAGATATGAACATCAGGCTTGAAGTCTCATCGCATGACATTATTTTTGCGACTAAGCTCAGATGATTTTCAGTAAGATTTAGACACCAGATGAAAGGCCCCTAGACGACCTACGTTGATAACTGTAACTAAGATCACATAAAATTGGCATCAACCCTACACAGGCAACTTTCACTCACATCAATTTCACGTTAATTTAAATTCATGTGAATCTCACGTGAAATGCACATCAATTTCACCTCAAACGAGCTTATACGTGAAACTCCCGTTAAATCAGTTACTGTGAGTTTCACGTGAAACTTATGTAAAATTCACATGAAAATCATGCATTTTTTTTTTAAATAGAGCATTTCAAATAACATCTAAATTTTCAAATAAAGTCATAAGAAACCTCAAATTAAAAAAAATATGCATATGTTTTTTATAACTAAATGAATAGTTTTCATTATACAACTTATGTACAGATACTTTTTTCTGAGGAAAATTCTTTAAATTGTCCACATTTAGAAGAACTTTACTAATTTTTAATTGCTTGCTTCCAGGAAGCAATTCGCGGACATATTTTTCGTATGCATAGTGACTCGAGCGTAACCCTTATCGTAAAAATCCGGTGATCGCAATACGCATGGATCTGTCATTGAAATAAACAAATATCTGATTATACCTGTTAAACACGTGCTCAATGCCTATGCTTTTTGTGATTTGTTTACTATAAGGTGACAATCGGTAAAACTCGGCTTCAAAACACGGCATTTAATGAGCAGCCATATTTGTTAAATCATAACAAACTGAGAGAAAAAAATTGACGATTATATGATATATTTGCGAAAATAATGATAAAATCGTGCACATATGACTAAGTTTATGACATATACATGCATTGGTTCAAGAATTTGATAAACTTTATTTTTCACCACTCAATCGTTTCATATGACTTTAAATAAAAATCATGAAAAAATCTTTTTTTTGTAAATTTCACATGAAATTCATGTGAAAAAATAAACATCAGGTTCATGTGAATCTCAATTCACGTGAAATTCACATGAAAATTTTCACGTGATTTTCATGTATAAGCTCGTTTGAGGTGAACCTCACGTAAATTTTTTCATGTGAATTTCACGTGAGATTCTCAAAAATCATTAAATACATGAATTTTCAGAATGCCGTGAGGAACAGCCACGAACTTTCAAGCTCCCAAAATTTTGGATTTTATACATTTTTAGGCAATCTCTTACCAGGAATTAAAGCATATGTCATTAACTTGCGTATTATGGATCAATGCTACATCATTTTTCTTCTCGATTACCAGATAAATTAACTTTATCAATTGTCATCAACTCTGACAAAGGAAGCCAAGCAATTGTGGCCGTCATCTTTGTTTGTTTACATTCACTACCAGCTGTAAAAAAACATGTCACTTAGTCTGTACTTATCAATTATTCTGAGTATATTGGTGAACATTAACTCTAATACACAAACTAACGAAATAAATCATCCGATCTATCCAAAAATCAAAAACGTTGATTGTATATATAACTGGTTTAGTAACACAACAATTAAACAGGAACGTTTTAAATATTTACAACCGAAATGTGTAATCCAAACCATACTGCTGCTGAGCGGTAGCGTTGAGTATACTCCAGTTCCATACACTCCAAAATATCCATGTATGATATGCACAAAGGCAGTGAAATGGGGTCAACATGCATTAGCCTATGACAAATGTGACAAATGGGTCCATACATCATGTATTTCAATGTCAACTCCAGAATATAACTTGCTGGCCAATACATCTACAACTTGGATCTGCAGCGCTTGTAACACCCCAAAGCACACAAAATTTTTCGATTCAATTCTTACTGATGATTACATCTATGACAGCCTGCCTAAACTTATTAACATCTCAGAGCCAAAACAACACCACAATATCCAGCTCTCATTCAGTCATCGGTAGCCCGCAGGCATCCTCCTCTCCGAAGAAGAGTCCTCAACCCCCATGCTCAAAGCCGAAGCATAAACTTAGGACACTGGTAGTAAACTTCCAAAATATCCGCAACAAAGTACCAGATACACAAGTACTTCAGAAGAGACAGAGATGACTCTCATAGAGGAGCGACCTGGTATGTACACCTGTCCACACAAGCAAGGACTCAGAGCTATTGACTATTAAACTGCATCATACAAAGACAAAATCTACCATCATTTCTGCATTTTATCGTCCGACAAACTGTACGTCTGAAGAAAACACCAGAAACATTATGTCGATCAATTGTCCAAAATCCGATCAGACAACCCAAAGAGTGAATTTTGGATTACGGGAGATTTCAACCTCCCCGACATAGATTGGAGTAGCTTATCAATCACGTCACACCAATATCCTGCTCGTATGTCTTCTGACTACCTTGAACTAGCCACTCGTTGTTGAGTTGAACAAATGGTCAAGACCCCTACAAGAGGAGAAAATATACTTGATCTATTTTTCACCAGCCATCCTTCTCTGGTAAATAAGTGCAAAACTATCCCAGGAGTTGGCGATCATGACGCGGTGCTTATTGAAACACTAGCTAAACAACAACGTGCAAAGCCTACCAAAAGGAAAATTTACTTATGGGATAAAGCCAACCTTCCATCCCTAAAGGCAGATGTCACCCTATTTGTATCCGACTTTGTCTCACAGCCACCTCATAACATGAACACTTGTTGGACTTCATTCCGGACAAAGTCATTACCCTGATGGACAAGCACATCCCACATAAACTCACTCGTTTGCGACACACAAATCCATGGATGAACACAGATACACGCCTACTTGAACAACGCAAGGACCGAGCGTTTTAAAAAGCAAATGCCACTAAGAGCACTAGAGACATTCGCAGATATAAACATCTTAAAACAGAATGTCAACGCAACATCAGACAGGCTCACAGCAATTATGTTAAAGACATCATTAGCCCGGAAGCAAAGCAGAACCCCAAAAAGTTTTGGTCCTTCGTAAAAAGTGGGAAACAGGAAGCCTCAGGTGTGGCTCCACTTAGGAACACTGATGGATTGATCCACAGCGACCCGAATATAAAAGCTAATATCCTCAACAAACAATTTAAATCTGTCTTCACAAAAGAGGATACTAACACAATGCCAGATAAGGGACCTAGTCCCTATCCACAAATGGCACCGATTATCACCGGAACCACAGGTGTTGCCAAGTTTCTTAAGAACTTAAACCCACACAAGGCAACAGGACCTGACTCGATATCGTCTCGCTTCCTGAAAGAGTTATCATCGGAACTAGCGCCTGCTCTTGCACACATTTTCAATTTTCAATTAATGTGGGGCAAGTCCCAGATGACTGGCGAATGGCACATGTGGTGCCCCTCTTTAAGAAAGGAGACAAGAGTACTGCGGCAAATTACCGTCCTGTGTCTCTAACAGCAATTTGCTCCAAAGTGATGGAGCACATACTCCACTCGAAGATAATGGACCATCTAGAAAAGCATTCCATTTTGACACCAGCCCAACACGGATTTCGCAGCAAACGCTCATGTGAGACACAACTGATTGCCACTATTCACGAACTGGCAAGTGGACTATCAGATGGCCAACAAATTGATGCAATACTACTGGTATTAGACTTTGCCAAAGCCTTTGATAAGGTGCCACACAAGCGACTTCTACATAAGCTCCAATTCTACGGAGTCAGTGACTCTACTCTCAAATGGATGGAGAGCTTCCTGAACAGTAGAAAATAACTTGTGGAGGGAACAATATCAGACGAAGCAGTGGTAGTCTCTGTTGTACCACAGGGTACAGTAATGGGACCCCTGCTCTTTCTCGTCTTCATCAATGACCTCCCTGAATCAGTTAACTCGAGCGTGAAAATTTTTCCTGATGACTGCCTGTTAAATCGCCCTATTCGATCCACTACCGATTCCACCAAGCTACAAGACGACGTAGATAAATTAGAAAAATGGGAAAATAATTGGCAAATGGTATCCCATCCACAAAAATGTACCACCATCCATATCAGCAAGAAACGCAAACCCACCATATGCGATTACCATCTGCATGGCCACACCCTCTAAAGCGTCCCAGGTGGGAAATATATTGTCCTATACATCAGCAAGGACCTGTCTTGGCTTTAGCACATTAACCAGACCACAGCCAAAGCCTCCAGATCTGTTGGATTCCTGCGTAGGAACCTCAGGAGCTGTCCTCAGGAAGTAAAGAGTCAAGCCTACACAACTTTAATGAGACCTGTCTTCGAGTACGCCAGTGCTGTCTGGGATCCCTACCAGCATCAACAAATCCAACAAATGGAAAATGTACAACGCCAGGCTGCCAGATTTGCAATGGGTGACTTTTTCTCGGGGAACCTGGTTGCTTAACTAAAATGACTCAGCAACTAGGTTGGGAACCACTGGAACACAGGAGAGCTAGGAACAGAGTCATCATGTTCTACAAAACCAAAAACCATATCGTAGAAGTTCCTGTACACCACCTGCTCATCCATCATAACACCATAACCCGTGGTTCCGTGTCAAACAACATCAGTCAGATCAGGACCAGACTGGATGGTTTCAAATATTCATTCATCCCAGCCACCATCATATCCTGGAATAACACACCTCCAGACATCCGAGCTTTCCCGTCTGTGGAACATTTTCGACACGCCATCCAAGATGTCAGCGTGTCGACACTACTCCACATCTAAATTTGCACGGATTTTAACTGTACATACAGTTCTCTTTTTAATTGTACATAGTTGAAGGTTTTTAGATGTTCACTCACGCTGGAGTATATATACTCAAAAATGAGTCCACTCCTTGACGGGAAAATAGATAGATAGATGCGTATCTAGAAAATTAATACTGTAAAATTGAGAATGGAAATGGGGAATGTGTCAAAGAGACAACAACCCGACCATATAAAAAAACAACAGCAGAAGGTCACCAACAGGTTTTCAATGTAGCGAGAAATTCCCGCACCCGGAGGCGTCCTTCAGCTGGCCCCTAAACAAATATATACTAGTTCAATGATAATGAACGCCATACTTATTTCCAAATTGTACACAAGAAACTAAAATTTAAAAAATACAAGACTAACAGAGGCTCCTGACTTGGGACAGGCGCAAAAATGCGGTGGGGTTAAACATGTTTATGAGATATCAACCCTCCCCCTATACCTCTAGCCAATGTAGAAAAGTAAATGCATAACAATACGCACATTTAAAATTCAATTCAAGAAAAGTCCGAGTCTGATGTCATAATAACATTGACACCAGACATTAATCCTGTTGACACACACAAATTATAACTTGCATATAACTAAAGATGACTGATATCAACAGGAAAGGGATAAATTAGTGCAATCATAGTTTACTGATGTTCCTATAAAAAGGAAGGTTTAAAAGTGTTAAGTGCTGAGAATTCCATTTTTTTGTGGATTTCATTGGTAAAGGTTAAACACGAATTTAAATGTTCAGCAAAATGCCAATTATCTCTAGGCTTGCATGCAAATTTTGCAAAAAACAACGAAATCAACTACTTTTTGTATACTTTTTTTCAACAATCCACGAAATCTGTGATTGTGGTTGGTGTGATCCGTTGTGCTGTTCGATATTGTTGGAACTCTTTCTATGTTTGATTAGACATTTCTGTTAAACAAACATGTGAACTTAAACACCCTTACACCATACCATACAATTCTTTAGATATTCTCAATATCACTGTTTTTTTGTTGTATATAGTAACTATAAACTGCACCTTCATTCATCATTTTGCCAAATGTCTCATTGTCTATACTATTGACCACATATGATTTTTAAAATTGTTTTAAATGTTTATATCTCTCAGTTTAAGTACTTTGTATTGTATCTTCCTTAACTTGCCAACATAATAGGCATCATTCTACAGATCAAAGATAGCTGACCTACGATTTATAATAAATTAAGGCAACAGTAGCATACCGCTGTTCAAATGAGAAATCCGTCTACTATATATAATAAATCTTAACATTGATCAATGAAACAAGAAAATGAGGTTAATATCAATTAAACCCTGCCTACTCTGTGTACATCTTATAATGAAACCATCAAAAGTTGATATGTTACTAAAAGTGAATGAAAGACCATGTAAAATACCAGTTAATCTTAATCAATGAACCAAGAAATTTAGGTTGAAATATGGGAAACCCTGTCAGGCCTATGTGTACATCTAATAATGATTCTTTAAACCATGTTTAATTGGTCTGTTACTTATAGTGACAGAAAAAACCATGTAAAAAAATGTAAAATTTTAGCAGTCTATGGTTCTTGAAATAAGTTGGACTTTGGGGTAGAAACTTCTGACTTCTAATGGAGGTATTAGCATATAGATATAAATTTTCCAGGTATTCTACCTCTGAAATGTTAAGTTTCTTTTAACAGATAATGCAATTTCAGCAATTTTAACTTTTATGTATTCATTGAAATTGTTTTACTGATCAGCAAATATAAATCAACATAGGATCTTCAACAAATGTCTATAACGTGGGATACCCAAATTGCACCTATTTTGACAGAATTTTTTTCTCATACATTTATTTAAGATCAAGGCAAAAGTTTCCATTATGTGTTGATTTTGTTCACATACCCTTAATTAATAAATATTTTCACAAAATTAAATTTGAATCCATAGATAATCATAGCAAAATGAGTTTGAATCGTCATCCAAAGGACCAAAGTTTATGTATTGAGAAGTATGTAAATTGCACAAATTCCTAAATACACAGTTGTAAAAAAAGAATTTCTATCAAACTCTTAAATGCCCTAAGTCCAGACAAACTGATTAAAATAACAAATACAACCACATATCAACCATCTGAGTCTATAAAGACAGCCACTGACAAAGTTTCTGATCTAAGACACATTCATTTACAAATGCTGAAATTCGTAAAAATTTACAAATGCTGAAATTCGTAAAAATTTACAAATGCTGAAATACATTAAACAAAAGGTGAAACAATGAAGGTAAAAAAAGAGTTCAGAAAGGTGCTATCCTATATGTATAATAAACATAAAACAGTTGACAAAATCTTGAGAAAAGAAATGTTCCAAAAGAATATTCAAACCCAAAGGTTGAAAACAAAATAACAATTCCATGGCAAAATACAATAAATAACCCAGTGAAAAAAGCCAGGTAGGAAACTAAACCCTATTAAAGCAACATATAATGAAATTGAGAATGGAAATGGGGATGTGTTAAAGAGACAACAACTCAACCATAGAAAACTAGAGGCTCTAAAGAGCCTGTGTCGCTCACCTTGGTGTATATGAATTAAACAAAGGAAGCAGACAGTTCATGACAAAATTGTGTTTAGGTGATTGTGATGTGTTTGTACATCTTACTTTACTGAACATTCTTGCTGCTTACAATTATCTCTATCTACAATGAACCTGTCCGTGTAGTTTCAGTGGAAAATGTTAGTAAAAATAGACAAATTTTATGAAAATTGTTAAAAATTGATTATAAAGGACAATAACTTCTTAGGGGGTCAATTGACCATTTTGGTCGTTTTGACTTATTTTTGAGTCTTAAATTACTGTTCATTATTGCTGTTTACAGTTTATCTCTATCTATAATAATATTCAAGATAATAACCCAAAACAGCAAAATTTCCTTAAAATTACCAATTTAGGGGCAGCAAACCAACAATGGGTTGTCTGATTCAACTGAAAATTTAAGAGCAGATAGATCTTGACCTGATAAACAATTTTACCCCATGTCAGATTTGCTCTAAATGCTTTGGTTTTTGAGTTATTAGCCAAAAACTGCATTTTACCCCTATGTTCTATTTTTAGCCATGGCGGCCATCGAGGTTGGTTGGCCGGGTCAAAAAACACCAATTGTAAACTAGATACATCAATGATGATTGTGGCCAAGTTTGGTTTAATTTGGCCCAGTAGTTTCAGAGGAGAAGATTTTTGTAAAAGTTAATGCCGGACGACTGACGACAGACGACAGACGCCAAGTGATGAGAAAAGCTCACTTGGCCCTTCGGGCCCGGTGAGCTAAAAAACAACAGCAGAAGGTCAGCAACAGGTCTTCAATGTAGCTTTTCTCTTTCATTACCATAACAAAATACAATATATATCTGTATTCAAGTTTTTTTTATCAATGGTCCCGTATTTTGGGTTCTCTGGACAATTTGCCACTGTAATGGTGTTTTTTTTGGGGGAGTTGGGAATAGTTTCTAGTTCATATAAGTCTACTATAAAAGTCCAAAGTTCCTTAGATGTGCAACTAGCTTGATAAAGATATACAAAATAAGTCATCATACTTTTATAAAATCTATATTTTACAAAACATAAATACTGCACTTTATTACCTTGCTACCGTACAATATATATGTGCAAATTGTGAGCATACATTTTAATGGAATGCAACATTGCATTTATTTAAAAACAAACAAAGCAGATATAACCTACTTTTCTCTTTCACTACCATAACAAAATACAATTTATATCTGTGATCAAGTTTTTTTTTATCAATGGTCCCGTATTTTGGTTTCTCTGGACAACTTGCCACTGTAATGGTGGTTTTTTTTCTGGGGAGTTGGGAATGGTTTCTAGTTGATAAACTGATTCAGAAGCAGTTTTGAAAAACTTCAAATGGAGAAGTCCATATAGCTAACTTTGCAAAATTATATCTCTTGTTATACTGTAGATTCATTATTATATGTTGGATACCAATTTTTCGTGCATTTCGTGGATACAGGCAAACTACAAATTAAGATGTTCAATGAATACAAATTTTAGATAGGTTCTTTTAAAGCTTTTACAAAACCATGAAATCAAATATACATGAACTTTGTCCATCTGATGAGTTAAGCTAATACAGTAACTTCATAATAATTTTTTTAAAAATATCTATTTTAGTTGAAAAAATAGGACTTTGTTAGACTTGGAACTCACTTTTGTCCCATGACTAGTTTTGTTTAGGAGTTTTTGAGAAAACAGTGAAAAATCAATTTCTACTAAAATATTCTATTCTTCAAAAAATAATAAATGGTGTGAGATCCTTATGGGTAATTAAGGTCATTAAATACCATGCACAATGTAGTTTTTTGTTCAATAGAATTACCATTATGTTTTTGAGTTATCAGGAATTTTCCATAATTTGTTTGGTACATTTTTACCTCTGTCTTACACTTTTAGTCATGAAGGCAATGTTGTTTTGTCCCAGTGAATTCAATTATAAATTTCAAAATTCATCTTGAACAATGGATAAATTCCAAGAAATCCCACAGATAATAAAAATATAATGTATTAGAATAGAAAATAACAAAAAAAGCCAGTGGTTTACAGATGCCAAGCAAAAGCAGACAATAGCTCATGTTGCACCTTAGAACAATAATATTAGCTGAAAATATAAGAAAATGTAAATAACAACATACAAAATTATTTTAGTACAAAAAAATAAAATAAATTTGGCAATTAAAAACTTTTTTAAAAAACAGAAAAAGAAAAGAAAAACACAAGTAAGATTTGAACACCAGTTATAGATCCAGACAAACATATGTTAGGGGTCCAAGGAGTTGCTAAACATTTTTCTAGTAAAAACTACAAGTTTTCTAATATCATGAAAGAATCCATGAAAATTAAGTTGGAACACCTTTTCCAGTTTGAACCCGCTCAAGCCCCTTTAAAAAAAATCTAGATCCACCCTTGAACACAAAAGACATGAACAAATATTTGTAATGCATCAGAAACAAAACTTTTGGCAGCAATAACATCTTGGTCAAATTATGGACAGAAATTTATGAATAATACTTCTATGGCTAATAATTTAAAAATATTTTACTTCACAACTACACATTTGTTTCTAATAGCTAAATATTTAAACCAGTTTCATCGTTTTCATTTATGAACTAAAGGGGACATAATCCAAAATTTAGATATTAAAAAAAGTTTACAGATTTAAATAAACAATAAACAAAGAAATAAATTCAAATCAAGGTTATGTGTCATTTGCAATTTATTTCACATACTAAAATATTATTAGCTGGTCAAAGACCTTTTTTGAGAAACACACATGATAACTTATCATTTGATCATCTGAGCATGATTAGGAGGCAAAGGCCACTTAACAAATGGCAGACCTACATTGCATTCTTCACATGATTGCACACACTATTTATAAACTGTCAGGCATAGTTAAGAAAAAACACAACTAAAGCTAAGTATACCCAATGGAGCATGAAAACTAGGTCAACTCCATGTGAAACATATTGAATGAACATATTCTACTTCAAAAGAAATCACAAACAACACATCCTCCAAAATATTAAACTTCAGTCACAAAAGCATAAAATGAGATCAAATTCATTGAGGCATTTTCAATTTGACAGTGGAATAAGCTACCTATGTACAAATCAAAGTTGACATAAGTGAGAGAGGAAGTAAAATATGAATATATTTGCAACTGATTATGCAGTCTTTACCATCACGCAAGAACATTAATAACTGTGTATGATTTTCCTAACAAGCAAGATATAAATGTACATTTCAATCAATTTTGGCACACTTATCATTTTGTAAAACAAAACATCAAGGTATTCAGTCAAAATAATGAATATATGACAATCACATTCAATAATGTGGGGATAAATTTGTTCAGTAAATAAATAATAATAAAATAGAATAAAATGATAGAATCAGATTCAAAACTATTTTCAAAGTAACAAACTAAGATGTTTTGTACATAACAACCATCGGGCATCCATATTTGACAAAGCACACAATCGATCAAGCTACTAAGTGAAGGGTAATAGAGTATTAGCCATGTGATAGAATAAATTATCACCCTCTTATTAACCAATCAAAATCTGGTATTTTAACATGAAGTATAATAGTTTATCAGTAAAATGATTTCCGGAGAGAAAAAAATCAACAGGTTCTAAAATTCGATGTTTTATAGATTGCACAAAATGAATAAATATGAAATAAATAGAAACTAGAAATTACGTATGTCATTTTGGTATTATGCAGTTTTAAAGATCAACGAAAGCCACAAAAATAGTCACCACAAATTATTACCCGTAAGTGCATTAAAATGGATAAACATCAAAAAGATATTTCCCAAATTCTGCTCTCTTAGATGTTAGCATACAAATAATTTAAAATGTTAACCATATCAAACAACAATACATACTAAACATAATATTCACAATTTGCTGTTTCAGAATCTAATGCATCCTGGGTAATATTTTCAAAAGCATACACCAAACCATTGTGATTGGTTGAACACTTTCTAATACAGGATTTAAACACTTTCTAAACAATGGACACTCAAACATTAACCTGATGATATTTTCATTAAGGAACAATGAAATAACCCAGAGTTCTTTAGAAACTGAAATGGCGAATTGACTGCCTGGAAAAACAAATATTTAACAATGATTGTAATTTGCTTTGCATATGATGCATGACAGAGTTTGGCAACAAAACTAACACACAGTGCTTACTATTTACCTATGTACAAACCCAAAAATCAACAAAGATATTTAAAGCATAAAAATCAACAATTGGTTTTAGATCATAAAATAATTCTTAATAATGTGTAGCACTTTTATCAGTAAGTACAAAAATGCTGAAGATAATTTACCAAAAAAGTGTCCCAGGTTGTTTTTTTGATTAATTTATTATCAAGCCATTTTCCAATTTTGTTAAAAAGCCTGTATGAGCACAATTTTGAAGGTATAAGATGTATGACGTTGTAGATTATAAACAGCAATAAAAGTATTGTTCATTTTATATAATTATCAATTCTTATAATCAATGAGATAGATAACAAGAGGCTCTAAAGAGCCTGAATCGCTCACCTTAATTCTTTTGGTTAAATCTCTCATCAATGATTATTTTGGCTTTTCAATTTATTTAAATGTTTTTTGGATCATCCTATTTTCTTCAAAAGCCCAAAAAAATAATCATTTTCTCCTATGTTCTATTTTAGCCATAGTAGCTATGTTTCTTGACATACAAGGAAATAAAATATAAAATTTATACTAAATACTCTGAAACTCATTTAGCCTAAGTTTGGCTGAAATTGATACAGCAGTTTCAAAGGAGAAGATTTTTTAAAGTAAGTCAACATGATGAACAAATTGCGAAAAAAGTCCTTAAAGGGCAATAACTCCTTAAGGGGTCAATTGACAACTTTGGTCAAATTGACTTAATTGAAGATCTTACTTTGCTGAACATCATTGCTGTTTACAGTTTATTTCTATCTATAATTATATTCAAGATAATAAACAAAAACAGCAAAATTTCCTTAAAATTATCAATTCAGGGGCAGCAACCCAACAACAGGTTGTCTGATTCATCTGAAAATTTCAGGGCAGATACATTGTAGATCTTGACCTGATAACAATAAAACCCCAGGTCAGATTTGCTCTAAATGCTTTGGTTTTTGAGTTATAAGCCAAAAACTGCATTTGACCCCTATGTTCTATTTTTAGCAATGGCGACCATGTTTGTTGATAGATCATAACTTCGGATACAATTTACAAACTAGATACCCTAAGGAACATTCAGTTAGAGTTTGGAAGTATTTGGCCCAGTAGTTTCAGAGGAGAAGAATTTTGTAGAAGATTTTTAAGATTTACGAAAAATGGTTAAAAATTGACTATAAAGGGCAATAACTCCTAAAGGGGTCAACTGACCATTTCCGTCATGTTGACTTATTTGTAAATCTTACTTTGCTGAACATTATTGCTGTTTACAGTTTATCTCTATCTATAATAATATTCAAGATAATAACCAAAATCAGTAAAATTTCCTTAAAATTATCAATTCAGGGGCAGCAACCCAACAACGGGTTGTCTGATTCATTTGAAAATTTCAGGGCAGATAGATCTTGACCTGATAAACAATATTACCCCCATGACAGATTTGTTCTAAATGCTTTGGTTTTTGAGTTATAAGCCAAAAACTGCATTTGACCCCTATGTTCTATTTTTAGCAATGGCGACCATGTTTGTTGATAGATCAAAACTTCGGATACAATTTATAAATTAGATACCCTAAGGAACATTCAGTTAAAGTTTGAAAGTATTTGGCCCAGTAGTTTCAGAGGAGAAGATTCTTGAAATAGTTTACGACGACAGACGACGGACGACAGACGACAGACGACGACGGACGCCAAGTGATGGCATAAGCTCACTTGTCCCTTCGGGACAGGTGAGCTAAAAATGAATGGGTGTACAAATGAAAGAAATATAGATTCCTACACTGCAACATGTGTATTACGATATACAGTTAAATTTTAAAATTTAAAGTGTGAGGCTTGCAGAGCATTTTAAATAATTAAAGTTTAACTGTCGAGAGTGGAGAAATATCGTAATACACCAGTTATAGTGTCGAAATCTGTTTCTCTGATGATTTTTATCATTCTTTTTCAAAGATTTTCAGAAACTTGTATTCTTTGTATGCGACGTCATCAGGCAAGGTCGCCTTTTTTCATGACGTCACAATAGGAAAGTTCAGAAGAAAACAAAACTTTTGACATCATAATCAAATTTCAACTAATCATTTGCAGAGAACAGATATTTCATTAGTGAGAAAAATATTTTTCTCACACCGATCAAGAAATGTGAAGATAGCACAAAAAACAGAGAAAATGGAATATGGATTCAATTTGATAACATTTTACAACCACATTGGTTAGAGAAGCAAAGAATCTTGAGAAACTGTTCATTATTGTTTTGTGATAGAGTTACATATTTGATCACTCCAACATTTCACAAAGCAGTGATAAAATATACCTAAGTGTAATGATTTTTAAGTTAAATCAGTGTTGTGGAGTTAGTTATATACAAATTAATTACAATTTTTTTCCTAATTTAAAATTCTAGTTCATCACATCAGTCTAAAGCCATCTTCTAACATGCCCCAGATGACAGTTAAAAGTATATCACAAACACAAAAATATCTTTGAGCTTGGTTCCTGGCCTGAGGTAACACACCAGGGAATTTCTCCACTGGACTGTATCCCTGTTTCAGTATCATCGTTCTAGTGGCATTTCTTCAATCACTGTCAATACTTTGCTGGCACTTTCTCTCACTTTCTCATCTTTATGCTCCTTCAAACTTTTGACAATATTGGTTAATCCTGAGTTCATTATTTCATCTTTTAAGTTTTCTGAAATTCAAAAGGATAATTCATAGCATTAAAAGACAGATATTATTTTTTTTCATCAACAAGGCTGACATTACAGCATAGCACATAAACATCTTATAAACATTTCGTATAAATAGAGTAAATAATGCTGAAAATTTCTATAATTTATTTCCTTCCTTTTCAAAGATTTGAAGAAAGTTGTGTACTTTTTATGTGAAGCCATCTTGCATGCTTGCCTTTTTTCAAGACGTCACAATTGATAAATTCAGAAGAAGCCAAAAACGTTTAATGTCACAGTTAAATTTCAAACAATCATTTCCTGAGAACAGATTTTTCACTAGTGCGGTGAAATAATTTTCTAACACCAATCAAGAAATGTGAAAATAGAGGAATAATTTGAGAAATATAATTGCTTTATGTGGTATGACATATGTTTGTGTTTTCACTTGGTTTAGCAAATTAGATGCCGCTATTGCAAATTTTCAATAAACCTATTAAACAAATTTTCCATAAACTTATAAAACAAAATTGCCATAAACCTTTAGTTCTGAACACAGGTTTACATGTTAATGGAAGCATTTAACTAGCCTGAAAGTTTGTATGCATTTTCACATTTAGATTTTTTGCTGTAATACTGACATAATTGGTTTGAAGAAACACAAAAATTAAATATTTATTAACAGACAACACACCAATATACACAATTTCATGCTAACAAATGTTTATGGTCACACACAAAAACCTTTAAAATATAAACACATGAACAAAGAACCCAGAATCTATAGAATTCAGTTTCACATAGATCTTCATAGAGTTTAATTTCTGATGTAGAGTTTAATGATATTTTCTTGGTTTACAGTACCAGTAACGATGCCAGTTTAAAACCAAAAACATTTTACTGCAAGGGGAAAGTGTTCAGCATTAAATATTTTCTATAGATTCTTTGCACACATTTTATTAGCAAAGCAGTCCCTTCATATAAATTTGTATTTCAGAACCATATATTAGCTTTTATATATCTGTTAATCAACTACTTACTGCAAATCAGCAAAATACTTTCTAATACTTCATACACAAAGAAAAGATAAAACAAGTCTTTTCTTAACCATTGAACATGTTGAATATAAAAACTATCAAAATGCAATCAATTTTTTTCAAATATCTTACAAAATCCTTGGAAATCCCAGATGGATTTTTTTTCAAATATCTTACAAAATCCATGGAAAACCCAGATGGAATTTTTTTCAAATATCTTACAAAATCCATGGAAAACCCAGATGGATTTTTTTTCAAATATCTTACAAAATCCATGGAAATCTCAGACGGTAAAGATACATTTGCATTTCTGACCAACCAAAAGTAAATAAACCAGAATTACATGTAATGTCATAGTGTGTAAATACCACTGATATACATTGAAACAGATTGACGAAAAAATTCCCAAAAATTCAGAAGGCAAGTTACTGGATGAAAGATCTAAAAAGTCAATTAAACGGCACAACTATAAATGTAGACTAGGAAATATGGAATAGAAATTAAAGATGGACAATCAAACCAACAGACATACTCCAGACAAAGTGATTTAAGGGTACACATCACTTTATGAGTGAGGCTACAACAACATGCAGACAAAGCTAATCTTTGACACAATTATTGCAAAAGAAAGTCCTAACAAATAACATTCATACAGGCCTTTCTTTTATAGCTATCACTTAATTATTTGTTTTCTTCACTAAAGAAATGTTCTTAATTTCAAATTTACAGATATGCCTTTGTGTGCACTAAAAATACCTCTGAGTTCACAATTTTCTATCATTTCTACACATACAATAAAAATTCCAGTAAGAGAAGAAAACTAAAAGTTAACAGAAAAAAACAACTTGCACAGGCCAAAATATAACATAAAAATAATATTTTACATAACTAAAAGAAGTGAATTTGACAACACCATCATACTTTGCATATCAGACAGTGATCCTGAACACATAAACAAACCACCACATGGTAATAACTGTGAGAAGGGTGGTGTAGCTAGAAATACAAAATTAGATGCAGTTATCTCCCTTACAATGGAACCACATGGTAATAACTGTGAGAAGGGTGGTGTAGCTAGAAATACAAAATTAGATGCAGTTATCTCCCTTACAATGGAACCACATGGTAATAACTGTGAGAAGGGTGGTGTAGCTAGAAATACAAAATTATACTAAGTTATCTCCCTTACAATGGAAATCTGACTGGCTGGCTTCATCAACAACTTTCTGTCATAGCATGCTGCATTTTATAAACAAATACATCACACTAAACTCTAATCCTTTTAAAAGATTTTGCTGTTACTTTTGATTGTTATATCTATATGAACTGAGCAGCTATATGTCACACACCCTAATTGCTCTTGTGAATAATTTTGATGAGATTCAATTTCAGATCTCCACAGATATGCTTAAGCTGCTTTTAATAGAAAAAGCTCTTGAAAAAAATTGACCACTAACAAATGGATAATCAATTAATGGTTAGGGTTGCTTCTATCAATTATGTTAAGGAAAGGAAGTGTCAAGAAACAGGAAGAGAAGATGTAAAATACAAATTACAGCAAAATGCCTCTAGTGTGTAGGTAATCAGTTTGATTAGCTTGCATATAAATATATATGTCTGTAGGACTAGACTACCCCAAAAGGAGGGTAGTATACCTAACCTTATAATAATTTCACGGTTCAGCTAGCAAGCAAGCTAACCATAAATATTACCTGTAAGTGCACACTAGAGGCATTTTGCTGTAACAGTCAAACCATAGAACAGTACATATATCTTAAATTTAAAGTTACTAAAGTCTTCCTCACAAGAGTTTTTGCAAAAAAATTACAACACTTCAAGAATTATATATCTTTGATTTACAGTACTGTTTTAATCAGTAAAATTGTGCTTTGTTCTCTTTCAATGCAGTTACAGTATGTATGCATTGTTATACTTATCTACTTGGTTAAAAAAGGTCTTGCACCAAAAAGTATTTAAAATTCTGGTTATAAGTTGTGTTATGTCCCTTTACTAACCTGCTTCACACACAGTTTTAGTGAGTGTAAGTGTATTACACAGTATTTCTGGAATGACGTCTGCGTTTCCTAATAAATTAATGATTGTCTCAGCAAGTTCTGCTTCCTTCAACTGGAGAGCTGCATCAGCTACATACAGGGAAAAAATCAATTCCATTAAAATATAAAACATTTGCACTTCTAAAAAGAAAAGATGCTCACTGTTTTTTAAAAAGATGACATTCAAATTTTTGTATTTTTTTTAGTAAATTTATGTTGTCATACTTATGTTATTATGACATAGTAAGGGTGAAAGGACTGAACCTGCATTACAGTTTAAGTTCAAATAATCCTAGCACCATTTCAGCAGTTAAGTGCATATAGAGAATACTGTAAATTCAGAGATTATAGCGTGCATTTATTGTTGCGATTTTGTAATTTTAGACTTAAATTGTTTTTATTTTTACGATTTTGAGAAAAATCCTGTTTAATTCATATAAAATATTTCAAAATGCGAGTTTAAATTAATGCGTTTACAACTCTTTCGCTTTTTTCACAATAATAAAAACCTTGCAATAATTTCTGAATTTACAGTTTATCTCCCATTTGATATTTAAACTCCTGGTTTTAGTGGTGTTCGTGTTGTTTCTTATTTATGATTTATAACTGTTGATGTAAATGTCCTTTGGTTTTGTGAGTCTTTGTTTACTCCTTGGTTTTGATTGTTATTGTCTTGTTAAAAATTCGAGAGTATGCATTTCATGTCATCATAATTTCATTAATAGATAAATGATTTCCGCATACAAGGATGCTATTTTACCAAGAGTTTCAAATAGTAGAGTTGAAATCTTCCCTTCAAAAATTGTATGGATGTCATCATGAGTTGTTAGCTGTTAAGAAATATGCACTTGTTTCATAGATGACAAAGGCCGTACAGTGACCTATAGTTGTTAACATCTGTGTCATTTTTGTCTTTTGTGGATAGTTGTCTCATTGGCAATCATACCACATCTTCTTTTTAATCAAGGATATGTTTCAACAGCTTTGGTCCTTATACATCCTTGACCTTCACATATTCGGCTTTGAGTCTTACTGATTAAGTTAAATCCTGAACAGCTTTTTCATTTTTCATAGATCGACTTTCTGATTTAGACTAATCACAGTGTTAATATGTATGTGAGCAACTCAATGGGAGCCACGTGTGGAGCAGGATCTGCTTACCCTCCTAAAGCACCTCAGATCACCTTGTTTTTTTGTAGGGTTTGTGTTGCTCCGTCTTTAGATTTCTTTGTTGTGTTTTGTTTACTGTTGTTTGTCTTCTGGTATTTTATTGTCTTTTTGCCATGGAATTGTCAGTTTGTTTTTGATTTATGAGTTTGAATGTCATTTTGGAATCTCTTGACTTTTCTTTCTTTAGAATTTGAATCATTTCTAGTATTGTCAAATATTTTTTCTCTGGCCTTTGTTAGTCTTGTATTATTTTAATTTTAGTTTCTTGTGTACAATTTGGAAATTAGTATGGCGTTCATTATCACTGAACTAGTATATATTTGTTTAGGGGCCAGCTGAAGGACACCTCTGGGTGCGGGAATTTCTCGCTACATTGAAGACCTGTTGGTGTCCTTCTGCTGTTGTTTTTTTATTTGGTCAGGTTGTTGTCTCTTTGACACATTCCCCATTTCCATTCTCAATTTTATATTGTTGTTATTTAGGAATAATTGTCACACTTTACTTTGGAAAGTCCTTAATACTAAGAAAGGTACCAAATTATCAGAAAATGTTCTGTATATATTTACCTAATATAGTTGATGCTATTAATGTCAAGGCCATCAGGGCTTCATTCTGCATTACAATATGCTCTGATGCAACCATGGTCACCAATGGTAGAACTCCATCTTCCCTAACAATATTTCTCATTAGTTCAGTTGATCTTCCATTTTTTATTAACCATGCCAACATTCTAGAAGCTTCTCCTACAAATATAAATCATTACAATTTGATCACTCCATAATTTTCTTTCTCATTCACCATAATGTTATTGTTGTCTTAAATATTATGCAGCAAATATTTCAAGTACCTTGGAATTATATGCCTCAGCATTTAGAAATGCTGTTTCAATCATATGAACTAACTAAATTCCATTAACTTTTTATTCTTGTACTTAACTTTTACTTTTCTTAATCTATATTTTGTCCAAATTATAGGTTCCAGAAAGAGTTCTTGTCTACATATTCATCATGACATCCTAACAGGCTTGACAAAAATTGGTATACAATGACATTGAAGGACATAAAGCAACTATTCAATCAATCATTGAAGGGCAAAACTATAAATTATGAACTAAATTGGCTGCACTATATGCAGATCTTTTACTCTATCACATGGCTGAGCTGGTGACAATTTTTTTTAATGTTACCCTATCGTCCAGACCAATCAAAATCGATAATTTGGAGGATAATGAATTGTTTTAACATCAAATTAATAAAGACAATGCTTAAGATCTGCATTTTAGCTCTTATTCTATTAATTGACTGTCAAAATAAAAAAAAAACAACATCTTGCTTCAAATTTGTTGATTGTTCTAATACCCGTAATGTTGTTATATGCGTGACGTCCCTAGAAAATACTTTTAAATACAATTTATCCGTAAAAGACAATAATGATAGGACATTCAGTATAAGAAAAATAAATAACACATAGCTGAGATGGTGATAGAGTAGATTGGTACCTCTCAAAAAGACATTGTCAACCTTGGCTTCCGCGCGATTGACAATGTTTTCTCGGATACCAATCTTCTCTATCACTCTCTCAGCCATGTGTTATTTAAATAGTGGCAATCTTATTTTCTAATTGGCAGAGTAGTTTCAGAAGAAAATAATTTTGAAAAAACTCAATGGACTAAGACAGATACCAAGTGATAGCAAAACTTAACACTAGTACTATAGTCAGGTGAGTTAGCAAGGACTTTGTACTGTTTCTTTATTTGAAGTGTACTCACTATTTGCTCTTCATTCTCCTATACTGAATGGTGAGTTCTGTGTTGAAAATACAAATGATTAAAGACAATGGCAAATTTTCCTTAAGACACTTTTATCATAAAGATATTGCCAGAACAATACTACTTTCGATACCTAAGAGGTGTGTGATTAATAAATTTAGGACTCTGGTCACAAGACACACTTTTTGTTAAATATTTGTTTTATTTTTACCTTGAACACCAGCATGTTCATCACATTCACACCATTTCACCAACTTGTTTAAAAAATCTCTATTGTTTCCCAGCTGTATTGCTACTGATTCTGAAAAAACATAATAAGAATCTCTGATATAACTTGATTAGTCATCCAGACAAAGTATCCATTTGATTAGCCCATTGGCAACAGAGGACAAGACAATCTATTGTAAGTATAGGGCAGGCACTGGGTAATATTTAAAACTGTTACATCCCTGTTGTGCCAGGTGAGTGAAAACATTTGACTGAAGATTAACATAATACAAATTAAGATAAATTAAGACCTTAGTTTTTTTGTTGGATTTGACATTTGTCATTAGTCATATGTTGTTTTTTCTCATTGTTGAAGGCATTACTGTGACCTATAGATGTTAATTTCTGTGTTATTTGGTCCCTTGTGAAGAGTTGTCTCATTGGCAATCATACCACATATTCTTATTTTCATATTTTGTAGAATTTTTTTTTTTTATGAACTAGCTAAGTTGATCCAAGGAATTGAAAGTTAAAGTACAGTCAGCAATGAAATCTAATAATTATATGCTTCGTCAATGCTTTAGTCTTACCCAAAACAATAACAATCAGAAGAAACTGTTGCTGTCTTATCAAAATATATTTTTGATCATTTTAATTGTGCCAAAAACCACTTAAAATAGTTTTCTGATTCAATTTAAATGTTCTGACACACCATAGAACCATTTTGATGTATATCATCATCAAAACTTCTTGTCTGTTGTCTTTGAATTTAAGTAAACACCCAAAATATTTTACTTAATAAGATATAAATAAAATGATAAACAGATTTTAATATAGTAAATGCAGTCATGAAATTAACTGTTATATGCTTTATTTTATAATGTCAAACAAATGATGTTTGATCAAGCACTTTTTCAGACTCTTAATTTGAATAATCACCATATCTACTAAATCAAACAATATTTTTTCAAGACATTAATCTATAAGACATCCTTTATAATGTACATTTTATTTGATCATCTTCTTGTTATTTTCTTTTGGTCCTCAAATATACATTTTTTTGTGAGAAAAATTTCTAAAACTACACAATTTTTCATTAAAATGAAATTTATTTTGTAAATACTAATTAGAATAGAAAACCATGTTGATCCTTCAACTGTATTCTTATCCCACCAAATATAGTAATAGTGTTGTATTGTAATTCTGAGATCAATTAGCATACATGTATAGTTGTAGATGTTCCTGATGTTTAAGTGTTCATAGTGTACTGCAAGTAATTTCTCATTGTGAGCTCTGTAGAGTTTGACAATAAACTAAGTGTATATACATATGCCTAGAAGCAAGAAACAACCTAAGACAAAACTCTATAAGATAAACCAAGTATGTGCACAGCTTAAAAATGATGCCATATATTCTTCTATAAGGCATAACAGGTTACTGAGTACTGTAAAGACTCTGCTTAGTATCATCCTATGCATTGACATATACCCCATATTTGCAAGGGAGTGCAGCTTCTCATATACCAATTTCTACATTTACATGTATGGATAATTTGACGACGGATCTTACCACTAGTATAGTAATAAGAAAGGTGATGTCGACTTACTATTTTGATTCTTGATAATATCACTCCCTAATGTAATAATTAGACAAAACTAAAGTAGTTAATAATTTCTATTAATAAAAAACATAATATCAAAATATTTACATACACAATAAATCACTCAAAATTACTCTAATCAGAAAGATTATACTATATTACATAACTTCTTAATACAAAATAACTAAAAACTTATACTTGATTTGGGTTTGGGGCAGACTCAGCATTTTCTAAATTACTGACATAATTAAACTCGGTGTAGCAGCAATTGGAAAGCTTTTAGAACATAAGAGTAAGTGTTTACTCACTGTAAATGCTGTAGCTTAGGCTACAAGAGCCGGAATAACAATGTCAGTAATGCACATGGAAGTAATGCTCAACTCGGTGTAGCGGTCAACTCGGTGTAGTTAGCTACAAGAGCCGGAAGCAATGTTAGATGCTACTCGGTGTACCCAGAACTACAAGAGCCGGAAGACAAGTGTGCTACAAGAGCCGGAAGAGCATTACTTCAAATTGATGTGGATGAAGATAGCAAAACTGCTAGACAAATTTAATAGCCCATTCAAATATTAATGTACATGTACTGTACATGGAAACAAATGAAAACTACAGAATTTTGGGGAATTAATGAATTATGTATTCCCATTACCAGATTAATTAATTAATACGGCCGGGCACTCAGACCGCATACACTTCATGTATTCAATCTGATTTATGGCCGTATTAATTAATTAATCTGGTAATGGGAATACATAATTCATTAATTCCCCAAAATTCTGTAGTTTTCATTTGTTTCCATGTACAGTACATGTACATTAATATTTGAATGGGCTATTAAATTTGTCTAGCAGTTTTGCTATCTTCATCCACATCAATTTGAAGTAATGCTCTTCCGGCTCTTGTAGCACACTTGTCTTCCGGCTCTTGTAGTTCTGGGTACACCGAGTAGCATCTAACATTGCTTCCGGCTCTTGTAGCTAACTACACCGAGTTGACCGCTACACCGAGTTGAGCATTACTTCCATGTGCATTACTGACATTGTTATTCCGGCTCTTGTAGCCTAAGCTACAGCATTTACAGTGAGTAAACACTTACTCTTATGTTCTAAAAGCTTTCCAATTGCTGCTACACCGAGTTTAATTATGTCAGTAATTTAGAAAATGCTGAGTCTGCCCCAAACCCAAATCAAGTATAAGTTTTTAGTTATTTTGTATTAAGAAGTTATGTAATATAGTATAATCTTTCTGATTAGAGTAATTTTGAGTGATTTATTGTGTATGTAAATATTTTGATATTATGTTTTTTATTAATAGAAATTATTAACTACTTTAGTTTTGTCTAATTATTACATTAGGGAGTGATATTATCAAGAATCAAAATAGTAAGTCGACATCACCTTTCTTATTACTATACTAGTGGTAAGATCCGTCGTCAAATTATCCATACATGTAAATGTAGAAATTGGTATATGAGAAGCTGCACTCCCTTGCAAATATGGGGTATATGTCAATGCATAGGATGATACTAAGCAGAGTCTTTACAGTACTCAGTAACCTGTTATGCCTTATAGTAGAATATATGGCATCATTTTTAAGCTGTGCACATACTTGGTTTATCTTATAGAGTTTTGTCTTAGGTTGTTTCTTGCTTCTAGGCATATGTATATACACTTAGTTTATTGTCAAACTCTACAGAGCTCACAATGAGAAATTACTTGCAGTACACTATGAACACTAAAACATCAGGAACATCTACAACTATACATGTATGCTAATTGATCTCAGAATTACAATACAACACTATTACTATATTTGGTGGGATAAGAATACAGTTGAAGGATCAACATGGTTTTCTATTCTAATTAGTATTTACAAAATAAATTAAGACTTATAAGTATAAGTCATGTTTATGTTGTTAAATTGTTCCTATAGACTCAACTATAAGACAGTTATTTTTAGTTCTGAGTTTCAAGGCTTTTGATTGGCTGTTAATTAATTATGACATCATTGATCGTTTAACATTGTAACTGCCAGGTCTTGTGTCTTATCAAAGTTTATACAGCCACCACCATCGCCGCCGCTCTTCCATAAATTCTGTATAAACTTTGATAAGACACAAGACCTGGCAGTTACAATGTTAAACGATCAATGATGTCATAATTAATTAACAGCCAATCAAAAGCCTTGAAACTCAGAACTAAAAATAACTGTCTTATAGTTGAGTCTATAGGAACAATTTAACAACATAAACATGACTTATACTTATAAGTCTTAAGAGTAAAAAAAAAAAAAAAAATATGCAAGTTTAGAGTTTTCATTTTGCTATACGGAAGGTTGTTCTGCCAGTGTTATTAATTGTTTACTTTTAATTATAACATGGTCACTGAACTATAAAATATAGGTCAAACCGATCTACTTTTTAATTTCAATATTGGAAAAAATCTATACAAAACACTTTGATTAGGATGAAGAACTATATTTTGGGTACTGTAAATTCATAAATTAATGCGAGGTTTTTATTATTGCGAAAAATGCGACAAAATGCAATTTAAATTTTATTTTATCAAAAAAGAATTACTGATTATATAGAATGGAAATAAATCCTTATTCTTTCCAAGACTATTTCTTTAAAAAAAAAAACACACACAAAATGCATATAACTAAACAAAATAAGCTTTTATATCTCTGTGAAGAACCTCAATTACGTTCAGGTAAATTAAGAAAAGTAAGATAGACAATTTACCATTTGTTGCAATTACGTGTTGTTATTAAACACAAGAGTGCACACACTGAAATGTCTTGCCTTCTTTACTAATCATTGATATTATGTTGATAGACCTAAATATAAAGCTTTATTACAACTGTCACATAAACTCAACATCAACCAAGAAAACAAAACTATGATCAATGAGCAATGAAAATTTGGTCAAGGTCAGATGAACCATGCCAGGCAGACATGTACAGCTAACAATTCTTAAATACAACAAATATAGATAACTTATTGCATATAAATTAAGAAAAAGAGACCAAAACACAAAGTCTTAACCCTTAGCAAATGGACTGTGAAAATGAGTCAAGGTCAAATAAAACCTGTGATATCTGAGATATGGACTTGACCACCAAAACTTAACTTTGTTCACTGATCCATGAAATGAGGTCGAGGTCAAGTGAAAACTGTCTGACGGGCATGAGGACCTTGCAAGGTACGCACATACCAAATATAGTTATCCAATTACTTATAATAAGAGAGAATTTAACATTACAAAAAATCTTAACTTTTTTTCAAGTAGTCACTTAACCATGAAAATGAGGTCAAGGACATTGGACATGTCAGTGGCGGACCCAGAACTTTTCCTAAGGGGGGGCCCGCTGACTGACCTAAGAGGGGGCCCGCTCCAGTCATGCTTCAATGATTCCCTATATAATCAACCAATTTTTTCCCACAAAAGGGGCCCCCCTGGATCCGCCTATGCATGTGACTGACGGAAAGTTCATAACATGAGGCATCTATATACAAAGTATGAAGCATCCAGGTCTTCTACCTTCTAAAATATAAAGCTTTTAAGAAGTTAGTTAATTCCACCACGGCCGTAGCTGCTGCCAGATCACTATCCCCATGTCGAGCTATCTGCAACAAAAGTTGCAGTCTCGACAAAAATCATGATTACTTGTAAAACCAGTTGGAGGTTTTCTGTAAGAGCTATTAGAAAATATTCAGTATATATTGTATTCTCAATCTGCAATACTTCTATATCAAATCAAAAGCTTTATTTCTGTATATTTATCTGACTTTAATAGTCATGAACTAGGAAATAATATTTTTGCATTCATAAAGTAAAATCATTGAATTTGAGAGGAAATATTCTCTCAAATGAATGCATGTTTGTTTTTTTTTAAAGTATAAATTCATGTTTGCAGCAAAATAAACATGTCTACATAAAAAAAAATCAAAACCAAGGTCAAGGGCATGAACCTGGTTTAAAGTTTTAAACATAACATGCATGTCTCTTTAGGACAAAACTAGCATGCCCTTGCTACAGAAAAAAATAAAATTATATTCATTTATTTCACATATGAAAAGTATTTCACTTTTACTATAGAAACATAAACCAAATCCATTTTTGCCTTCAATTAACAAATAGCTATGCACCTGTCTATCATAAATTACCTACATCATATTAATATAATATTTATCTATACTTTACAGTCCTATGTAAGATTACAAAGCTTTCATGCTCAAATGTTTATTTGCAAGAAAACAATGTTACTCTTGTAGATATGAATCACAATAAATTATTACATAGATTCATTCTTGTCTGGCTAATAAAGTTACCAGTTAATTAATTATTGGCCTGGTTCCCTGTTTCTGTCTGTGTCCTTGAGAAAACCTTGAGGTAACACAAACAGAACACTAAAGGTACAGAATGACCAGCTTAATTTAAAGATAGAGTCAACTGTCAATGGAAAAAAGTCTCAACACTCTTTGAAGTATCTCATATCAAGTCACTTTTTAATCATAAAGTTTTTTTAAAATTGTGATATCATTAATTTGTGTTTTTATGAAGATTTCATCAAACACCTAACTTGTGGAATCATGTTATATTATATATTAATTCATTCCCAGTGCTTCTTACTTTATTGTTACTCAAAACCAAAAATGTTATTTGACAATTGGTTTCAAATGTTTCAAAAAACAAGCTTGTCACATAAAAAATATCAATTTACCAATGAGAGATACAGAACATTGAAAAATACAAATTCAGTTATGATGTAATTTTGTATAGACATAAGTATATAAAACACATCAAGTAACAATTTTAATTTTTCGAAACAAAAAAAAGTTGCTTAAATCGTCACCTTGAAGCAAATTTCTAACAGTCATTCATAAGTCAAATATAGGTCAAGGTAACCTTATGTCCTATTCTGATTTTGACCTTATAGCCTACATTTAATCACAATCATTCATGCATGGATTATGGGTCAACATATCAAAATTCTTTATGAACCCAAAGTTCTCTGTGAAACTGTATCTACTCAAAAAAACAAAGAAAAATGAATTTGGTAACTTTAAAGCCAAAACACTCTGAAGATCACGTTTACCAAAATGCTTGTCCTTATCTATTAAGTAATTCTCAGGTAAGAATTCACAGGTGTGTCATTATTTTCTCATTACGTAATTGTTTATCTTTATTTAAGACTAAGTCTGTAATATATGTCAATGTTTATTTCACTAGTAATATCAATCCGTCTGTATATCAATATAATCACATTCTCTCTATGCCAGCTGTAGAAGAAAAAAACCCAAACGTTTATGCAATTTTTCTTCTTGGCCTTGATATTACATGTATCATCTTAGACATTATTATCTGATATGCGTCTGATATTCTATTTCCAGTAAATTCCTGAACATAATGTTCTGTACTTAAGTTGTTGTAATTAATTAGAATTAACAAAGAAAAACTCTTACTTTTAATGCAATCATTTGGGATTCTTAGTTTATATATAGATCTACAAGCAATGACTAAATAAGAAAAAATAACACACAAAATCTTGAATTTCATCGAACTTGATAACAATTTTTTTTTACATATGAAATTTATAGATTGACCTGGATTCAAATAAACGGTTTTCAAGGCGACTTAAAAAAAAATGTGGAAAAAATTTGGACAAATGAATTTATAGTTTGACCTGATTTTTTCAAAATAGATTTCTAAACAATAAATATATACAGACAAATAAATCTTCCTACACCCATTATGCATTAAAGATACCTAAACATGCTAACAAAAGATAGATCATAACAAGATGCTCCGCAGGGCGTAGCTTTATACGACCGCAGTGGTTGAACCCTGAAAGATTGGGGCAAGTATGGACACAACATTCAAGCTGGATTCAAGCTCTAAATTTGGATTGTGATTAAATAGTTGACACAGCATAGGTTTCTGACACAGAATGAATGTGTTCTAATGAACGTAAAATTTTTGTTTTCTCTTAGAGCAATTCACTATGCTGTTGAATATTAATCCTCTCAAAAAAATGTTTGAAGAAATTTTCTTTTTATTTATGAAATTTCAAATGAGAAAAATTGAACCCAATTTTTTAATCACATCCTCCTTTCCCTTATTCCAAAACTAATCTCAATTAAAATATTCTAATGGAATTTGCAACAATAACTACTCATTTAAATACATCATAAAATATTAAGATGTAAAAAAACTGCTTGTTATCACTGAATGGTAAAGATTATTTAAATTTATCAGTTGGTTGTAAAAAGTGAATATACATTGTTTATTGTATATAACAAAGATTAAAGTTGATTCTGGACAAAGAAAGATAACTCCAATTAAAAAAAATTCTTGCAATAAGATATTTCTTGCTTACTATTCTGGACAAAGAAAGATAACTCTAATTAAAAAAAAAAATTGCTATTTCACAATATTGTGAAATTAGATATTTCTTGCCATTGCACAATACTGTGCAATTGAAAAGACTTGCTATTGCACAATACTGTGCAATTGAAAAGACTTGCTATTGCACAATACTTAATATAATAATTTTAGATCCTGATTTGGACCAACTTGAAAACTGGGCCCATAATCAAAAATCTAAGTACATGTTTAGATTAAGCATATCAAAGAGGCCCAAGAATTTAATTTTTGTTAAAATCAAACTTAGTTTAATTATGGACCCTTTAGACCTTAATGTAGGCCAATTTGAAAACGGGACCAAAAATGAAGAATCTACATACACAGTTAGATTTGGCATATCAAAGAACCCCATTTATTCAATTTTTGATGAAATCAAATAAAGTTTAATTTTGGACCCAGATTTGGACCAACTTGAAAACTGGGCCAATAATCAAGAATCTAAGTACATTTTTAGATTCAACATATCAAAGAACCCAACCGATTCATTTTTTGTCAAAATCAAACTAAGTTTAATTTTGGACCCTTTGGACCTTAATGTAGACCAATTTGAAAACATGACCAAAAGTTAAGAATCTACATACACAGTTAGATTCGGCATATCAAAGAACCCCAATTATTCAATTTTGATGAAATCAAACATAGTTTTATTTTGGACCCTTTGGGGTTTCCTAAACTGTTGGGACCAAAACTCCAAAAATCAATACCAACCTTCCTTTTATTGTCATAAACCTTGTGTTTAAATTTCATAGATTTCTATTAATGTTATGTTGCGAAAAAACCAAGAAAAATGCTTATTTGGGTCCCTTTTTGGCCCCTAATTCCTAAACTGTTGGGACCTAAACCCCCAAAATCAATACCAATCTTCCTTTTGTGGTCATAAACATTGTGTTCAAATTTCATTGATTTCTATTTACTTAAACTAAAGTTATTGTGCAAAAACCAAGAATAATGCTTATTTGGGCCCTTTTTTGGCCCCTTATTCCTAAACTGTTGAAACCAAAACTCCCAAAATCAATCCCAACCTTTCTTTTGTGGTCATAAACCTTGTGTCAAAATTTCATAGATTTCTATTAACTTAAACTAAAGTTATAGTGCGAAAACCAAGAAAATGCTTATTTGGGCCCTTTGGCCCCTATTTCCTAAAATGTTGGGACCAAAACTCCCAAAATCAATACCAACCTTCCTTTTATGGTCATATACCTTGTGTGAAAATTTCATAGATTTCTATTCACTTTTACTAAAGTTAGAGTGCGAAAACCAAAAGTATTAGGACGCAGACGACGACGCCAACGTGATAGCAATATACGACGAAATTTTTTTCAAAATTTGCGGTCGTATAAAAACTATTTTAAAACAGTCAACCTGTCCTATCAATAGCCTTAGATGCCCGATATCTGTCCTGTGGAGTTCTTAGATAATTCTAACAAATGATATGGCTACTAATAGCGTCACAAGGTTAGGATCTGTAACGTTAGTGTGAAAAGTTTGTCTTTTACATTTAGTGTTTTATATAGGTAAAGATACAATTTCACACCTCTCAGAAAGATAATCATTATAAATTCATTTAAGGTGGTACCCAACACTTTCACTAAAATTAATTTTGTCAAAGTATTTACTTTGACATTTTGACAAAAATATAAAAATTTCAAAAATTTTGAACAAACAGTTTTGTCAGAAAAATTACACTGGTTATATAGCAGTTTGACAAAACACCAATTTTGATCATTGAGAAGCTTAATATTTCTTTTACAACACAACGTAATTAAAACGTTAACTTTACAGAGTAATCTCCCTGTAGTGTTAGGTACCACCTTAAGCAACTTTTCAATATTATATAAAAAATTTCGTACTTATGATAGTTATGGATAGAAAAAACTAAATATGTGACTTATAATTACATAAGTAAACCACATATTCACCATAAAATAAGGATTTTTTTTAAAATTCCAAGCTAAGTTTCTAATAAATTACCTTGGCCATCAACAAGCATCCTAAGTACCCCTAATAATTTGAAGATTACAGCCATCGCATTTGAAGATGTTAAAATCATTACAGCTTCTAACACACCACATTGTACCAATAACTGCTTGTTAGATACTGAAAACAAAGATTAATTCATATTTGTATTTAAAATAATTGATCACTAAAAAAAATATATAAAAGTGCTAACCTTTTACTGTTAAATTGACAAGAGTGCAAACGCCTTCTTTACTAATCATTGATATTATGTTGATAGTCCTGAGTATAAAGCTTTATTAAAAACTGTCACATAAACTTAACATTAACCAAGATAACTAAACAAAGACCAATGAACCATGAAAATGAGATCAAGGTCAGATGAACCATGCCAGGCAGACATGTACAGCTAACAAATTATAATAATGATGCTTCCATACAACAAATATAGTTGACCTATTACTTATAGTTTGAGAAAAATAGACCAAAACACAAAAAATTAACACTGAGAAATGAACTGTGAAAATGAGGTTGAGGTCAAATAAAACCTGTGCAACTGACATATAGATCAAAAAATATTTCCATACACCAAATATAGTTGACCTATGACATATAGTATTAGATAAAAAGACCAAAACTCAAAAACTTAACTTAGACCACTCAACCATGAAAATGAGGTCCAGGTAAGATGACATGTACACCTTACAATCATTCCATACAACAAATATAGTAGATCTATTGCATAAAGTATGAGAAAAACAGACCAAAACACAAAAACTTAACTATAACCACTGAACCATGAAAATGAGGTAAAGGCCGGATGACACCTGCCAGTTGGACATGAACACCTTACAGTCCTTCCATACACCGAATATACTAGTCCTATTGCTTATAGTATCTGAGATATGGACTTGACCACCAAAACTTAACTTTGTTCACTGATCCATGAAATGAGGTCGAGGTCAAGTGAAAACTGTCTGACGGGCATGAGGACCTTGCAAGGTACGCACATACCAAATATAATTATCCTATTACTTATAATTAGAGAGAATTCAACATTACAAAAAATCTGAACTTTTTTTTTAAGTGATCACTGAACCATGAAAATGAGGTCAAGGACATTTGACATGTGACTGACGGAAACTTCGTAACATGAGGCATCTATATACAAAGTATGAAGCATCCAGGTCTTCCACCTTCTTAAATATAAAGCTTTTAAAAAGTTAGCTAACGCCGCCGCTGCAGCCTGATCACTATCACTATGTCAAGCTTTCTGCAACAAAAGTTGCAGGCTCGACAAAAGTCTGTGTGTATATTTTTTAATAATAATGTACATGCAAACTTTGAAGATATTCTCTCATAGAATCTTTGTTGATAATGGAAAACTGTGAATAACAGAAAAAATGTGGTAATTTACATTTATAAAGGGACATAACTTGAGAAAGGTGACCCCACACAAATTAGAAAAAAGCGTTTGGTGGCAATAAGAATTGTGTGCAAGTTCCATAAACATTTGGTTCAGGCTGAGTAAAGTAAGAGTGTGGAATGACAAATTCTGTGTGGAATGACAAATTCCGCAATTTTTTCATATATAAAGGTACACAACACAAGATGTGATTCACATCACCCAAAATCAAATTTGATCTGTTTTTGGTGGTCATATACATTTGTGTTTAAATTTCATTACTTTGGTTGAACAAATTTTAAGCTAGAGAAGGAAAACCAACTATGGAGATATTGATGAGCGACCATAAAGACAAGTGCAAATCTTTTGCCTAGTTCCATTAGCAGCTGGGGCATAAAAAACAATCTGATCCAAATTTTCTGTATTAGAGTCTGTGTATGTTAATGTGATTTTTCACAAGTTGTCTATAGGAAATGTTGATTTGACATGGAGGTTTCCAGGGGTTAGAACCTCCCTTTTTTGGGACGATTAATGCATTTGAATGGGAGCATATAGTTGGACCCCCCCTTTACTCTGAGTTGGGAACCACCCCTTTTTAAAATGGCTGGATCCGCCACTGCTGCCATCCACCTTTATTGTACATTTTATATCCCACTTGAAGTGGCTAAATTTTTTTAGAGCACTAAAAAGTGTAACATAGTGTTACATTGCAAAGATTTTCCCTACATCTCCCCATCCTCCCCTTTATCTTATATATAAATATATACCCACCTGGAATGGCTAGGTTTCTAAGAGCACTAAGTATAGCATGCCGTAGTGTTATTTGTTCCTCATCAGAATTTTTAAGTACAGATAATAATTTGTCTAAAACTCCTTCCTCTACCAGCTTTCGACAGTGATCATCTGTGAGTATAAAATATAAACATGATATACTATAAATTTTATATTTGCCAGAGATATCTATAATAAAATGAAAAAGCTGTAGAACCAGATACTTTAAACTATCTGTTGTTAACACTGACTTGATATGTAGCAATTTATGGGTTTATTTTTACTTGGAAGAATGATGTTGCTGTAAAAAGCATGCCTGAAAGAGACTTAAAAACTGCAGTTGTATCAAGTAAATTTACCCCACATCCAATTCATTTGTATTTCCTTATACTGTAAATTCAGAAATTATTGCGTGCATTTATTACTGCAATTTTGTCATTTTAGACTTTAATGCGATTTAAATTTTTAAGATTTTGAGAAAAATTCTGTTTAATTCAAATAAAATATTTCAAAATGGGAGTTTAAATTATTGCATTTACAACTCTGTTGCATTTTTCTCAATAATAAAAACCTGGCATTAATTTCTGAATTTACAGTAAATGACAGTTCCATATTTGTATTTACTTTGTCATAGACTTATTATTTGTCTTATTTTTGTGCTATTTGAAAAGTAACAAAGGGAGATTTAGGATTAAAGTTAAAGACATAGCAACCCAACTGCTAGCTATAGAGTTGACATGTTCTTTGTTTAATGTTTATATTCTGTCCATATCTAATATTAAGGTGGCACCTAACACTACAGGGAGATATTTCTGTAAAGTCAGCTAAACGTTTTAATAATGTTGTGTTGTAAAAGGAATACAAAGCTTCTCAATGATCAAAATTAGTGTTTGTGAAATTGCTATATACAGTGTAATTTTTTTGACAAAAGGGTTGGTTAAAAATTTTTAAAATTTTTATATTTTTGTTAGAGTATGTACTTTGACAAAATTTTATGAAAATTAAAAGAGCCAAATTAATTTTAGTGAAAGTGTTGGGACAGCCTCTTTTACATGACCTACCTATTGTACTTATGGTTACTTTGATCATGTACTTATGGTAACTTTGATATTGTACTTATGGTTACTTTGATCTTGTACTTATGGTTACTTTGATATTGTACTTATGGTTACTTTGATCTTGTACTTATGGTTACTTTGATCTTGTACTTATGGTTACTTTGATCTTGTACTTATGGTTACTTTGATCTTGTACTTATGGTTACTTTGATCTTGTTACTTTGATATTGTACTTATGGTTACTTTGATCTTGTTACTTTGATATTGTACTTATGGTTACTTTGATCTTGTACTTATGGTTACTTTGATATTGTACTTATGGTTACTTTGATCTTATACTTATGGTTACTTTGATCTTGTACTTATGGTTACTTTGATATTGTACTTATGGTTACTTTGATCTTGTTACTTTGATTTTGTACTTATGGTTACTTTGATCTTGTACTTATGGTTACTTTGATCTTGTACTTATGGTTACTTTGATCTTGTACTTATGGTTACTTTGATCTTGTACCTATGGTAACTTTGATCTTGTACTTATGGTTACTTTGATCTTGTACTTATGGTTACTTTGATCATGTACTTATGGTTACTTTGATCTTGTACTTATGGTTACTTTGATCTTGTACTTATGGTTACTTTGATCTTGTACTTATGGTTACTTTGATCTTGTACTTATGGTTACTTTGATCTTGTACTTATGGTTACTTTAATCTTGTACTTATGGTTACTTTGATCTTGTACTTATGGTTACTTTGATCATGTACTTATGGTTACTTTGATCTTGTTACTTTGATATTGTACTTATGGTTACTTTGATCTTGTTACTTTGGTATTGTACTTATGGTTACTTTGATCTTGTACTTATGGTTACTTTGATCTTGGACATTAAGCAGTTAACAATCAATCAATCTTTTTATGTGGTATCAAACTAAGACAGAGCTAAACTCAATAATAAAATTGTTAATTCAGTGTCATTTGGGCTCTTGTGAAGATGTGTCTCATTGGCAATCACACCACATCTTTTTTTATATTCAATGACAATTTGCTGTGGAATATTATACAATACCATTTCTTGCAAAATTTCCTACAGCCAGAGCTCCGGATAACCTTAGATGGTCAACATCACTGTCTAACCACTTGACAATCTCATAAAATACTGGACCTTCACTATTCTTAAATAATGCTTCCATGCTCTTGTCTGAAAAATATAACACTATTTAATTTCATTTCTTAAGATGATCAATTGTTTTGACTTGTTCAATTTTTTTTGTTTTTTTCATTTTTTGCCATGGTGTTGTCAGTTTTTTTTGGAATTTTTAATACCCTTCAGTTTGGTATCTAAAACTTTTTTTAAATTAAGAAATAATTCTATCATGCCATGCTCTATGCTCATTTTAACATGGGTAGGCATTATATTTGTTAACATCTTAATACCGAGCGTTAGCGAGGTATTAAATGTTTACAAAAATAACTACCCATGTTAAAATGAGCATAGAGCATGGCATGATAGAATTATTTAGATTCTAATAGGAATATTTTATACTTTTGTACTTCGAAAGCGGACCTATTGTAGATGCTCGAAATGTCGCCATTTTGATTTGATGAACAAAAGCGTTACGGAAAAATCAACAGTTTATCAATAAAAAAAGAACAGAAACATTTAAACTTTACTTTTAGAATTTTTTTATCTAATTTCCTAACGAGCAACACCAACAAAAATGTCCATTTTGATCTCTGGCGTTCAAAATTCATGTGACATTGCAATTTCAATCACGTGCAGCCCATGTTCTATTCAAATTAGAACATGGCTTTGTACCCAAAGCTATAGAAGAACGTCATATTAGAATGATAAATAGAATGCATTAACTTTGAATGTGATATGAATAATAATAATTTGAAAGTATTTTAATACCATTCAAATTTCAGTATTGAATTTGATATTATGTTCAAGGACTTATATAAATACAATTCAAGATTATTTTTGTATTTCAAACAATGAGTAAACATAAGTGCATCATTAAATTCTTGGCAATTCTCAGTGAAATCATTTTTGTGAAATGAAAAGTTATCAGTTTTCAATCTTTAAGTTGCCAAAACAATTAAAATAAGAAGCATAGTTACGCAATATAGATGTTTTCTACTGCCAAGTAAGATGCAATCTTTAGATCAATACATTCTGGGTTTTTTAACAGTAAATTAAAAGTAAAGAAGTGCACATATGTCATGCATTAACTCTGTACGTGCTGTTATTTGTGAACTGCTTTTAAAATTTAAGAATCTTAGTTTTTATGTTTCAAAAGTAAATTATTTCATTAAATATGAATAGGGCCTAGGATGTTAGGTCTTGTTGGTAGCTGGTCACACATTTCTGTACAGGTAAAAAGTAAAATGAACTCTGAGAAAAATTCAACACAGAAAGAACATTATCAAATGGCAAAATCAAAAGCTCAAACACATCAAACAAATGAATACCATCTGTCATATTCCTGACATACAACAGACATGTTTTTTATGTAGAAAAAGGTGGATTGAACCTGGTTTTATAGCTAGCTAAACCTCTCACTTGTATGACAGTTGCTTCAAATAACTCAGCATAGGTGCTACAGTCTACTTTAAATCATTTACATATTGACAATTTAAACTCAATCTATGGAAATGGGATAACTGAGTTAGTCCATTGTTTGGAAAAAGTCAGTGATTCAGTCTGGTAACTTGAGTTTCCATCAGTTCTTAAAATGATTGTCTTGCAATCTTACAAATGTATATAAAACAGCACCAAAAACATTGAACATTAGAGATAACAAGAGAATATGATGGTATCTATAGGCAGATCCAGGGGGGCTCTGGGCTTTTGTGGGAATAATTTGGTTGATTATATATGGAATTATTGAAGCATGACTGGAGCGCCATAAATATGACTAAATAAAATCCTTTTTTGAACAAATCTCTCACATTGTGTTGGGAAATGTAGAGGAACCTTATAATTTTGATTGGAACTCTGTGATATTCATAAACGAAAGAACAGACAAACAAGAATGTGTCCATAGTACACAGATGCCCTACTTGCACTTTCATTTTCTATGTTCATTGAACCGTAAAATTGGGGTAAAATATCAAATTTGAATAGATCTTATCATAGGGAACATGTGTACAATTTTAAAGTTACCTTGACTGAAAACTTTAACCTGGAGGTAAAAGACGGACAGACAGATGATCAGAAAAACGGACACACAGATAAAAAATATAATTCCCTAGTTGGGGCATAAAAAATAAAAATAAAAAGTTTCTTAAAAAGATTCCTCAATACTATGACTTCCAAAGTATTTACCACCAGTGAGCAATAGAACTAGCAAATCAGATGCCATTTTGATTGTCTGTTGACTTTCAGTGTCTAATTTGCCAGTCTTTGATTGGATAATCCTGATCAGGTGATTGCTTAAATTTGTCTCTGCCAATAAGTCCTTGATCTCATCTGAAATGAAAAAGCAATGCAAGTATCAAATGATGTAAGATCTTCTGTTCACTGAAGGAGTTTTAGATACAACTAAATCATCAGTTATTCATCAACGGAGTAAATCACAAAACCATAACGACCAGTTGTCATAAAAGTCAATTCCACCATGTTTCTATTTTTTCAAGAAATTTCTAACCTAAACAAGAATATGCATTAACTAGTATATATTTGTTTAGGGGCCAGCTGAAGGATGCCTCCGGGTGCGGGAATTTCTTGCTACATTGAAGACCTGTTGGTGACCTTCTTGCTGTTGTTTTTTTCTAAGGTCAGGTTGTTGTCTCTTTGACACATTCCCCATTTCCATTCTCAATTTTATTCACAGGACAGAATGCCTGCTAAAATTATTTCATTTCTATATTCAGGTTAACCATGAAATCTGGTTAAAAATTCTAATTTAGCATTCATATTAAATAGTTCACTTTATTATGAACATGTGTACCTAGTTTCATGTTGATGTGACCATTTCTACCTGAGACCAAAACTTTAACCTATTACATTTCCATTTTAAATTAACCTTGAGATCTGGTGGAGTGAATGCATTTTAACGTAAGGAAATGTGTGATATACATCAATTAAACAGTAAACCAAAGACAACAGCTGGAGGAATCTAGATGGCAACATACTGTAAACCAACTTATTTTCGGGAGCAATTTATTTTCGCGACTTTCGCGAGTAGAAAAATAACACGAATATAAATCCGTTATCGTCACGAATATGTAAACCTTGGATCTTTCCTTATTAAACTTCATCAAGTAAATCAGAAAATCGTGAAATTGAATAGCCGTGAAGTAGTCAAGATTGGGTAAAACGCGAAATAAAGTATCCGCGAAAATAAATTGGTTTACAGTAGTCTCAAATAGTAGACTGGTGTTCAGACAACATGTCATGCTCTAAATTGTATCGAATCCATAAAAGTTATGTATAATTTATTGTCAACTAGGACTAAACTGTAACTTGTGAGTTTAAATATAATAAAAGCATTTGATATTTACACTGCACTGGCAGTAAAGCAACATTTTGTTAACTGACACCCACAGATTTCAGAGATTCTAATACAAGTTGAACCAAAAAATGTAGTTATACATGTCAATTGAATTAAAACAAGGACTTACCCCATTCTGACATGCCAATTGAATTAATACAAGGACTTACCCCATTCTGACATGCCAATTGAATTAATACAAGGACTTACCCCATTCTGACATGCCAATTGAATTAATACAAGGACTTACCCCATTCTGACATGTCAATTGAATTAATACAAGGACTTACCCCATTTTGACATGTCAATTGAACTATTTCCAAGGACTTACCCCATTCTGACATGTCTATTGAATTAATACAAGGACTTACCCCATTCTGACATGTCTATTGAATTAATACAAGGACTTACCCCATTCTGACATGTCTATTGAATTAATACAAGGATTTACCCCATTCTGAGATGTCAATTAAATTAATACAAGGACTTACCCCATTCTGACATGTCTATTGAATTAATACAAGGACTTACCCCATTCTGACATGTTAATACAAGGACTTACCCCATTCTGACATGTTGATCAACATATCTAGTATAGTATCTGTATGGGCTCCATCATTATCTGACTGTAACAGGTTGACAATAGTACTACATAGGGTAGACTTTACTAATCTGTCTCTACTCACTTCTGGAAAGATATTGATGATTTATAAGCATGATGCCAATACAAATCAATTAACTTCTTACCAAAATTAGTCAACTAAGGATTACATGTTTGATCATGAAAAAGTGCTTTAAGAAGACTAAATATGGATCATTTATTACCAGATTCTAGTAATACTTTGAAAAGATCTTAAGGTGGTACCTAACACTTCAGGGAGATAACTCTGTAAAATCAGCTAAACGGTGGAATTACGTTGTGCTGTTAAGGGAATATTAAGCTTCTCAATGATCAAAACTAGATTTTGTCAAACTGCTATATAACCAGTGTAATTTTTCTGATAAAATGGGTGGTTCAAAGTTTTTGAATTTTTTATATTTTTGTCAAAGGGTCAAAGTAAATACTTTGTCAAAATTTTATGAAAATTAAACGTGACAAATTAATTTTAGTGAAAGTGTTGGGTACCACCTTAAATAATATAGACTAGATAGGGTAGTCTGGGACTAGTCCAATTAATTTTGACATCTTGCAAAGCTATTTTTCCCCCTGGAACTCCCTCTATGAATGCTTCCCAGAAAAAAAAATAGCCTTGCTAGACATCCTAATTATTTAGACTAGTCTTTTAAATGGGCAAATGTTGTC
This sequence comes from Mytilus trossulus, assembly GCF_036588685.1. Lineage (NCBI taxonomy): Eukaryota > Metazoa > Mollusca > Bivalvia > Mytilida > Mytilidae > Mytilus > Mytilus trossulus. Next base: position 26,685,148 of record NC_086379.1, read on the forward strand.
ATCAGGACAATTTCTCAAACATCCAGAAGTTAAATCAATCCTGAAGACATGTTTATTTGCAATACATCTTTGAGAGGTTTCATTTAAATCTGGTAAAGGGTTTAGACGGACTTACAGATATATTGTGACAAACAACTCCTATAAATAAAGCATTATCATAAATCTACTGAACATTTATCAGGCTTGAAACAGAATAAAAGTACTTTTCAAACAGGAAATAACAGAATAAAAAAACTAAATCTCTACGCCAAATGAACATCTTACTTCTGTTGTTTACACAGAAATTACATCAGTTTAATCATTGAACACAAGTATAACCATATGTCTTCAAAAATATAATAAATTGAATTCTCTAAAAAACACATGAAGATAACCAATGATTTGTCAATAAAACATCTCTGAATCTTTAATATGCACATCTTGAAATCATAACAGCTCTCAGAGATGTAAAATTATTACTGGAAGTTAAAATCTTAGCTCAAATGTGATCATAACGGAAGAAAACTAAATGCCACCTTCTGACAATGTAATCTAATATCTCAATAGGAACAACTGTATCATGGTCTGTAAAACTACATTTTCACTAATTAGAGAAACCTTCGATGACCCTACATTCCCCCTATGTAAATATTGACCCTGAATGGTTGACCTTAGAAATATTGTAGCAATGTTTGGTTACAACACAGGAATTCCATTGTTTATTTGTTTTGTTTTTCTTGAAATTCATCTTCTCCCAAAAAAATGCATTTATGTTTTTGTTGGTTGCTTAAAGTCCAGTGGCAAATATTTCATGCATGTTCAGGACGATAAAACTGCATTAAGGAGTTATTAATATTGTAGTCAATTTGTCAATAAGTTTCTAATCATTTATGGGGTGATATTATAAAAACTTCATGACTTCTTTTACTTTTTGCTAGCATGAGCAAAATCAGGAATATGACAGTTGTTATCCATTTGTTTGATGTGTTTGGACTTTTGATTTTGGATTTTCCTTTTTGAATTTTCCTCAGAGTTCAGTATTTTTGTGTTTTTACTTTTTACACCAACAATTTAATCATACAAACATCAATTCCAACACATTTTCTAAATACAGCAAGTGACCAACCTAATGTTGAAGTTGGTGATCCAAAAATTTGCTTTATTCATTTAGACCAAACATTATAATTTCAGAGATCTTTAACCTTCTTTTTTATAGTACTAGTAACAATGAAGAACTGTAGTAAGTAGAATTACCAAAAAGAACATTTCAATTTGTTTAACTGCTTTAAATTTTTTTCTTGAGATGTAAAGTGACAAAGAAAGCCTTCTTATTAGAAACTTCTTGACACTGTAAGACAAGCATCATAGGTAAGTTTTAAAATGTGCATATCAAGATTATAAAAAAACGTTTTTTTTCTAAAGTGAACATTGATTGGTTAAATATTTCTCAGTGTGTTTGAATTTGTTTGATAGCCTTTTGGTCATGACTGTTTGTCTCTTAATATTTAATTAACTGTGCATTTGTATTCAGATATCGCAGATCAAATTTATTCGTTCTTTGTGTAATCATACGTTTTTTGATTGAGTTAAGTCTGCTAATTGATATTTTATTGTATGTTTTTATATGTTGTGATGTTATGCTATTGTTTCAGAAAAAGGGAGAAGGTTTGGGCCCATTAAAACGTTTAATCCCGCTGCAAATGTTTGCACCTGTCCTAAGTCAGGAATCTGATGTACAGTAGTTGTCGTTTGTTTATGTAATATATACGTGTTTCTCGTTTCTCGTTTTGTTTATATAGATTAGACCGTTGGTTTTACACTAGTAATTTTGGGGCCCTTTATAGCTTGTTGTTCGGTGTGAGCCAAGGCTCCGTGTTGAAGGCCGTACTTTAACCTATAATGGTTTAATTTTTAAATTGTTATTTGGATGGAGAGTTGTCTCATTGGCACTCACACCACATCTTCCTATATCTATATCACATATTTTTAAGAAAAAAATACCTGAAAAGATAGAAAAGCAATGTTTCAAAGCACTCAAAAGGTGAACCTACAGGAAAACATTTATCACTTCTTTTCATCTGTTTATCAGATAAAATCTTAAAATCTCAAAATCTTATCATATTCTGTATACAGGTAAAATGAAAAATTACCCTTTGCATTCAAAAATAATTCTTGTTATCAAACAGACAGACTATGCATGTCAGAAGCATGATTTGATTGTATCATCTTTAACCAGTTTTTTTTGTAGATGAAAGCAAGCTGTTTTACTTCCTTGTTGCATCTATCAATAGACTGAAAAGAATCCTTCTTTTACAAAATAGAAACATCAGCATGATTCATTTTTCTGCAGATCTTTTAGAATCTGCTTCAAAGCTTTCCTGACAGTTTATTTCTCTGACCAAACAAACTAACTGACAGAATCCTGTTACACAGTTAAACTTTCTTTAATTAGGAAACCTACTGACAATGAGAATCATGATAAGTAGAGATACAAACTTATGTGGGTGGGTAAGCAATCTAAAAAACTGACTGCCATTTTATGCAGTGCTAATCTTACCTGTGACAGCAAAGCTATAGAATGCAAACACATTGGCGGATCCAGAAATTTTTATAAGTGGGAGCCCACTGACTGACCTAAGAGGGGGCCTTCTCCAGTCACGCTTCAATGATTCCCTATATAAGCAACCAATTTTTTTCCCCAAAAGGACCCCCCCCCCCCTCCCCCCTAATCCGCCTCTGGAGCACAACTTTACATAAACTTAACCAGAATCAGAAAGAAACAAGCTATGTGTAACTAATATAAGGAGGATCATGTCATTAAATTACCAGATTCACAACTAATAACCATACTTAGAGTCGCAAAAAAAATCATAGCTTTCAACAGAAAGGAAATCTAAAGTTTATCTAACTAGATTAAGAAAATCACCCATAATGATATCTGTGTATAACTTTACTTTACCCCAACAATGATAGATAAAACTGGCGTACTAATTATAATCCTGGTAACTTTGATAACTATAGATACCGAGGAGAACAATGTTAAGATATCTTGAGCAAACCTTATCTGAACCAGAAAAGCTATGGAGGAGAACCAATGTCACTGAGTTAGCATTCCCTGAATCAGCAAGCCTACAAGGAAATAATCTATACTGGCAAATCTTTGTCTGAATCAGGAAGCTACTGACGAGAACCATGCTTTACAAAGCAAACCTTCCTGGAATCAGCAAGCCCACTGAGAACTAATATATACTGGGGAAAGCTGGTCTGAATAAGGAAGCTACTGATGAGAACCATGCTTTACAAAGCAATCCTTCCTGGAATCAGCAAGACCACTTAGAAATAATATATACTGGGCAAATCTTTGTCTGAATCAGGAAGCTACTGAGGAAAACCATGCTTTACAAAGCAAACCTTCCTGGAATCAGCAAGCCCACTGAGAACTAGGACGAAGAATCAGGAAGCTACTGAGGAAAAACATGGTTTACAAAGGAAACCTTCCCTGAATCAGCAAGGCCAATGATGCAAACCAAACTATCTACATAGAACAAACCTAGCAAAGTCACTTAGAAGGACCATGCTTTACTAAACAAACCATACTATCTACATAAAACTAACCTAGCAAAGTAACCTAAAAGGACCAAGCTATACCAAACATACCATAGCTAAATAGGAGAACCATGCTGACTATGTGTTATGGGCTTTGCTCATTGTTGAAGGCCATACGGTGAGCTATAGTTGTTAATGTCTGTGTCATTTTGGTCTTTTGTGGATAGTTGTCTCATTGGCAATCATACCACATCTTCTTTTTTTTAATTTATAGAACAAACCTACCGGTATATGGAATCTGTAATACTACTACAGAATACAATGCTATGGAGAACTAACATGAATCAACTTAGCTGATGACTGTCAGGACACACATGCATACATAGAGCTAACCTTACATGAAAGGATAGCTACTGACTTAGAGGAGACCCATGTGACACAGATCTAGAATACTTATCTGCAAACTTACTTACTGTGAGGAGGCTTACCTTATGCAAAGTTTATCTTACCTGAATCAGCAAAGCTACTGACTGTGAGGAGAACCATATTACATAAAGATCTATCAGACAGATGATAGGATATATATTGTTCTAACATGTCTAATACTCCTTCCTCTAAAGCTCGCTCTTGGAGACTCTCTAAAAATAAATAGGTAACTGCAGGTTTGAACATTTTAAATTTTCTCTTTTGTATTTATATAGATTGCTCTTTTAAAATTATTGTGGCAGTCACATATAATAGATACAGTTTGGTATATGATGAACATCATCAGACCCAGTAGCCTACCGAAAGTTTTCTCAATTAAATTTTTTCTTATTCATCATGTTGAGTGCTTCCATACAACAAATATAGTTGACCTATTACTTAAAGTTTAAGAAAAATAGACAAAAAACCAAAAACTAAACAATGTGCAATGAACCCTGAAATTGAGGTCATGGTCAAATAAAACCTGGGGGACTGATATATAGATCATAATATATTTCCATACACCAAATATAGTTGACCTTTGGCAAATAATATTGGATAAAAAGAACAAAACTTAAAAACTTAACTTTGACCACTAAACCATGAAAATTAGGTCAAGGTCAGATGACATCTTACAATCATTCCATACAACAAATATAGTAGACCTATTGCATAAAGTATGAGAAAAATCGACCAAAACACAAAAACTTAACTATAACCACTGAACCATGAAAATGAGGTCAAGGTCAGGTGACAGAAGCCAGTTGGACATGTACACCTTACAGTCCTTCCATACACAAAATATACTAGCCCTTTTGCTTATAGTATCTGAGATATGGACTTGACCACCAAAACTTAACCTTGTTCACTGATCCATGAAATGAGGTCGAGGTCAAGTAAAAACTGTCTGAAGGGCATGAGAACCTTGCAAGTATTTAAGCCTAACAAAATATAGTTATCCCATTACTTATAATAAGAGAAAATTGAACACTACAAAAAATCTTCAATTTTTTTGTAACAGTCACTGAACAATGAAAATGAGGTCAAGGACATTGGACATGTGACTGACTGAAACTACATGTAGTAAAATGAGGCATCTATATACAAAGTATAAAGCATCCATGTCTTCAACTTTCTAAAATATAAAGCTTTTATGAAGCTAGCTAACGCAGCTGAGCCGCTGGATCGCTATCCCTATGTCGAGCTTCCTGCAACTTAAGTTGCAAGCTCAACAAAAATTAATACCTTTTACTATTTTGTGCCCTATGGAACTTTTGTAATTCTATTATAAGTGTACCTATTTTGGTCTCTGTTCCTAACATAACTGTGACTAATATATAATTTTAATTGCAATTAGCCCGTCGGTACTTCAAATTTGTTTACTTATAGTCTAAGTGTTATGTGCATTTTGCTATTTGCTTTTAGAAACTGAAAATGAATATAAAGTAAAAGGGTCAAATAAAATAAAATATATTTTTTAATATTGTCTATTTTAAATCTACACAACTTTAAACTGAAACTATAAATTCCTGGCTTTTTATTTTACACAGAATTAAAATACATTATTTTCTGGAAAGGACTATACAACAAAGAATTGCAGTAGGCACATGACTGATGAATGTATGCTCAATTCAAAGTACTATACAGGTAATATGTTCTGATAAGAATCAATGGTAATGCTTAGTACTACTTATTGGTATACTAAGTTGTCAGTTCTTAAACGTATTATTGTAGATATAATTAGGACAGACCATTTTGTTATTCGTTTTATATACTAGCTAGCATATTATGTTTTTGCTGATCTTCAATGAACAAAATGTATGTTGCTTTAATGCAAGTAGTCTAAGACCCCGTCAAAGTATTTGAAACAACCAATAAATCCCAATACATGTATGATGTATTATGACCATAAGGCCAGGAATTTTTAATTTGTTGGTTTACGGATCCGCCGACCCGATTTTGCCGGTTTCATGAATAAAAATAAAATTGACTTGTCATGCTTTTTTATTCCCGCCGACCCTAACAAATGCATTGTCCCTGAAAAATAATTAAATTATGCTTTTTTATGAAATCAAATGCATTAATTACTAATATAATTGATAATACTTTCTGTTGTATATACTTTTGCGGAAAGAAACCTGTTTAAAACCAATTACACAATAGGTTCGTTTCCCTTCTTTGTCATCAGTCCGTAAGATGCATCATTTCATAGAAATAGACTTGTCCAAATGTGGACAGGTGGAAGTACAAGACATCAAGTTAATTTACTGAATATTAACAAATCATTTGAAATTTTCTTGTTTCATAGATAATAAAAAAAAATCGTCCAATTAGAAAATAAAAAACGTGAATTCATGACAACTGATTAACCCGACATTCTTGTTTTTCCAGTGGACGAGTCTTTTATGCTTTTGACACATGTGTTGAAATTTTTTTTCATACAACGTTTTTACAAATTTTTTTTATCAGTTTTCGTGGTTGGAGATCAATATCACTAAGTTTTCTGGAATTGATTAAGAGCTACACAAATCTGTTTTTTTGTTTTTGTGAAATAACGATTTAATATCGTCAATGTCCGTGCACCCCCCTTTTTACAGGAAAGTATTAGAAAATGTTGTCGATGTTTATGACAGCTGAGTAATAATGTTTCAACTAAAGTTTAATAGATGATGGCAAAATAGCATGACAAACATATTATTAGAAAGGTGAAATATATATTTATATATATTTTGCATAATACATATTTTTCTCGAGATTTTTCTGTCTTGAAAGATTTTTTTTAATTTTTATCCCGACCGACCGACCCGACTTTTTCATGGAGAAAATCCGTAAACCAACAAATTAAAAAACTGTGGCCTAACTACCCCACACCTAACACCCCAAAAAATCCCAAAAAATAATTAATTTAGAAGGTTAGACAAAAAATCTCAAAGGTCATATTCTAGTTGTTCAGTTTGCTATGATATTGAGTGCCCAAAGGTGAATGGCTTGGGAGCATAAATCTAAGATTCTGTTAGTTAAACAATGCAAATTTTGTAATCAAATGTTAAGTTTTTGTATTGTGTTCTTTTCTTAAATCTAACATAAAATGAAATCTCATGTTTTTTGTGCTTGCCAGAAATTTCAAAATGAAGATGTTTTTTTCTGATTCATGAATTTGATGAGTTCAGCAAGTTTTCTATAACCCTGTATAACTGTAGCAGTATGTAAGTATATCAATCAAAAATAGAATGTATACTATTTATACTGGATGACATGTATATCCTTGTATTATAGGTGATGGGGTCATGTCAGAATAAAGCAAAGTCTGCAGATTCTATAATACTTGATTAAGTACACCAAACTTCATATGAACAAAGCTATTGCAGAAACTAGAATTATACATGAGAAAATTTTTGAATATAAAATCCAAAGATATCTTTAAACTGCTTATTTGAAAAATGTAAAACTTCCATTCAAAGCTAGGGTTCTGATACTTACAATGCAGAATTTACAGTTATAGAAATAGATATAGGAAGATGTGGTGTGAGTGCCAATGAGAAAATAGAAATAGAAATAAAAATAGAAAACATGAATACAAAACTAGAGACTCTGAAGAGCCTGTGTCCCTCACCTTTGGTCTATGTACATATCAATCAATGGACACAGATAAATTCATGACAAAATTGTGTTTTGGTGATGGTGATGTGTTTGTAGATCTTACTTTATTGAACATTCTTGTTGCTACAATTATCTGTATCTATAATGAATTTGGCCCAGTAATTACAGTGTAAAATATTTTCAAAAATTTTATGACTATTGGTCTATGTGAATATTAAACAACAAAGGGCGCAGATGGTAACATGACAAAATTGTGTTTTGGTGATGGTGATGTGTGTTGTATTGAACATCATTGCTGCCTACAATTATTACTATTCTATAATGAACCTGGACCAGTAGTTTCAGTGGAAAATGTTAGTAAAAATTTACAAAGTTTATGAAAATGATTAAAAATTGACTATAAAGGGCAATAACTCCTAAATGGGTCAACTGACCATTTCAGCCATGATGAGTTATTTGTAAATCTTACTTTGCTGAACATTATTGCTGTGTACAGTTTATCTTTATCTATAATAATATTCAAAATAATAACGAAAACAGCAAAATTTCCTTAAAATTACCAAATCAGGGGCAGCAACCCAACAACGGGTTGTCCGATTCATCTGAAAATTTCAGGGTAGATAGATCTTGACCTGATAAACAATTTAACTCAGTCAGGTTTGCTCTAAATGCTTTGGATTTTTAGTTATACGCCAAAAACTGCATTTTACCCCTATGTTCTATTTTTAGCGGTGGCAGCCAGTTTGGTTGGTTGGTGTGGTCACCAGACATATTTTTTAAACTAGATACCCCAATGAAGATTTTGGCCAAGTTAAGTTAAATTTGACCCAGTAGTTTTAGAGGAGAAGATTTTTGTAAAAGATTACTAAGATTTAGGTAAAATGGTTAAAAATGGACTATAAAGGGCAATAACTCCTAAAGGGGTCAACTGACCATTTCAGTCATCTCTATCTATAATAATATTCAAGATAATAACCAAAAACAGTAAAATTTCCTTAAAATTTCCAATTTAGGGACAGCAACCCCACAACAGGTTGTCCGATCATCTGAAAATTTCTTATCAGATAGATCTTGACCTGATAAACAATTTGCTCTAAAAGCTTTGGTTTTTGAGTTATAAGCCAAAAACGGCATTTCACCCCTGTGTTCTATTTTTAGCCATGGCGGCCATCTTGGTTGGTTGGCGGGGTTACCTGACACATTTTTAAAACTAGATACCCCAATGATTATTGTGGCCAAGTTTGGTTTAATTTGGCCCAGTAGTTTCAGAGGAGAAGATTTTTGTAAAAGTTAACGACGACAGACAATGACAACAGACTACGGACGCCAAGTGATGAGAAAAGCTCACTTGGCCCTTTGGGCCAGGTGAGCTAAAAAAGAAGGATGGACACACACACAGGGAAGAGTTTTGACTATCACAGAAGATATATAATGAGTTAGGTAAGGTCAGAAAGCTTATCTTCAGCATTGGCCCCAATCAGCCTATCGGGGAGCAATTAACTACCTTAGATAATGTGTTATGTGTCTTATGTATGGATCATCAAAGTTTTATGTGAGTTTACCATGTGTATTAGTAAGATTAAGTAGAAATCCACAAGCTATGGTACGGAGTCTGTCTGCTCCCTCCTCTTCACTCTTTATCTTTGACTTCAGAAGAGACAACAGCTTAGCCATTCCATCAAATGAATCAACTGCATTCCTGCCTTCATCTAAAAATTAAAAAAAAAAGATTATTGGCTTAACTGAAATGATTTGGATTATTTCTGTTAGTGGAATCTGAAAACATTTTTTTCCAAGTACCATTTCAAATTGTGTCTTTCTAAAAGGGACATATGAGTTCTACAATACATGATAAACTGTATTTTTTTTTATAAAAGTGAACCTACTCCATGAAACTACCAAAACTAAAGATGTAAAAAATCTTATACAGTATCTGTGCCTGAGACACAGGAATAATAATGCCTATCAAATTGCTTTGATGTCCTGTATTCATATTTTTTTGTGAAAACCAGTTTTTCTTAGATTGCAGAAAAATAGTTGGTATTTTCATGAACAGTGGATTTCTTTGTTTTACCTCAAATAAAATCGTAGTTCATTGAACATTTAAATTCATGGTTCACAATTACATATACCCTAGAATTCTACAATATTTGGTATCCTGCGAATAATAACATCAATAGTTATCAGGGTTTCAAAGTTGTCTGCATCGAGAATAGAATGTATTATTCATATGCAAGTATAGAAGCGGAAGTCAAATTCCTTAGCCCTCCAATATATCTGTCACACAAAGTTCATTATTTAGACATAGCTTGATAAATGGTTCATCTCATAATGAAGCATAGCTATTTATTTATAAGTTGGAAATCATCTTCTATATCGCGATGACCACTTCATCTTTGAGTTAAATTATAAGGTATTAGTATCTGACCATACAAAATTCATAAACAGACGATGAATGGCATATAACTTATAACATATCATTGGTCATTTTCTGATTTCTGTAACTAATTTCAGAAACTAAAGAAAAACCAGATGCTCCGCAGGGCGTAGCTTTATACGACCGCAGAGGTTGAACCCTGAACGGTTGGGGCAAGTATGGACACAACATTCAAGCTGGATTCAGCTCTAAATTTGGATTGTGATTAAATAGTTGACACAGCATAGGTTTCTGACACAGAATGAATGTGTTCTAATGAACTTAAAATTTTTGTTTTCTCTTAGAGCAATTCACTATGCTGTTGAATATTAATCCTCTCAAAAAAATGTTTGAAGAAATTTTCATTTTATTTATGAAATTTCAAATGAGAAAAATTGAACCCAATTTTTTTAATCACATCCCCCTTTCCCTTATTCATTGTTATTCTAAAACTAATCTCAATTTAAATTTCTAATGGAGTATGCAACAATAACTACTCATTTAAATACATCATAAAATATTAAGATGTAAAAAAACTGCTTGTTATCACTGAATGGTAAAGATTATTTTAATTTATCAGTTGGTAGTAAAAAGTGAATAGTTTTCAATTTAGACTCGTTTACATTGTATATTATATATAACAAAGAATTAACTTTATTCTGGACAAAGAAAGATAACTCCAATTAAAAAAAATTCTTGCTATTGCACAATATTGTACAATTAGATATTTCTTGCTTACTATTCTGGACAAAAAAAGATAACTCTAATTAAAAAAAAATTGCTATTTCACAATATTGTGCAATTAGATATTTCTTGCCATTGCGCAATACTGTGCAATTGAAAAGACTTGCTATTGCACAATACTTAATATAATAATTTTAGATCCTGATTTGGACCAACTTGAAAACTGGGCCCATAATCAAAAATCTAAGTACATGTTTGGATTCAGCATATCAAAGAACCCCAAGATTTCAATTTTTGTTAAAATCAAACTAAGTTTAATTTTGGACCCTTTGGATTTTAATGTAGACCAATATGAAAACAGGACCAAAAATGAAGAATCTTTATATACACAGTTAGATTTGGCATATCAAAGAACCCCATTTATTCAATTTTTGATGAAATCAAACAAAGTTTAATTTTGGACCCCGATTTGGACCAACTTGTAAACTGGGCCAATAATCAAGAATCTAAGTACATTTTTAGATTCAGCATATCAAAGAACCCAAACGATTCATTTTTTGTCAAAATCAAACTAAGTTTAATTTTGGACCCTTTGGACCTTAATTTAGACCAATTTGAAAACGGGACCAAAAGTTAAGAATCTACATACACAGTTAGATTCGGCATATCAAAGAACCCCAATTATTCAATTTTGATGAAATCAAACAAAGTTTAATTTTGGACCCTTTGGGCCCCTTATTCCTAAACTGTTGGGACCAAAACTCCCAAAATCAATACCAACCTTCCTTTTATGGTCATAAACCTTGTGTTTAAATTTCATACATTTCTTTTAACTTATACTAACGTTATGGTGCGAAAAACCAAGAAAAATGCTTATTTGGGTCCCTTTTTGGCCCCTAATTCCTAAACTGTTGGGATCTAAACTCCCAAAATCAATACCAATCTTCCTTTTGTGGTCATAAACATTGTGTTTAAATTTCATTGATTTCTATTTTCTTAAACTAACGTTATTGTGCAAAAACCAAGAATAATGCTTATTTGGGCCCTTTTTGGCCCCTAATTCCTAAACTGTTGAAACCAAAACTCCCAAAATCACTCCCAACCTTTCTTTTGTGGTCATAAACCTTGTGTCAAAATTTCATAGATTTCTTTTAACTTAAACTAAAGTTATAGTGCGAAAACCAAGAAAATGCTTATTTGGGCCCTTTTTGGCCAATTCCTAAAATGTAAGGACCAAAACTCCCAAAATCAATACCAACCTTCCTTTTGTGGTCATAAACCTTGTGTTAAAATTTCATAGATTTCTATTCACTTTTACTAAAGTTAGAGTGCGAAAACTAAAAGTATTCGGACAACGACGACGCCAATGTGATAGCAATATACGACGAAAATTTTTTCAAATTTTGCAGTCGTATAATAATGGAATTTTTGTTGAAAATTTATAGGTTTTATAAATGTGATTTTCTAATACAGAGGGTTTCATAATCTGCATCCTTTTATAATTTATAATTTTCAATATGATCTATATTAAGGGTAGGACATCTATGCTACCCAAGGTTTGTGATCCACTCCCCTACTCTCTGCATCGTAACCCTTGGCTAGCAAAGATCTCCAGAGAGAAGGGGAGTGATTCATAACCTTTTGCTAGCAAAGATGAGTGAATAAGTAAACAGATAATTCCAAACAGAAAATAGGCAGACTATAAACTCATCTTATTGCACATGTCATATCATTACAGGAATCAAATCATATAAATATTTGTATAACTTATAATTAGGCCACAAATTATGATTAATATGTAAGAATGATGGCAATCATAGAAAAAATAATATGAAACCAGGAAGTTAAATAGATAAAGAACTATGTGATGGACATTAAATCAGCAAGACTTCCTGGAGGAGTCCTAAGGTTATCTGGTAACATTAACATGTTAAAATGATATCAATCTGATCATAATTTACTCACAAATCAATGTAATCTTAGATTTATGCAGTTTTTGTGATAATCAAAAAATTAATTGTTTCTCTGTTTGATTTAGATCTGCATTTCCTATCATGCATGTTCCGGTACATACCTATGCTGTTTTTTGCTGATGATAATAATGTGGAGAAATCAGTAATATTCCAGAAATTTAAAGAATATATAATAAGGCTCATCTGAATAAATAGAAAATGTTCTAACACAATTTGGGTGTGTTTTTTTTTACATTACTTTTCAACTTTCTATTTGTGACCAAAAAAAACAATTAAAAAATAATTACAAAAGAGCAAATTAATTATTATCTGCAACGGAAAGACATATGCTAGTAGATATGTATGTGCCCCTTTGCAACCAAATTGGTCTTCCCTTATTCCTATATCAATCATATTCTTTGAGTAGTACTTTCAGTTAGTCTTCAAATGAAACCAATTACTGGCCAAAGTTGTGACTACATGAAATATCTTTTATCGTATATAATCAGCTATTCTATTGAGATGATAGTTTCTGTTACTCATGCACTTTGTGATTAATCAGAAGAACATTCTTTGATCAAATCGGTAGAAGCTTATCTTGTGCTGCACTGGATAAATTCTTACCAGAAGTTTCTGTGCACGGACTAGCATCATTAAATGATGTACATTATATTATTCATCTAGTTTTCAAAGGTTAAATAAAATCTGTTTCATGAAAATAGAATTTCTAATTTTACCGCAGTCTTCATTGAGCATCATAATGTTTACTGATTGAGTGGATAAGAATATATATAAAAAAGAAGATGTGGTATTATTGCCAATGAGACAACTATCCACAAAAGACCAAAATGACACAAATATTAACAACTATAGGTAACCATATGGCCTTCAACAATGAACAAAGCCCATACCTCATAGTCAGCTATAAAAGGCCCTGATAAGACAATGTAAAACAATTCAAACGAGAAAACTAACGGTCTTATTTATGTAAAAAAAAATTAAAAAATGAATAGACTAGAAATTATTATTTCACAGTCTAAGTGCACGTTTTCTATATCTAAAACACTGCAACAAAACAAATTTTCCTGATAGAAAGCACGGATACTGTTCCGATATTAAAAACATTTATTTCCTGAACTTCTAATTGGCTTGCTGTGTCAGGGTTCAATGACCACATTAGAATATCTATAAAAAGAATATGTCTTACGCTCTACCCACCCTATTACATTTCCATGTTCAGACTTTTGTGAAATCTTGGACAACATATATATTTAAGTTAACATTGTAATGAATATGTGTACTAAGATTTTTAAAAAATTACATGACCACAACGTAATGGATACTGTGGATTCATTTATTTTCGTGGGTATCAATTTTCGTGGATTGCTGAAAACTTGCATATTCGTGGATACTTGATTTGGTGGTTTAGCCAATCTCCGTATGCAAAGCCTTTTGAAAATATGACATTCATTGAATATTTAAATTCGTGGTTCACCTGTACCCAAGAAACCCACGAATAATAATGAATCCACAGTAACTTATTTCCATTATTACTCCTACCTTCAAGCAAAACTTTAACTTCATACAACTGGCATATAGATATCCAGACTGGAAAACATACCCCTGCCCTCCCCTCCCCTCTTCTATCCTTGGCGTACACAGACAGGTACCTATGAATGTGCTTTTGGATATGTGTGAATGTATTTGTCTGTCAATGACAACATAATTTTTTCAAGTTATAAAGCATGGTAAACAAACATAATGAGTCTGTTAAATAAATAACCAGCCTTCGATTCAGGGTATAGTCTAGACCTAGACAGACATGGTATAGACACTTGCTCATTATTTAAAGATCTAGGCAGAAATACACGAGTCTTTAAATGATGTTTAAGTTTAACTCAAATAATGATACAGGTGTTCCTGTTTATATGATAGTAGGATTTAACATCAGCTTCTCACTTTAGCTTTGAAATTAGAAAATAATTGAAGGAGCTTTTGGAAGCAGTTGGTGCCCCTCTATCAATTGCTATAGTGCAGGGAACACAAATGTCAGGCATATCAAATAAAACTTCAACAGACCAAACCAGAACCGACTCTGTAATTCAAAGGCTTTCTTTTATTGCTGTATATCATATTTGTTTTTTGTTCATTATTTTGTACATAAATCAGGCTGTTAGTTTTCACGTTTGAATTGTTTAACATTTAATTAATTTTCTTTAAAAATTCTTTGCAATGGCATTAATTAGACTGGCATCTTTACCAGTAATAAGTGGTTTGCAATATTAGATGCACTCATTAATTTCAGATTTTCTGAATTACGGAAGTATTTTTTAGCCTTCTCCCTATAGGTATCCGTCTGCCATCATTGTTTTTCAAGAAACTTAATTTTATGCTATAAATCTGTAAAAACCTCTTGATACATATCATACAAAGTGTATCAAGTGCACCTTAAAAAATTTGCATATGAAATAAGTCATATTGTAACCCCTCTGGATACATTGATCGATTAAGTTAAATTTAGTAAAATGCCATATAAATGGCACTAACCAATCCTTGTTAACCCATATATATCCCACACAAACTTCTGTAGACAATCACAGTTTTGCTTTAAATATAAGTATATATAGTCAAACTAATGCGAATTCCATCTGTACTTTCTCAATACCCCATCCAATCAAGATTTAATGAATTAAGACTGGCACTACCAGTAACATCACAATCACAAACTGTTGTAACTCATTCTTATAGATTTTCTATGATAAATTGATCTGCGTTGATACATATAAGCTAAAAGGAAAGAAACTATTAACTTTTCCTGTCTAGAAATTAGAGGCTTTCTGTGAAATTATATTGTTGATCTGACTGTCATCTAAAAGTACAAATCCTAGTAATAACAAAGTTGACATTTAAGATATTTGTAAAAAAAAGGGGGAATCATCGGGAAACTGCTTAGCAATCAAATTAAATCATTTTAAAGTGGGAGGTGTATAATACATTCATGAAGTGTTTTAGCTTTTGCTGTTTTTGCAAAATATTTATTTCAAGAACTTTCAGAATGTCCTTTTTATTTTAATTTGAGCAAAGCCTTTTTCTGACTTAGGCAAAATTGACTGTAACACCTTATAAATATTTAAATAGCTCGAATTAAAATACAAACTGAAACATTCAGATGCAAGAATGTTGGCTTCTAATTGGCTGCATAACATGGATGTAAATACAAATATAAGATGTGGTATGATTGCAAAAGAGACAACTGACTCCATCAACGACCAAATGAAATAGAAGTTAGCAGCTATTGCCTATTGGTCACTGTCAAGCCTTTTAAAATGAGCAAACCCCATACCTCATACCCCAGTAGTCAGCATTCTTGCATAACTATTTACATGTCAATTTAGCATTAACTAGCATTCTTTTGAGTTACTGTTTATATATCAATATAGATAATTATTACAGCAGTTTATGTGTGACATTTAATTAAACTGGACACTTGCAAGAAAATTACATAACATTGCATGGATTATGCAGTTACAAAAGATTACATAAAATGCAAGGACTTTTCTTAGAGATTAAATATTGTGCTACATAATTATCTTTCCTGATGCTAAAACAAAATAAAAACAGAACATTTATCTAATCACTTTCCATGTATTAAGTTAATTACATCTTTAAGATTGGTAATTCTTTTTCGTTAAAAGACATTTTTTCAACCTTGGGAAATAAATGGGTGTATGAAAGTTTGTTACAAAACAAAACAGGTTTTATGCTGATTGTTTTTCAAATTGTTAACTTTAATTAAGATTCTAAAATGAGTGAATTAACAGCAATTCCAGAGCGATGTTGCAAAAGAAATTGTTTTGTATTTTCTCATCTTTTAAAAGTTTCTTCAACCCTCAAGGTAAAACACATTCCTATCCTTAGTTTAGACAATGTGTATGCATCATTAGCAATGATCATGCAATAGTTTATACCCATAAGGCATACCTAATTGCAACTAAAACATATTAGCACTTTAAAATATATCCAACTTAATAGGCTGACAAGTTATACCAAAAAGTACAGTATTTTTAAGAAGTCTCCATTGGGGAGATCATATATAAAAGAATGGAAAGTCTCTGTATCAGTAAATTGATTAATATTTCATTGAGAAAATAAGTTTAAATATAAACTTATAAATGGTACTGGAAACACCATTTGATGGTACAAGTCCTAATAATAATTAGTATTACTGTACTAAATAAAACCAAATTCTGATTTTTTATCTAGATTGTCTCTTAGTACTGTTAAATGATAAAATTTGAGAATGGAAATGATGAAAGTGTCAAAGAGACAATAAACCTACCCAAGAGGTGAAAACAGCATAATACCAGGGTCAGGCGATCAATGGGTCTTCAACTCAGCAATGAAATGTTATCATGGCTTGAAATAATCGTGATAAAAACAATCCTGAGCTTTAAGGATATGTGGAATGGTAAAAGAACTAGCATCCCTGATAGAGTACATTATTCAGCAGAAACCAACATATTCCCCAACAGATACCAGTAAAACTACTTAATAGAGGCCTGCTGTTAGTTCCTTCAGGAAGATAATTATTCGTTAATGGTTTCTAACAAAACGCTGTTATGTAATTTCACAAGCATGCAGGACATTGTTAAGAAGCTTTAAATGACCTAAATATGTATATATATTGACGGGGAAAATATAATACATGTACAGGGATGACTCATAAATTGTGCTTGCTTTATGCATTTCATGGTACTAATAATTTAACTTGTGTTAACTCAATTGATGAAACCACTTTCTGATTAACATGTTTTTTAAGGTACCCACCCATACAGACCCACTTAACTGTTTTCCAAGGGTTTATGAGTTGCAGAGTAAAGCAGGCTTCACTTCATAGTAAACAGTTTCAACGGTCTACACACTATACAAATAATTTATTATTATTATGTCCTTCTGTGATAGGGCTTTTAATCATGTAGGCCTTTTTCCTAGTTAAGTTTTATTACTGGTTAGCCAAAAAAATCTATTGACACATGACAAAAGTTTGCTTGTATCAATTATAATACAATGTAATTTTTTTTTTGATAATTGCAAAAGCATAGATTTAAATAAGCTATGAAACTGAACACATCAAAACTTAAAGAGAGTACCACTTGTGGCATTTTTCAACCAGGGAAAAAAATGTTTTATATATCCCAAGTAATATAGTAAGGTATGATAAAGGTAGGCGTCTTCCATGAAAGGAACACTAAGATAAAGCTTGCAAACCTTAAAACAAAAGATCAAAGTAATATTTGTTATTGTAAACAAAAATAAAATTGCACACCTGAAGAACATAATCTGAAGTGCATAAAAGAGCCTGCAGAAAAATCAAAGATAAAATGTGAAGGGGGTCAATGACCTAAGCTAATCTGGCAAGATACAAAAGTGTTCTATAGACATAAAAACAACTTGGCTATGTTTATTTAACCTTTGCACAGATCATCAGTTTCCAATAGATTTAGACACTGAATAACTAATCAACCATAATGATACTGCCTAGCTCACCCAGATCATTTGAAGCACCTGTCTTTATATTTATTTATGATTGAAATAAAGTGTGAACTACAACTTTCTGTCAAATCATCTTTATATGTTACCGCAAACAATCAACGATTCCAAAAAGAAGAGCATTCTTAAACTATGCTATATGTTTGAGTCAGTAATATAAATCAAAGTGGTTTTCTTACAATTTTTGAGTTCAACTGTAGTGCATATAGGTTTGTCTATATTCTGATGTTCATTTAGTTTCAATGCTAAGATGCCAATTTCACATATCATATCATAAGAACTGTCATAAGTTTGTTTTCATTTACAACCATTTGACAATTTTAAAAGAACCAATGTAATACATTCTCATCAGCATATAAGTCCCTTTTTTAAGTCCTACAACTGTATGACATAACATGTGAAACTTCTGTACAGCAACTATCCCTACTGTCACTAAAATTGCTGCAGATTTCAATCATATTTGTGTACATAAGAGATGAAAGGATTTGTTGGAATGTTTTCTGAAAAAAGGTCCATTTGACAGCATACAAAAAGCAGAAAATCAATCAGATTTCCTATTGCAGTCAGAATTGTTTTTGCTGAGTACTATTTTCAAATGACTTTTTTTATCAGAAAATTTCTAACTTTGAACTATTTTAACTCAATACTCTTAAAAATTAACACAAAAAAATGAAAAATGAAATTTTGTGTAGCAAATGGGAATGCATCAAATCTTTTGTTGCTGAGTATAAAGAAATGTACTGGAAACAATTGTAAAATATTTATCCTAGAAATAACTTAGTCATAGCAACCAATTATAAATGTATGTTGAAAATTGACCTGATTGAGTTTTAAGCCAAACTGCAGACAAATCCTAGCGATTCCATAGAAAATTAATAAATGAAACAATTAGTGTTCTATCAATATTACTAAATACGTAATTATCTCAAAAGCAATATTTGCCATAAACTTAAAGCAAATAATTTTATCAATACAAATAACAAAAGCCATTGGAAATAATAACTCAGAAAACATTGAAACGTTCAAGTCTGGTTCAGATAGATGCAGTATCAAATGGTAATTTGCTGCTTATCTTTATTGTCAGCTGAGAAACAGTTGATATAGCTCTTTAAGTACATGTATTTAACGACCATACTAGGGCTGTATAGTCAGTCTAGGTTTGTTAAAAACTTCAATCATCATCAAGTACATGTACTTGGATTCATCTAGTGTAATGGAAACTAATGTCATTGTATTTTCATTAAAACTTAATTTAAGAATTCTGCTTTTATAATACATGTACTGGTATGTAGATATAGGAAGATGTGGTGAAAGTGCCAATGAGACAACTCTCCATCCAAATAACAATTTAAAAATTAAACCATTATAGGTTAAAGTACGGCCTTCAACACGGAGCCTTGGCTCACACCGAACAACAAGCTATAAAGGGCCCCAAAATTACTAGTGTAAAACCATTCAAACGGGAAAACCAACGGTCTAATCTATATAAACAAAATGGTCCATTATATTGACCAAAAAAAAACAAGAATATGTCTGGGACAGTCACAGTACACGAACGCCCCACTAGCACTATCATTTTCTATGATCATTGGACTGTGAATTTGGGGTCAAAAATCTAATTTGGCATTTAAATCATAAAGATCATATAATAGGTAATATGTGTACTAAGTTTAAAGTTCATTGGACTTCAACTTCATCAAAAACCTACCTTGACCCAAGTCTGGTTCAGATAGATGCAGTATCAAATGGTAATTTGCTGCTTATCTTTATTGTCAGCTGAGAAACAGTTGATATACATGTAGCTCTTTAAGTACATGTATTTAACGACCATACTAGGGCTGTATAGTCAGTCTAGGTTTGTTAAAAACTTCAATCATCATCAAGTACATGTACTTGGATTCATCTAGTGTAATGGAAACTAATGTCATTGTATTTTCATTAAAACTTAATTTAAGAATTCTGCTTTTATAATACATGTACTGGTATGGTCCATTATATTGACCAAAAAAAAACAAGAATATGTCTGGGACAGTCACAGTACACGAACGCCCCACTAGCACTATCATTTTCTATGATCATTGGACTGTGAATTTGGGGTCAAAAATCTAATTTGGCATTTAAATCATAAAGATTATATAATAGGTAATATGTGTACTAAGTTTAAAGTTCATTGGACTTCAACTTCATCAAAAACCTACCTTGACCCAAGTCTGGTTCAGATAGATGCAGTATCAAATGGTAATTTGCTGCTTATCTTTATTGTCAGCTGAGAAACAGTTGATATACATGTAGCTCTTTAAGTACATGTATTTAACGACCATACTAGGGCTGTATAGTCAGTCTAGGTTTGTTAAAAACTTCAATCATCATCAAGTACATGTACTTGGATTCATCTAGTGTAATGGAAACTAATGTCATTGTATTTTCATTAAAACTTAATTTAAGAATTCTGCTTTTATAATACATGTACTGGTATGGTCCATTATATTGACCAAAAAAAACCAAGAATATGTCTGGGACAGTCACAGTACACGAACGCCCCACTAGCACTATCATTTTCTATGATCATTGGACTGTGAATTTGGGGTCAAAAATCTAATTTGGCATTTAAATCATAAAGATCATATAATAGGTAATATGTGTACTAAGTTTGAAGTTCATTGGACTTCAACTTCATCAAAAACCTACCTTGACCCAAAACTTTAACCTGAAGCAGGACAGACGGACAGACGAATGAACAACTGAAAACATATAGACTAGAAAACATAACGGCCCTCTACTATTGTAAGTGGGGCATAAAAAATAAATCCAAAGAACAATATTAAAATCCACACTTTTGTAGCAATGTCTGTTAAGAGAGCTGACAAATGAGAAGAAATAAATCCTAATACGGTAATTATGTTAAAAGTAGGTCAATGGGAACATTTTGTGATTTCAAATTAAGAATAACAGTAAAGACTTTTTCGCACTCAAAGAGTCTTCTAAATTCTAAAAAATGATGGCATCATTCATTACATATGATACAATTTTGAAACTAAACACCCTAAGAAAGTGATGAGAAAAACACACACTAGTAGACTTTAGGGTCCAGGGGTAAAAAAAAAAGAGCAGAAAAATGTTTTATTTCTTCATTACAATCATTGATAAAAACTATGAGTCCTTGGCACTTAGCATAATGACTTGTAATATTGATGATTGAATTGAAGGCTCACCTCTCTTTAAGCAGATTAGAATTTAAACCTAACTGTACGTAAATGAATAAAACTGCAAGTGGGACATATTTTTCATGAACTGTCAACAATCAGAGCGATACACTTGCTGTCAATAGTTAATAAAGGTTTCTTTTTATGAAACATAAAGGTTACATAATGTTCATAGACAATCTCTGAACATCAACTGTGAAGATATAAAGCATGCAAAATTAATTATTGTTTAATGTTCTCCTTTCTATATTCTTTATAAACTTTTTTATAAACTTTGTCCTCAATATTTTGTGATGCACTACAGATGCAGTGCATAGTTTATATTAATCATTTTACCATATTGGCAATTACTCAACAAGGATTTTTTTGGAATCCTTATGAATTATATAATACTGCATCTCAATAAGAAAAGACAGAGGTATTGATTTTTCTTTATGTTTGAACAGACAGAAGAACTTTTAGAAAGCATTAAAAATTATCAAGAATTTACAAAATTACTTTTTGATGTCAGGAAAAAGTAAAATCACAAAAATATCCGTTAATATCCTGTCATAAACAGCAGATACTAAAATATAAACGTCACTGATTTAACTTTAAAAGCTTTCTTTTATTAGTAAGAAGAAATCACTAGAAAAGTAACAAAATAGACTTAAAACAGCCATTTCAAGTAAAATATTTTGGAAAATGGATAAAACTATGATGGGCTTATTTATGTTGTTGATTTTCTTTACGTATACAGCAGAAGGTCTAACTATCTATAGAGAAGAACAGTGAACCTCTTAATATTGGTTTTCTAAAGTCATATCATGATGTTTCTATCCTATAGGGGATACAGTACTAAATGTAGTTCTTTCAAGGGTAATAGCTTTGCTGAATTCATTGACAACTTTTCTACAGAATTTAGAGATTGTGACAATTTGTATCGAGTCTATATTGACATCTGTCCTTTGTTGAACACAGCATGTTATCTCTACCAGTAATTTACTTTATTTGTTTGGGGGTTGCTGTCTCATTGACTAACACATGATCCAGTCTTCGTGCTGAACGGCAGCCCAGGCAGCCAAGGCTTGTAAAATTGCTCTAGGGCCTGTAAAAATCATATTTACAGGCCAACATAATTTGAACTAAAAAAATTCAAAAATTGAGCTCTGAGCCTGTAGATTTAACAGTTCATCGTAAAGACTGCACATCACATCATCTTCTATTATCTCTATCCAATGCAAAATTTGTATTGTTGGCTATAATTAAGAAGCAAAGATATTCCATGAAGCACATTTTTACATTAAACTATCTTTCATCTGATGAATACTGTACATGTAAACTAGCTTATTTTCACAGCTACTTTATTTCATGTTTAGCCCCATCTTACCCACTATGGCACGATTTTATCTCAAGATTTTCAAATTTACTTGATGCAGTTAGATAAGTACAAATCCAAGTTGTACTTTTTAACAATGATTTATATTGGTATTATTGTATATATAGTCAGACCATGTTTGAATTCTTGTGCATTTCAATTGTCAAATTTGTCTAAAAAAAAGTTGTGGCATTATACTTGTTTGTCCACAAAATAATTTAAATGCCTGAATAATAGGAAACGACAAATCTTACAAAATAATTTGTATATTTTCATCTGTTTCTGAAGTAGTAATTAAATGAACAAGAATATGTCAATAGGAAACAATGGTCTGCATACACCTTCACATTTCCATGCTCAGTGAACTGAGGAATCTAGGTCAAAAAACTAATTTTGACATATTTTTCAAAAGTTTATCTACAAATTATATAGAACTCATGTATCTAATTTTCAGGTTATTGTGTTCAAAACCTTTATAATTAACATGTTACTGCCTCTATACATTAACTATTTGAAGGCTTCACCTTGTGTCTGTTTATTGTATAAAACTCACTCAAGCATAAAATTTAGGTCAAAGAGACTTAAATTTTGCAGACCAGTATTGCTATCTAGTGAGTTTATATCACATTAATATATCCCCATAGTTTTCTCAGAAATGCACATACATGTGAAAAGTAACTCAACTGGATATTAGTTTGATTAATTGTTGATTGCCTAATGTCCAGTGGCAAATATTTCATGCCTGAATATAACAAATGAACGTACAGATGGACTAGAATTACAGTCTGTGCAATGGCTGTATAGCCAGTCAGGGTCATTAAAAATTCCATTTGTTGTTGACTAGGATTAATATCTAAACTGAGAGCCGTGGTGTATTGGTTAGTGCATGTGACTACTAACACAAAGGTTCCTGGTTCGATTCCTGTTTGGGATGAAAATTTCAGGAACTCAATTTTCGGCTCTCCCTTGACACCATTTCGGAGTATGGTCTTAAGGAAACGATGATAGTCCGTCGGAAGGGGACAATAAATGGCTGACCCGTGTTAAGAGAGAGAGCCATATCTCTTGCACGTTAATGACACCCTTGTAGATTTCGAAAAAGAGTACGCTAATGCCGCTACAAGGCAGCACTCGAACCTGCAAAGTGGAAAGGGATTAATATAAATTGCAAAACTTGTTTTCCAATCCACTTTAAATAAATATGTTTAAACTAAACTAATATCTAAACTGAGTTGCTGTGCACTAGCCTTGCACAAAACAATGTTAGATAATATCCACCCACAGAATGGAAGATTCCTGCTATAATTAAGATTACAACATCATCACCTGCTTTCATTTTACATGTGTGCTTAGACAATCTCAGAACTAAATGTCAATTACAGTTTGTTTTATTGTCTGTAGATTTTATTAACAGACTTAAAAGCAATAGAAAAATTTATCTTCCAAGATCTTTCTGCGATTGAATACTAACAGACCTTAATGGGTTTGACACTTATATGAAAGTTACGTAACATAAACTTGGCGAATTATTCACACAAAGTGCTATTTAGTTACATTATTTGGGGACACATTTATTGACATTTCATGTGACAGTAGTCTAGTATGATAATTCTGTATTGAAATATTGGCGTACAGAATTGGTCAGACAGAAAAACAGCCAGTTAAACATGATTTAGACATTAGGTATTGGTATTGACATTCTCAAATCACTTTCAGCGATGACTCATGTTTCCTTTTTCAAGTAATTTAAATGCTGACCACTCTAATATATTACTTTCCAAGAATACTTTTGACTGATTATTTAAGATTGATGACATTTATATAAAGAAATAACTGAAGTTCACCATTTGCAATTTTTTTCAATGGCTGCCCGTCAGCCCAGCCAAGTTCCTCCCTGGTATATACATGTGTATAAATATAAATTAATATAATTAATATACCCATATACATGTGTATATTAATGCAAATCGTGTGCAACCTGTACCCCCCCTTAAAAAAAAAGTTTGGTAACAAATTTTGATATAGATCTTTTTAGACATCTCACAGGAAATATGTTTTATAAAATCAATTTCATTGTATGAGCCTTTAAAAATCATTAACATCTAATAATTACAGTTTTAGCAAATACAAATATGAAGTCTTCAAGTAATTTTCAATTTTATTAATTATTGCATTCACTTCAAAATATTTATCCTATGTCTCCTAATTTCTTAATGTTTTACAAGAAATATGCAGACATTATTTAACAAGAGGGTGTAAACTACTATTGAAGTTATAGCATGATAAAAAAGAAACACTGTTTCATGTGTATAACAAAAATTTAGGCAGCATAGATATTCCTTCAAAGTGAAAACAATTTTCCATTGAAATTCAGTAAACATCTAGCAATTTACCCAATATACCGTGTCAACAGATATTAAATTAGAAGGACCGTCAATTTTAATTTCCAGAGTAAAGGAGATTGTGCATGATTATTGCTCTGTGCATACTTTCCCGTACACAACACCATTATTGGATTGCCTATTCCAACTGATAGCACTGAAGACTTCCTTTTGACTTTATCATACGGCTCACTTCAAAATAGACTTGATAACTTCTCAACAATCGGTTGATTGATTCATTTATATCGGTAATTACTCTTGCCATGTTTCAAGGATTATCAGACTCAAATTTGATTATTGTCTTACTATTTGTAAATTTGCTCACCATTTTCAAAACAGATATTTCCCAAAGTTCTGCAAGCTTGTGTTGCTATGGAGATGTCTTCCGATTCCAAAATTGGAAGGAGTATTGGAACAAATCCCAAGTTGACACAAGGAACTCTCAAGGCCTCTGAAAATAGGTTATTTATTATTCTGTTTATTCACATCAAATCAGTTTTCTATTTGTATTTTTTTTTCAATTTTCTCGTAATTAAGAAACACAATTTTAAAATTTAACAGTGAAAACAAGAGTAATTGATCTCAGTAGAGAAATTCTATAGAAATGTAATATTGGTTTTAAATAAATTACTTCTGTTCCAAATAATTTTTCTATCTAATGACTTGGTAGAATCCTGTCAAAATTCTGATAAATTGCAATACTGATCAGGGACCAGGAAGTGAAAATATTACATTAAAGGAAAGCTGTTAGACTTAAGGTCAAGGAACAGTAAATGGGCTATATCGCAGATTTTGCTAAAAATTTGTATACAACCTTGGCTCGTTGAACTACAACTGAAAATCGAAAAAATAATACATTGATCTCTTTTATTAACTGAGAAATTGTAGATTGGTTTCTTTTAATATGGGTGAATATTTGTATAGAAAGCACATGAAATTGGCGAAAAACCTTCTAAAATTTGTCTTAAAATCGCCAAATCTCTAATTCTACTAGTACTCCATAGATTTTTCTTTAAAAACTATATATTGTTGACACATAAATTTCTGTTTTAATGATATAAAATAATTATGGGGTCACCGACTTCGTTTTTTGTCTAATAATCAATTTGTTACCTTGTTCTTAGTGAGAAACGCCAAAAATCAACGTTTTACGGCCTGCAACGTGATAACGTTACGATAATTTCGACGTTTTGTTGGATTTTTTCACAAAAAACGCAACTTTGAATGATGAATACCGTAAAAACTAATTTGGTGACCCTATCTTTATTTTGCATCATAATAACAGAAATTTATGTATCAACAACATATAGTTTTTTAAGAAAAATCTATGGAGTAGAATTAGAGATTTGGCGATTTTAGGACAAATTTTAGAAGGGTTTTCGTCGATTTTATATGCTTTCTATACAAATGTTCACCCATTTTGTAAGATTTCAATCAGTAATATTTCAAATGATAAATAAGATAAATGCATTATTTTTATTTCGATTTTCAGTTGAAGTTCATCGAGCCAGACTTGTATGCAAAATTTTACTGAAATCTGTGACATAGCCCATTTACTGTAACTTGAGGTTTCGATGTTATTGGCAAATAAAACTCTGAAACATCTTTTACAGAAATATACAAACACAAAATTTGATAGACATACTTATAAATGAACTTTAAGTCTGAAACATCTTTTACAGAAATATGTAAACACCAATGTTGATACATTCTTATAAATGAACTTAATGTTAAAGGAGGGAACATAAATTGTATGTTAAATATTGGAATTTCTAAACAAGAATCGTTGTATTTGACAAAAGTCATCAATTTTTTTCATTTACGCCTACAACTGACAAATGTTTTTACTATGCCAGTCTATAGTTATATTGGTTCCCATTTATAAGCTATTTCCACTGGTGTTAAATATCTGTGACATTCTACAGACAATTTATTCAGTTTTGAACAACTTCACACTTAGTGAGTAAATCACTTACTATAAACTGCCGCCAAGATGAGCTTAACTCAACACTTTGTCAGTCTTGTTTATGTGACTAATACATTTTGTACTTTCACCAGTTTACGTAATATCTCTGTACTTTGGACTTACCAAAATTTTGTAAGTTCAACTAATATGGACTTTGGAATTAGTATGTCCTGTTGTATTGCTAATACTCACAACTTGTCTCAAGTCCATCTTTTGAATTACTATTTCAATGAAACCTATTACAAATGTATAAGTTTTTACTACATTAAACCTACAAAATTTTACAAAGTTAGCTTTACTATATTAGTACATTTGATGACTGATTTTGTTCTGTTGAATTTGTCCATACTCACCAACTTTTGCAGGATTAGTTTTTTTCTGTATAACTCTAGACCAATTTTCTTCTGCTAAATTTGCCTATATTCATCAACTTTTGCATATTTAGCAAATATATATATGACTGTTGACTGATCAAGTCTTTCCCACTGAATTTGCCTACACACACCAACTTTTGCCTGTTCAGTTAATATCTGAAAGATTTTTTACTAAGTCTGTCCCTATGAATTTGCTTATACTCACAAAGCTTTGAAATTTCAGCTTATGTTTGTATGACTTATGACAAATTTCGAAACCACTAATTTTGCCTATACTCACCAAGTTTTGCAATTTTAGCTTATATTTGTATGACCTTTGACTGAGTCTGTCCCTATGAATTTGCCTATACTCACCAACTTTTGCAAGTTCAGCTTATATTTGTATGACTTATGACAAAGTCTGGACCACTAATTTTGTCTATACTCACCAACTTTAGCGAGTTCAGCTAATATTTGTATGACTTTTGACTGAGTCTGTCCCTATGAATTTGTCTATACTCACCAACTTTTGCAAGTTCAGCTAAGATTTGTATGACTTTTGACTGAGTCTGTCCCTATGAATTTGCCTATACTCACCAACTTTTGCAAGTTCAGCTGATATTTGTATGACTTTTGACTGAGTCTGTTCCTATGAATTTGCCTATACTCACCAACTTTTGCAAGTTCAGCTGATATTTGTATGACTTTTGACTGAGTCTGTTCCTATGAATTTGCCTATACTCACCAACTTTTGCAAGTTCAGCTAATATTTGTATGACTTTTGACTGAGTCTGTCCCTATGAATTTGCCTATACTCACCAAGTTTTGCAAGTTCATCTTATATTTGTATGACCTTTGACTGAGTCTGTCCCTATGAATTTGCCTATACTCACAAAGTTTTGACAGTTCGGCTTATATTTGTATGACCTTTGACTGAGTCTGTCCCTATGAATTTGCCTATACTCACCAAGTTTTGAAAGTTCATCTTATATGTGTATGACCTTTGACTGAGTCTGTTCCTATGAATTTGCCTATACTCACCAAGTTTTGCAAGTTCAGCTAATATTTGACTTTTGTATGACTTATGACAAAGTCTGAACCACTAATTTTGTCTATACTCACCAACTTTTGCGAGTTCATCTAATATTTGTATGACTTATGACAAAGTCTGAACCACTAATTTTGTCTATACTCACCAACTTTTGCGAGTTCATCTAATATTTGTATGACTTATGACAAAGTCTGAACCACTAATTTTGTCTATACTCACCAACTTTAGCGAGTTCAGCTAATATTTGTATGACTTTTGACTGAGTTTCTCCTTTAGTATTGGTCAGTATACTATAGAGATCATCTAACATTCCACCTTCAGCAGCTGTTTCTATGGCTTCCTCAACTGTCTCTTCTGAAATAACGAAGTCATTTAGATTAAGTGATACATGCATGGTCTTTTCTCCTTTTTTCTAATGAGTAGTGATGCACTGACTAATTAATAATTATTTCATTCTTGAAACTGGCTAAATGTAAATTGTTTTTGTCTTATGGGTCATCTTTTCCAGAATTCTTTAAAAATAGTGTATACATACATGTACCTTAAGTGCAGATCAATTGAATGTAAAACATTTGAATTTTCTAAGACATGTTATTACCATGTCAGTCCAAATGTTTAACACAATTTTTAAATATGTTTAAAGAACTAGACTTGCAAACTGATCTCCTCAATTAATCATGATCAGGATTGATAGATTTCAAAATCCAGCTAAGTTGTTAATTCAAACATCATTCTTATATTGTGCAAACAGCCTGAATTACATTTAAATGTGATGATCATATAATCAGAGCTTGTATCCTCCACATGAAATTTGTGAATAATATTGTCTTAATAAATAAAATAGATGATTTGTGCTTACTATCTGTTAAAGATTTCCTCTGGTATAATAATCCTACATTCACAATATATTTTCAACATGTAAAAGCATTGAGTAAGGAACCAAGGTAGTGGTGGTTGCCGTTAGCCATGTCATGATGTTTGTTGAGTAAGGAACCATGGTAGTGGTGGTTGCCGTTAGCCATGTCATGATGTTTTTTTGCACATCTCAGAAAGACTTTGGCTATTTTATTCATGTATTTTTTTTCTCTAGAATATGATTAGGAGATTGACATAGTGTCTTCTGTTTTTCTATTGTTTTTTGTGTTACTAGACTCTTGACATATATATAGAAGTGTAGCCTACATCTCCTTTTATTAATATGGGGATGAAGTCCCCTATAACAGTAGAAAATTCAATAAAAAAAATTTAAAAAAATCGGGGAAAATTTCCCGAATTTTTCATTGTACTAATGAGCTCAAAATTGTTCATTTTTTTTTGTCGTGTTTTTGAATTTCCGGATCGGCGCAGAAATCTACTTCTGTTTCCGGTCTTGTTTACATGAGACTTTGAATAAAATGTATAATTACCATTCTAAGAAAAGAATTAATACTAATTCATTTAAAAAAAAAAATTATTGAAAAAAACGTTACCTGATGACAGCGTTTCTTTGTTTACATTGGATATGATGTCATAACTTAAATAACGTCACAACTAAAATCCCTAACAACAGAACCAAAATCGGAAACGTTAGGGTATTTCCGTTTCTCTTTTTAACATTGATGATTTAAAAAAAAGAAAAAATCATCGACTTCGTCCCCATTCACAGGTAATTCCTGCCTCATATTATACATTTCTAACCATTGGATGGATGAACAGACTAAAATTTTATAAACATATGTGTTAAAGCCTTTAACTGGTAGGGTTTAAGAATATTTCAGAGATTAATGGCAATGCATCCCTCTTTGTCAAAGGTCAAGGCCAATGAATCCTTCTTTGTCAAAGGTCAAGGACAATGCATCCCTCTTTGTCAAAGGTCAAGGACAATGCATCCCTCTTTGTCAAAGGTCAAGAACAATGCATCCCTCTTTGTCAAAGGTCAAGGACAATGCATCCCTCTTTGTCAAAGGTCAAGAACAATGCATCCCTCTTTGTCAAAGGTCAAGGACAATGCATCCCTCTTTGTCAAAGGTCAAGGACAATGCATCCCTCTTTGTCAAAGGTCAAGAACAATGCATCCCTCTTTGTCAAAGGTCAAGGACAATGCATCCCTCTTTGTCAAAGGTCAAGAACAATGCATCCCTCTTTGTCAAAGGTCAAGGACAATTCTACAAGATAAGAAAATTAAGGTTGAACCACTGTTCTCCAAGTGCATTTCTGAAATGCCAGTACAGTAGTTTTGCAACTTAAGCAATTTTATGTTGAAGCTGTTTTATGGTGGTCTTTTTTCACAATTAATAATGGTAAACAAAAGACTCTTTATGTCAGTATAAATCCAAATTTTATTTCTGGAACAAATAGTGAGTATGTTACAATCGACAACATCAGCAAAATTTTCTTATACATTTTGTACTAAGAAACAGATATATATTCTGCACCTTTAAAATTACATCATACGTCAATTTTGTACTTACATTACTCCTTAAGTGAACATTGTATGATGACAATTAAGTAAAATGTTTATAAAACATATCTTACCATTGTCAGCGCTTGTCAGATAATTCAATATTCTATCTAAACTTTGGTTCTGTTCGACTTCATTATCCAAAATCTGTAACTTTTCTAACATCTTCTGTACTTTTGATGGCTGACCTTCAGCTGTAGGAAACAAATTTTCCATTTGATTATCCAACATGAAATGGTTAATTATACATCTATTACAAAACAGCAGATTAGTCCCACAAAATTATTTAACGTATAAATTTGAACTACGATTGAAACTTAACTGGAATGGTAGAGAAAATGATCAATACAAAAGTCCTTTATTCTGTCAATACATACCATGACTTATAGCTATATGGGACTGGCAATTCAATCCAATAACTTACTAATTTCCATGTATTTTCCTCAATGCTTAAAATAATCAGCTATTACCAAGTAAGGATGAAATTTACCCTAAACTAATTATATTTATGTTACATAATTGTAACAATCAGAGACTCAGTCAGTGTATTGGTGACTATTTTTCCAAATGTTAATATCATAAAATAGAATCAATGTTGTAGATAACTAAAAACATATATATAAAAATGTTTATGAAAATATTAGTCAATTAAGAAAGGTATTCAGGGGATATTAACAGCTGGGGAAATATATTATCCTTCTTTTTTCTTTTACATGAATTTTATTTGACTACTGATATTTTCAAAATTGTTAACTTTGTTTTTATATCCATGCAATACTATTCATGCACAAAACATAAATTCATGTCACCATGACTGTTTTCTGATTTTACTTTTCTACAAAAAATATGATTTATTGATTATTGGTTGCTTAACATCCAGTGGCAAATATTTCATGCATTTTCAGGCTGATACGCATATTATGATATTTACAATGCACTACACGTATACAAACTAACTGTTTCTGGTGATTTTTTGAGAGAATTGGATATCACTTGATATTAAATAGAATTAATTAAGAATTGAATGCTTCTTTTAGTAACTTCATTAGGGAATGGATAAAATAATATATGTACCTACATTGAATGTACAAATGTATACGGTTTCAATTTTTATGATAATAAGTTAACATAAAAATACAGCAAGTAAAACCTGAAAATATCTCATGCACTTCTCTCTTTTATTTTTCACAATATGATTGGATGAAAATTCCAACAAGAGGCTGTCACAACGACAGCAAACCGACTTATTAACATTTGTTTGTGTCAAGGCAATATCACAAGAACCATTACTGATGAATAGTGAAAGTGAAAATCGTCAATATCAAATTTGACCTCCATTTTGTCATCAGTATCAACATATTAAAATTTGAAAAGCTTAGATTGAATGGTTCATGAGTAAATGCAACAATTTGAATGGAAACTCCATTTTACAATCTTTCAAGAACCGTAACTCCTGAACAGTAAAAGTCAAAATCGTCATTATTGAACTTGACCTCTATTTTGTCATCAGTAACAACATATAAAAATTTCTAAAGCTTTGGTTAAATGGTTCATGAGAAAATGCACGGACACGACTGGAAACACCATTTTTCAATCTTTCAAGAACCATAACTCCTGAACAGTAAAAGTCAAAATCGTTATTATTGTACTTGACCTCCATTTTGTCATCAGTAACAACATATTAAAATTTAGGAAGCTTTGGTAGAACAGTTCATGCGTAAATGCATGGACACAACTGGAAACTCCATTTTTCAATCTTTCAAGAACCATAACTCCTGAACGGTAAAAGTAAAAATCGACATTATTGAACTTGACCTTCATTTAGTTGTCAGTAACAACATATTAAAATTTTAAAAGCTTTTGTAGAACAGTTCATGCGTAAATGCATGGACACGACTGGAAACTCCATTTTTCAATCTTTCAAGAACCATAACTCCTGAACGGTAAAAGTAAAAATCGACATTATTGAACTTGACCTTCATTTAGTTGTCAGTAACATCATATTAAAATTTTAAAAGCTTTGGTTGAATGGTTCATGAGAAAATGCACGGACACGACTGGAAACACCATTTTTCAATCTTTCAAAATTTTAAAAGCTTTGGTTGAACATCCCCAAATCAATAACCGACATTTTTGTCCCAAAAATCCGGTTAAAAATAAACCTACATGTACATTTGTAAACAATTTGCATAATAAATCATGATTACAAAAACATTTTAGAAGTGTCTTAAAATCATAGTCTTTCAAAATCAAGACACTGAATTTTCTATTGAAATGTTAACACATTGCATGTCTATATCAAAAACATTTTGTTGTGATAAAGCCTCATAATAACAGCAACATTTGAATATTTAGTGAAAATCCCAAAGATACTTAAAGTATGACTATGAGCCTAAAATCCTCTTTGAAACTATTAAGTGAATCTGTGCCAATACATGAAACAAAGCCAAATCAGTGTAAATTATCTGGCACAAGTACATATAGATCTTATTAACAAAACTTCTTTCATGACCTTTTGTCTTTTGGTACATCATTTTGTACATGTAGATAGATGTCTTACTGGAAATAATACCACATCTCCTTATTTTCGTACTTCATGTATTCAGAAACATTTCACAAATAATATATACACTCCAAAGTCAAAGTCCAGCATGATTAATGGAGTCAGAACTCATATTCTCCTTCAAACTAAAATGCAAGATTACTACTGAAAGTCTGCAACAGCTTACAAAATATCAATGACCTGCAAGGGTACAGGGGATCCATGTACACTCCCTAAGGATTAATGGAGATGTGTCCTTTACAATATTTTCCCACCACCAGAACAATCCTCACCCAACACTGTCTGTAATTATGGTGGAGGAAGCCAAATTACTTGGAGATAACCACCGGGCCACGCAATGGAAACAGGCAAACCAGAGGGATATCAGAAGATTGATCTCCAGGTCAAAGTAGGGGACATCTTTGACAAACCAAGGCCCTCAAAGTACCCATTTTAGTTTAAACTCTGGTCTGGGTACCAGAGATGTGTGTGAGAGGGTGAAAATTACCCTTCTGATGTACTGATGTTTTTAGGAGTATGGTACAGTATTCGACAATCGATTGATTCGACAATATTTTTTTTATAGTATAATTATCTTGTCAACTGTATTCGATTGTGTCAATGTGTCGATTCAATCAATTGTTGTACCAAATTTACAAACTTTCTTAGTGTCTGGATTAATCAACTCAGTCAACTGTACGATCAATATAATCAACTCAGTCAACTGTATATTCCTATTTTAAGTGGAGCACGATTGTATCGATCGTGTACAATCGATACGATAGTGCCACGATTGATCAATTTAATCAACTCAGTCAACTGTATATTCCTATTTTAAGTGGAGCACGATCGTATCGATCATATACAATCGATACGATAGTGCCACGATTGATCAATATAATCAACTCAGTCAACTGTATATTCCTCTTTTAAGTGGAGCACGATCGTATCGATCATATACAATCGATACGATAGTGCCACGATTGATCAATATAATCAACTCAGTCAACTGTATATTCCTATTTTAAGTGGAGCACGATCGTATCGATAGTATTCAATCGTTACGATTGTGCCACAGTTGATCAATTTAATCAACTCAGTCAACTCTATTTTTTTTATATTTTAAACATTGCACGATCGTATCGATCGTATTCAATCGTTACAATTGTGTCACAGTTGATCAATTTAATCAACTCAGTGTACTCTATTTTTTTATATTTTAAACGTTGCAGGATCGTATCGATCGTATTCAATCATTAAGATTGTGCCACAGTTGATCAATTGAATCAACTCAGTCAACTCTAATTTTTTTTAAACGTTGCACGATCGACACGATCATATTGAATCGTTACGATTGTGCCACAGTTGATAAATCTAATCAACTCAGTCAACTCTATTTTTTTATATATTTAAAACGTTGCACGATCGTATCGATCGTATTCAATCATTACAATTGTGCCACAGTTGAACATTTTATTCAACTCAGTCAACTCTATTTTTTTATATTTTAAACATTGCACGATCGTATCGATTGTATTCAATCGACACGATTGTGTCACAGTTGATCAATTTAATCAACTCAGTCAACTTTATGTTTTTTTATATATTTTAAATGTTGCACGATCGTATCGATCATATTGAATCGTTACGATTGTTCCACAGTTGATAAATTTAATCAACTCAGTCAACTCTTCATTAAAATTACAAACTAATTATGAGTGTTGATAAATATGGTCAACTCAGTCAACTCTGTATTTTAATAGATATTCTTATAACCTTAGTCTAATACAATAACATACGCATAAGGCGCTAGGCGGCGTATATTGACACAGCATACGGCGCTATAAGGCATATTAACACAGCTTTCTGCGCTAGAAGGCATATTTAATACAGTCTTACTATTACTCTGACCTAAACCCTAACCTAAGTCTGATACAATAACATAGCCTATGGTGCCGCTCGGCGACATATATACATATATAGCCTACGGCACTAGAAGGCATATAACCCTAACATAAGTATGACACAATAAAAAAGTCTATATATATATATAGCTAGGTGTGTGTTTTTCATTTTTGTAATCCCAGTGAATCTTTAGGAAATCTCAGTGTGTAATTTTCAATTCTAAGTGTGTAATTTTTAATTCTCAGTGTGTTTTTTTAAGTTTTTAAATCTTAGTGTGCTTTGTTGTAATTCACAGTATGTGAATTTTTCGAAAAATAGTTTAAACATAGTTTTGACGAGGACGGATGGTCATAAACATACGCATACGGTAATGGCGGCGTATTGACACAGCCTACGGCGTTAGAATGCATATTTAATACAGTCTTACTATTACTCTAACTTTAACCCTAACCTAAGTCTGATACAATAACATAGCCTACGGTATATCATATTGACACAACCTACGGCTCTAGAATCTGTATGTATTACAGTCTTACTGTCAACCTAACTCTAACCCTTACCTTAGTCTGACACAATAACATAGACTTTGGTGCTGGGCGATACATTGACACAGCCTACGGTGCTCCAATTAAGGCCCATCAACACAGTCGACGACGCTAGATGGCTTATATTTAATACATTCTTACTATTACACCAACTCTAACCCTAACCTAAGTATGATACAATAAAATAGTATACGCTCCTAAGTGTCATATTTACACAGCCTACGTCTCTAGAAGGCATATTAATTACAATCTTAATATAACCCTAAATCTAACCCTAACCTAGGTCTAACACAATAACATAGTCTACGGTAGCACTCGGTGACATATAGACACAATCTATGGCGGTAGAAGTATATTTAATACAGTCTTACTATTACTCTAACTTTAACCATAACCTACGTCTGATACAATAACATAGCCTACGGCGCTAGGAGGCATATTGACACAGCCTACAGCGCTAGGCGGCATATTGACACAGCCTACGGCGCTAGTAGTCGTATGCAGTCTTACTGTCACCCGAACTCCAACCTGGGAACAGTATACAGTAATATATATGTTCCTGCTCCAACCCTAACCGGAGTCTGACACAACAACATAGACTTCGGTGCTAATTGATAAATTGACATGTAGCCTACGGCGCTAAAAGGCACACAAATACAGTCTACGACTCTAGATGGCTTATATTTAATACAGCTATAAAAAATGTATATGCGCAATTAAGCCAGCATATATTTACATACTACAGCACAAGCAGACACATTGAACGATCTTTCCTCTAATATTAATTTGATAATAATTTTCATGTTTGTTTACTCACTTCAGTTTCTTCATTTTTATGATCTATATATACTACTGTCATAAACTGGCTACTACAATACACATTTTTGTGACATTCATATTTTTCTCTCCTGAAACTGTTGCTATTAATCTTCTTCAAACTTGAATTAATGTTAAAAATGTTTTATCAGTGTAAAAAGTCTTTGAAACAGCAAATTCCTATGCTTCAACTTTTGTATCTGTTTAAATTATGTGTACGTTTTATGTTCACTATACTAATATCTCCGTACCCAATCTGACATATATTATTTTCATAGAGTTTTTCTCCATCAGTGCTGAAGTGGGAAATACAGTAATACAACTTATTTTTTTAAATCTTTATTAATAAAATTTATTAAGTAGTTTATACCATTAACAAATTAAGTCGATTGATTCCATATATGGCGTTTAATCGAGTCTTCATGAAACACATTGAGTTGATTGATTCGACATATAAAGTTCAATCGATATCGATCGTATAGATCGAGTGACGTCTTCATCAAAATACATT
Source organism: Mytilus trossulus (assembly GCF_036588685.1). Classification (NCBI taxonomy): domain Eukaryota; kingdom Metazoa; phylum Mollusca; class Bivalvia; order Mytilida; family Mytilidae; genus Mytilus; species Mytilus trossulus. Next base: position 26,722,410 of record NC_086379.1, read on the forward strand.
GAGTTGATTGATTCGACATTCAATCTATATCGATCGTATAGATCGTTACGATCGAGTGACGTCTTCATCAAAATACATTGAGTTGATTGATTCGACATATGACGTTCAATCGTTATCGATCGTATCGATCGTTACGATCGAGTCTTCATCATAACATACATGTGACAGAGTTGTCAAGTCACAACTGGAGATTTGGAAATTTTCAGCTGGAGTTTGGGCCTCATAACTGGAGATTTTTTATCGACATTTTTATCGACGTACGCAATGGTTTTTGTCACCCATCATATATAGTTGGTAAAAAGTATTTCTGCTTAAGCTTCATTGTTAATTTTGGTATCACTAACTGAACTGTGGTGTTGAATTAATAGAGTTGTGAACTTTCTGGTGGGTTTGCTGTTTCCATATATTTGATCAAGTCATTACTGTCACCATAGTCAGCTTTGCAACAAGTGTAACAGGCATACATATCATGTTTGAGTTCATTAAGACACTTGTCTTGATGCTACATGTAAGTAATATAACTGTTCAATGATTTTAACAGCATCACAAAAAAGTCGTTGTTTATACAACTTTAATTAATCCATTGTCAGAATTTCACTTTTAATCATGTAGGCATGTGTCTTAAACTTGCTAGTTGATCACCAGGTAATTGCCAATACTCTTTTATTGCTGAATATACAGTCTAATCCTTAACACCTTCATAGATAACTCAAGGCTATATACCTTTTGACATCAAAACAGTTAAAGGAAACTTCCGCTTTTCTCGGACTTTTCCGATATTAATTTCGAGTTTCTCGGACTTTTTTTCTGTCAGTATCAATTTTGTAAACAAAAAATTCTACTGAAAATTTTTGAGGTTGACATTTTCAAAAAGCGGAAGATTTCAAATTTTAACGGGAGGTATGGAAGAGGGTCTTATAAGCGGGAGATTTTGACTCCCGCCGGAAGAATCACATGTATGTCATAACACGTATGCATTGAGTTGATTGAATCAACAAACTATGTTCAATCGTTATCAATCGTATCAATCATTACAATCGAGTATCCATCATAAATACATTGAGTTGATTGAATCGACAAACAATGTTCAATCGTTATCGATCGTATCTATCATTAAAGATTTGTTGAATAAATCGATCGTTAATGTGTCTATTCAATTCATTCTTTTTAATTGAATTGAATTAAAACCTGAAGGAAAAATCAACTCTTGTCTAATCAATCGATTGTCGAATACTGTACCTTAATGGTTTTTAGCGCCCGAGTGAGAATCGAAATCGGGACCTTAAGCACTGTAGGTATCAGTCTTAACCACTGGACCACAAACTCACACAAATTGATACATGTTCATTGTTGTATTGATTCATCATAAAATCTTTGTATTTTATCTGTTTATCTGTTTAAGACACACTGATTTCAATGATACTTTGTGTTTTCCTTGTTTGCATTCTGAGAAAATAAAATCAAAGGGTTGATAGTTACTGTGTAATCTACCACTTTCTATGTTTAAGGTCTAGTAAGTTGAAAAACCTTAATATAAACTTGCTTACCCATGACTTGAGTTTGTTTATCTTGACAAACCGGAAATGATTAAGACATTCGGTAACTCTCGGATTACTTCATTGATTTGAATGTAAAAAAGAAGGGCACATGCTGAGCAGATGATTTTTGTTTTGGTTAGGGATTATCCCACATTTCAGTAGTAAACAACTGTCTGATAAGAGTATAACTGTTATGATGGTCATAACAGGGCATTAGTCTGTCGAATTCTTCAATGTTTATACAGAATTAAGCAACAGGAGAATATTTTGGTTTCACTTTACTTTTTGATCTCTATGAAACCCTGTTGGAGATGCAGTACTGGATTTCGACAAAGAAAATTGACATAGAATTTGTGTGATTTAATTTTAAATCAATATTTTTTATCAAAGAGGATCCTTGTTACATTATAGTTACATTTATTTTCCTTCTTGAGTCTTCACATGCGATACATAACGTATATATTTGGATTCCGTATGCATCAAATATCCCACTCGACTCTCACCTTAGTATTATTCTTTTGATGGCGGTTTCAACCGATTCGTAATGTACACTGTAACTTTAAAGGGTGGATCACCCTGGGGATTTAGATTCCAGGGAGGATGTGATTTCAACGAACCAATTAAAATAGCAAAGGTAAGTTTTAAAATGTTTTGGAAAGGTGACAAAATACTGCAAACAGTTTTAGCTAACTAAAAGTTTTGTAAACTTTTCTGATTTTTTATTAGCACAAATAGAGAAATGCAGCAGTATACAAATATAAATAATTTCCAAGTTACTTTTCAATGCAAAATTTTCTTACAGTAGTAAAAGAAGATTTAAATGTTATTACCATTCATATTTAATATGTTAAATTTGTGTACAACTACATGTACATTTGTACATGTTCAAATATCCAGGAAAAGAAACCCAAAACAAACATTTAAAGACTACAGTGTACAACATACAATTTATATGTTATGTAGCAGTTTGATTTCTTGTGTTAATTGTTTGAAGTGTAATTTAAGTAAATATACAAAGTATAATGTTTGTATTATTATCCTATAAAATGTAAACATGCACTGATAGATTTCTCATGAGACTGGTTTGGATGTGCTTGAGAGATTTTATAAGAAACTGAATAAAAATTTAAAACCATTAGAAATTTGAAGTGAATTAGTTTTTTATGTGAACCTGATAATAGTCGTCACCATTCTGTTATTCGTAATAGATTATTTGTCAACAATTTTACTTTGAATTGATAACTTTATATTATTGTATTGTAGCATATTGTGTGAATATGAAAACAGTTAAATAGGTCACATTATTTGTCATTTTGATAGTTTGGAGTTAAATAAGGTGTCCTATAAAATGAAAAATAAATAATGTCTTAAATGATATTGAATAAGAATTACAGAGTTGAAGAGAATTTGGATCAGTAACAGCTCGGGAGTAACAGTGATAACGATTATGTATCTGATGAACATTTAGGTGTTTTTTGCATCATCATTTGAAGAAGTAGTTTCTTGACTCATATTTAATAAGATGATTAGGGTAATATGAATGGTTCCATTGCTCTATCATGACTAGATCTGGCACAAGACAGGTAAATTTATTGTTTGGCATCAAACAGCATCAATCTTGCTGTTATAATCAAGGAAGTCATGTTCATCATAGCAGGCCAGGCTAATTAAAGTCTTCGTTTTTGGTTAATTAGCAAATATGTTAAATATCCCCACTGAGATGTATACACAAACATGAAGTACATAATGTTGTGTAATAGTTTGTATGTTATACATTTTGGACCTTCTGGTAATACATGTATCTTCAATAATATATTTGACCATTTAATACGTTTTGAACCAATTAAATATAATGCACTTTAAACATGTAAACACAAGAAATTTAAGACCAATACCAAATGTTTTGCAAAATTTACTATTATACTTATCATAGCAACAGGACATGAAAAGTGGGCACATGTGAGACATTAAAAAAGAGTTGTAAATTCCTTACGCTGTAGGGCCATGTATGATTGATTTAAAGTACCCTTTATTTTGTTATTACCTTGTACTTTTATTGCACACTTTTAAAACCTATTGAAAATATTAAATTTACAATGTACAATGGATGCATACAATGTAAATGCGTCTATTAACTAATTGTGATGCACTTGTCGCCTTAAAGAAGGAATTGTTAATTAAAATTCCATTGTCTTATTAATATAATGAAGGTCATCTTCTTACGAAGAAATACTGTAATATTGTCAGTGTTATTTAAATTAAATAAACTCTACCCTATGTTGTCAATTTTGAATAACAGTTGTAAATTCAAAGCTTTTGTTACACTCTAGATAAGAGATGGGTGCTTTAAATTGGTGATTGACCAGTGACATACCAGATACATAATTTGGGTTCATAACAACCAAGTATGAGTAGCAACTTTGAATTTAAAGTTTTCCTTCTTAACCATTTCTACAAAAATGATTTATGAGTTTTAAACAACCTGATTGCACAGGTGTGTTTTTTCGATACACAAATTTTTGGATAACACCCCCTCAAATAGGATTTTATCATAATCACAATAACGTAGGTTATTGACAAGTAACAATTTCACTTTAGATGAACAACCACAGGCTTGATACATTTCACAGAAAAATATTTGATTTTCTTCCAAACTTTAAAACATAGATTAATTAACACTTTACCATTTTCTCTGAATTGTAGGTTTCACTTTACCTAGCTAGAGAATTGAAGGATGATAAATGTTAATTTGCAGCTCATGTAAAAATGAGATGATTGTTTATAACCAATTTTAAATGTTGGTATAATGTGAAATACATATATATATTAATATTGATTGATATAAAATGAATTAAAGGATAATGCAAGTCCACATAGAAATTTAAAAGAAATTTAAACATGTCCTACAGTAACCCCTACTAGTATTGTACTGTTTTGATTTAAAAAAAAAAAAGAGAGAGGAATTAATCATGAACACTTGTATGTGAGACAGAAAAGATTCAAATACTACACCTATGGTCACTGCATGCTCTTTAACAGTAGTTCAGTATATTTATTTTCTAGAGCAATCTCAAGAAAGGTATGTGAAATATATATGAGTCAAAGAGATTTTTGTGAAACAGCAATCAGAACAACCCTACTTCTTAATGAACAGTCATGCACTCTAGATAGCAATTAAGCATTGGCATGTTATATCTAGCATGTCTATATCACCCTGCATGTGCCCCTGAAAGCTACTAATTGAGAGGTAATTGATAATCTGAAAATCAAATCTAAATTTCTCTCTTGTGCATTGGCTCTATGAATATTCAGCAAAAATCATTGATACAATGAATATATAGATATAGGAAGATGTGGTGTGAGTGCCAATGAGACAACTCTCCATCCAAATAACAATTTAAAAATTAAACCATTATAGGTTAAAGTACGGCCTTCAACACGGAGCCTTGGCTCACACCGAACAACAAGCTATAAAGGGCCCCAAAATTACTAGTGTAAAACTATATATGACTATTTACTTTGCACTCCTGACTGGCAAGTGAAATGCATACCTGGAAAAGTTAACCTCCTGAAAATAATTACTTAACTCCTTAAAAGAAAATGTATCCCCCCCCCCAAGAAAAACGCTCTTAACATTGTTGATGACAGAAATTAGTGATGACCAGTATTCCCCTTGAGAGTATATATGCATCTTGAGAGTATACATGGTATGCCTCTTGAGGGTATATGCATCATTTAGAGAGTATATGCTTAGTGGGGTTGTTTTCCATTAATTGTAGCCTCTTTTAATTTACAATTTGAAATTCTTTTTCAACTTAGTATATATATTATTGTACTGGTAAGCAGAATCCTTCAACATTGATAAATATCACTCTTTTATTCAATGATCGTGACCAACCCTTCATATTTCAATGGATTGCACAGAATATATCAATGATCCACTACTACTGAAGACGTGACAAATGATGACAATAATTTTGTTGTGGAATATATTAATGCATTGAATATATTTTTATGTTTCAAAAAATCTGTTAAAATTTTTATGATGTATACATATATATATTTTTAACTGAATCGCCTTAGATAACTTGATAAAATTGGGTGTTTCCAAAAGTAAAATCAGGTGATTTTTTCCTATTTAAGTTTTATTATATAGTTTTCCAAATAGTAATCTTCATTTTTTCCCCTCTTATACATATGCATTTACACTTAACTTTATCATTATATAGGGTATCATTGTGTTATTTAATGGTAGAAGGTACATGTACATGTAACATTCCAACATTGAAGAGAAAGTTTTTTGGCAGACTTCTGTTGTAAATAGATAATTAACCGAGGCCAATTCATCTTTACTGAATCAGAAAAATATGTTGGAAAATATTCAAAATAACTTCAGAATTAACTGCATCAGTAAAAATTGAGATAAAACAATCGAAAGGCAATATATTATACACTCAAATTTATATATATTCCGGTAATGAGCATTTACCAAATCACTCAAAGTTATGTATGTATAAAGAAGTAAGCAACTGCACATTTAGTTACAGTACACATCATATGAATGAAAACCATTCAGATCAGCATACATTAATACATGAAAGTGCCTCAACCATAACTTTATAAATTAATTGGAATAAAAACTTGGGCTGTTGGCAAAACCTTTCAGAAGTTTGGATTCTCATGATCAGTGTTTTTCAACTTTCTGTACTTTTTTGGGGGTCTATAACTTTTTTGATTTGAGCGTCATTGACGTGCCTTACTTACGGACTGGCAAAGATGTATCATGCACCGGTATACAAAATGTTAACCCTGGTATTGTGTCTATGAAATGTTTATCTAGTTCTGACAGTAACAAAGTTTATAATTTACTTAAATAATTGTAAGTGAAAAGACTCTCATTTAATGAATTGGTATATTTTTTTCATTAGAAACAGGAAGACAGTTATATGTAAAATGTAGATAGAATTTGTCTGACTAAGATTTTTCTTTTAAAATTTTTCTATCAAATTATAAGCTTTAAAACAAGAATACATAATCATATACATGTATTTTTAGCAATACAGCTGTCACTATTTATTTGCTAAATCTGTTTGCTCTAGCTAGTTTCAGGTAAATTGTAAAACAATTCAGATTTCATTGTCAGCTTTCTACAATACATGTAGAACTAGCTTATAACTTATTGACAAATTAATTGTGCTGTACACAGTACTAGAACAGATAAAAGCGAAGATACAATAAAGTCCATTACTAGTATTTCCTGTCGTTTAAACTGAAATGGAAATTGACTTATGATAAGGGAGATAACTCTAGCACCCAAGAACAAACAAAATAGAGATTAAATTGTAGTTTGTTGTGTTATATTATTGAGTTGGGAAGTGGATAATTACTGGACTGATTGATGTTTTGACTCCGAATGATAACCTTGAATAATTTGTAAGAGATTTAAATCACCATGTGTTTGAAACCTAAAGCTCTATCCTTAGACACCTGATATACTTGTATAATTATGGTATTAAAACCTTCTAAATGTCTGCTCCATTTTGCCTTTGGGATAGATATAAAATAGGACATAATATGTTTATCACTTTTTCTAAATACCATTTAATTTTTATGACAGTTTTAAAAGATGAATGCATTTGTGATTTTAAAATTGTGGTTCATATTACATGTACTAAATTTTTAGCTGCGTGTACATTATTACAAGAGTAAATATAAACCATGTAGAAATAAATATCTTTTTATTTCTTGTGCAAGCACTTCTTTTTAGATAAAAATCCTGGTATAGTTCCCTTTCTTTCTGATGATAAGGATAAAGGATTAGTCAGATGCCTGTGTACCTGATTATTTCCTGGTATATTGTCTGAAAAAATCTACCTTCGGTGTCATCCTTATATAGATATAGGAAGATGTGGTGTGAGTGCCAATGAGACAACTCTCCTTTTTTTTAGCAAAAATAAAAAAATAACTTTAAATCTGTTCCAAGAAACCAAGCATTAAAAAAAGTTAATGTAAAATGCTGTAAATGCATGAGAACAAAAATATAAAATTTTATTTAAGTGATGACTTTCACTTTAGAATTGTCTAAAACTTTGTACGAAAAGTCCTCGACCTTGGCAAAAATACTAGTATTTTCTGTATCTGACATTCTACTGCAAATCATCTGTTTTTTTTGCCCTGTCTACATTAGTAGAAAATTTTGTTTTAATCTTCTCTCTGCAATATTTATCCAGATAAAGGTGAAAGTTTTGGTTTAAGGTAGTTTCTGATAAAATTGTGTTCACATCAACTTGAAGCCTAGTACATGCTGATTTTAATAATCACTTTTAAAATCTATGCCAAGTTAGGATTTTGACCTAGATTTCACAGTTCATTGAACATTGATATGAAATCTGATAAAGTTAGCAAGGGCATGGTGTCCTACATTATGAGACACATATATATTTGGTGCTAATTAAGCATGGATATAAACTCATTGTCAATTTGGTATCTCCCGAAAAAAGCCACAAATAGACAGCAATTTTCATATACTATTTATACAAAGGTATAGCATCAGAAATTCTGATAAGAGATATGAAGATAAGTCATCTTAGAGAAAATTGTAGCATAGTAACAAATTAAATCTTCACCATTTTTATTTGAACAATGTACCTAAGCAGGTCTGGTAAGACAGGTGGTCAGACAATGTTTCCGAGAATGCCAATTCTAAAGTTTTTTTATGCAGGTATAAAACCTTCAAAAAATCTACACATGGTGATTTGTCAAACAAGTGTGGTTATGCAGACTGTTCTTGATACTATCTGTAATATTTCTGCAATAAAGTTTGATCCATCCGTCAATTTGTGATAAGGTTCTATAGATAGCACATTGGTTTCCTTGAAAGCATCATTAGTATGAGGGAGTATGAATGAACTACTGTTTTATGGAGTCATGGCAATGACCTTAGGTCAGGTCTTGAAGAGTTCAAACAGTTTCTGATTACATCCCAGCTGGTGGCACTTTTGAAGTTAGTGGCAAATTTAAATGTTAATTCCTCCGTGACTTATTTCATTCTTTCAGTAGTTTGGATGTTGTGATTATTTATCTGCTGTGTTGATTTTACAACATTCTTTCTTGCTGTTGGATTGATTTGTACATGCCTAGTAAGTGTTAATGTTTTCTGCATGTGATAATTACCTGACATATATTGTGTAACAGTAAACTGGTACCTGATAGAGATAACAGTAGGGTAACATTGTTTATAACTCAATTTAAACAATAACTACAACTTGCATCTGTAAGTTAGAACATAATTTTAAGTTTCACAACTACATAAATCATGCACTGTATATAAAATTGAGGATGGAAATGGGGATGTGTTGAAGAGACAACAACCTGACCAAAATGCAGAAAACTGCCCAATGTAATTTTGCATGGAAAGTAAAAACCATGAGAGTTTAAACAGTTTAAACATGTACAAACCAAAATACTTCTTAAGGTCAATATTTATACAGTCTTCATTCTTAGTGATCATGTGCAATCTTCAATCCCAATCATGCCAGTATTCAGTTTGAAATCTCAGTGACCATGATCGTTCATACTAAGTGCTCACTCTTTGCTGATCTATGTTCTCATTGGGGGCATTGGCCAAGGTGGCCAACAGGCCAAGTGGTCCATGTACATATAGTCCTACTGAAACATTAGCCTGTCAACACTGTCAGGGGGTGTGCGTTTAAATCTTTCACATGACAGGGTGGCCATGTGATCCATGTAGTCCTACTGAAACAGTAGCCTGTCAACACTGTCAGGGGGTGTGCGTTTAAATCTTTCACATGACAGGGTGGCCATGTGATCCATGTAGTCCTACTGAAACAGTAGCCTGTCAACACTGTCAGAGGGTGTTAGTTTGAATCCTGTCCATGACAGATGCCTAAAGTTTGACTCCAATCTTATCTGACTAAGATTGTCAGTTTTCCTACCAAAGTGGTTCCTTCTGGGCACTCCGGCTTCCACCACAGATAAAAAACTGCCACAAAATAGCACAATAGTGCTGAAAGGGGCATTAAACACCAATAAATCAATCCAATCATTCTTAGTGATCAACCTTAAATCTAAGTATCGACTGTGAATCTCTATGAAAAAATGATATATTGGTATCTGGTATCTTACAATATTAAATTTACTTTTGACACTTGTTAAGTTTATCAAGTTGTGAGTCAGTTTTAATGCATTTTGTGTTATATTTAGATTTTAAGAACTATTTATGTATTTAAAACATGCATCTATGTATATTATCAGAAGGTTTTTGGAATCATGAAATTTGAAATTTTTGAGATATTAAAATTGTGCTGACAGAAAGTCTGTTTTTAAATCACCTGTTTCCATTACCTTTTTACTGAATTTAAAGATTTAAAAACTGAGGCAAAGCTGATATATTTTTTATATTTTGACACTGACACGGATAATCTTATCATTTTTAAGAACAAGATGGTTGCATCACTTTGGAGCCACTCCAGGAATGATTTTATGCTTGGTGTGATGCCAATCACTAGGTACACTGTATAATATGTCTTTCATTAATTACACACTATTGCAGAGAGTTGTAGATGATCTTTGTTTATATTGTATGTGTGTCTGAATCTTTTGATAAGTCTGGTTTTTTTTTGGGGGGGGGGGGGTTATACATATAGCTTGCTTAAATAACAATGATATGTTTGAGTGTGTTTTTTTTTGTAAAGAATGATCAACGTAAAATTTGATGAAAGCATCAGAGATGTCCAGTTATACACAGGTAATCACTGATTTTTATTAAAATCAAATATTAACCTTTTGTTATTCAAAGGGACCACTGATATAGCTTACAATATGTTATTGGCTTTGCTCATTGTTGAAGGCGATACAATGCCCCATAGTTGATTACAACATTGTCCTTAGGTCTCAGTCTGAAGTTGTTGCATTGGAATAAAACCTCCTCTCCATATTTAATTTTTTAAACCAAAGTTAAAATGTGCTTATGCCGTTATGGGGCCCATTTATAGCTGGTTGTTTGGTTTGTAGCCAAGGCTCCAGTTGAAGACTGTACTTTGACCTATAATGGTTTACTTTTGCAAATTATGAATTGGATGGAGAGGTGTCTCATTGGCACTCATACCACATCTTCTTATATATCTATATATTATAAACTGTTTTAACCTTAGAGAGTGCCTATATATTGCTGACATTCATGTTATTTACGGTCATTAAGATAAGGGAGTTTACCTTGACAGCATGCGGTCAGTTATTTCTCACTTCTTTCTCAGTGATCATTAACCTTTCCCAAAATAGCATTACCTCATAACACTCACCAGATTCCTTGTGTTGTTATGTATCATTATTTTTGAAGATTTCTTGATGAAAAATGTTATGTACTTGCTTTGATGCACTCACCTTTAAGATGAAAGTTAGTGCACCATAAATTAGTTTGGATTCCTATGATATGGTATATATGGTTTGCCCCTGTTCTAAGTCAGGAATCTGATGTGCAGTACATGTAGTTGTGGTTTGTTTATGTAATTTATATGTGTTTCTCGTTTCTCGTTTTTTTTTATATAGATAAGACCGTTGGTTTTCTCTTTAAATGGTTTTACACTAATTATTACTAGTCTAGTAGTTTTGGGCCCTTTATAGCTTGTTGTTTGGTGTGAGCCAAGGCTCCGTGTTGAAGGCTGTACATTGAACTATAAGGGAAGGTGTAAAAGGCAATACAGAGATACAAGATACGAGATACGAGATACAGAGATACAGCGATACGAGAAACGAGATACGAGATATGAGAAACAATTATAAGTAATATAAAAAAAATAAGTCAAGTGTGTTGAACTACACTAATTTCATTTACACAAACTGTTAAAATTGTAAACTCTGGGAACTAATAGATAAATTTGTCAACATCAATTTAAAACACAAGCATTACAATAAATAAAAGCTTCTGAAGATTATACACTTTAATTTTATTTGAGGTTATTGGCCTGTGCCATAATTTGATACTACCATGGTCAAACATAAAAATTCTTTAGTGATTTATTTATTTAAAACAGATAAACATCTTGTTAATTATATAAATGTAGACTATTTCAACATAGATTTTTAAATTGATTTCTTAATCATTTGTTTATTGTCATCTTATTTAAAAATAATAAAGTCATATTAATATTCACTATAACAATTATGTTTTTGTGTACCTTATAATTTGTAAAAGACTTTCTGTTTTCTACTGGAGTTAAAATGACACACACAAATACTTCTGTGGAATTTTATCTCATTCATCTTTGTGAAATTATGCTTTAATGAGTTATCTGTTAACTATTTTTTTTTTCACAATCATAAAAATTACCATTTAACAATTGGGTTAAAACTTATTTATAAGGGTCTGGAGTGTGGGGGTGGGGGTCTGTTATTCTGTAAACATTTAATTTTCACCCCTTTTTATACGACCGCAAAAAATTTGCGTTCGTATATTGCTATATATCACGTCGTCGTCGTCCGTAGACAGATTGGTTTCCGGACAATAACTTTAGTTTAGGTGAATGGATCTCTATGAAACTTAAACAAAAGGTTCAATACCACAAAAGGAAGGTTTGGATTGTTTTGGGGGGTAATGGTCTCAACCGTTCAGGAATTAGGGGCCAAAAAGGGGCCAAAACAAGCATTTTTCTAATTTCTGGACAATGACTTGTGAATAAAATTTTTGATTGCTATGAAATTGTACCACAAGGTTCAATACCACAAGGTTCAATATCACAAGTAGAAGGTTGAGATCGATTTTGGGGATAATTGCCAAAACCGTTCAGGAATGAGGGGCCAAAAAGGGGCCCAAAACAAGCATTTTTCTAGTTTTCAGACTATAACATGTGTTAAAGTGTATGGATATCTCTTAAATTGTACCACATTTTACAAATATAAAATTTCTTAACAAATTTGGGGGGGGGGGGGGGGGGGGGGTAAAAAAAAATGGGGGGCCAAACTTTTTTTTCTTCCAGATTTACGAAATTACCAGTTTTTTTGGAAAAAAAATTGGGGGTAAAATATATTTAGGGGTGGGGGGGGCAATTTTTTTTTTTTTTTTTATATTTAAGGATTATTCACAATTTATTTTGCTATTTCTTTGTCTATAGTCTAAAAACAGAGGATTGGACTTCTGCAGTCGTATCTAGCTGCGCTCGGCGAAAAAAAAAAATCTATTTTTTGAAAGTGATTTTTTACGCATTATTCTCTTATTTTTTCCCATGTTTTTTTTAATCTTTAAAAAATAGTAAAAACATTCTTTAAAATGAATGAGAACAGCAAGGTTTTCTTTTGATTTTGTGTTGATGTGTATTCTGCATGATTTAAATGTTAAAGTTTCTTGAAGTAACATGTCCAAGTTTTCACCAGTTCTTTCCAGTGAATTTGACTACATGACGATAAATAACACATGCTATTAAACATATAATTTACAATGATAATTTTGATAATTTTCTTTAAATTTTAAGAAGGGGAAATTCTGTAAACATTTAACGTTTAGCGTTTTCTTTTATTAATTATTAATTATTCAATATTCATTATATTTTTATACCACACATTTCTCTAATCTTCATTTTGTTTGCCGTTATTCTCTAATCTTCATTTTTTGAAGAGCATTATTCTTTATTCATTTAACCCCATCCATATATTACAGCTATCTAGATGCACAATGATAAAACTTGGCTAACACGGGTATAAACATGTTAAACCCAGCCTTTTTTTAACCTGTCCTAAGTCCGGAACCTCTAGCCTTTGCAAGTCTTGCATGTTTTTTTTTAGTTTAGTTCATCTGTAATGTTTTTGTGTACATTTGGAGCTTGGTCAAACTCGCCTATGAGTACATGAGTTCCCGCTGTGTTGAATATTGTGGTCAGGTTGTTGTCTCTTTGACACATTCCCTGCTTCCATTCTTTTATTCTATTACAGAAAGCTCCAATTTCAATGTCAGTATATTTTTTTATTTTTGAAAGGGACCTATGGTTTGTTAATTTGATATGCTACATTTCATGAGTGTTACAAGGTTGTGTCTTAAATATTGAAAAACATAAAACATTTTTTTTTTAATTCTGATAACAACAATTAAATGTATACATATTATGTCATTAAGATAAATATGATTCTTCAATTCAAAATAACTGAAATAATTGATAGATATTCATCAATGCAAGTTTTTATCTTGCAAGATCTGTCACCAAATAAGCAATTTTATATAATTTTTTTCAAATGAACCATAGAGAATTTAAAATTATTTTTTTTTGCATAAGACTGTGTCCTCTTTATGCCATTGTATTAGAATAACTGAAATTTGTAAAAACATTAATATCAATGATTAATGCATTAACAAGTTTCATGTATTTCCATAATATACATTTTTTTAGCTTTAATTAATTATTATATAATTTTCAGTTATTTTGTATCTCGTATCTCGTATCTCGTATCTTGTATCGCTGTATCTCGTATCTCTGTATTGCCTTTTACACCTTCCCGAACTATAATGGTTTACTTTTATTAATTGTTATTTGGATGGAGAGTTGTCTCATTGGCACTCACACCACATCTTCCTATTTCTATGAACAAAAGCAATTGTAGTCTGTCAACTCCAGATCGAGTCAGACCTACTCCCATTGAAAAGCTAAAAATATGATAAATGAAAAGTAGATTTAAAAAAAAAGTATTTCCGAACATCTTGAACGTTAATTATTAGTTATTGTTAACATGTAACCTGTATCTAGATTGCTATCTATTATCTAGGCACTAGGTAACAGATAGAATAGAGAATTGAAATGGGGATTGTGTCAAAGAGACAACAACCTGACCATAGAACAGACAACAGCCGAAGGCCACCAACGGGTCTTAAAGTTCAGTGCAGCGAAAAACTCTCACACCTGGAGGCGTCCCTCAGCTGGCCTTTATATATATACTAGATCAGTGATAATGGACGTCATACTAAACTCTATATTATGGAGGTTTATATATAGACATGTTTTTTGAGATCTCAACCCTCCCTCTATACCTGTAGCCAATGTAGATAAAATGTTTAAGGTCAAATGTTTCCCACTGACCTGTGGCTAGAAATGAAATCTTCAAGTTTCAATCTGCACACCTCTTGCTTTTTATCAGCAAGGATGAGTAGTACCAGAGATTGTTTTGATTTACTAAGGTGTGAATTAAATCTGTTCTCTCTTTCCTTTCTGTGTAGGCTATCCACTTCTGTTGTAAGATTATCATAGGATGATCACCAACTGTGTTATAATGATGTGATGACAAGATTGCTGTTAACAAAAATATGATTCATGAAGGATTAGCACAGCTTGATAATAGATATCATCAAATAAATGTATCTGAATACACACTTCTTATGTCCATACGAATTGATCTGTAACCACTTAACTGATAGATGTTTTGCTCTATACTCTGTTATAGGAAGTTTTTACTCTAAACATGGTTATCAACATTTCTATATACATGTATATATACTTATTTCACAGTTTAGTGTTTAACCTGGTGTTCTGACCTCAGTAGAAAAGGATAACGGGAACAGATATTAGCCAAGCATTTGTAAAAGATTCGTATCTACATTTATAATGAGTTTAATTGGTTGTTCGCTAGTTTTTAGAGTAAAACTCTGTGGCAGAGTGGCATTATTGTAAAATAGTTTTTCAATAGGGATTCCAAAAAATGGCTGGATACACCCCTATTTTTGGCAGTTATCCTGCAGAAGGTTGTTGTTCCTTCTTAGATATTCAAGTTTCCTCCACCAATAAAAGCTGGCTTCTATCATACAGCTTTGAGCTAAGAGTTCTAAGACTAAAAGTAAAAATGATGCTTAATTGTCACCAACAATCAATCAAAATTACAGTAATTGGTAAATTTCAGCCTGTGCAGCTACAATGTAACTTGTCACCACTGTTGTATAGTTTTCTCTGGTCAGTAATAGCATGTCTATAATGGCTCTGTTACTTGGTTATACAATTTTGGATGTCCCCTTTATATCTTTGAAAATTGCAAATGTTTTCTTTTACACATGCTAACTTAAGTTTAACTCATCTAAAACTAGCAGTGATGTTGAATGCTCATAATAAGTATTTTAAATGTATTATAAAATTTCCTTTAATTTAAGTCACATTTTATTCACCATGTGCTTTTTCTAAAATGATGATAACACAACCAAGGTGTGAACATCATACCATGATTATGCAGATTGGACAAAGATAAAAAGTTACATGTGACTTGTATCATGCCAAAAGTGACATAATCTAAAAAGTGAAGCATGTAACATTCAAATGTAAACAGTAAAAGTAATGTTTACAAAGTACTCTTTGTACTAGTCTACTTGTACGAGGGTTTGGATGGGGTTAAATGATTAAAGAATGATGCCCTTAAAAAAATGAAGATAAGAGAATAATTGGCCCAAAAAATTAAGATTAGAGAAAAAAGGGGTTATTTTTTTGAAGATAAGGGAAAAAAGGGGTGGAAATTAAATGTTTGCAGAAGAATAACAGACCCACCCCCACCCCTCCCCCCATCCATTCCCTCTTGCACCACCGTGCATAACACAGCTTATAACACATATAGTAGATAGATGGTCTCATCTGTGCTCTTGAAACTCTTGTTTTGTCCTTGTATGAATGTTCTTCAACACCATCAAACAAAAAAACATTGTTTATGATGAAAAACAAAATATCTTCTTAAGACAGTGATTCATGAAAGATAAGGCGAGCCTGATGAAAGATGCATATTCAATAAAGCATTAATATTACTCTTTCATTTACTTCACTGTTGACTTCTGATGTCCATTATTATCAGAAACTTTGTGGTATCTTTTACCACTTTATATCATATAAAACATAATTTATTTACTGCTGGGTAGTGATCTCTTTATCTGTTTATATCTATTACACTTGCAATGAATCAAAGAAGCTGTGAGCGTATTTCAAGAAGACAGCAACCCAATGGCATTTAAGGTCATCTAGATAATGTTCAAATGGTTAACCTCTATAGCTATTTCTAGGAGAAAACTAGGATATAGGGTATGTTTGCAATTGAGATAACTTTCTGTAAGAAACAAAAGGATGAGGATGTAAGCAAATATACATTTGTAAGGCATGGTATGGCCTTCAACAATAAGTAAAACCTATATACATGTATTATAGTACGCTATTAAAATGCCTATGAAACATGGTCGATCCCTGTTTTCACTGTTCCATGTTTACCAGTAGTCATTCTTTTCTTTACTTTTCATAACTGAATAGCGTTAAAACATGTGGAAACTGGGGTCAAATTAAAGGTTGTATTAATATAGATTCTCAAATGGTTGTTGACTTCCATACTGATTATACATTTTTTTATATTTAGCCTTATTTGACAAAATTAAACCTAATTGGCAGATAATAGCAATATATATTATTTCAATATTTTGCTTTGATAAATGTTTTCGATTTTTTTTCAACTTTTAGACTGGATCTTTAACAGTTGATACTTTGGGGAATAAATAGTTCAATGTAAGTTTATTGAGATTAAAACCATTGTTATGATGTGGTCTTTGAGATGTGAACGTGCATTGATGATTTAACTTTCGACAGTTTTTTTTAGCTTGATATTAAAGATTTCTCTACCTGATGAGACATGATGTAATCAAGTATGCAGGTGAAAAAATAAAATTAAAAAGACTTATTTACCATAACATGTAAATTGACGTACGAAATACCTTTAACAAAATTTGATTTATAATCCTTATATATATATTCTATCAAATCACGTAAAAATAGTTTTTCTCAGGACTTTCAGGTATTAGGTAAGTAATATTTTCTTCTGATTTCCCAATCAATTTTCACTAAAGACAAGTAAATAAAGCTAGAATGAAAATTTTGAAAAGTGAAAACTGTAATGCTTTTTTGTAATAATAAGTAATAGTTATAGCTTATTTTTGAACAGACTGAAGTTCAGGGTAATCCGAATGTGACTAGAAACTAGTGTCAATTGGTATCTTACTATTAAATGAAACGTTTAGTTTATGATTGAAAAGCCGTGTAATACAAAGTTTCGGACTAAGATGACTGCCTGATGTTTATGGACAAATCTTGTAGTGGCTAAAAGATAACCTTTTACTCCAGACTTGGTAAAATTATTTCAAGCAAAGAGACAACAATCCCTTTTAGTGTCAAGGTTGGAGGTCAAGGTTAAGCCCTTTAGGTGATGAAAAAGGCTTGTATGCTCTGTATTTGTCTGCCTTAAGGGTCAAGTTATCATCAAAACCTAGTTTAAAGTGTTACATTGAGGATTTTATGTGTCAAGGTCAAACTTTTTACTTCAAGGTCAAGGTTGTCTGATTAATGAAAATAAACTATTCAGATTATATTGATATCATTTGGATGCTCTGTTTTGAGATGGCCTGTTTTATGTATAGAGATTTAGTATGCAACTAAAGAAAATGCTATTAAAACACTAAATGTTGAATACTATAAAGATCTACAAAACAATTAAGAGGTATTGTAAAATTCCTGAGAATCTTGTGATCACCTAATTGAATCAATTAACAATCAATAAATTTCTTATCTAGACTTATTTCTTAACCTGAAGAATCATGCGTATCAAAGGCACTAAGTTAAATTGCTTATTTTTTAAATAACTTAATACCTTGAGAATTTCATAGGGCATATTGCACAAAGAGAAACAAGTCACCCGAGCCAAATTACAATCTCATGCTCAAGTGATAATTGTGTAATCTAATTGATGAGTTTTGTGAGAAGTTTGTAGTTGTATCTTTAAAGACAATTGTTCAGTTTGATATTTGGGACTTTTGGTGCTACTCAAAAAGGTAAGCACTGTATATTATCCATATTCAAGAAGTTGTTTTCTGAAATCTGGAACAAACTGAATTTTACTAGATACATTGAAATATCGAAAATGATTAAATCACATTTCAAAATACTGTGGAGTCATTTATATGTGGGTACAAAATTTTGTAGATTGTGGATACTATGATTTCATGTATATGTATTACCAAATTGGTCTGTGAACAATCTGAGAGAAAATTTGTTGTTTTTTGAACATATAAATTCATTTTTAACCTGAACCCACAAAATCTATGAAATTTGGTACCCTACGAATAATAATGAGTCTTACAATAATTGCTGTTTCATTTTAATGAGTGTTTGTACTTAGAGCCACAAAACAAAGATATTTTGCTTTTTCTTCAAGCAATTTAGTATTAAACATTTTGGCAAGGTACTATGCAGAGGCGGATTTAAGGGGGCCTTACAGGGCCCCCTCTTTTGAGAATAAATTTTGGTTGATTATATAGGGAATCATTGAAGGGTGACTGGAGTGGGCCCCCACTTATGAAAATTTTATGATCCGCCACTGCTATGGGATATCAACCTCGGTGCTATAAATATTTTGCTGGTCTGTCATATTAACAACAGCTTTTGAAAAGGAGTTCCTTTTGACCTAATAACTCATCTCCACTTCATATTCAAGTGGGGCAGATACAATATGACAATAAAATTTGCTCTAAATTCAAAATGAATACTTTGATCAGCACATTTAGACCTTAAATTTTCCAAGGAAATCCCCTGATTGTGCAGTTTGAAATATGAATAACCTGTCAGGTGCATGATGGAAATATTAAAATATCATTATGATATTTAAACTTGTTTCAATATAAATGCAGACAAAAGACCCATTGAAATATTTTTTATCAAAGTTCAATTTGAATTTGATGTTTATCAATATTGATTGTATGATAAAATCAATTGCATGTATAAATAGCACAGCAAGAGAAAAGATAATAAAATAATATAAAAATAATTTGGTTTGTTGGAAAACATTTATGTTTGCTTCAAAATATCATCAAGGGGGAAAGATCATGGTTTAAGAAGGCTTAAAAAGAAAATCTCATTTTAATTGGTCAGATATTATTAAGGGATTATGAAATGGTGTAGTAATCCAAACGTTTAATGGAATAACACTATACTACTAGTATTTTAATACATACTCTGTAGAAATAAAAATTATATTGATATATATAATTGTAGTAAATGTATATCTAGTTAAAATAATACTGATGGTTTATTTTAATGGGATTATATATATATGGGATAGTAGTGTTCAATATTATACTAAGCCAGAGTTCATTGTACTGGTCTGTACAACAGCTTATTTATTTTTCAGTGGTTAATAATACATAGTACAGATATATGAGTTCAATATCAAAGGCCAGGTAGACCCCAAGTTCCAATATTGTTGTCCAAACACAAAATGAGTACCTATCCTATTTTCGATTTAACTTTTAGATATTTATCAAACAGTGCTTATTCAGAAGACTTTTAGTTTGCATTCCCTTTAACATTACCAACTTCTTAAAAAGTTTTACCAAATTGCAACTCTTCATGTTCTTTGACCTAATTTTATGGAAGTCTTTTGTTACAAAGTTTCTTTCTGTCATATGTTCATTGTCCTTGACCTCATTTTCATGCTTTAGGTACGTACTGCTACTGTCATGTGAATTTTTCTTTTACTATATAAATAATGTAATAAGTAATATTTAGTACAATGTATATGGTAGCCTTAGTGCTAGATCAATTTCAGACGGGGTTCACATAACTTAAACCTCATTTCATGCATCCGTAATCAAGGTTAAAGTTATTTGATTGGGTCCATTTTTCAGGTTCTATAACAGTAGGTCAAATGCATTTGGTTTAAGGTTATGATTGTAAGGTTTTCTTATCATTCTGGCAGGTTTTATCTAACCTTGACCTCATTTTGATGGTTCATTGGTCACTGTTGATTTTGTGCGTTGATCGGTTTCTCAGATACTATAAGGACTTTATTTGTAAAGTGTAATTGACCTTCTGACAATAGATATAGGAAGATGTGGTGTGAGTGCTAATGAGACAACTCTCCATCCAAATAACAATTTAAAAATTAAACCATTATAGGTTAAAGTACGAAGTTCATCTGACCTTGATCTCATTTAACTTATTAGTCCGTGATCCATTAGCAGGGAGAGACAGGGGTGGACCCAGCCATTTAAAAAAAAGGGAGGGGGGTCCCTAACCCAGGACAAAGCGGAGGTTCGAATCACATGTTCCAATTCAAATACATTGATCGTCCAAAAAAAAAAGGGGGGGTTCCAGGGGAGACATTACATATATAGCCCATACAAGTAGTGAAATGGGTCGTGCTGACAACTCACAAACTATAAAATCATCTATAATATAATTCTTCACTTTCATGACAAATGCCGATAATAACATTATATCTCTCTAGGTATCTAGTCTTAAGAAACCCTACGACAACCCTTGTGTCTATCAGGTTTCACTGTTTCTTGTCTAAATTGTTTGCATTTTAATAATTTTCACCTTCTGAAATTAAAATTCTGGAGCAACCATATTTGTATACTAGTATTCTAAATATGATAATGAGACATGAAAACCAAAACATTTATTTCATGTTTAACAACCGAAAAATTATGTCAGGTTTAAATAGTAAGTTACCACTGTTTGAAGATATTGATCATTAATATAATAAATAAAGGTTTTTTATTGATTCTTATGTGAAATTAGTTGTAAATTGTACTGGTGATTTAAGATGTCTTCTCAAGTTCTGTTAAATACTACAAAGATATGGGTACAACTGGTACCCTGTAAAAAAAGATCTGTAGGTCAAAATTAATGCAGTTGATGTTATATATGGTTTCATACTTTTATTGTGGTCTTGAAACCAAAATCTTTTCAAGTTTTATATGATTAGGAGTAATAATCTTTTTATAAATTCATACACTAATGACTTTGAGTAAGATTTTCATTTGAAACCCATGTTTGTATGTATATGCCTTTTCTATCAACAAGTTGGATGTTTAGTAGGAAAATAAAAAGTGAATATACTGTAAACCAAATTATTTTCACGAGCGATTTATTTTCGCGACTTTCGCGGGTAGAAAAATAACGCGAATTTGAATCGTCGCGAATATGTAAACCTTGGATCCTTATTAAACTTCATCAAGTCAATCAGAAAATCTCGAAATTAAATAGCTGCGAAGTGGTCAAGAAAGGGTAAAACGTGAAATAAAGTATTGGCAAAGATAAGTTAGTTTACAGTACTTAGTGATTGGCTCCCATGCTTTCCAATTGACTAGTAAAGGAAAATGTTATTATGTTAGTTACTGTATAAAGATATACATTCATGAATAAAGAAACACTCTACTGAAATAAAGATAAAGTTGTTTGGTAAAATCAAACTTTAAGTTAACCTGAAACTTCTCTCAATACTTTTACAAGGATATGGTTGTGTTTGTCAATTATATTAATTCAACTTTTATGTTGTATTCACATATGTTACAGAAATCAATGTTTGGAAACACTATCATATCATATGATTATTGTTGAAATTTACTGATAAATATTTAAACATGTCCATTATTTAGGATGCAAATTAAACATACAATACATTTTGTGGCTATTGTTTCCAAAAATAAAAGTTCACTGACAGCTAGTTGAGTTAACAAACAGTTCTTTCAAGTAAGTAGTTACAGTAGAAACTCATCTGTCCATAACATAAATTTGGGATATGGTTGATAGTTTTACTGTAATATTATTTATAAAGCTAACAAGCTAAGGAATTGTCCTTCTAATATTTCCCTTTTGCTAAGTAGTCTTATACTGTTTTACTGTAATATTATTTATAAAGCTAACAAGCTTAGGAATTGTCCTTCTAATATTTTTCTTTTGCTAAGTAGTCTTATACTATGGATTCATCAATAAGTCTAATGGCAGGGGTTTACAGAATAGAAGAAACTTAACCAAAAATGAAGAATAGAGAAAAACAGTTTGAACAAATGAATAATGGACATTTAATGTAAAACAAGAGTTGTTGTATAATTGCCAATGAGACAACTATATACCAGAGTTCAAATGACATTGTTGTAAGCAATTATAGGCATCCATACTTCCTTAAACAATGAAAACAAATCACATATATTGTTTAATCTGCTATGTCTTCGAACAACCTTGACATGAAAAATATTAAACAATTCAAATGAGATAACTAATTTAAATTTATGAACATGAGCAATGCTACACTACTTATTGCTGCTGTTCAATAAGAAAGATATTTTAATTGTCCCTTTGCATATTTTGGTTAAAATTATCATCTACTAGTAAAACCCTAATTGATTTACAAACATAAAAAAATATTAATGGTTTGATCATATATGTTTATGATTCATCTCCAGCAGATGTGCTAGTTATTTGATGAGATAAGAATTCAGAATTTTTACACGTTTTTGAAAGATTCTATTTTTTGAGCCTTCAAATAAAATAAATGCATCCTTGAAGAAAACATCATTAGAACATTTATTTTGGTGGTGTTGCTTGTATTTCTTCTTTTGTATTGGTTTGTATTTAAGCGATGTTATTCTTTGGTTTTCTGTTGAGAATTTATTGCTAAGGTATAAAATGGAGAATATTTCATCAGATGGATGGATTGATGGATGGTCATTCAACATTGATCAGGTTTGCAATAAAACTTATGATAAACCATGCTTTCTGATAGTCAATCTGATGCTTGCCTACATTTTGTTCAAAATATGGTGCTGTACTATTATTTATCACTGTAAAAGATTTATTACTATAAGCTAAACTTTATAATGTACATATTGCTTACTAATTTGACTAAATTTTGAAATTGAAGCAGTTCAATTTATTCGATTTATATTTTATTTTTGTCTCCATTCTGACTAAAACTTCAACTGAATTCAAGATTTTTTTTTCATTTGTTAAAATTTTGTATAAAATTAAGCACTTGAATAACAGACATTTGTGCCTCTTTGAATATCGATGCTGTGTACTAGCAAAATTTCAAAATATTAACACTGCAACAAGTAATTTGTAGGTTTTATTTAAAGTCATTTTATTTAATGACTAGAAAGGCATGATTTGAGTCATTTGCAGACCTGCACCATGCAGAAATCTTATAATTTTTAGTCTTTTGCAGACTTGCAACATGTACAGGGCTTGAGAGTTTGAGTCCTGCTATAAAGTATGTAACAATATTTTCTGAGGATATGTCAACCTACTCAGACTTACTATCTTGCTAAGGATTTAAACCTTAATCTCCCTCACTAAATTCAGTTTATGGATCTGAAACATGTTTTAGGGGCCAGCTGGAGGACGCCTCCGGGTGCAGGAATTTCTCGTTACGTTGAAGACCTGTTGGTGACCTTCTGCTGTTGTTTTTTCTATGGTTGGGTTGTTGTCTCTTTGATACATTCCCCCATTTCTATTCCCAATTTTATTTGCTATAAGAGATATTTAATCCTGTTTTAAAGGTAAATTGAACAATACAATAATTTTGGGTAGTTCTAAATCTAGCCTCTGTTACTAATATCGGAAGTGCAGATGTCTTTTAGTGCATATTAGGATACATATATTTATTTATTGACTTTTATGGTTCAAATTCAATACAAATGGCTTTAAAAATTAAAAACTTGCAGACAGATTTCTTGTCAATAAGATAAGTACATAGTACACTTTTTGTAGGAGTTGAATACAAGTAGGATTGGCCATGTATAGAAAACTAAATTCCTTCATAAAAGTTAGTAGTATATCTAAAAGTGATGCATTTATTGCACTCAAAATGAAGAGTGTTTATATTTATATAAATCTTTTCAGGTAAATATGATATGGAATTTTTTGTGTAATATCTTATGATCATGCTGAGAAAATCTTAAGATAAAACAGTTATGGAACTTTAAATAGTTTTATATGTTGTAAACCACCCAGCTCCAGATTTCATTTTATAAACAGTTTAAAGTTATGAATGAGCAAATTGTTTCATGTTATCATTTATGAAGGCTGTATTTTCAGTTTAGGGTTGTTTATGACTTTCATGTGCCAGGCTGTTACATTTTTTTCTGCAGAAGAAATATCTGTCTGCAAACAGAGTAATTGCCCTTTGATTGCGTCTATGAGTATGATACTCCTCTAGACAAATTGATGGGTATGAATATTTTTCTAAATCTATGCTGTTTTAATATTTATGTTTGACGGTCTTGGTTTTTATATATTTAGTTTTGCAGTTGTTTATAGCTTTTCTAATGCTTTGCTGTCACATTTTAAAAAATACATGTCTTCAAACAGAGTTATTGGCCTTGATTGTTCTGTAAGATACCCCTCTAAACAAATAAATTGATAGTGAATATTTTTTTGTGAATCTGTGTTATGTTTTTGTAATGTATGATGGTCTTTGTTCTTGTTGTTTTAGTTTTATGGTTGTTTGTGGCTTTCATAGATCTCCTACCTTGCTGTCATTTTTTTTTTGCTGTCTGCAAACAGGGTTATTGCACTTGATTGTTCTCTAAGATACACCACTAGACAAAACAGATGATATAAATATTTTTTATAAGTTTTTGTTATGTTTTTATAGTCTATGATGCTTTTGGTTCAGAAGATTCTGACATATCTCTATCAGACTTCTATCAAGCCTCCTGGTTATTTTAATCTTAAAACATTGATGTTTTCTAGACAAAAGACAGATGGAAAATAGAATGTAGAATGATTAGTTTGTCTAAAACATGATTTAAGTGTAGATTCTGATGCTTCTGATAAAGTTATATGAAATAATGAGATATCTAGCAAGTTGTGTAAGATATTGATGATTAAAGAGTTGAATTTCTTTGGTATTGGCTAAGTTGTAGATGTGTATGATACATAGAAAAAGAGAAAGATACTGAGTGCATGATTTTAATTCAAAATGAGGGGAAAAAACAAATATTTTTTATACAGTTTAGCATTCCTATTGTTCAACTTGAACTCTTACAGAAGTAAAAATTGTATAGCTAAAGAGAAGTCAAAATAACATTATTTTGATGTTATGTTAACGCCAGCCTGGCACCCTTTGGAATAAAGAAAATGATTCTGATACTTGAGTGAAATTAGAATCTTCAGTATTATACTTATATAGATACTTATCTGGGTGTTTATCCCTTGAAGTGCCTCTGTGGCAAAATAAGTGTGTTGATTAATCATTGATTGATTAGTATAGACAGTGTTATAATATCTGTGTTATGTAAATCTTGATTGGAATGTGTCGACTGATAAATCTATTCTACATGTAGTAGGAGGTCATGATCAATCTATTCTACATGTAGTGGGGGGAGGTCAATGATTTTAAGTGCACAACTTGCACAAAAAAACATGTTTTGTGTCTTGAAATGAAAAATATATGCAATTGAAATATAAGAAATCTGGGCAAACGTTCCTTTCTCTTGATTTTATATGTCTGTTTACTGGAGGTATTATGGTATATGGTACTGTTGTTTCGATTTTTATCAATTTGAGTTATAGAACTTTATTCTTTTAAAAAGCTACAAGTGTATCATGCGTTTAATTAAGGCACAGCTTAGTTTATTTCAACTGTTACACATGCAGTGGTTTATGTTTCCAATTTTTTCCCAAACATGAAACCTTAAAAGGGATCTTAGTTTATTATTTTCAAATACTATCCAGTATAGATTACCAGAATTAGGAAATGCTTATAGCACTATATATAGCGAGCCTGAATAAAATAATAATCTCCAAACTTGTTTTTATTTGTTGCAGATGATGTTTAATTTCTTTAGTTTGCAGGTATCATGTAAAAGATGCATTACTACCATAGATATAAGAAGATGTGGCATGAGTGTCAATGAGACAACTCTCCATCCATTGATCACAATTTGTAAAAGTAATTTAAAACCATTATAGGTCAGTCTTCAACACAGAGCCTTGGCTCACACTAAACAGCAAGCTATAAAGCACCCCAAAATATAACTGGTGTCAGGGAAACCATTCAAACAGGAAATCCAAATGTCTAATCTATATAAAAACAAGAAACAAGAAACACTTATAAACAACATCAACAAACAACAACCACTGAACATCAGGATCCTGAATCAAGCCTGAATAAAATAATAATCTCCAAAATTGTTTGTTTTTGTCACGGATGTTGCAAGTGTTTTATTTTCTATAGTTAGATTTCATGTAAAAGATGCATTACTACCATAGACAGGATTAAGCTGAATGATACTGTGTCCTCTTTTGGTCAGTGTTCTCTCTAAATGTATGGATTGATAGTGAGTTGGAATATCACAAGTGGATTAGTCTAGTAATAGCCAAGATCAAATATTTCTACCATGAATTAAATGGTATTTTTCTTTTGTTTATTTCAGATAAATCCCAACAGTAAAGCTTACAAGGAAGGTATAAAAGTAGGGGACTATATAGAACATATCAACGGTCAGAAAACAGAAGGATTACTACACAATGATGTTCAACAGATAATAAAATGTGCTAACAAAGAACTTACCTTAGATCTAAGAAGGTGGGATATAATAGAAAAATAATATGAATTTGATATTTTTTATTCATTTAGTGCCAGTCTTTGTAAGAATCAGGCAATTTTGAAAAAAAATCAAAACATGGCTGTAAAAAACCCTCTTACCTAGCCATCCTATTTTGAAGTAAAACTCGTCCTGAGTTAGAAATGGTAGGTCTTTAGTGTCTGCGTGTCTGGTAACTTGAGGAATCTTTAGATAAAATTTGGTTAGATTGATAGCAAATTACAGAGTTGTCTCCCCTTAATTGTTAATTTCTAGTGCATTGTAACCAAATTTTATCTCCAATTACCAGAACAGGAAAAGGAAACGAATGGTATATTTTTGCATCATTATACATTTTGAACATAAATTAATGTCAACCTGAGTGGGGTTTTGTTTGTCATGTTTTCACAACTGCCTGATTCTTAGGTAGACTAGCACAAAAAAAAAGAAAAAAAATTGTACAATAATGAACAATTAACATACATGCTCAAAATTGTTAACTTTTGCTATGATACACAATTATACTGAGTTACATGCTAAACAGGATATAGGGTTTTTCCTTGAATTTCAAAGGATTTGTCTTATCTGTACAAGAAAACCAAGGTCACTTCTAAAAGAGCGAAAAATTATTTTTTCATATATTTGTACATATTTATGGCCATAAGTTAATGAAAAAGGCTACTTTGAACAAATTAATCTGAACAGCTTTATTCACATTTTCATTACACTGAAGATGTCTCAGGCTTGAATTAGCAAAAAGAAGAAAGGTCCTGCTGATTTGTCACATACATATGTTTTGATGGCATATTAAGATATTTGTCCAATTTCTGTATTGTACCTTCGATATTCGTTCACTTAGATACATGAAATTAACTGAAACTCGAAAATCAATACATTTTATAAAAAATCAACATGCACTTGCCCTGCATTACATGTTATAGTATTCGTCCATACCAATTTTAAGCAAATTAAGTCGTCTTGCAGGCCTCCAGATTTTTTTGAAAATTTATTGTTCACACCAAGAACCGGTTTGGCCACAACATAACAATTTCAAGTTTATTTACAATTTACACAATGTGTATATATAAAGTATGTTTAAATGAACATATGTTCTTATAGTTTAGGACTTTATTCATTATAGGTTGAAAAATACATGCAAAGTTTAGATGTTTATGAAGTGTCCTATATTTTGACTTTAGTGGAACCTTAAAGTAAAAGAAAGCCAAACTTGGATTGTAAAAGATTTTGTATGTCTTAAAATTGTTTTGCTCTTTATAATATTCTCAATATAACTAATTGATAATATATTCAGTTGTAAGAGTCCAATGATGAATGGCCAGATAAACGGTGATATCCATCCAATAGAGGCACAGATCATATCAGGTAGGTTTCCATACAATCTGGCAGCATGGTAAGTGAAGACTATAAACACTGTATAAAACTATGTCCTCTGACTATGTTTTGGTTTATGGTGTATTGGCACTTCATGGATGTATGGAATTTATTCTGTGAATTGTGTCTGTTTTTATAAAACATTGAGTCTCATTTTACTGAGTACACACTATACAACACAGAAGTGACTATACACCAGAAACACATGTAAAAAACACATTTTGTAGAGGGTGTGGTTTACACAGTCTGAAGTCAAATAATTATAAAAGTAATAATACAATAGCTGGATTGTCATGATTGTAGTGAATTAAAACATGAAAACATGTAAATCATTGTCTTCATTCTCCACTAAGATCAACAGACCAGTCATAGTGGATTATGAGACAAAATGAGGAGGACAAAAAAAAACCTTAGTATTTTAGGGTCTGTGGTTTTCAAAACATGATATATCACCAGTATTTTGGGCTTGAATGCTGCAATTGACTTAATAAGGTAAAGTGATTTGCAAGTGATAAAACAAATTGACAATACATGCTTATTTTGTAAGAAAATGAATTGCCCTATTCCAATAAGTGCATATGATGTTTTCAGTTAAATGTATAGTCCAAGCTATCATAAGAGCTTTAAGTTCTTATATTTGGTCGTCCTGAATATGCATGAAATATTTGCCACTGGAGGTTAAGCAATCTGATCAATCTTACATTTGGATCTTCAATGTTCCAGTTTTTTTTATGACAACGTTAGTTCCATTCCTTTAAAAATAATATTCTTTAGCTACCCCTTTAATGCTTATCTTGATAGTTTTAATCTAATAGTAAAACAATTTTATTTTTTAATTGAATTGAAAACAAATTACTATGTTATAATATTTGACAATCAATCTACAGGGATATTTCGAGCAACACCTCATTACATTCAGCCTCAGCGTAAGCTTACTACAACAAAATAACCCAGTGTTTTTAAAATGCAATTTTGCTCTGCTAGCAGTTTTATTTCTTTGCTGAGGGTGGCTTAAAGCTTTTCATCTTAAAACATTTAATATGTGTTTTCGAATGCATACAGTTTTGTTTCATGCTACAACATATTCTTTTTTATTTGATATTTGCACAGCTAAAGCACTTGTTTTCATAACATACATCTCATTTTAGTCCTTCTGTACAGTTTAAAAAGGGATGATAAAATCAATTGTACTCTAAGTCTAAATTTTGATATTATTCAGGATAAAAAATTGAAAGAATGTGATAAGGAATTTTGAATACTAAATGTGACATTATTCTCATGCAATCTAAGCTCCATATGAGCAGTTTGATTTTCACACCTGGCAATTTGAAAAAAACCCTGCTCTTGATAAATCTGAAATAGAAAGACCAGAAAATTGGTAAAACATCTACAGTTTATGCTGTTAGGCCACTGAATAAGTAGTAATTGGTTGTAAAGAAGTACTGAATTGAGTTCATATTTTCTGTACAAAAATATTTTGGTTTTGCTTAAAAATTATCATTCACATGTTGTGTACTCATTCACTGGACATATATAAAACATGTATTTATTTAATACACTACCCACTAAGTTAATTTGAATACGTCAATATTTTATTTTTGAACTATAACCATCCTTAATTTTGTATATATTGGTGGATTCTTTTTGTTATAGAAGATGACTTTACAGTTGTGAGAGGGAACTAGATCTGAGCATATTTATTACACCCTTGCATGAAAAATTGAAAAACCATGTTTAAATCTTTTCCAAAGTTAAATTCAAAGCATAATAATGTTATGATCTTTAACCTGTCGGATTTGAAAATAACAAGTTAACGGTCAATATCAGAACCTAATATTGATATAAAAAATCTTACATGTAAGCTTTGTTATTCATTAGGAGTAAGGCAAGACAGTTTTTTCTTTGGAGATGTTTATATGAAAATTTTAAATTATGGATCAGAGATGTATGATCTTAGTACCTAGTGAAAGAAATTTTGTAAAATATATTGTTTTGAAGCATTTCAGAATAACATTCCCAATTCTGTGAGCAGTTTTTTACTCCGACATATTTCTAAAGCTTGTAGTTGGTATTTCTGCTAGATACTTCTCAGTCCATATGAACATTTCTGTATATGGCCGGCTTCTATCTTTTTTTGAAATCTCTGGTTCACAGTAGAATAAGCTATCACCCTGTGTTTTAAAGTAGGAAACTTAGATTGAGTGATGGTATTTGGGAACAGCTTTATGACCCATAGTCTTAGGTCGTTTTATCAATCATATTTTCAATGTCATGTTATCATGATATTGAAACTATTACAGAACCAAAGTTGCATTGATGTTGTTATTTTTTTCCTATATGTAAATAATATTTTTTGTTAGTCTGTGACAAAAATGAGGAAAGTGAGACATAGGTATTGCTTTGCTACATGGAAAATAGTATCAACAATAGTGGAACAGTGGCAGATCAATACATTTTTATTAAAAGGGGTTGGGGCACACTGTCTGCCTTAGAGGGGGCCAGCTCCAGTCATGCTTCAGAGATTCCCAATATAATCAACTAAATTTTTCCAACATAAAGGGGGCAGGACCCCTTCTGCCCTCCTTAAAACTGCCTCTGTGTAGTGTCTGTGATTGCAACACGAACTGCTCATCATGGGTCATTGATATCTGGTTTGACATTGAAACATCGTCAGTTCTATTTAGACTGAGTTTACCATTCAATGGCTTTAGAATTCAATTGACATTCTGATTTTTCTGTAGAGAACCATTGAAGCAATACACCATATTTTGGAAGAATGCTCTATTAGAGATATTTAACTGAAACTCATTATCAAAATCAACACAACCAGTTGAAACTGGGTTAAATATAACTGTTCCATTGAATTTTCACAAATAGTTTGTTTATACTTTAATCCACCAAACTTCATGGCAACTATCAAAAACACTAGGTGAATCTGTATTTTATTGCATTCTGCTCCAACCTCATCAGTTAAGCTCAAGTGTTTGTGGAATGTTTTCATCAATATTTTTTAACACACATGCACAAGTCTTAATTGAAGTAATTTCTTTCAATTCACCAGTGGTGTTTTGTAATTTGTTAAGTTAGTATCTGAATTTGTAAAGCCCTGTCTGCAACTAGACTGAAGATGTTACAGTCTTTTCATACCAGCCTTTATTAAGCAGCAGAACAGATGAGACATTTCTCTGTGTCACTAATTTATGTCCTTCTATGTTTGTTTGTCTGTTTTGGAATTTGTTCTAACCCTTTAAAACTAAAATTTTTACTTTCTTTTTATAATAATAAATGTAATTTACATTTAAATACTGTTTTGCTTTTTTTTTAACAAGCTGTGGTTTAATGTTCAAACTTCAAAAAGGGAAAATATAAGTATGATTTCTAAATGGCAATGAATACTGTTCTGCTAAATACACATGATACTGATAGTAAAATTTGTTGGTTTTTTTGTTTGTGCTTGTATGAAAGCTTTTATTTTTGAATTTTCAAGGAAAGACAACTGCTGATGACTACAAACCCATATCTTACCATGTGACCAGTACAAATAGTTCTTCATCCCGTCCCCCGTCATCGGTGAAAGTGAACCCTAGTCCCTACAGAGGTAAATACATGTTTGTTTGCAGGTATATAAGAGTAGACTTTATCATAACTTATTGTCTTAAATATTGACATATTTTAATAACAGATATGTGTAGGTTATGCTGTTGTGCTAGTATTTGGCAATTAGAATCTAATGCATCCTGGGTAATATTTTTAAAAGCTTACACCAAATCGTTCAACCAATGACGTAACGTTATTTTCACTTTGGGGTACAAACAATGAAATTACCCATGATGCTTTAGATTCTGAAACAGCCAATTAGCCAATTAGCAAATTGTTATGTCATAAGGATAATTTCTAACTGAATGATATATCTGATTTCAAAAATATTATTTGGCATCTGAGATATATAAATATAATAGAAGTACAAAAGGCGGTTTAACTAGGAAAATAAATGAATTCAGAGCCATTTCTTTAATTCTGATGTCAATTATTTATCAGTTTTATAGGTATTTATTTTTGTAGTGAAGTTAAAAAAAGAAGAAAATTTAAAATATTTTCTGAAAAAGTTAAAAAAAGAAGAAAATTTAAAATATTTTCTGAAAAAGTTAATTTTTCAGGATTTATAGATATTTTATAGGAACTTGATTGTCAGGGAAAAAAAGGCGATATAAAGTTTTCTGCCAGCAGATAAACACCTGACAATCAAGATAAAGAGGATGAAGTTGGTGTTTTATTCTTGATTTGTTGTGTTTTTATTGACTGAAACACTCCTAATATTTTAATTAACCAAGCAAGAGAAATGAAAAATGAAGAAATCAGTAAAAAAGCATTGCAATTGTGGTAACTAGGTATTGATTGGAATATGAGTTCGTCATATATACTTTTTAGTTTTAGGAAATTACCAATCTTGTGGTAAGGGTCTCTGAATGACAGCTTGATTTGTTTCGTTCAATCCGATTATATCATATTTCTTTTCTGAAGAAAATCTCAGAATATTATCATCTAGCTTTGCAGACTAAAGGAATTTTTCTTTTTCTGTAAGGTAAATTGCACTTTTTAAAGTTTTTTACTCTTTTATTGAAATAAATGCAGTTTTGTTTTGAATTCATGATTAGGAATACTTAATTTAAGAATGAAAAATTTGTTTTCTTATCTTTTCGGCATTTCTCCAACATTTTTCAGATGATTAAGTTCTTTTCGTATTTAATGACTTGTTAAAGCACTTGCTTCATTTCAAATATATTTTGAAAAATTGAAACAAATTGATTTGTAAATTTCAGGATCTCAGTCTGTACCTTCAAGTCCTCGCTTTCATTCTAAACTTATTGTTCCAATTACCTCGCCAAAACCATTACGACACAGGGGTAAATACATGCTTGTGTTTGGAATATTGAGCCCTCGTTGCATTGTTGTTAAACTTTTAATTAAAATTCTTTTATTGGTAGACTGTGTTTTAATAATGACCAATCTTTAACATTGTAAAAATATTATTTTTTAAATTCTACAAAAAACTAAATGAATTGTCTAATAAACTTCAGGCAACTTTGAGAAATATTAAGTTAATCCTAGATAAATATGATTAACAAGAAAAAGATTATTGTTTTTTATTAAAACACAGCAATTATTTTTGTCTCCTGAATGCTGGAAATGAATGAATGGATCTGTTATTATTAATAGGGTATAATTAAATTTTCATTTATCAGAAGGTGGCATGTTATAAGATTATTTTACTAATATCTGAATGACTTCATTTATAACTTTATCATTCTGATGATCGGTTTCAAATTTTTATAAAGATATGATTTATGTATATTATGAAAAATTATGTTTTAGATATATCAGGAGCTGAACACAAGCTCATTTTGCAATCGAAATCTTTCTTTGCTGTACTTTCCTTCAGAGCTACAAGTTTAATGTTTGTGAAAGACTAAAGAAATAGAAAAAGAAAGCTTACTATCTGCACAGACAATTATTTCTTTTCTTCGTGTCAGAATTTTATCTGAACTGTAAATTAACTGTCACAACCAAACAAATTATGAAAGACAAACAAAATTAATGTCTACACTGCTAGTGATGATCAAATGAGTTGATGTAACTAATTGAGACAGTTATCTTCCCTTGAATAGATGTAAGAATCTTTCGTAATCTTTACTGCTACACCTGCCTGGGTTGATCAGACAGTGTATATCCTTTTTCTTCCCTGTTTTTTTTACTTTGTTTCTCATCCAGCTGTTTATAAAATGAAGAGTGGTGGCTCTTTTCACCAAAAAATCAGTAGTGAAATTGATAGTCAGTTTTAATGAAATGATCGTGACTTATAAATATTTTTTGTCTGAGGTATTTTTTGGAATTTGCTGATTCTCCTTAATTCGGATATATGAGGGATATGAAAACCAATCATCAGAAGAAATTCTTGTTTTATGTAATTCTATTAATATCATGATATCAATGTTCAAAAGAGTCTGACTTCAGATGATGCAAATAGAATATTTCCATTTTTTTGAAAAGATGGCTTCAAGCTGTCAATTCCCTATTTGGCTAGCAATACATTCCACTTTCCATTTTGATTGTTTTTTTGTTTTTTTGGTTCAAAATGTAATTTTAGAGAATTTTGAATAAAGCAAAAAACCTAATTTTTATTAAAGAGAATATGTAATTATTATAAGTAAGTCAGACACTTTTTAGAATGTATGTATGTACAAGTATAAACTTTATAACTATACAGAGATGACTTGACTGACATGATTTTCCTTGCTCCATCTCCACTTCGACAATGGTATCATTTTGTTTTGTTCCAAATGTCCATCTATGCTTACATGGCATCACATATGCAGTAAAAGTATTATTTATTGAACAAATATAGTTTTACAGTTTAAATACAATATTCTGAAGGAAATTAATATCTATACATCATGTTATTTAATTTCAACAAGTAAAATTTGAGTAGTTAATTAATTAAATTTCATCCTAATGATGATTTTTCAAGGCATGATGGAGATAGTAAGGCAGTCAGATGAGTCTTTGAATTCCAGGGATATGTTGGTGATGGCATGTAAATAATCATGGCATGTAAATTATGTTATATACAGTTATACCTTGTGTCTATTTTGTCCATTTTGTACCATCGTAGACAGTTTCAAAAAAATAAACAGCGAATAATACTACTTATATGTGTATTTTAATATTTTGTATGAAGTTAAGTCGATCTGTTAGTTTCTGTTGCAGTTATTGTTATATTAATTGTTAACCTTTGATGATAAGGTTATATATATTTGACTGTTTATTTATTTCATTATTGAAACCTAACTAATTATCAAATGGTACATAGTACAGTTATTGTAAGAAACTAATTATATTATAGAGCAAAATTTTACTGGTACATTTATATGAAAAATATAGATTTGTCATTTACTGCAATTTAAACCTAGTTATTTCTATTACAATGCTAATGCTTTATATGTTGTCAGCTTACATGACTTGTTCAGTAGTTTTCTCACAAATTTAGATGCAGCATGGGATCGGTCATCTCCATCGCCAAGCTTATGGTCTACTACATCATGCTATACTAGTGATTCGGCCAGGTCAACTCCACAAACCTCGCCTGCCTGTAGACGTCGCCAGCCACCCTTGCCTTTGCCTAAACCCATTACAACTGGTGGCAGGTCTCGGCGACAAATATTTGAACACAGCTCCAGCCTAGGTTCTTCAGCTAGAAGCTTAGTATCACCCAATAGGAGCCTAGGTTCTCCCAGTAGAAGCATTTCACCAGCAACATCAGATCATTCTTCTAAAGGCATGCAAATGTTTTTACGGCAGATGGAAAAGTTATCTAGATATTCAGATGATGAAGGTAGCTGTCATGCTTTGCATGATCCTGTTTGAAATGATTTTTGGAAAGATTTGGAAGCATGAGATTTTGCTTTTTTGAATTTGTGCATTTCAGTTGATTTTGAAATTTGAACCATTGACCATTGGTAGATTTCTAGTGCATTTTACTTTAGAATTTTGCAGATTCACTTTCTTTTATTTTAGCTACAGTAAAAGTTTTGGATGAAGACTTTATTTTTATTTACACTTGTACATGTGTTTGTTGTAAACAAATATTTCTATCAAAATGCATCTGACATGGTAATGTTATTAGTTTTTTGTTAATTAACATATCAGTATAATTCAAGATTTAAAAAAAATCATTATGAATTTATTTTGATAAAATTGTAGCTTCTAATTACAATTTGAAATATAAAGATTGCATAGATCTGAAATTGTTGACATTTTTCTTTGATGCATTTTGATAGAACAATTGAGATTTTTAAGTTGCTGATTTTTCATAAATTAGTTAAAAGTTTCTTCCCTTGTCCAGTAGCAGTTGTCCATTCTTGTTTCTTGCTGTTTGATCTTAATTTTTGACAAGACACAATCAGAGCATCATAAATAAGTCATTTCCTGTGCCTGTAACTTAGCAGTATCCTTAAATGATGTTCTGATTGGTAAGATAAGATATAAAGTGGCCTTGATAACCTCTTCTTATATTTTACTTAAAATTAAATCTAAAATACATTTAAAAAATCCATCCCATAATTACATTGATTACTATCAGATCTTATCTTTTAACGAAAAATCCTTCTTCTTATCAAGTTACTTGTTGGTCATTGTCTTCTTATACTTCAAAGAAACAGTCATAAATTTGAATAGGAATTCTATACAAGAAAGACTTTCTAATAGAAGTGTTGATAATTGTACAATCTTTGGCACTTCTTAGAACAATTTTCTCAACATTACAGGCTTGTGCTGAAATTCCAATTATATTTTTCATCTACAGAAATAGCTAAGCCTACTTAAAATTTCTAATTATAGATTTCTGTTCAAACATTAATTCTCTTAACTACTTTACAGTGTAGAGTATATATTAATTTGCTCATTCTCTGCATCAGTCATTGTTTGAGGTGCCTCTGTTTCTTACGTTCTCATTAACTTTCTTCGATCAGACAAAGGTGTGTCAGACAGCAGTACCTTGACAGCACACTCCCTGCCACAGGAAGATCATCACCTACCCATCATGAAAGAAGAAGTCGCTGTCGAAGAACATATAATACCGATTAGTGTTAAAAGAGAAAGGATGATTCCCTTGACAATTCAAACTTCTACACCAGATTTGAGAAATTTTCCTCAAGAGGAAACTAGATCTCGGGATTCAGGAATAACGAGTCGTGGATCTTCGTGGCAGAGTGGTAGTTTTAAGGATGGAAATTTTAGTCCCGGTTCGTACTATACACTCCCAGTTAGAAAATCATCAAGTGAAAAAGTTACTGACAAACAAAATGATGATTTTGATTATAGTAAATGTACAACTTTGCCAACTATAAAACCTCTGAAAACACACAGGGGATTCGAAAGTGAAATGAATTATGATGGAAGGGGAAGAGGTGATGTACGAGTCCAATCACAGAGAAAACCTATAGTTGTTCCACAGGATGGATATAATACCGATGTGGATTATAGTGGGAGGGGGAGAGGCGACATGCGAGTCCGCTCACAGAGAAAACCTATAGTTGTTCCACAGGATGGATATAATACCGATGTAGATTATAGTGGGAGGGGGAGAGGCGACATGCGAGTCCACTCTCAGAGAAAACCTATAGGTGTTCCACAGGATGGATATCATACTGATGTAGATTATAATGGGAGAGGGAGAGGTGACATGCGAGTCCACTCTCAGAGAAAACCTATAGTTCAACAAGATGGATATTCTACGGATGTGGATTTTTGTGTCCGAAATAATCAACGAAATAATCAAGACTATTCACAAGGGAGACAATATAATCAGAGAGACTATATACTTGACATGGATTTAGATTCAGTCAAACTTCCACAAAAAGCTAAACTTTATGATCAGAGAGGATTCGTGAGTGAAGTTGATCTTTCGTCTTTGGATTCACAACCAGACTTCAATAGATTCAGACAATGGCCACCACAGCCACAAACACAGCCACAAGCACAGCCACAATATAACCCCCCTCAACTGGTGGAATCAAACTTACCTAGGAGACATTCAGAAACTGTACAGTCTCCTAAATATGTGACACCTTCACGACAGGAGAAACCGAATTACACAAAATGGACTCCTAAATCTTCACCATCTGTTGTTCGAAGACAAGGATCACTGGACTCATCTTCTTCCTCTCCAAACAGAGGAAGATATATTCCAATAAAAGTGATGCACGAAGAAAGTCCACAACAACCAGATGTCGACCACAGAGGTATTGTATATGTCAGAGTTTAAGCACGTCCCCTCTGGTAACAGCATGAGAATGATGAATACCTGGATTGCAATACTAACTACAGATATATGGAGTGAACATTTTTTAAACTGATCAATATTTTAAGCATGGGTGAAATATTTAGTATAATACATAATGTCATAGTTTCAGCAGTATCTTAAGATATGTAGTATTAACAAATCAGTTTTAGTTTTCCTTGTAGTTTTATAGCTGTTTAATTGATGTTAGTATTTTTTTCTCCATTTTATAGAAATAAGTTTGTGAATTAGTTATAAATTTGAACAAGATTCTCAAAATCTTTTAAAGATGTAGTAATTGTCATTTTGCATGTAACTAGTAGGTATTCTTCTTTAAGTTTATGAGTGAACCCCATTTTATTTTTTGTGTTTTCCCCATTATTTTATAAGATGCATGTAAATTCCTTCTTATTTAGAGTAGAAATCCTAATTTTTCTTTTTTAATGAATGTTCATCTATTTTATCCCTTAGAAAAAATTAGTGTGATGAAAAGTTAAATTTTAACTGTATTAAGAACTAAGAAGTGATTTGAACTTTTATTTCCAAACATTGTTTGGATCTATAGAAACCTGTATGGTTTTCAGAACTGACATGCCAAGATGTAGCTTTTATATTTTGTATTATAGAGTATTAATTTGTGATCGGTAAAGCCATGTTTATATTATTTAGATGTGAAAGCAATTATATATTTAGAAATCAGGGTAGGGTTAATAGTCAGATAAACACACATGGATGTGCACTAGAGCTTTTAATATAATTATACATGGGTAATTGGTGTGAAATTGGTGGCTTGTGTCAGATTAATGATTCAATCAATGGTTTGCACACACTTGTCCAAGTAAAGCACATTATTTGTCATTTTTGGATAATCTCCCTTTCAATAAGAAATATTTTATTGAAATTTCTTTTGCTGGACATCAAACTGAAATTTTTAAATGGTACACATTCTGCTAAAGGAATCGGTATATCATATTTCCAGACTTGTGTCTGGAAGCCAGGGAATCAAAATGAAAAGTCATTAATGCAAACTACTGTAAATTCAGAAATTATTGCGAGGTTTTTATTATTGCGAATAATGCGACTGAGTTGTAAACGCAATAATTAAAACTCGCATTTTGTAATATTTTAACTGAATTAAGCATGACTTTTCTCAAAATGTAAAAATTAAAATCGCATTCAAGTGTAAAATGACAAAATCGCAATAATAAATGCACGCAATAATTTCTGAATTTACAGTATGTTTAAAGTTCAGATATTTGTCACTGAATTATAATAAGGCAAACATTGAACACTCAGTTCATTAACATCCAACTAAAACACCCTTTTTGATATGGTTATTGTTCTTGGCAGCATCGTAGGAAAAAAAATTGTAAAGGTTAAAAGTAATCCTTTGTTTATGACAAGTGATTTCACCAGTTTTTACATGTAAAACACCTCTAAGATCCGTAAACCACACATTGTTTTCAACTATAAGTGTTGACAAAATGAAGCACATAGCTATACCAGATCTGCAGCATGTGCATGCATGCTGACTTCATCAATATGATTATAATTAATTGTGTATTCCTCTTTAATGGTCATTAGCTCTGTAGTAAATTACCTGAAAATCATTTCACATACCTTTGTAATGAATCATTATAGCCAGAAAGTATACACAGACATTTGGTAGGAATATATCATGAAACAGACCCTTGAAGTGTAATGAGGTAAAAAGCCTCTGTTCAAGTTATTAGATCTATTGTAAAAGAGTGATTGGGAGATATACTTTGAACATGAATTAAATGAAATTTAGTGGTATACGTCAATGAAATGTCAATCACACAACACTAAAAGACAAAAAGACATCTTAGGAAAAAAACTAATGTCTATATATATATATGCAATATATCAATCTCTTAATCAGCTTCTAGTCTAGAATAGTTGTATTTATAAAAAGATGTTGTATGAGTGCCAATGAGACAACACTCCATCAAAGTCATAATTTGTAAAAGTAAACCATCATAGGTCAAAGTATGGTCTTCAACACTCAGCCTTGGCTCACACCAAACAGCAAGAACATATGTTTGGTTTATAAGCGACCTTTTATACCTTACCTTTATGTATGGGTTTTCACCCATTGATGATAACTGTTACACCTTGATGTATAAATACTGGGTTCAGGGGCAGATCCAGCTATTTTAAAAAAGGGGCTCCCAACCCAGGATAAAGGGGAGGAGGTTCCAACCATATGTCCTCATTCAAATGCATTGATCGACCAAAAAAAAAGGGGGATTCCAACCCCCGGAACCCTCCCCCTGGATCCGCCAATGGGGTTGTCTTATTTGCTATCACACAACATCACTTTATTCATATTCATTGTGCCAATAAAAAACTAAGCAAAGCAAGATTTTTGTATTTGAAATCTTTGTATACTTCAGTAATGAATATAATGATGTGATTTTTTTTTAAATCTTAACCATTTAGATAACCAAACTATATTTTAGCTGGATTTGAAATCATCATTACCAGATGAATCAGTCATTCTGACGTAAATCCTATCTGATTTTAATCATGGGTCCATATTAGCAAATAATTAATCTATGAAAACGATACATAAGACAGTGAAAGGTCAACAAAATGACCCCTAGATACATTTAATCTGCATTTATCTTATCTTCCCAGAGACAAATTCCAGCAACAATGCACAGATGATAGCGAAATTAACATTATTAAGATAAAAGTCCCTTGGTAGTATGGAAGTTGTATAGTTTGTACATGATTACATTGCGAAAGCACTTAATTTTCTTTTTTAAAGAGGGATAGTGAATTGAAATGAAATGAAGAAGTTTTGGAGTGAGTTGTTTCAAAATTGGGCTCTTTTGTGTTCTTTAATTCTTAGAGTTTTAGATATTTTATTTCAGTATATATGATAAAATTAAGTGTGTGCTGTGAAATAAATGGACTAAAACCATTTTGTAAAAATATATAAATGAAAATAGGATTAGAAAATTGACCAAATTATAAAAAAGGGAGATAACTCGTGAGATTCCAATACAAGGGAGATAAATAGATGTACTACATGTTACTAAAAAGACCACCTGGGTATTGTAATGACCCAGGAAAGTTAGATAATGTGGCAACAGATGCATACATATGTTGCAGTTACGAGAAAAAGGGTATAATATCAATCTCTTGAAAGATTTATCGATTTCTAAACTAATCAGAGCATGTTTTATGTTGGATAAATTTACAAAATCAAAGGTTGAGTTATCTTTATTTAATTACCCAAAATAGAAACCTAAATGTTTTTTATGTAAACTGACTTCTGCTTATCCAGTTGAACTGTTGTGTCTTATTAACAATGTTTATGTAAGAGGAACGTTAAAATTGCAAAAATACTAAAGTATAGTTTTTTTTCTTGAATTTCATGGTTAACAGTTGGCCAGAAGAATGAAGATGAAAGACCTATTCATGGTAAGTTAAAGAAAATACATTTTTAACTACTGTATATTTATGATACTTTTATTTATTTTATTGATTGTTTTAAATTTCATTATTGATTGCTTTTTCTTAAGTTCTGTTCTAATGTTTAATTTTTTGGGGGTTTAGATAACTACATGCACTGCGGATTCTTTATTTTCATGGGTACCAATTTTGGTAGCTTATGAAAATTGAATTTTCATTGATATTTGAATTTTTGTTTTTGCCCCAGTTCAAACTTTAACTTCCTAGAATCTTTTAGTTTGTGGTTTACCTTTACCCACAAAATCCATGAAAAATTGGTATTTTTACAAAATATGCAACACTACTGTTTATGAAACTATGAGTTTCAGTTGTTAAAATGCTTTATACAATGAAATAGAAAACATTATAAGGAATTAAATCATAGAACAAGAGCCTTACAAACACTTGATTAAATTCAAAGCAAAGGAACAGGGCTAAAATATTGCTGTTCTTCATCTCAAAGTTAAAATGATATTTGAATACTGTGGATTCATTATTATTCGTTGGAAACCAATTTCCGTGGATTTCGTGGGTAAAGGTGAACCACGAATTCAAATGTTTAACGAATAACATATTTTCAATAGGCTCTGTGTACTGAGATTGCAAAACAATGAAATTAAATATTCGAGAGTATGCCAGTTTTCAGCAATCCACGAAAATTGATACCCACGAAAATAAATGAATCCACAGTATAGCAAAAGTTCATAACTCACTGATTAGACAGATGGTCTTCAGTGTCATTTTATGAGGAATTCTCACTGTTATAATGATACAATCCTGCTTTCTAACTAGGAATTCTCACTGTTATAATGATACAATCCTGCTTTCTAACTAGGAATTCTCACTGTTATAATGATACAATCCTGCTTTCTAACTAGGAATTCTCACTGTTATAATGATACAATCCTGCTTTCTAACTAGGAATTCTCACTGTTATAATGATACAATCCTGCTTTCTAACTAGGAATTCTCACTGTTATAATGATACAATCCTGCTTTCTAACTAGGAATTCTCACTGTTATAATGATACAATCCTGCTTTCTAACTAGGAATTCTCACTGTTATAATGATACAATCCTGCTTTCTAACTAGGAATTCTCACTGTTATAATGATACAATCCTGCTTTCTAACTAGGAATTCTCACTGTTATAATGATACAATCCTGCTTTCTAACTAGGAATTCTCACTGTTATAATGATACAATCCTGCTTTCTAACTAGGAATTCTCACTGTTATAATGATACAATCCTGCTTTCTAACTAGGAATTCTCACTGTTATAATGATACAATCCTGCTTTCTAACTAGGAATTCTCACTGTTATAATGATACAATCCTGCTTTCTAACTAGGAATTCTCACTGTTATAATGATACAATCCTGCTTTCTAACTAGGAATTCTCACTGTTATAATGATACAATCCTGCTTTATAACTACAGAATATTGTTTGAATCAGATTAATTCTTTTAATGAAGGACGCCTCCGGGTGCGGGAATTTCTTGTTACATTGAAGACCTGTTGGTGACCTTCTGCTGTTGTTTTTTCTATGGTCCGGTTGTTGTCTCTTTGATACATTCCCCATTTCCATTCTCAATTTTATTTTATAAACCAGATATTCATATGTTTTTTTTTTAAATTTTTACCAATTTGACTGTTGTGTAACAGAAACTTTTAAACAAAATGTATACTTAGATAACAACCAAGTGATAATAACAAAAGAGAAATAAAAAGTACTAGAAGTTTGGTGTGGATATACACCTAATCGCTATTTATTCCATTCCGGATAAGTTTTAAAATGACACAACTTTTTCATCCAGTTCAAGCTATCTGGGACCCTGTTTAAACAATTCACCATGCATGATAATTTTTAATGAGACCTGTTTAAACTACTGTTAATGCTTCAAACAAAATATTTTTTTACTTCAATTTTAATTTCGAAAAAAGTGGATCATACTATATCAAAGTTTCTTGATGATCACTTTCTAAAGGTTTTCTCCCTCAGCTCACTAGTGATGACCTTCATTTTTCGGCCGGTGACCCAAACTGGAAGTTGTATAAATAACTGTTTTTCCCGGAATGGACTAAATAGTGATAAGGTGTATTATAACCTAGTAGCCTTTTGATTTCAACTTCTTAACACTTTTAGATTATGATTTTGTTGCATTTTTTCAATCACTTAGCATGAAGAACGGTGCAGTTTTAGATGCATTGTTTGCAATCACTTGACATAGAAGTTGGGTGATAAGTATTCTTCAGGAAACAAAGGCACATTAGAATATGCACTAAATCATCTCGTTCATCCATCTGTCTTGGTGCAAACATTCTAAGAATGTATTGCTTAAGGTGTTGAAGCATTTAGTATTGCA
Organism: Mytilus trossulus; assembly: GCF_036588685.1. NCBI lineage: Eukaryota > Metazoa > Mollusca > Bivalvia > Mytilida > Mytilidae > Mytilus > Mytilus trossulus. Next base: position 26,766,399 of record NC_086379.1, read on the forward strand.
ACCTTCATCAATCAATATATGCATATTGATATTGGTAATATCTTTTCACCATGCTCATGCACTCAAAAATCTTTTAACAAGTATTCAGGTTTCCTTGGAACTTTTGATGATTTGTGGATGTACATTTTTGTGTTAAGCACTTGATTGAATGATGAAAACTGCTATATGAAGGCCATGTGTTGACTTAAAGATGTATTTTCTGGTCCTATGGTCCATTGTGAATAGTTGCCTTAGTTACTGGTATTAATTATATGTATTGCTATTGAATTGTTTAAAGTAAGCTAAAGGTATCAACAGTAAACAATAGACTGATAATTTAAAATTGAAGCTAGAAAAAAATCAAAGCTCTGGTTAAATAAAAAGAAACATATAAAAACAACCACTAAACACAAAAATTGAGCAAGTTAAAAATAATGATGTTGATCGTGTGCTCAGGAGAGGTAAACACACTTCCTGTTCGGCATGGCACACCTGTTTGAATACTCATTCACAAGGTATACATTGTTTTTTGTTTCTTTCCCTCAGAACTTAATCCTTATTGCAACTCTTTTATCAGTTATAATTCTTGCAACTTTTCATCTTTTCTGAGAGTTCAGTCACTTTGGTTTCCTCTTCTCATTTATTGGCATTTAGTGATTATTTACAGTGAAGGCAATCTCAGATGTTGTTCAGATTCAGGTACATATTGTATAACTGACCTTAACTCCAATGTAACCCTGATATAATTAAACAGACAGATAGGTGCTTGTATTATAGACAAGATTTTAATTAAAATTGGTAGATGTTAGAGACATATGGCTGATAAACAGAAGCTTATATACAAGTGTACTCTTACTTTCTCTTCCAAGAATAGCAAACAAATGATTTTAATGAATGAGTATCAGATATAACTTGGCTATGATGTAAGTTTTTTGATGCAGTTCGTTGCTTATGTAATCTTAGTAGATATTCTTACTATAGATAGACAGTACTTTATATGCATTTAGATGTGTAATTTGTTTGGGGATGCCAAAAAGCAAAAGTACAAAAAAAGTATTGTTTTATTTTCTGTGGCATATTCTGTCTTATGTCAAAGATGATTTGTAATTGTTCTTTTTGCTTAAAACAGTAAAAAACAAAATGAGTCATTAAATATAAATAAAATATTATTATCCTACTTTTTATATTTAGAAGTGCCACCAGCTATGAATGGAACCCACATATCAACAGAATATAGTCCCACTACTAGTAAGTATGGTACATATACATGATATAAAAAAGAAGATGTGGTATGATTGCCAATGAGACAACTATCCTCAGAAGACCAAAATGACACAAACATTAACAACTTTAGGTCACCGTTCTCTCATTGGCAATCATATCACATATCCTTATTTTATATTTACACATGCGACGGAAAAATATTTCCATTGCTTTTCTCCACATTCACAAAATAAACTACCGGACATAATGATAAATACAATATACAATTATTTTTTCATAGTAATTTGTAGCCTATTAACCTGAATTGCTCCATTGAAGCCATAAAAGTAATAAAATATAAATGAAAGTTTTTTATTGGTCAGATAAAAAACAACCTTTTTATAGAAGAAATTTTAGAGTCTTTTTTGGATAAAGATAACTAAAATAAATGAAAAAAGCTGAAAAAGTCAATGATTTGTTTTTCTGGGACCTGCTGTAGAAACATGAAAAAGATTGTCTATAAATTGTAAATCTTGTTTCATGTAGTTTTTTTGTTGAAAATTGCTTGTTGATAGTATATTTTTACTGAAATGAGGGCTTAAACAAGTATCTCATTTTAGCAAGACCCAAGATTACTATGCATTAAATCAAATAAGACCAACACCTAATCTAGAAAATTGCATGGTCCGAGATTGCCCATTATTCTTGAAACACTAATTACATTTCTAGAGAGCTATTAAAAACAACACAAAGGATTAGTGCTTGCTATTGTAAAGGGGAAGAATTGTGATTAAATTCACCAATCGTATCTGCACTATCATTATTTGTACATATTGCTGTAAATAAGTTAAGTAATACTCGTCCATGTAAAAGTGAAAAGAGGTCTGTCTTGTCCTAAATATTACGCAAAAAATGTGAAGCATATTACAAGTTAGTGCTTAAAACCAAAAAGAAGCTTAATGATAAAAAATGTGAAGCATCATAACAAGATAGTGCTTAATACCAAAAAGAATCTGTATGATGAAGGATTGATTTCTGACATACAAACTTCATCAATCAATTTTTGTTGCGATCAATTAAGTCCATAGCTGTACGTGTGGTGTTGGAAAGATAGATCCTGGGACACAACTATGTGGTTTTAAATGTCAAAATAATCGGATGTTGTAGAAATGATATTTTGTGATTGGAGTAATTGATCTTGAGGAGTTTTGGCGATTTGAAGGTAATTGAACTTGCGTTAAATGGATTTATTGAAAACAAAGCAAACCAGGTAACGACATTGTTAGTTTGATGTGTCAGGTGTTACATTATATCGATAAAACTAGAAATGGTGTTGTTATTATTATTATTTCAATAGCAAACTTGTGAAGTTATTGATTTTCATCATCTTAAGAAGAAATTTTGACAAAAGAAAATTTAGTGAAGATAGTATCATTTATCCAATAGATTTTTGCAAATGTGTAGTAAATGTAATATGCATAAAGACTTAAATTATATCATACCTAACTGGGATTGTTCAATGATAACTCTTCAGATACTGGAACAGTGTTGATTTTTTTGCCATAAAATAAATGGAATTGCTGCAATTGAATTAGTTTCACAGTCATGTGCAAACACATTAAATAACATACCAAATAAATGAGAGCAATTAAGGAGAACAAGCTGTTTGAATGGGTGATTTTGACTAGACTTGATGCTCTCAATTATTATTAATAAAACATGTATTCATGACATTTGGTTCCAAATACTGTAAATTTTGAAACTATTGCATGCATTTATTTTTGCGATTTTTCCAGAATAGACAATAATGTGAGTTTATTCATAGCAATTTCAAAAAAAATCTGCATACAGGTCTATGTTTCAGTCAACGAAATGGGAGTTCTTTTTATTTCGATACTTACCCAGGCACATTATTTACATAAATAAAAACCTCTAAATAATTTCTGAATTTACAGTACAACAAAATCCAAAAATTAAAGATAGAGTTTTATCAAATTTGAGGCCACATCAATTCATTTTCAACATCTTTTACAGATATAGAATCTCACCATGAACCTACAAGTCCACAAAGAACAGTAGTTCATACAGAAAGCAAACCTGTGATATCTAATGTTGCCCCTGTATGGAACCCCAAAAAGGGAACATTATTTCAGAAGAAGGAATATAAACCTATCAAGCTAGATACCCTAAGAAAAACTTCAATGGAAATCCAGAAACAACATATAGAAAATCAGAAGGTATACTTATTTCTGGGTACCAGTATCGTTTATCTGGTAATTCATTCATTGTAAGTAGGAATGCTAAAAAACATATGCTTGAGACAAAAAGAAAAAATAAACAATCGATAATAAAAAAAAAACCTACTAAAAACTTTCAGGATAAGAATTAAGAATATTGTATTAAGAATATTGTTCTTTTTGCTTGACATTGAGGCCGTTTTAAGTGGGAAAATCAGTAGAATTGATTTTTTTCTGAAAGATCTTTTTTTATGTAAATAAAATCATTAATGAACACAACTTTAAACTGTAAAATTGATTAACAGCTTGAAAACTTCTGTGGCCTGTTTCTTAAACAACATTTTAAAAAGATTTATGAAATATTGGTCAAGTTCATTCAGAGATAACAGATACATGACTTCTGTACTAGAATCTCCCTATAGTAAATACGATTGTAATCCTTACTGATTATTTACTAGGATTAAGCCCTGTACTAATAGAGGAGTTCAAGGCCTATTATTTACATTTCTATAGTATATTGTATATTGTATTGATCCATATACGGTACAGTGGAATCTTATTAAATGTATCTATTATATCATTCAGCATCTGCCAGGATATTTTATTTTCAGAAAACAAAATGTGTTATGTTCAATTTACTTTATACACTGCTCTTATAACCGAGTATTTATAAACAAAAATCTATAAAAGGTCTTTTAATATAAATATAGAGCAACCAAATTTATGGCAAAAGATCCTTCCCTGATAACAATATTACATGTTTTCCAATATAAGTGAATCATTCAAAACACACTTACATAAATTGCTGATATATATGAAACCATATTGTATATTGACGATAAAACATTCAGTTACTGCCGGATTATTAATAATTGACAAAGTGAATAAAGTGATCTGGTCTGCATCATACTAGCATCAAACAAACGAGGTTACTAATTCAATTCTTGATCCACAATCTAATATAGAATATTTGTACGGAATCAGTAAACAGCTTCTGGCCTCTTTATGGCTTCCTATTGTTGTATCCTTCATTAAGAAATGAAGAAAGACATTTTCTCGGAAATAAGAGCTTTCTTGTTGTCCATTTATCCATTAAAACTGTCACTAAATACTGAAAATTGCTTCAACAGTTTTGCCCTGAAGTTAACTAAAAGAGCATTTCAAATCAATAATTTGTTAGACTGTTTCTTTTGTGAAGAAATTTAATATTTTATGAAAGTTTTGTATGACAGACGGAATTGGTTGGAGGTATTTACAATAAACAAAAATGAAATTTGTAATGGAAAAAAGTGAACTGCTGGTATAATATTTCACTAAAACTTTTTCATTCATCAAAAGTAATAAAGAGGAAAGGGGATACAGTGGTTTTTGATTTGTCATGGTAATAAAAGATATTTTATTTTTTTTACATTTGCAAAGTCTGAAATACAGTTGAATATACACTATGTAGTCTTTTTTGTTTCCTACAAATAAATATTACACATATCAAAGTTGAAGATTACAGAACAAAGGATAAAAGCGTTTTCATCAGAGTAAAAGACATTTGTTAAAAGGCAAGATTAAGAAGTTGTACTCCAAGAAATTGAACACAACATATATCAATTTTAATGATGCTTTCAATGCAATTGCAAAGTAAAAATGTAAATTATAACAAAAACATGATATCTTTTATTTTCAGCCAGAGGAACTCAACATAATTCCCCCTCCCCCAGAAGACAGCTACTCCTGTCAGCAACCTGACAAAGACGAGCTACATGAATATAAATCTTTCGTTTCCTATAATCCCCAAACTAGTACTTCAGAGCCAGCTCCTGCCGAGCCCTCTAGGACAGAATATGCTCCCTATCAACCCAAAACAGAATTCGTAGATTATACCTTTTCTAATGGTCAGTTTGATGATGAACCCAGTCGACTGCCACCAACTCAGAGCCCTTTCGTAACGTTATTACGGAAAGGTAGAGGTTAGTATTGAAGAATATTTTTACGATATTTTAAGGATGCAGTTTTGCATGTACCCATTGTTATTGATATCCATTCTGCTTATCATCAATTTCCCTTTGTATCAGTTTATTTATAAATGCACACAGATGAATTTATCACAGACATAAAACAGAGTGTATAAGACAGGTTGTTATTTAGAATTTGCTGGTGTTTATAAACCTTCTGCATGCTTAAACCAAATTCTTTAAGTACTTGTTGGCATTGTAAACTTTCAATTACGATTTTGGTTGTATTCCCATAACGAAACATAACAATTGCCAGATATCACAATCTGCAACTTCTGCTAAACAGTTAAATGAATTGGCATATAACTTCCAAAAAGTCTTCATACTAAGACAATTTGCATTGAACATATTTTATTAAATTCTTAACAATAAAAAAACTTTAGATAAAGATATCATATTGCAATAAAATATTTTGTGCAAAAACTTTCATGATAACTCTGATTACAGTACATCAAGTTCTGTTTTCGTATTATTCAACTCTATTCTGATACCTTAATTAAATGTTAAATACATTTTATAGTCTATCTGTTTAAATTTCAACATACATGTAGTAAGAGCTTAATAAGAAGCAGAGCATTTTAGTTATATCCTGATTCTAAGAATCAAGTACCAATTGTACTACAATGTTGACTGTGGATTCAAATAATACTAAACATGACAAAAGTCAAAATCTTTGACCTTGGATTCAAATACTGTATATTCAGAAATTATTGCGTGCATTTATTATTGCGATTTTGTCATTTTAAACTTAGATGCGATTTTAATTTTTGGGCGTTTGAGGAAAGTCATGCTTAATTCAGTTAAAATATTACAAAATGCAAGTTTTAATTATTGTGTTTACAACTCGCAATAATAAAATCCTCGCAATAATTTCTGAATTTACAGTATTACTTAAAAAGTAACAAAAGTCAATATGACAATGATAGTGTTAGTCGTGACCTTTCAGAATTTTTATTCTTACGCAATGTTTTGTATTAATATCAATAACCAGGAAATAATGGTACATTTTCAATATGAAATATGTATTAATGGTATCCCTTGGGAAACTGTGGACTTATTAATTTCATCTTTTAAAGGATAAAGATAAGGTCAATGGCAATTCAGTAGTGAAAATATAGCAATAACATGAAATCTATTACTAGTAAAACATGCAAAGTCAGTTGATCAGATAATATAAATAAACAAACAAATCTGACCAATGTCCAGTAAATCAAATAATTGAAAGGATCAAATATGGTAAATAGTAACATCAAGTTGATATGTAATATGAGGGGGAGTAGGAGGGGTCCTGATCCCAAAACCCCGGGCTTAAAAACACCTGATCCCCAAATCCCAGACTTAAAAACACGAATCCCTGAGGTCCCGAAATACGAAAAAAAAGAATTCCTGGATCTCGGAGTCCCGATAAAGGTCCTATACCCCCTCTAATATGTAAAGTTAAACGAGTGAACAATTAGATCCAAGTTAATCCACCATTTTGACAGGGTTCTTTTAAAATTTCACACCATTTTATCTTTATAACATAAAATTAGTTTATCCTGAACTTTACCAACATGGCTAGTATGATAAATCAGCCATACAATTTAGGTCACACAATCCTTTTGGATTCTTAAATTAGATGTTGAATTTCCATGTTAAATTCAAAAATACTTTTCGATCCTTAAAATCTAAACCCTATCAATTTGTGTCGGTGGTAAGACTTTAAATACAGTAGTACACACATAGTAGAAACAAAATACCCTATGCTTTCACAAGCAGCGTGTGAAAATGAGATAGCCTTCATTGAGTGTCAAAAGTTTAAATTAATAACTAAATTTAAAATACAAAATAGAGAAATTTTAATCGAATAGCAGATAATGTTTCATTGTATGTTTTCCTCATAACTACATTTTTATGTACTGGTTGTATTACATTAATGGTGTTTTCACTACCCTGGGGGCGATCATCTTTATAAATGCATTTCCTGTGTAGGTATCCTAGTGCCTAATATTATGTAAGTCATTAAGAAGTTAACATGTAGACTTGAATTACAAATTTATCGTCAATTTTATATTTATTTAGAAGTTTACTGATTTTTTATGAGGGTTCTTGAGACATTTAAAGATGATTTTCCTATAAGGTGACATATTAATGTTGTGAAATGATTTTTAAATTTTAAACGAATTAAAGTTACCTTCTAATTAAGTACATTATATCACTGATAAGTACCGTTTACAATTTCTTAGTATCTGTTACCTGTAGTAGTACATAGTTGTAGTATGTCTTTACTAAACAAAATACTTGGCGGTAATCTTTGTAAATGTTATTGTTTGAGTTTGTTAGGAAACAACAATGTGAACACAAATATTCATGAAAGGCATATCTTTAGGTTAAACAGATCATATTTTCACCAACAAGAAATAGAACAAAGATGATGGTCCAATTTTTTCTTTGGTTTCATTAAAGTTATTCATTTATATGATATCTTTAAGAGTGATAGATTTGTTTTTGGTCCTTAAAATCCATAATTAGTAAACAGGCTACATAAACGTAAGATCTAGTAAGCATGTATCACAATTTAACTTTCCCCACAGATTAGCATCATAATCAGGTAGGATAGTAGTTCAAATTTCAAATATATGCAAGCCTTGGGTTTGTAGAGGTGGCTTCATCACCCCCAAGCAACTTTTGAAAACAGCCAGGGTCATCTTTCATGAATTTGCTGGCCCTCGATTTATTTCAACGACAAATAGTGCAAAATCATCCAGAATGCATAGTTACATGCAGTCTTATTTTTAAAACAAAATACCAATTTACCAATATGTAATCATCAATCATAGGAGAAAAAAAATAAAACCACAAGTATTTAGAGGATAAATATATGTTAGGAATGCTGTTGTGGTCAAACAAATTCTCACCTTTTAAGGTAACGATCACCACAAAAGATCAAGTGATATAAACATACAAACAAGACACCTATAATGGTAATAAAACACTACTACAGGGGACTCTTGCCATCTGATAGGCCTTGATTTACAAAGATACAGGGATTGATTTGTTAGAAATTAACCTCATGTTACATTTCACGATAAATAGGGAATGTATTTGTGTCCTAGTTAAGGATGGTGTTCATCAGATATGTCCTAGTTTAGGATGGTGTTCATCAGATATGTCCTAGTTTAGGATGGTGTTCATCAGATAATAAGTATTTCCTGTCTTCAGTTGATTGGACTGAATGGTGCTCTAACTTAAATTTTCAGTGTAGAGTTTTTTATTGGAAAATTAAAAGTCATCCAATGATTATTTTACAATTTGAAATTTCTTACTTAAGGGGCATTTTTGGAAAGTGATGTCAGTAATATTACTAAAAAGAAAGATAAAACATTATCATTTTTTTTATGGTTTACAATTGTTAGCCTAATATCTATGATTAGTAAAATGTACATAATGTAGCTTTAATTTTATTGGAAAGTATATAAGATAAATTTTGAATGTCATAATATAAGCTTCCTGAAATAGAACTACATGAAAGATAAAAAGGAAGAAGAATTTGTGTCCAATACTTTTAATTTGAATTCAAACAGCATACGAGGGAGGGGCATACCATAGTAAATAAGATCATATATTTTGACATTTCTGTGACATTTATTGATATAAGTTATGATTTAGTTTGCACTTGATAACACAAGTTTTTTTTCTAGCATTGATAAGTTATAAAAGTGTAAAATTGACAATAAATGAATTGCCATTTATCTCTGTGACATAATATTGCAACAAAATAATCTCTCTTTAGTAATAGGTTCACAAATGGGAAAAGATACAACTGACTATAACCTGATACTATTATAGTCAACTGAAATAAAAAAAAAAAAAAAAAAAAAAAAAAAAAAACGTATTAAAAGCACTTTTAAATGGGATTTTCTGGTACACGTAGTAAAATTGATTTGAAATGTTTTTGCCTACAAATAGTATTGGGTTTGTCAGGTAAGGTTATCTGGGCTTTAGAAATACATTATTGATAATCTATGCTATTTGTGAAAGTAAAGTTTAGTCTTTATACTTTGTGCTTAGAATTTTTATATCCATCCGAAGTTCTTTTACGCCTGTCAAATGTTGTAAATATAGTATTAAGAATTCTTTGTTTTGCTTTTGAATCAAACTTTATAAAGTCTTTTTAAAAACAAATGTTTTGCAATGTATGTTACCTTTATTATAAGGTGTAATGTTTTACCCGAGGGTCATGACTTTATCATTTATCTTTTCCTTAATACTGCATGCCTACTTAGCATGTGGTATGTCTTAATACCAAACAGAATAAACACCAGCAAATCCATAAGATATCGACCTGTCTTACGAGTGTAAACTATTAATGAATATGACAATTGTTTATACAATTTATTTATTAATAAGTTATTAAGCATGTACAGTTTATTTTTTTACCTGGCATGGCCCTATGCCCTTTAACCTCTCGTTACTGGCTTTACCTGTGTTGTCAAACAGGAACTGAACTGTGTCCTAATATATCATGTAAGGTAGTGTTGTGACGGAGTAGTAGAACTTTAACGTTTCTCAGCTCCCGTGGAATGTGTATTTAATTCAATTAAGTGGATTAGACTTTCTGCTGTATTCATTGGATTATCATTATTGTGAACAATTTTAAAATTTCAGTTTGTTTTGTAAAGTGTGCTATTTTTAGAGTTTTGGTGAAATATAATTTTTACAGAAAATGGTTTTCCAGTGGATTTGAAAGATATTAAAAATGTCACCGAACCTCTTGTTATAGATACTGGTAAGAGTGCGTTTTCTACCTAACTTCTGCATTTAGATTTATTCTGCATGAAAATGATTAATGCATTAATGTTTGCTGTGACTTTCTACACTTGTTTCTAACTTTTTTAAACAACCTTATCGTGTGTAGTTCTTAATTTGGGATTGCTTCTGCTACTTTCAACTTTTCAACATATTACTTTATTTTTTAATATTGATTTTAGTTATTTTTTTTCAAAATATAACAAATAAAGTTAGTTTCTTATTGATATTTTATAGAGATTATACAAACTGTAATTTAAATGTTGTACTTAGATAATTGTAACTGTAGGACTGGCAGTTTATAGTAAATTACACGTTGCTTTATGGAAATATACTAAAATAACAACACCATTCAATCATTTTGGTCTGGAATAACAATAACAAAACATTGCTTCAGGTTTATGAGAATAGCTGGAATCTTCTAAGGCATTTCTTTTCTCTTTTTAGTGAGAAAGTTAAATATTGAATTTTCATATTTCTATTCTTTTCTTACAATGTCAACTTTGACATCATTGTTGAACTTTTGAAAACTGAACAAACAAAATTGTGGGTCTAAGACACAAGGAAAACTATAACAATTCCTCACAGTGGCTCAATTAATCAACAGTCGGCAATCATACTACATCAAACTAATTAATCCGAACTAATATTCACTTTTAAGCCATCCCCTTCATGAACTGTAAATTATAACAAAGTTAACAGGATCTCTTTTGATATCTTTTACTCTATGTGTTCATTTATCTTAAAGTTACGAAAATGACATTCAAAGCCATGCTCCTAAAAAGCACACATTGAATTCTGTCTTTGCATAAATCCGTCGTCACAATTGTCATATTCATGTCTAATTATTAAATTGTGGTTAAGACATTGAACATATTCATTTATAAACCTCATGACTGAAAAGAATAAAGAAACGAGTATTATGATAGACTGTGCATACTTTGAATATAAAACAAATTAATAACATACACATATATAGATTTGTGCATACTTTGAATATAAAACTAATTAATATGTAGATTTGACTTTGTAATGGTGGTATGAAACGCTGCCAAGTATAGAACTAGGTCCTAAAATATGGCACATATAGAAAATCTCAGCTAGATTAATTTGTTTACTTTATCTTTGTCTTGCTTTTGTAAAAATTATGCCATGCCAATTAGTATTGCAAGTTTTAGCTTTGAAAAAAATGGCTAAATGTACTTTATATAAGCTAATTAGGCACTTTGCTTACTTTTTGAATAGTAGTAAATAGACTAGTTTTGGTTACAAAATTCAAGAATGATTATATAACGAGGATTGCTAAAGCCACCTCTCCTTTTGTTGTTTTTTTTTCTCAGAAAAAAAGGCCACCCTCTTACTGCTCAAAAACAAAAATCTACTCTGAGTTGAAAGATAGAATCATACAGTTATCTTTTGTATCAAATTCTTTATTTAATATTCCAAACTCCATCTCTTCTCTAGATTGCTGTTTCTATTTTGCAAGGTTTCAGTGCTTAAAAACAAGATGCGTCTCCAATTGTCAAAAGCAGGCTAGTTTTTCTCCATGCGTTAACTTGCCTTCAGTGAAATTTACTTTGCCTTTTAGAAATAAATGCCATCTGATAAAATTAACTAGGACTATAGGCAAGTTACTTTCAAAGGTTCGATCATCAGAAACGACTGAAAGTACCAAATTGTAAAAATATTTTTGCCTATGGATGTGCGAAGGAAATCTCCAAAATTGCATCATAAATTGAATTCAAAACATGTAAAGTACATTTAATTTGAGATCATATTAAAAGATTTAGCTGATTTACCTGTAGAATAAACAGAAATACCTGTAGCCTTAGGTTAATTTAATATGCCATGTTTGTAGATCTAAAGATAGTGAGGCAGGTAGTTTATTTTTATCAGAATTATATAATCAAGATTTGTATCAGTGTAATTCACTTGGAAATGTTTATAGTTGGCAGCAGAGAGAATAAACTGTTTATGTTTTACTAAAATTCGATCCGTTCACCAATATGTCAAGTTGGGATTTGGACTCTAATAAAGTTCATGTGCCACCTTAAAACGCATGATTCATTATACACGATGGTCTCATATTGCATTCAGTTAGCCCCTAAATCCTACAAGGGGTATAGGTCTCATCATATATGTAAAATAGCAGTATATGCAGAGAGTGGATGTACCCATGTGTGAACTAAATCATGCAAGGCTTAATGTTAAAGGCCCCACTTTTACCTATAATGTTTTTTTTTTATACATTGTGACTTCGATGGAGAGTTGTCTCATTGGCACTCATACCACATCTTCTTATTTCAATATATCTGTATTTGTATATATCAACAAGTTACCAATAACAGCCATCTAGTATCACATGGCAAACAAGACTTCCATATTTTTGGACCTACTAGTATGTCCCACTATCAATCTTGTTGATGTCTGCTTAACGAGTTCAGATACCAAAACCATTTCAGTAGCTTTGTCACATATGAAGATCAAATGCCAATTCAATAAAAAAATTGTTGATTTAATAAAACAGCTGTCTAATTGAAAATAGTATTATACATGTATAAGTGTTGCAGTTTTAAAAAGACATTGGTTATGTAATACCTTTTCTTTGTTACTTTTCGATAAATGCGTTTTTCTTCAAACACGTCAATACAAATGTTGAATTAAGAATAAGAGAGATAATATTCCACTTCAGATCAGTTGTATCTAAGTGTTTCCAGACCCTTTACATACATTTGCTTAACTGAATTCACATTTTATTAGTTTTACTTGGAAAAATGATCAAGCAGGAAATATTCATTGTGCACTGTATAAGTACAGTAATGTGCAAAATTAAAGTACATATATACAGATTAAATCTGCAAAATCTTCTAAAATTATCTGTTATTAATGTTGAAAAGATTATTTTGTAAAGAATGCATAAAGATTTTTTTCTTCCAAACTGTATATTGTTCCTGCAAACTATCTTAAAATCTACTATGAAATAAAGTCCAAATTTGTTGAAGAATAAGGCTGTACAATTTGTATATATATCAATTTAAACTGAGTTAAGGGTACTTCAAGTACTGGTGTTGTGATATATACCCAGATAGTATCACTTTTGGCTTGAATATTTTAAATACCAGATATATATAAAAGTAAGATTTAGCTACTTAACTCTGGTGTTGATAAGTCATGACTGAAGGGTTAAACATTGAAACTTTCATATAACACTGATGGTATTCTGTTCTGTATAAATTTAATTGATTATTGTTTTTAAAAAGAATACAATTTGGCTTGTAGGACAGGTAGGAAATATAAAAAAGAAGATGTGCCATGTGGTATGATTGCCAATGAGACAACTATCCACTAAAGACCAAAATGACACAGATATTTAAAACAACTATAGGTCACCGTACAGGAAGTCTATTTAAATTGGCAGGTTCCTTTTCTTAGATTGTTTGAATGGCGTAAGATTCTATCTAAATTAGACTGGAACTACCTTTTCCAGGTGTAAACAAACATTTGATTGTTTTCTTTGTGGGGTTCATGTTGTTTTCTTTATTGTGTTTCGTGTATTGTTTGTCTTTTGATAGTTATCATTTTTTGCCATGACATTGTCAGTATGTTTTTCAACTTTGAGATTGTATATCCTTCTGGTATCTTTGGCCTCTCTTTCAAGATAAAACATGACATAATGTCCTGTGTTTCTATTGCCCTAAATGTGCAAGTTCCAGTAGATACTCTAAAATAGTATGCAAGCAAGAAGGGATCTAACAATGATTTCTCTTATATCAAATTAATTTTATGTCAGTAAAGTTCTGAAGCTGTACCCTTCATATTTATAAACACTTTTCTATTGACTACCAAAACTATACACATTTCTCATTGCATTGAAGACCTGTTGGTGACCTTCTGCTGTTGTCTGTTCTATGGTCAGGTTGTTGTCTCTTTGGCACATTGACCCCATTTCCATTCTCAATTTTATTGACATTATGACACAAGGTATAACATTTTAATAATCTTACAAAGTCCGTCCTTATACACTTATGTTGTAAGGTTGATCTTATGAAGTCTGTCCTTACGCACTTATGTTGTAATGTTGATGGATTATACCGGTATGTCGTACCTACATAATCTGACTGGACAGTTCATCTATCTCTGTCTATACACAGGTGAACAGGAAGTCCTCATTCACCTCAAAAAAACGTTTCGTCTGTAACATATCCTAAAGGTATCAATGGTTTCTAAGTGATTTATCAAGGCTTCAAGTCGAAAAATGCATTATTTGCAGCAACAGTAACAATAATTATAAACACATCAATATATACAATTTAGAAACAGGCTGGCAGAAATGTCTTCCCAAACTGAAAAAGAAAATTTTGAAGATTGTTTTTAGAATATGATTAAGTCATGTTTGGTCACATTTTTCTGACTGAAGGGTATAGTGGATTCAACATTTTTGTTTGTATTTATTTTCCTGTTTAGTGCTTTTTGTGAAATCCTCATTTTAAGGGTCGTCATTAGCTGCAACTTTGTGTTTTATCCAATTCTAGTATTGAATTTCAAGGGTTTCTTCTACTCCTAAAATCCTTAAAAGGAATATCCCACTAATATGAATGGATCTTTAGTACACTTAAATATATATGAGACCAAAGCTGCCATATTTACTGAACACAAAGTGTATAATTGTTTTTTATGGTGACATTAACAACAATTATGCAGATAGATTTATAGTCTTAACTTTGCGTCATTAAATTATTGGTCTACCTAACGATGTATGAAAGAGGTGACGTCTTTACTGTACATGTACATGTATCATTGTGTTTTCCCCTATGCAGACATTAAAATAATTATGCAGTTTTAATATCCTTGCTTTGAGGGAGACTATATATAGCCAGACACTTACTATACATTAAAGTTTTGTCTTCTTTGTGGTTTATAAGTGTTATAGTTGTTTAGTTCAGGTGATAAAATATGAATCATGCACACTTCTGTCAAGTTAAGAAGATCTCTTGCACATTAACAAAGTTCAGTTGGTGCACTTTCTTTACATGTATTTAACTTTGAAAATTAACCTTGAGAGAAGATTCACAGGACTATTTTAAGGTTTTTTTCTTCAATGGATCAAAGCTAGTTATGTACAGAAAATAAACAGAAACCAGTCTTCAGATTTTTTAATTAAGTGAAAATTAAGTTATATATAAAAGCACAGTTAGTGATCAAATTCAATATTATATTATTATTTTGGTTAATTGAATTAAAACGTAATATCTTGAAGTTTAAAATTCCTCCCTTAACATATTTTAAAACTGTTTACATGGGTCTATTTGTATTGTTTGTTTGATGGAATTGTATACCTCCTTCTGCATACTTGTACAATTTCATGGTGTGTTATGAAAAAAAACCCAGAACTTCAGAGAGTGCAATGCAACTCCCACCACATTCCATTAACCAGAACCCTTACTGTAAAAGAGAACAACTGTTTGCAGATGAACATCATCTTTGAAGTTTTGAAGTCTAATGTGATAGAATTAACATAACTGATTTTATAATTTTTTGTAATTTTTTTTTTAAAAGATTTTGAGAATTTTTATGATGATAATTTATGATGTACTAATTATGTATGGCTTTAAGTTCTTACATATTTCGTATATTAGTTTTTGCATTATAATGATGCTTAATGCAGCTTCTTTTTTTTTTTTGCAGAGGGTCAAATACCAAAAGGAGCACTATATATAGGAGAACAAGCCTTAGTACAGGATGGACTGAAGCATACAGATACATATTACGCTGTACCTACGACAGAAGAAGAAGAAGATATGTCACAACAAAGCCCTACCAGTCCTTCAGAGAAGAAACCTTTAAAATATGATGGCATTGGTCCTACGGATGATGGAGGCATGCCATTATCATTCAGAATGGTAGGTTAGAAAACAAATATGCAGGTTGAAACATTTATAAAATATGATGGCATTGGGCCTACGAATAGAGGCATGCCATTATCATTCAGAATGGTAGGTTAGAAAACAAATATGCAGGTTGAAACATTTATAAAATATGATGGCATTGGGCCTACGAATGATGGAGTCATGCCATTATCATTTAGAATGGTAGGTTACAAAACAAATATGCAGGTTGAAACATTTATAAAATATGATGGCATTGGTCCTACGGATGATGGAGGCATGCCATTATCATTTAGAATGGTAGGTTACAAAACAAATATGATTGGTTCAAAATTGTCAGAAAGGATTTCAATCTTTGATGGTTTTAGCCAAATGCTCTAATTGGGCCATGTTTATAGCAGTGCCATCATGTTGGGTCTGTTTTACATCCGTTTTTTTTTTGTAAACTTTCCAACCAGTTGGAACCAAAATTTGCCCAAAAAATTTATTTACTGTCTAATTTCAATTTGTGTCCAATATACCCACAAAATCGTGACATGTGAATGGCCTAATTCACAAACCCCAATCTTTCAAAGTGTTATTTGAGCATATAAAAAAGCCAGTGAAGATTACAGAAAAAGGAATAACATCTTTGCTTACAAATTAGTATTACAAACATTATGCACACAATATTCAAATGGCCTTAGCTTAGAACATTAATATCAATGAAGCGTTAATAAAAAAAATAATAATATGCAAGCAGCCAACTTAATTAAGTACAACAAGGGCAATCCAGGTGAATTAGATCAAAATAAATATTTAAAAATACAATAATTTCCCATGCTTTAATTATATTTTATATCAAGGTTGCGAAGATTTTAAAGCTCAGGTTTAAAAGAAATCACCTTGGACAAAACACGACTGATCATATTTCACTTTACCTCATGAAATGTCATATAATTAGTCATAATTATATAATTATGTGTAAGATTTTCATGATATGTAACTGAGAGGGTAAACAAGGGGTTTCTTTGTATGGATTTGGCTGACTCAAAGTGGTTTACATTGATGAAGTAAACTAGTAGATGCGGTATTGACTTTGCTCATTGTTGAAAGCTGTATGCCGACCCATAGTTAATTCCTGTATCATTTGGTCTCATGTGCAGACTTGTCTCATTTACAATCATACCACATCTTCTTTCTTATAGTTTATGCAGTTCTGTTTTGCATTGTTTAAAACCTCCCAGCAGCTCAAATAAAAAACTGCTCTTGTAATACTTTAAATTCAGAAATTATTGCGTGCTTTATTATTGCGATTTTGTCATTTTAGAATTATATGCGATTTTAATTTTTACGATTTTGAGAAAAAATCCAGTTAAATTAATGTCAAATGTTTCAAAATTTGAATTTAAAATTTAAATTATTGTGTTTAGAACTCAGTCGCATTTTTCGCAATAATAAAAACCTCGCATTGATTTCTGAATTTACAGTAATAGGATATTTTTTTTGTTGAGGGCCCTTCCAGTTAGTTTAAGGCACCCTTTTAGGAACTTCTGGCAAGTTATCATGCACAGGGTCATGGCCAAACTATCTACAGGTACTTTGTACATACAAAGCTATATTTTTTTGAAGCAGTGGTGCTGAAATTTAAATCTTAATCACTCACAGGGTCAGAATTTAGTTGTATAAAGTCATTCAAAACTAGAAGGGAGACAAATAAATGTAAATTTATTGCTGCTTTGTCTCATATCTTAGATTTCAAAACCACTGTAGTGTGTTTTCTGTGCTGCCATTACCAAATACAAGTATATCCTCTTTTTCCAATGATAAATCTATTTCTCCTTCATCTACATGAAATATTTGACCATTGGACATAATGATTGATTAATCAATGGTCACTTTATGTCTCATCAGCGAAAAAAAGCTATATCACTAAGACTGTACATAATGTAAACAGCAGGAAATTGAGCAATAGTGTACTGAAACGTTCATGTTTTTAGTTATTCATTAGATCTCCTAGATGTTACTGCAATTCTAATTTACTGCCTTGATTACTTGAACAGAGTTAAGATAGAAGTACCAACCGACTGTGCAAGTATAAAAAAGAAGATGTGGCACGATTGCCAATGAGACAACTATCCACAAAATACCAAAATGACACAAACATTAACAACTATAGGTCACTGTACGGCCATCAACAGTGAGTGAAGTCCATACCTCAAAGTCAGCTATAGCCAGGCCAGGTCATTAAAAGCTTCCCTCCATCATCAGATTGAAGGAGATAGCATTCTTATTTTTGAAAATTTCCCCATAACTGATTTTAAGGTAAATGCCTACAACTCCCAATCTTCCAATACCTTACAAGGGCTATAGTTTTGATATTCCTGAGTTCTTGTATCAAACAGTTTTAAGAGTTTAATTACAATCACAGAATAACGTTTAAATGGTAAATTGATAAATAAACAAATTACAATTATAAGCCAGTGTACACCTGTATATACGTCTTTGGTCCAATTATCTGCTATCTTTATTAATACATTAAGAACCTTTTCTTCTAATCACATGATATTATTTGTATATTGAATAGAAAAGATAAACTTTACCATGATAGCATAGTTATGTTTGCGTATTAGAAGCGTGTGTTACAATGTATACTTCTTTGGTTAAGACTTTGTAAATAACCTTAATTAAATATGGCGTACTGCCAAATTGGGGGCTATTGAACAACTGTTGTGAGCTTGTATTGAATTCAGATAGCTTTGAAATTACTGTAATTAAAATAGCGAAAGAGGTTAAATTCAAGTGTTATGGAAAAACAAACTTTTTCAAGTCTTCAGGCTACTTTATTTATATTTTATTCAATATTATTATTTGAAGAACAAATAGCACTTGAAAGTCTCTCTTGTTAGTTTGATCTATCTTAAGATATTAAAAGATTGTGATCCCTCTTATAAAAACTATTAACGATTCTGATTATTGAATGGTTTGGCCATAGTACAACAGAGGTGTATATTAAACTGTATAGTATTTGGGTTTTATTGTCCTTAATGTAAAATTAATATACAATTTTAGAAAAGAAAAATAATATTTATGAATACTTGTATACTGTGATCAAATAATTAAAGTTTTTAAATTAGTTTGAAGTTTAATATTTATGCTTCAGTAGGTTTAAATGAGTTGAAATCAAACTTGTTGATAGATCTCGATAATGAAATTTATAGATTATTTTTTTTGTTCAAAGGATGTAATTTTACATTGCACAAAACTTTCATTCAAACCGTGATTCTGCTTCTGTGGTTTGGAATTTTATGAAAAAGTCACTGACTTTTGGAGGTTGATATTTTTGTCATAGTGCCCTGATTTTCTCATTCCCTGGCCCTGAGTACTTTGGAGGAATCGCGGGATCATGCTTTTATTTAAGATGTGAGGTTGTGTGTTTGCTTCTTAGCCAGATGAAGGGAAAAATTCAAAACATGGTTTACCTTAAAGGATGCAGCGTGAAAAAAACCCAAAAAACTAGATCATGGTAAAATGCATTTGAGTAGTCTTATGATCCAGTATGCTCAAATTATACATATAAAGTCTTAGTTTGTTATTTAAGGACAAAACTGCTTCCCTTTCATATCTTTGAAACACATTCTTGTGATGAACGTGGCTTATAATTCCCTGCAGATATTTAACATTAATGCATCTGCCACTAGTCGTGATGTCTTCATTAACAATTATATGTTAATAAAAATAATGCACAGGTGTTAGCTCTGACATCCCAGAAAGATGCCCTTCAGTGCTTGTTTTAGACTTCCATTCGTGATGTGCAAAAAAATGCTGACAATGGCTTAATTTGTTGTCTGCTCTTTTTTTCCCCCTAGAAACAAAGAGGTTTAGAAAAATTAAAACACCCAGCAATATATACTTAGGAAATTGGAAAAAGGAAATTGGAAATCTGAAATAGTCTAAAAGGTCCATAAGTCATTGTGACCACAACAAAATTTTGGTTCAAACTACACATTTCACTAATGACAATGGTCAAATGCAACTAGATGGCCACTATAAGCCTAACTAATCAGTAGGACTGTAAGACATATGGAGAATATTGAATATTTGCATCTTCTGTGATACTAGTAATAGTCGTTAGTTCTTCCTTCACATGGTTGGCAACGAACAGTACGACGAACGAAAGGACGGACAGACAGTCATTATCCATGCAAGACTGGTGAAAAGATCAGGGGCGGATCAAGCCATTTTAAAAAGGGGAGGTTCCTAACCCAGGACAAAAGGGGGGGGGGTTCCAATTACATGTCCCCATTCAAATGCATTGATCGTCCAAAAAAAGGGGGGTTCCAACCCCCGGAATCCCCCCCCCCCCTCTGGATCCTCGCCTGAAGATTGAGTGTATGAGTGTTGCTTGTATAATGTCCAGAAGCAAATATATAGCACAACTGAATTAGAATTGTGTTTTGAACTTAAACTTAAATCTGCAGCCATCATGCAATCTTTTAACAATTATTTCTCTATTTTATAGAATGTAGATGAGAAGAATCAGCACCAGTGGTATAAACAGATGTACAAAAGTCTTCATACATCTAAGAAGAAGGAAGGTAAACAATGGTTATTACAGTAAAAAGGGGGGTGGGGTTGGATTATCTCCTTTACTTGAAATTCACGACTTATATTGGCTTAAGTTCCTAAGGTAACTTTGTGGGCCTGAGTTCCTTAGCTAAGCTAGGTTAAAATAAAAAAAAAACCTCATAATTGTTACTTGGATGGAGAGTTGTCTCATAAGCATTCAAACCACATCTTTTTATATCTATCATAAGTCATTCACATTCTTTTACAATTGTTCAAATACATTCTAATTGCTGATGAAATGACAAAAGTAAAACAAAACATTATCTGTCTACCTGTATTTGAATCTGCAGTAAGAATTCAGACATTCAAAATAGTTTTAGTTCTTGTGTAGCCAAGAAAATTGTGAACCTCGTGTTCATCGTGTTCATCGTACAAAAAATGTATTATGATAAATGATACTAGTATTCTACGGTATTTTACGGCAGGATACGTTTTTTAAAAGATACTGATGACAAGGAAATAAATAGTTGACATATTTGTAAGGTGTCACTGTTTTAACTTGACACTCCGATATTAAAAAATTTATCCAACAGATTAAGCAAACTTGTTTAATGGATTGTTACAATACAAAGGGACAATGACCTCTCTTTCAAAAATATGCCATGTTTAGTTAACCTTATGTTGTTACACTTTATTTCTTTTGGCTTGAAATCTTACAGCGGAAAACCTACACATAAATACCAATTTTTGTGAAAGAAGTCAAATGTATTTAAAAATAAAAAATGTCAAGAGTGTCAGAAAACCTAAATTGCATTACTTCATCTTGATTACTTGAGGGTACAGATACAGTGATAATTTTTGCCTTAAAATAGTGGAGAATAAAGGCTTTTTCCCCTGGAGAAGAATCCCAATTTGAAAAAAAATGGCTTAAAATTATTCCCAAAAAGACAACTTTTTCTCAAATAGTGCAGTCTCAGTAGTATTGTTCATGAAATTGATGAATACAAACTGAAAAACACTCATTTCGACATTTTTCATGTCTAAAATGACCATATGAGCTGATTTGAGGTTGTATTTATGTATCATTACTGACCAAAAGGGGTCTTATTTCAAAGCAGGGTTTGACTCTTAAAAGGGGGTTGGTAAATTGAAGTTTCAGTCAAATTCATAGTTTAGTCTAATTTTCTTAATTTGATGAAAATAACACATATTTTCTCAATAAAGAAGGGTAGAGGTAGTTTTGAAAAAAAGGTAACAATATCACTGAGATAAGACAATGAAAAGCAACCCATAAAATTAAATGTTCTTCTTACTTAAAATTCTAACAAAATTCAAAGGAAAACACAACCATCCACAATTTGATTTGTTGTAATATTCTGCCAGTCACATCTCTCAATATACTTAACAAGATTACTTTGTTATTAATCAAAGTTGACATAACTAATAATTTGTTTGTTAAATCTGTAAGGCTTGTCCCTTTTAACTCTGCTTATTGTCCAAGATGCTTTACCCCTATCAGAATTCTAAAGACCCAAAAGACTTTCTCTAGTTGCTGTAAGAATTCAATTTTTCAAACTGATCAACCTGAAAAATTTCAGCCCATCAATTCATAACTGGGGTTTTCCTGGCATGAGGTTAAAAAAGTAATTAATTATAAAATATAATTATTGTAGGAGATGTCATATCAAAATCAAACTATTTATATATCGTTGTGCCAGGAACAAGTTGTTTTATTTTACCACATTTCTTGACAGAAAGTCAATCATTGGATTGTAGGATAAGAATATCGTTGTTACGCTAGGACTGCCGTAGTTTACAACATAAAAATAAGAAGTTGTGGTATAATTGACAATGAGACAACTCTCCCTCCACCAGAGACCAAATTACATAGAAGTTAACAAAAATAAGTCACTGTACAGCTTTTAACAATGAGAAGAGTCCATACCACATAGCAACAGTTCTCTTTGGAAGGGCTACACTTTTTGATCAATTTCAACAATTAATTCAACCTTCAAAATAAGAAAGTGTTTTGTTCAACTGCTTTTCTGATAGGGCAGAGCATCTTAAATAAGCACACGCCTTTATTGAGTCTGACTAAGTTGTTTTTAAATGTTTTAGTTAAGCGTAGAAGAACACTTCCAGGTATGAAATATGCCAATCAAGAGATGCCTTCCTCACAATATAACATGCCTATATATATGTAAATTAAATGCTTACTTAATCATATACTTGGTAAAGGTGAAAAGTTGAGGAGCTGCAACAACAAAATGTAGCTTTTCATGTTAACAAATTTACTACATGTAGTAAGATATTTTTTTAACCCACAATCACAGAATGGCAATTTACATTTGTGTATTTCACAAATAACATGTATACTTTTAATTCAATACACTTTAAAAAGAAACAAATTTGAATAAAAGATCAAAATAAGCACAACAAAGAAAGTATTTTTGACTTCAATGAAGAAAGTATGTTTGTCGTGTTCTAATTCAGGAGAAACAAGCGAAGTTACAGATAGTGGTAAGAGAAAGAAAATGTTTGAATGGCTTTTTTGTTTGTGATTTTGATACTAGTTACAAATGCAGATAACAAATCTCACATTTCAAAGTGACTATGTAATATTGTACCCAGATAAGAGAAAATTTTACATCAACTTTCCCAGTTTTTATAAAAAAAAAAAAAAATCTTTCGACCCTGAAATAAATCGTGAAATTTTTCACCTTTTCGATAAATGGATTTTTTGTTTGTTTTTTCACCTCACTTTCAAATAATCATATACTTAAAGTTTTAAAAAGATTATATCAACACAACCTGCACAACTAACAAATTTTTCAAAAGAATGGAATTGGGGCATTTACATTGCAGCACTGTTTACATATTTGTTTTACCATGTTTAACCATGACCAAACTATTTGCATAGCATACCGTTTACAAATGTTTTGAGTTTTGTCCTGTATTTTGATATGTGAAACAGTAAGCTTTTGTTAGAAAACAATGGCACGTTAATATCTTGTGCTGTCTTCATTGACAATACTGTTATTTAGTTTATTGTCATGAATAAAAAGGTAGTTGCATGTTATGTCAGTATTACTTAAAAATTTACATGGCTTAAAATTGTAAAATGCTTTTGTTTTTAAATACCACTTGAATATTTTCATTGTTAGAAAACATGTTTAATTTTTTTGTCAGACAAGCAAATTTGACAGACTTCGCATTAACTAACCACTAATGAATATTTTCAGTGACATTTTTTTCATTCCAATCTATCATGACAGATTGTCCTTGAGGGTTGTCTTGTAGAGAATAAGACTTTGTTTTACCCATTTAGTTTACCAGTATATAAACTATTATAAAGTATACATAAACCCATCTCCTAGTTACCCTGCAATGTTTGGGATTTGTACAAATGTGACCTTTTTCAAGGTCATTCCTATGAGTTATTGTAATCATGTGACATTTCCCATGATCCATCATTTGCATGACTTTCATAAACATCAAACAAATAACAGGTACAATTGTTTTTGATCATTTTACCATCATCATTTTTCTACTGTATTTAAATGTAAACAATGGGTCATGCATTATAATATATGAAAAATTCTTTTTGCATTTAAATTTTTTCAATATAAACCGTTCAAAATTGATTCACGCTTTGAACAAGATGATTACTTTCAGTTCATTTTTTTTTGTGGGTTCCAATTTTATGGATTGAGGAAAGATTGTATTTTCCTGGATACTTGATTTTGCAGTTTTGCCAAAGTTGACATAGAAGCCTCATGAAAATTGTATTTTTGATATGGAACACTTTCAAAATTTATAGTTTACCCATGAAATCCAAGAAAATTAGTATTCCAGTATTCCATGAATCAGCAATAGCTTTTGTTGAAGGCTTCGGTTACCTTTAGTTGTTAATGTTTGTGTCATTTTGATCTTTTGTGGATAGTTGTCTCATTGGCAATCATACCACATCTTCTTTTTTACATTTGGCACATTTCTAAATTTAAATACAGTAGACTAACACCCATGCTATACTATACTAACTCCTGTTGGATATGTTATTTACAGAGAAAGAGGTGGAAGATGTCACTGTTATCATGGATTGTCTATACAAACAAGCAGGTTGTTTTACTTTTTGTTCAGCTTTTGTTTTTGTTACCTCCCTTGCATGTGACTCGTAAAAACTCTTGTTCACATATATATTATCTGATATAAGTTTGTTCTATTATATAGTAATTTATTCTTTATATGAAGCTATATTTGAACCTAAATTTATTCATTCATATGATGTGTTTATGTATAATTTTGCAGATAAGGTAAACTTTTAAAAAAGAATGTTCAAGACAATAACTTCAGCAAAGATATGGTTAGGAAAGAACAAAAAGATCAAATTTACTGAATAAAATTCTAGAGCATGGAATTGTATCTTAAATTAAATAAAAAAAGTTATAGGCATTTATGTCTTTAAAAAGATGTCTTCAAAAAATATATGGCTGGGAAGAAAATGATTTGCTGAAAAAATTCTAAAGAGTCTAAAAAAAATAGGACATTGTAGCATTGAATATGATGACTTGCAAAATCTGGGTCATAATCATTCAAATTCCGCATCTTTACTATTGAATCATGAATGCTAATTGCACATTCAATTCAGACATTTTCAAATACATTCTTTGATTTTAAAAGACCTTTCAAAATAAAAATAAAATTCTTTTTATATGCTAATTATTTTGAAAAAAAAAATGCATTTCAATTAAAGAAACTCATTTCTTTTGTGCATTGACTATTTAGTTACGAATCTTATCAGCACATAGCAGTCTATAATCAGATCGCCTTTGTATAAAGTTTCTGGATTATATTGTATAGATTTCAATATAGTACACATTTTAATTGTAGAAAATAATGTTCCCCAGTTCCTATTGAGGACAAAGTTAACACTTGCATTCTTCTATACAAGATTTATAAAAGATTTTGATATCATAAAAGATTTTAATATCTACGACCTAATTTGCTATAAAATAGGAAAAAATTACTAAATTAAATGATTTTACTACTGATTTAGATTAATGTGCTTGGGAGTCACCTGGCAAATTGTTCTTCCATTTGAATATTTAATTGTATTGGTTTTGGCTTTTATATTTTATGATGAAATGTTCGCTTCTGATTAAATATATTATATTTATAAAACATTGAAAGATAGCATTCTGATCAAAGGACTTTATTCCCATCTGTTGACTGTCATTATGACTTGAATAAGCTGTAAAAACCTGAAAAACTAATTTAATATCTAATTTATTATAGAATATTATAGCATATTATTATTGGATGGGCAACAATGAGTTAATTAAATTTAATGGAAAACACAAATTGTGTCCTTGAATTGAAGTACTTTTGCAATAATGCTTAAAAATAAGATAATAAAACCTCTTGATATTGTTGTTTCCAGTAAATGAATTGTATAAGTAAAGTAAGGGGAGAATTATGTCCTACTTGATTTGGAATACGGAATCTGCGTTTTGGAAATAGTTCCCTCATTCTTAGGGCAATTGAGTTCTCCAAATTAATAAGAATAAAAAAGCCAATAGAATTAGAGCCTCTCTAACTTAATCCTTCATACTAAGCTTTTCAGGAAAGTGTTCAAAAGAGGCATTAAATCTGTTAAATCAGTAGTGTAAGTGTTACCATGGATATCCTTTAAAGGTTGATTAAACAGGATACTTAATCCTGAAAATCTATAATGATGATGATGATGATGATTATGGATGGGAGTTTAACGTCCAGTGGCAAATTAAATGCATGTTCAGGATGAAAACATGTTAATCGAAAAGGATTATTAAATCTGCTTTTTAGTAGACCTTCAAGCTGAGCTTGATTTTCAACGTGCTTGTTCACAAGATAACATTTAAGGAGAACATGTCCCCCTAATTAGTATAACCTGACACTTAATCTGAGCTGACCGATCTTTGCTCTACACCTGGAAAATCTTTGAGGTTGAGAAAAAAAATAAGGTTCTATAATTCAATAATATATATTCTCCTTAAAAAAAATTAGTAAAGAAGATTAACTGTACATGATGAATATTTTTAAAGCAATTTATCTTGTTTGAAATTTTATTATTTTCATTTGTCAGAAAAGTGTTGATTGAAAAATGTCACATGCTTTCTGTAATTAATTTATGACCATAAAAATCATTTGAAAGTATTTAAATTACTCTTTAATGATATTAAAATAGCTTGTGAACATGTCTTAAACTATCAGAAAAGTCATTATAATCACTTCCCTTTCAGCAATACAATCTTTTATCAGAATATTTATGATATATGTTTTTAAAATACACAGTTATAACACAATTTGTATATACATTATATATATGTATGCCACAAAGCTGTTGCTATTTTTCATATTTTTGCATGTTCTTAATATTTAATTTCTCATGTAACAGTCTTTCTATTCATATAATTCAGATGAATTGTTAACATTCATATGTGTGATGTGCACTTTTAATCATGTTGGCCTTTTCTCGTGTTGTCTGCCCTATTGTCGGGTTTTTGTCGCTTTGACACATTCCCTATTTCCTTTCCTATTTTTATTTTCTTTGTAATTTATAACTGTAGGAATTCCATTTTACTCTTAAAAAGTATACCCTTTTTAATTCCATGGTGTTATGGAAGCACCTTTAACAGATTTTTAACATAGAAAAAAGCCAGTCCTAATAAGACTAAAGCAGGATGCCATAGAATGTTTCCAAGATAGCATATTTACATTCAACAAGTTTCATTCCTTCTATATAACCAAATCATGCATTTATTTTCATTTGAATCTTGTTCATTCTAGCATGTTTCCTTGTCTTTGAAAGTTGTTTTGTCCAGGCAGCACATTTAGCTTCATACCAACTTGTTCAGCTAAGCTCATGTTTAATTAGATTTTATAAAAGTAACAAATTGAGTAATCTTATATGTGATGAAGGCATGATATTTTGCATTACTACAAAGACCATTTATTCAGTTTTCTGATGATACTATTGAAAAGGCTTGGAACTTAATTAGTTTATAGATGAAGGGTTAAGATTCAGTTGCATTTTACATTTTCTTTTTTGAAGTTGTCAATGATTTGATACTTGGTATGAGGAAATTACATCACAGTTGTCAATTATTATATCATTTGAGTCATATATATTAAATTGCATCCTAGAATTTGATTTATTCATATATTTTTGTACAATTAGGTGTATCTTAAATCACATTGATGTAACATATTATGAGATGAAAAGATTATATTTTAAACACTTTTACAAAAAAGCGACACTCAGATATATAATTTTTTTCATGTAAGTTTTTGACAGTATAGCTAAAGTTAATTTTTGAATAAGAATTCGTTATAATGTATAATACTTGTCATTTAAAGTAGCTCTATCACAGATTTAATTTTGTTAAATCTGTCTGTAAATCTGATGTAAAATCAATGAAAACTGGAGAGTTTCTGCATTTATATTCCCAGTCATGTACGTGAATCTTTTTGACGTTGATGTGCATGTGTTATTGTGTGTGTAATTGTATGTATTATTTTATTTTAAATGCTGTCTCAGTGAGTGAACTGTTTGGTGAGAATATTTTTAGTTTATCTGTCTTGTTACACCTTTCCCTTTTAGTGTTTGTACATGTATTTATGTTTTCATGTTATACAATTTGACGAGTAAAAACTCGCATATGCTGCTTTTATTAAACAGTCTTGGCATCTCTTCTGTACTGAATTACAAAGACTACATATGTTACTCTCTGTGTGGGATAATACGATAAGTTCTATTGTTTCTTAAAAATAAGCTGTTCAGGGGCAGGTCCAGCCATTTATTAAAGAGGGTAAAAAGGGAGTCCAACTATATGTCCCCATTCAAATTCAATGATCGTCAAAAAAAAAAGGTGAGTTCCAACCCCTAAAACCAACCTCCTGGATTTGCCACTTCTGTCAGACATAAGACCAGTCTTGGACTTCTGATAGCAGGATAGTGCCTGTGATAGCCCTTTTGTTGGTCTATCTATAAACTGGACTTGAGTTATGAGAACAAGGAAAGAAGGACTGCCTCATTATAAATTAATCCAAAGTAAATTTAGAATAATGATTTCAAACACTTGATCAATTATCATACGAAAGATTCCAGGTTATTCAATTTCATCTCATCTAATTAGCTACGTTGTTTAAAGAATGTAATATAGTTTGAAATGGTGCTTAGTATTTGGGGTGTCCCTATAAAAAATTCTATTTCTATATTCAAATTAGCTCTCGCCACGATATAGCCTTTTGTGCTAATGCGGTGTAAAGCGACCGACAATCAATCAATCATTGTATTATGTTCTTGTAAAATACTTTTCTTCTTGAACATTTCTGAAAAATCTTTAACATCTAAACCAATATCTTTCATTACGTAATGATACACAAGGTTCCATGTGTGAATATAAAACTGAATGAAATATACATGTATGTCCAGACAGAAAAATACCTAAATATTGGATTGATTGATGTGTAAACCATTCAGATTAAGTTATATAATGATACAGTTGTGATCCATTAAGTGTTTACTTTAAATATCTGTATAAAGTTAGTAATTGATGGAACTTTATTCTGTATATGTCTGTGCTATGTTGTATTGTCATGTTAATGTTGTGTCTGGGACAGGAAAATGCATGTTAAAGTAGTGAAAAAAGTAGAAATTTAAGGATTAAAGGTATCCTTTTATATTGCATAGGATTGGTCTATGAAAAGATTGAGAAAAAAAATAGAAGGTGGAATTGTCAATCTTATGTGTGGTTTGAATTTAACAACATACGTGTAGATTTATACATGAGGAGTACCTAGACAACCTTACCTTTTTGTAACAAAAAAAAATGATACAAGAATTGTTTATTTATGTTCAATTTTGAAAAATAAAGTTTTGAGCATTACATAAAATTTAAAAGGTATTTGTTTGAGCATCTATCAATATATAAGAGATAAATATGGTCTGTCATCACATAGGATTTTCACTTATGAAAGGTGTTAACTAATTGCATTGTCAGGCAACAGTAAATAGAATGGTCCGCAGAAAACATTTATATTATACTAATTTTGCTTTATTTTACAAATTATCTACTCATATTTAGCATGGTTTCATATTTTCTTATATTAAACTAATCTTCTAAATTTTATCTCCGTTGAATATTCATAACCATCTGACAGTAGAAATTCAGTGAGTTGGAAATTATATATAAAAAAAGATTGATCTAAGCTACTGAATTTCAGCTGTTCTTTTTATTTTGATTTTTGTTATAATCTTGATTACCATTCATTTTATTTTATTAATTTTTTGGTGTAAATCTTGAACATCATACATTATGTTTTAATTTTATAGATTTGAAAATACTAGTATATCATCATGCATGAAGTTAAACATCATTAATTTAGTTTAGTTACATCATTTTATATTTTGTTTAGTTCATCTCATCTCATTTCATATCATACCCTGTTTAATATTTACATTGTTAACCATTTTCAAGTTGAAACAAGGACTGACCTTCATAATACAAATAGTTGATCTTTTTTTTTTTGCTTAATTTCAGAATCCAACTCCTACAGACCTACGTATGAATTCCCAGAAGTGAAGACAGAACCAAAGTCAAAAGAAGGTACTTGTTTCTAGGCATCGTAATTGTAATGGTCAGGAACTATCTAGTACAGGGAATATGTAACAAGTTAGAAGTATTACAGCATAAGGGATATTGCTAGGTGGTGTCATTTTGTAGGCTATAGCACTAAAACCTTTCATTTCCATATTTGCATCAGGCTGTATAATTGTCAGAGTTTTCTTAAATGAATCACAACAATGTAAGTTTAATTCTCTGAGTTTACCTTACTAAGGGTCATGATAGATATTGAATACATCTCTGATCTGAATATATCTCAAAGAGGGCAATGAGAAAAGAGGAAACCATCACTTTATTAAAGGTTGTATTCTCTGAATCTTTCTCACCAATGGTCATGAATGATAGTAAAAACATGACTGATATTCCACTATACAGAGGAGTAAAATTTTCTAAGTCTAAAAAGAAAAAAAGTTGCAGTTAACATTTAATTAAATTTGGGAATATATACCTTTAGTAAAAAGAAGGGGAAGGCTCCTATGAAAAATAACCAAAATTTGCTACTATATATCTTTTAAGTTAAAACTGATTTCTAGCTGTTTGGGATATAAGTTTTATGCTAAGTAGGCATTTTTACATTGTGTGCATTCCTTGTTCCAAAAAGGACAATTGATTGTGTCATAATGATATATTATCAGATTTACATATCAGGTTGATTAAATCAAAATTTGTCACATTGATAACTATCTTTATTAATTAATTGGGTTCTTGATTAAATAATATGAAAACATTTATGCAAAAATGATCATGGTTGATGCATATCTTCTTCTACCAATATTTAGGCCAAGCTTTAATCATCTTTGGAGTACATATCAGGTCATTGTCCTTTTTTGTACAAATTACTCTGTTTATCATTTAATAAGACATTAGTGAATTTTAAAGCTGTCTCAACACAAGATCATCAACCTTTGAAATAAGTCATAGGCCGCAAGACAAACTTTTGATATCTGAAAAAAAAAGGGTACAGAATATTTGTTGCTTGATATGACAATTTATTAATAGTACAATAATTTAGTTTTGGATGTAACGTGTCTTCTGAGTGGCTGACGTTATTTTGTTATCAGCCCATAGACATAATTTAGTCTTGTGACCGTGACGTCATCAATGTTTTTTAATGGTTTTCTACGATTTAAAATGGAATTTAGAATTAAAATAAGAAATGACTGTAATATTTTTTCTGTCTTTTTGAAATAACATAAAAAATGTGGTGCACACTGTTAAATAACGCACATAATTCAGTATGCAACAAATTTTTTATGTTATTTCTTCATAGACAGAATTTTTTTTACAGTCATGCCTTAAATGAATTGTAAACAGGCTGCATTTATTCACCGAACTCAAATACAGGCAGTACTATTAATAATTGTTTAGCATGATATTTGTAAATCCTCCTGCATGTATTATATATTTTGTATGCATGGATATATCCTCAATGGCACAAACATGTTTGAGGTATGCAGAATTAAAAATTGTTGAAAAATAAGAAGAAAAAGTTATAATTTGAAAATGAAAAGTTTTATTTTCCTTCCATGAAAGAAATAAGTTTCTTTTTTTCCCAAGAAAGCTAAGTTTACTATGAGAAAAAAAGTTATTTATATTTCTACATCTTCATTCTTTGGGCTCTAGTGGATAGTTGTCTCATTGACAATCATACCCCATCTTAATTTTATAAAGTCTGTTTACATTGTTACATGTAAAGTACACATAACACCTCCGTTTTTTAAACTGACAATGGAAACAAACATCTAAATCAATAAAAATCAAAACATTACGAAAGTTGTCTTAATTTTACATCAGTTTACAAAGTCTCGACTTTGATCGATACATGCTTATAGACAAGATGAAATGAACCATTCAAAGTTTTTTGTCGTATTTTGTATCTGTAGACAATAGGTCTAATTCAAGCGGACGTTATCTCACATTTTTGTTGCTAGTAAATATGATATAAGCGGAATTTGTTATTGTTCATTGGTTATGGATATACAAACATTTGTCACATCTTTAGTTCGTCTTGTCATTGTTTATAAAATGTTGGACATTTGGACGGGGTTTTAAATTGTTTAGAAATTTACATTTAAACATTACAAGATAGTAAGGATGTTTGGCTAATTGTTTGTATTTCTTATTTAGGTATTTGATTACATATTTTAACAGAGAGTGATCATATAGGGAAAAAATAAAACTTTGAAAATCATCAAGATATTAAGTGAAGTTTCTCCCTTCAGTTATCTTCATGTTTAGGCTTACGTTTTGAATAGTTACAAAGCTAAAGAGAAATGACAGCATTTACATTCATACTAGGCCAGAAAAATCTATGAATTCTTCCAACAAGTTGACATTAAAAAACTAACTTGTAGAAATGTATTTGAAGGTGCTAGAAACATATCAACATCATATCATAATACTATAAATTCAGAAATTATTTTGTGCATTTATTATTGCAATTTTGTCATCTGAGATTTTGATCTTTGCGATTCTGAGAAAAATCCTGTTTTATTCATTAAAAAAAAATCGAAATTGAATTATTGCCTTGTCGCATTTTTTCCCAATAATAAAAACATTGCAATAATTTCTGAATTAACAGTATTCATTTCTGAAAATTTGGCACTTTTGATCAACTTTATTTTTTAAATGAACTATCAATCAAGCATTTATTTAAACTTACAAATTTGTGTAACAATAACTGCAAGATTGATCAGGGATGAAGTGTTCCTTCTTGTGTCACCATGTTTGATAACATCCTGCTTGTGTGTGTTTGTGTTTGTGATATTTTGTGCTGTTACATCATCAAAACATTTCATTTTAGATACAAAGAAACCTGTAGTTGAGGAAACAGTTACCAGTAAGTTGTTCTTTAAAAGGAAACCAGTTTTCTATCAAGATTAAAGCTTAAATCAGAGCACTTAATTTTACTCAGCTTGTAGCCAGCACTCGAAAATATCAGAATTGGAAAAATCTTTCTCCTTATATTGTGTAGCCTAGAAACATGATGTCAATGCGATATTCTACCCTTGTTCAAATTATGCCTCAAAATAAAATAAATTTAAAAATCATCATTTGAGGAAATTTTCAGTAATGCAGGTCAAATGCAGACATAAATTTTGTCCTGTCACACAAGTACATATTTTAATACACAATTTCATGACATGTTTGCATAGAGTAGTTATATCACATTAGTTTTATTAACTGTAGCTTGTCATAGTTTATTAATACCAGTAGTCAAATTAGTAATTTACTGGTAACTAACCTTACGTCATTCAGAGAAGATGTTCATTTCACCCTTACTTAATGTATACAATGTAACACCATTATGTAATGCAATTATATGTTACTGAAGTGTTATTTATTGTCTTGTAAGAATTGTTAATTTATATTTTGTATAAAGGAACCTGCATGTTCTGTTCATGTAATGGTAAACCTGTGCATAATATTATTATATACCTTTTGTGCATGAGAGTAAATGTTTTGGTGTAGATTCTGCCTATTTCTATAAAAAATTGAGAGAAAAAAGTACTTGAAGGACTGAAGTCAAAGCATGCTTATTAAGGAAAACACTACATAGATATGTATAAGAAGATGTTGTACAATATCAATGAGACAACTTTCCATCCAAGTCACGATTGTAAAAAGTAAACCATTCTAGGCCAAAGTATGGTTCCTCAACACAGAGCCTTGGCTTACACCCAACAACAAGCTATAAATGTCCCAAAATGGCTAGTATATAACAATTCAAAGGGGAAAACCAACGGTCTAATCCCGATTTATAAACTTGTCAGCATAAGTCAAGGGTTTGATGGTTGCAAATCAATGGTGATGTTACAGATTGTAGTCGGTTAGAATATTT
Source organism: Mytilus trossulus (assembly GCF_036588685.1). Taxonomy (NCBI): domain Eukaryota; kingdom Metazoa; phylum Mollusca; class Bivalvia; order Mytilida; family Mytilidae; genus Mytilus; species Mytilus trossulus. The sequence goes on from NC_086379.1 coordinate 26,800,554, forward strand.
GCAATTGATAACAGCACTCTTTGAACTCAGTAATGTTATTCCTATTCTAATGCAATACTCTTAAAATGCACAAAATCAAACTTTGCAAACTTGAACTGCCCTACAGTTATATTGCCATTCACTCTGATTCTCAACAGTGGCATTGACGGCAGTCTTAATCCAATCAAAATTGGCCTAACATAGATATAAGAAGATGTGGTATGAGTGCCAATGAGACAACACTTCACAAAGTGTAAAAAGTAAACAATTATAGGCATACCTGTCAACTCACCCGTTTTTTGCGGGTGACACCCGTTATTTTCACCTCTCACCCGGGAGTTTTTCTTTACCCGGCGGGTCCCGGGAATTTCTAACATTACCCGTTTCACCCGGATTTCTGACCGGAATTGTTTCCGGTATTTAGAAGTAATACGACCTTGGGTTTTATCGGTCTTTTTCAATGTAACCAAAAGTCAAAATGTAGGACTTGTTTACCTGAGCTACGTAACGATATTTTCAACAAGCTACAAGATGAGTTCAGTGACTATCAGTTGACTCCATTAGATGAACTTCCACTTTGCACTTCCCCTGAAACTGACATTGGTACATTTTGGGGAGAAATGTCCAAGTTGCATGTCATTTTTCTAAACAAGCCAAGATTTTTTGTTTTGTCAAAACTTGCTAAAACATTACTGGTTTTGCCAAACAGCAATGCAGACAGGACTTCAACACAGTGCCTCGGTTCACACTAAACAAAAGCTATAAAGGGCCCAAAAAATGACTAGTGTAAAACAGGAAAAAGGTACTCATTGCTTAAGAATGTTTTATTACCTATATGTTTGACCCTGTTGTTTAATATTTTGCAGAAGAAAATCCCTACAAGCCTGCATATGAACTTCCTTCTACACACAGAGAAGACTCATCTAAATTTCGTGTTAGTGAAAAGAACAAACAGAATGGAAGATTATCATCTTCGCAGACAGAAAAAATTACCAAAACAGATTTTAACCAAAGAAAAGAACTGTTTACAGGAAAGAAAGGTAAAACTGAAGGAATGAAGTCAGTCTGTTGTTCATACAAAATAAGAACAATAAATTTAAGTTAACGTTTGAACACATTAAACTATCAAGACATATGCATCAAACATTTGAACACATTCATGACATTAACTACAAAGATGTATGCATCAAACATTTAAAGCCAAACCCTTTCAACTAAGATAGGTGCCTCAGTAGCTTAGTGGTCTAAGATTAGCTTATAAACACTCAGTTTGCAATTTTACGTCTCCAACAAGTCCTGAGCAATTGAATTGAATCATCAGTGTCAAATATTCAATGAACATCTTAAACCAACCGAAAAAGTTGTTGAACATTCAACATATGAACGAATACATGTACCATCAAACAATAGCAAAACTTCAAATCAGAATTGAATTTCTTTCAGACAATATAAAACTTTTTCAAAAACAATCAATTGTGTCATAAAAAAATGTGTTGATAAAACATCAAACATGTCAAATTTCATATAATGTTTCAATTTACCTTAAATTTTATGCATCCAAAAAGCTCTTGAATTATACTTAGGCACTGTCAAATAAGCACAGATACAGGAGTCAATTTCATGAAAAAATTTACAACTAAGATTTGTCGTAACTCATAAACAATTTAGTATACTTACGATCAATCTACGTCCTAAGTTTTTTTTGTGAAATAGACTCCAGATGTTTAGGTGTATTTTATAGTAAGTGCCAGTCTTTGTAACAATCATGCAATTTAGAAGAATTCAAATATGGTTAAAAAAATCTGCATTCCTTATCATCCAATTTTGAGGTAACCTTCATCCTTAGTTTAAAATTGTATTTCATATGTTTGCTAGTTTATGACGTCTCTAGATATCTTTGGGTTAGAATGATAGAAGATTTACAGAGTTATCTCCCTTTTCTTGATAATTATTTGTGCATTTCCACCAAATTGTATCTTGAAATACCAGAACAGGAAAACGAAAGGGAATGTTATATTTGTAACCATTGTAGGTTTTAAACTGAGATTAATATAAGCTTGAACGGGATTCTGTTTGTCATGATTTCACCAGTGTCTAATTCTTCGACATATTGGCACTTTTGCATTCCATGCAGTGTAAAAGAAAAACAGTACCATATAAAAGATTTTTTCAATTTATGAAACATTTTTGTGTTTTTCAGATGTAGATGCTGGTTATAGATCAGAGCCCGACAACTCATCTACAACTAAATCCAGATCAAAAAGTTTATCAGATTTCAAAGCAGATTTTAAATCATCTACAAAACCAAAGACTTTGTAAGTAAATGGTGTTTCTTTGGTTTGCAAAAAGTTCCAAGGTGCTAAAAGAATTTGATAAATTTGAAATAAGCAAAAAAAAAATCAAAATTAAACTTGGAACTGTTTATTTGATATGTGTTTATTCTTGTCGCTGATGGTAAGACTTGGTTATATTAAAAGTGTTAAAACTTCAGTTTAAAATTGGTTTTCTCAACAAAAACAAAATGCTATCGTCTTATATGATCAAATTTTATTTATATAACTTGCAAATAACACCAGTACAATCTGAAACATTTTTTAATGGGCATATAACATGTATAAGCTAAACAGTGATAAAGAAGAAAAAAATAAAATGAAGAATATATTTTTCATATTGATAGTCATTCAAGAATTTTAATTAACAGTTTGAACATTTATAAAACATGAAAAAAATGTTCGGTGATACAAAAGCATACCGAGATTAATTTAAATTTGATATGCAGTATTGACGTAGGCGTAAGGTGACCTATAGTTGTTCATTTCTACGTCATTTGATCTCTGGTGCAGTGTTGTCTCATTAACAACCATGCCGCACATCGAAATTCAAATGATTAAATTATAAAGCAAAAACTTGAATTGAACTCTTAGATGAATGTGACCCACCAAAAAAGTGCCTTGAAGGTGTGGACTAATTAAACTGAAGTTTTAACATGTGATACATGTATGTGTCATGTGTTGCATCATTGTAGTCAGGATGTGTGTCATTACATGTATTAACAAACGTACATGTCTCTGTATTATGTGTGGTGTCTGCCTTGATGTCCTATATCAATTTGCATCATCCAAGCATTGTCCAATCGGAATACTCTTTTAATCCTCTTCCAACATGTATTATGAAGAAAAAAAATGCCTTGTAAAGATTCTTAGTTTATTCTACACCCCTTTGACAATGTAATTTCTTCATGCACCTTTAAATTATATTAATTTTTCTGTCATGATTGACATTTGTTTTTTCATTCATTTCCTGAATTTATTGAAAATGTCCAGGCCTTGCGGTCAAAACTTTCGAGCAAGATTTTTGTACTCAGACTCAAGAATGAAGCAATCAAATTGCTGGATTTCATGTTTCAAGCATGATTTTTGTGCTCCAAGCACTGAGCTAAGGTCTATCCCCTTGCGTTTATAACTTATCTACACACCAACTTAAGCATGTGTAATATTTTATCTTTTCACTGCTATGTTAAAAAAAGTTTTATAATTTTGTATTTTTTATATACTGTGTCACTAAAAAAATATATCCTAAAAATACACTTCAGAATTATTTGAACTGCTAGTGCATGCATACCCCTGTTCAGTGACAGTTTTTTGTAACCATAGAAATGCAGCATGCCATTATTTGACAAATTGATCATTTTATTTTAAATTTTAATTTTCTTTTTTGACAGAAATCTATATAAAGTAAATTTTTATTGAAAATGACAATATTTTCAACATTGAATAATTTTGTAATTTAATTGGAAATAGATTATGTTTTTTAAATTTAAACAGAATTTAAAAATTATATTTTAAATTCAATATTTTATATATAAATTATAACCAGAATAAAAATGGGAAAAAAATAAGTTATTTTTATGATATATATGCTTAATTGTATAAGTTTTCTCCAACATTTCAGAGATACTGAAATTTCGGAAGAGGTGCAAGACTTCTTGAATTACCTAGAGTAGGTTCATCATTATTGTAATCCCCTCCTAGCACAAAGCTTGCTTATCAATTATTGACAATAATCACAATGGCAAAACATTTTATATTTGGGTTTCAGGAAATACACAGATATTAATAATGTTAGTCCTTCTTTTAAATCAGTCACAAAAATTGTAGAGATTTTAATAGAATTTTATACTAGAACTATAGCAATCAACCATTGCCATCTTATCTTTTTGACCTCCAAATTCATGGGATTTTGAAAACAAGATGCCCATTTTATCTGTCTATGTGACAGCAACCTTACAACAGTTTGATGATAAATGTCATTGTGAGTTGTGTGTTTGTCTAGTGTAGTCCTGTATGTTGATGTATAAATGTGCATTCTGTGTATTTGTATTACAACATTCATAAATGTGTTTCTCCATGATTTTAATTTCAGCGTGTGCTTAATTTTAACATCTTTTTGGGTTTGTTTTTTTCATCCTTATTTTTATTTTTATTTTTGGATTCCTTTGGATATCAAAGCTGTAAAGCAGGGTAATGGCTAAATTTTTTTTTAGAAATTTGCATTGATAGAAAGTCACACATGTGAAATCAAAAACACTTAGAGTTATCTCTCTTTGATTAGGTTTTTAATTTTCTCTGGTCTATATCAGATCATGGTTTAAAGAACTCTTTGATTTCCTAAGGTAAGATGGCAAAGGTTTGGAATAATCACCATAGTAACCATGAAACAGAAAAAAATCAATAATTAGACTTTTATAACATACTTATTTAGTTGAATAGGTAAAGATTACAAATAAAGTTTGGTGCGTTATAAATTCTATGGTGATGTCAGTTTTATCACGGTTATTTGAAAAATAACAAACATATTATTTTGTTTTACTGACACTTTATCCACCATTTTGGTTTAGTTATTTGTTATTTAATTAATTTATTGGTGATGGGTTACTTATTTAAGAATTTGACAAGAATGTGTACAGTGAGCTGAGATAGACTTTTTGTAAAGAAAACAACACATCGATGGTAGTTTTGGGTACTTACAAAAAAAAAATGGCGATTGTTTACACTTAGTTTTACATTATTTCATGTGCTGAGAGGACTTATAGTCAGTTACCATGTACTATAGATAGAAGGCTTATAAGTAATCACTTCAAGCTTTTATGTTGTATGAATCTTATTGTTGTAAGGATCAACTAACATTGTAAATCAACAATCAAAAAATGACTTCAAAACAGAGTCTTTTATATTCAGAAAAACTCTTAATAGATTGCCAGGAGGTATACCTTAAAAGGAGATTTATATATTTTATACACAAGAAATAATTAAATATAGTCTTAAGATTCCTATACCCTGCTTAATTATACTTTGTGTTCCAAGGAAGGTAGGTAGACTAGTTAACCTCTGTCCATATTTCTCTCATATTTCTTGTTTCTCAGTAACAAGTTATAGCTTCATGATATATGGCACTAAATATCATACCATGTGACACATTTTCTGTTCAATTTCCTGTATGGCAAAAACATCTATCAAATTTCAGGCACCATATAAAGAAATTCTAATCAGATTTCCCTCATCAACATACTCCCAGCAATACATGATATACAGCACTAAAAATCATACCATGTGACAAATTTTGTTCAACTTCTAGTATGCAAAAAATATCTATAAAATTTCATGCACCGTAAGAAATGCAAATCACATTTCCTTCATCCTACATCTCACAGCTTCATCTAGTTATGCCAAACATAGTGTCACATTTGCAGTACCCTAAATTTACGACCTCCTCTTTGCCAAAAACTTGTAACTTTAGAATATATCTTCTTATAAGACATTTTCATCACATTTTCCCAGCAACACAAAACATTTCATCTTGTTATATGTCAGGGTACAATAAGTAAGCAATACAAGTTTAATAACTCGGTATAAAGAATTTTCATAAACCAGATGACTTATGTTTTCTATTGTTCATTATTTTTTGTGGGATACCAATTTTTGTGGTGTTAATGGGTAAATGTAAATCATGATTTTAAATGTTCAATGATCAAAGCACATCTTTTCTCTAGGCTTTAAATTGCCTGCAATGAGACGACCAAAACCATAAAATAAATTATTCATGAAATATATGAGTTTTTTTCAATCCACAAAACTTGGTACCAACCAAAATAAATAAACCTACAGAATATTACTTTTAATAATGAATGTAACTTAAAACTTGTATGTATCACAATTTTGAAACAGTTAGGAACTCATCTCAGGATTAAACATTCAAATGATCAGTTCAGTATCTGAACAGAACAAATAAAATCCCTGTGTAATTTACTTTAATGCTGGTTAAGAAATAGATCAGAATTTAATTTGTGCTGGAACAATATGGTGTATAAGTGTTATGTGTTTCAAGCGCTCAATTAAAATGAGTTGAATGGTTTCCCAAGTGTCCATTCCTGTCACTGTCCTTTCAAATTTTGAATTATTAATTAGGATAAATCAATATAAGGCAAGGTTTTTGTTTCTGAAATTGATACTATATATGGATTGTTAATACTTTCCTAAGTGTGAACCATAGATTATTAAAAAGTCATAAATATCCTTTACGTTCAATCAATTATGAAATCTTTTCTCTCTCAACAGCTTGGTTTATTGGAACATTACAGGTAAAAACCTGCAGATTGCATCATAATTAAAATCAATTTCAGTCGCAGGCAATTTGATATTTCCGTAACACTTCTAAAATCTGTTAAATGTCGACTCCATCATCTAATCATAGTTGTGTTGTTACGTCTGTTTTAAATTAACGATCTTTAGTGACATCTTTTTTTTTTAAAGTGTGATTGTGCAACAGCTGTTTTGAAACGACATCTTGTTCTGGTATAGAAATATTTACCTTTTATCCAGCCTTTTACATGTAAGACTTCAGTAATCATCTTGTTCAGTGAAATGTGAGGGCTGTTAACTGTATGTTTTTCTTTATTTACCAACAGCGAGTGGAATCCACCCAATGCACGATCCACGGTAGAGAAGTACCGATGTCAGCCGAGAAGTATCGTTGATTATGAACCTGGATTCTCATCTTTAGCATTTCAAGAGGCAAAAACTGTAAGTATTTTGTGTGTCGTCTTTTTTCTTCTATAGCTGTATTAAGACTAACTATAAATTACACAGTCAGAGTGCCTTCCCCTGTCTTAAAGTAAAACCTGAACTTCGTTATCCCTCTCATTTAGAAGTAGAAAGCCCCCTCTATTACTGCTTGCCTTCAGAAACCAAATTTTAGCTTATTCAACCTGACATGAAAGTGTTGGCCTTTCTCCTCACTTTGTGTCTGTCTTTTACCCATCATCATAAACTTTCCAAAAATCTGCTACTCTTCATACACTGGACCTATTAAAAAAAAGGTTGGCCACAATCAACTATTTATATCAAGTTTCAAATGGTATCTGAGGACTTATCCAATTAATCAAATGGTTCCTTACTGAAAGTACTGTAAATGATAGATTAGGATGTAACAGGTAAAAGTAGATTTAATGGCTTTCCTAGTAAATCGTAAGTGTTTAATAAAATAATGATATTTCATGATAATTGGGGGTACTAAAACTAAAATGTTGCTAATGCTGTCCATTTTGGTTTTGGGAATCTTTTAAAATTAAAAACCTACCTGTTTAGCAGCAGGCCTGTACCGGTAGCCAGGAATTGCCAAAGGGGGTGGTTCGTTAGACTCACAAACTCGACTTTAACAGTCACAATTTGAACAGAACATTGACTTTAACAGTGCTTATTTGTTTTCAAGGGGGGTTCATCCAAATTCCCCCCCTCCCCCCTGGCTACGGGTTTGAGCAGTAATAGTGGATGGCAACCTTAAATTCATCTGCTTCTTTATACAAATAGGCCTATACTAGCGCTCCCCCTTAAGAAATGATATATCATTACCATTGTACATAATATAAGAATTTTAAAATGGGTCTGATAATTTTGATGCACCATTACAAATTACAGCATGCACTGGTTGCATTAAGGTGTATGGAATGTTATGCATGTGCACTCTGCTGAATGTATGGCAAAAGTTACTGCATATGCCAAAAGCATGGATAAGTTACTGGGGTTAAAAAGATTTATACTATTTTGTTCTATAAAATAATATGTGAAAACAACAATAGTTAGTTAATTTATATTAAACTGATTTTTGTGGTTTGAACTCTCAAAATTTCAAGCTGATAAACTTTGCTCATGACTTTTTAACATTTCTGTTTATTGATAATGTTTCATTTAAGTCAGACTAGTTTAAATAACTCTATATATTTGATAATTTCAAAAATAGAGGGAAATTGTTCAACCTTAATTTATACATTTCATGCCAAGGTATAATATTAGGAAGGTAAATTTTGTAATTAATTATTTTTTTCTGTAAAAAAAATTATTTGCTAAAGGCAGACAGAAGACTGACAAGATCTTGGTTAATTTATAGTCTTATGATACCCTGAACAAAGGATAAATTGGTGAATAGAAAAAAACATCTTCTGGATCAATTTTACCTGATTATTGATTAGTGAAATGAGGCACATAAAGGGAATAACAATATGAATTATACTTGTTTATCCTGAATAAACAGAGATATATTATAAATATTACAAAATATTGTTTATTTTGGTTTTTTGAAACAGAAAAAAACATACATTTTGATTGAAATTATCTGAGAAATTTCGAGCAAATGAAATCCCTTATAAACAATAGTAACCCCAGTAAAATTATTTTGACCATTGTTGTGAAATATTAATCACCAAGCACTTCTATTTAACACAACAGAAATTATTTGGATGTAATTATTAGAAACATTATGGGGAAATACTACTTTTTCAAAAATTGAAACATACAAAATTCATGAAATGAACAAACGGACGTATTATGTGGAATCAAATGCCCCACCCAATGTTTTAGAATTGCCTTTTGTGTTGCATGTTGAATGATTTTAGTGTACCTGCATAGTGGAGAAGAAAACAAAGACCTTTTTGTTGACATGATTGATTTGTGATGTAGACATTAAACAAATCAATGTTTGTGTTTGGATGTTGAAATTTATTTTTATCTTCGGAAATATAAATCCAATAATTAGTGATGACACACACATGTACGGGTAGGTTATACAATGACTAAATGTTGTGACGTGTTTGTGTGAAATGACGGGATGTGTGTTATTATTTTGTATTTTTAATTACGCATGTAGGGACCAGGTAGATATCGTTCATATTCGGAGAATTCTCCAACGGAGAGAAAAAAGAAAACAGATGGCACCAAGGTAGTATTGTGTGATGGTTGCACATAAATTATGCTTTTAGCTATGGCTTCTGGCTATAATTTTATTTCACAGTTTGATTTTGATTAATTATCTATATCTATATTACCTCTTACTTATTCATTTTCAGTTTTAATTTTCATGTAAATCATTGTGACCCCCTCATACTTAACTTTTTGGTATAGTGGACTCCTTATATGAGTCTTATCATTTTAATATATACTATTGATATGGGAGTTTTTGTGTATGTTATTTTTATCGTAACTTTTTAGATGTTGTCGATTTGTATCACATTGTGTCTTATATTTGAAGTTACACTTGCATGCCGATCCCTTCTGAATGTAATAATGTTTGACTTCTTAACATCCAGTATATATTATAGCATATTAAACTTTGTGTCCTCAGAAAATAATAGGTTGTTTACGATTGTGCAAGTAGATTTTTTCTGCCTTGTAATGTAGTCAAAGTTTGAGACAACATACAATACTGGATTCATTTTATTTGGTTCCATGAGGGGGGATAGGACCTTTATCGGAACTCCAGGATCGGGTGTTTTTAAGCTGGGGATTTCAGGATTAGCCCTATGGGATCCAGGAATTCTTTTTTTCAAATTACAGGATTTCGTATTTTTAAGCCCGGTATTTCTGGATTTTCATGTTTTTAAACCAGGGGTTTCAGGATCGGGACCCCTCCTACCCCCTTCCCCCTTTCCATACCAATTTTGGTTGATATCCTTGGTAAAGGTGAACCATGAATTTTAATGTACAAAGAATTTCCAATTTTCAATAAACTTGTATGCAGACTTTGCAAATTTAAAGTCAAATATCGTTGGAAATCATTTTGTTCCTTAAATCCACGAAAATTGGTACAATGTACCAACAAAAATTAAACATTCAAAATACAAAAAGTAATTTTTCCAATTTCTATGAATCTCTGAAAAATCCTCATCAGACAATAGTTCTCTTGAAAGTATTTGTATATTTTGGCGTCTCATTATGATTTGGTTCAAGTTTTATGCTGTTTGTAGTTGCTAGTTGGACAGCTGATAGTGACAGTATTGCCAAGTTTTATCTTACTACTCTTTTGTTTTAGTATTTTGCTTTGCAGATTTTAGTTTTAGAAGCCTGATTCAACTATCCATAAACACATACAGTGAACATGCTTTATATTTATTTTATTTTATTTCTATACTTTAATTTTTTAAATTTTTTTTCACGTGATTTTATACAATTTGTAAAATCCTGATTTTTAACTTTTTCTAACATGTAGTGAAATATTGATTTTTAGAACATAACAAAAGATTTTTTATTTGCTTGGAGTGGAGAAAAAATTTGACGGCTGATTGTTGATTGCTTAACACTCAATATCAGATTAGAAAGCAAGTTAAGGTGGTACCCAACACTTTCACTAAAATTAATTCGGCTCGTTTAATTTTCATAAAATTTTGACAAAGTATTTACTTTGATCCTTTTACAAAAATATGAAAAAAAATTAAAAAAATTTGAACCAACTGTTTTATCAGGAAAATTACACTGGTTATACAAAATGTATAGCAGTTTGACAAACACTTATTTGATCATTGAGAAGCTAATTAATATTCCCTCATGAACAGAATGTCATTAAAACATTCTGCTGATTTTACAGAGTTATCTCCCTGTAGTGTTAGGTACCACCTTAACTTAATCATATTGCTCAATTTTTCAGATTGTTTTCGAATTATTTTAAAAACTTAAAATGATAATAGAAAATGCAAACTCAAAATGAAATGAATAATACAATTAATTAATTAAGTACAGAAACATGTTAACAGAAAGAGGATCTCACATGGCATTGATATGAACATGTTTGTTAATGTGCATGAGAATAGTTAAGCATGATATACAACTGGTATTGTGAAATTCAAATTTAAAAATTAAAGTAGACCATAGAGGAGGTCCATTGAAATTTCACCCTTTTAAAAACAAAATCCTGGATCTTCCTTTAATAGGTTGCATCATCAACATACAAAAATACAAAAATGCAAAAAATATGTGGTATTGAATAATTAGAAATTACATCCAACTAACCTTTGATACCCAATCTAGTTAAAATTAATATACATTTGTATCTTTCCATGACTTTTCTCAAATTATTATACAATGAAGTATTATAATCAAGTTTGTCTGTCAAATAGTTCACAATACCAGAAGTTTTAGTGTTCAGTTTAAAGTCTTTTCATTATATATTACTAAGATCTAATGGATCTCTCTTTACTTTCAGGGTGCTGTCCATAATCCTCCCATAGATAAACCAGGACAGTTTAGTAGATAGTAAGTTTTCTTTATGTGTTGCAAGGGTTGCTTCCCTTTGGTCATCAACTTCTTCATATTCATGATATTTCCGTGAATTATCATGAAATATTTGAATATGCATATGTAGTTTTGAGAATTTCCTGTAAGAGGTTGATATATTTTGTCATGTAAGGTTGCACACACTTTTTTGAAAATATTCAATGATACTGTATTTATGTGTTCATTTGCAAAGATCTCACTGTACAAAAAAATATCTATGACATATTTTTGTGTCCTCTTTGCATACTTTGGGTTCGTGTGACAGAATTAACACTTTGCAGTTTAAATACTATGTAGTAGTGGTGTACTGTACGGAATACTTACTGTAAAAACAGTACTTTGTCAGTGGTTTACTCTGTATATTTTATTTGGACTCTGGTGGATAGGTATCTCATATATAAGGCAATCATAATTTTTGGGGCAATATGATTTCTTTTGGGATGTATATAGTCCAATTTAATATATGTTGCAATTCTATGCTTAGTTAAGAGCCTCCTTCAGTAAAGTAAAATGATAGGAGACCATAAAATAAACTTGAAAATTCAAAGATTTGGCCTGGTCAGGTCACCATATAACTGATCAATATCAGATCATAAAATTAATGGTCCAATAACTAACACATTGTAAAAGTATGTTTTCTTGACCAAAATAAGGAACAATAATGGCTAAAATATTGATGTTTTAGGGGGCCTTTTGTTAAAAATAGATGTTGTTTTCACCTTTGGTTACATACATAACCCTACAGGCAGGTAAAAACAATAAAATAAACAAACTGTTATAAATTCTTACATCATTATTGATTATAATAACACATTTAACTTTGTGTGATAAACATCAATATTATAATCTATTGTACAAATCTGTCTCTGATGAATTGAGGCAGCAAACTAATAAATTCTATGTGTGTACTTTTATGGGTTAGACAAATAAATTATTTACACAATATGAAGTAAATTCAGTGAAGTCAGGCAGTTGATGCTATTTCTATAATTGCAAGTGTCTATTCATCTAGACATCTGTATCAATGAAATTATTTTTTTTCTCTGAAAAGTATTCAAACATTATTTTCGTTGTTGTATTATAAGACAGCTGTTACACATCCATCTATCTAACTTTGGGGTATTACACAATTTTATATATACTGCATTAAATTGTACTTGATTTTACAAATGTCGAAAGTAGTGTTCAGAAGGTAATTGAATTTACTATATGAAATTCAATCTGAACATTGACAGCGCACTGTATATCTGGATTTTTCACATGCATCTGATTTTTGTGGTTGATACGTTACTGCCAAGTTTGACTGACACAAACAGTTTACTTTTCATTTTACATTCATTGCAAAAGGCCTTGATACATGAAAAATGAATACAGAATAGTCTTTAACTGTCCTGTTTGTGACTCAAATGTAAATAAAACATAAAGTGAAAATAACCCAATAAAAGATAGAAAATAGCTCCTGAAAAACTATGAAATAAATCTTTCAGGGGCAGATCCATCCATTTTTTATAGGGGGTTCCAACTATATGTCCATTTAAATGCATTGATCATAAAAAAAGGAGGGTTTAAATCCCAGGACTCCCCCCCCCCCCCAAGCCCCCCCGCCCCCCCTCCCCTCTTAGATCTACCACTGTCCTTCCATTGTCAACTTAGTTTTGATTATTATAATGTCAATGGACATTTATTTATAGCTACATTATCAACAGCTTGTTTGTATCTCCTATATACATTAAGAATGATTAATTACAATTATTATTGAATGATTTTGAATATTTGAATTAATTATTGAAACAATGTGATTGTGAGCATGCATACTGTGTTTTAAGGGATGGAAGGTTTACAATCACAGCCGAAACAGGGGATTACATATGGTAAAACAAAATGCTTTGATACTTCTAAACAAATTATAATTGATTTTGCAAATCGCTTACATAAAACTGTAATCATAAATAAGCGCATTTTATCACAATACAAAATACATACTAGTAAACAAGACAGATGTTGCATAAAAATTTTATATCTGCAAGTTAAAAAGTTTATTATTTTATCGATCAACGTTTTTTTCACCTTCATTGTTTTCCTGTTTGTGACACCTGGCCTTTTATTATTGAAGACCTCATTCCCAGGTAATTACAGGTGAGATAATCAAATACCTCAGGTAATTTATCTGCTTCATCTAATTAAATGAGAATAGATAAGATACATAATAATAGTATTTAGAAACAGATTGCTTTGTTTGCCCACACGCCATTTATCGATGTATAGAAACATCAAAATGTAAACAACAATTAAATTTGGAGTTATCTCCCTTTAAAACATAAGGTGAACGTTACATTTGAGTGACTTGATGCAAAATAAAAGATATTCTTTTTCTCACTTCACTGCATATAATTATTTCAATTTTGTGATATAGTTGTGGAAATTTTTATGATGACTTGTGAAAAACATGGATTTAATTTTTTGTTATGATTTGTAAAACAGTCCCAAGGTGAAGGCTAATTTTAAATGACCCTTTAAAAAAATTGTGAAGACAGGTAAAAAAATATTATCTCAAAGTTTTCGTCACTGTGGAATAACATTATGTGATAGTAAGATGCTGACTCTGATTGCAAGATACTGCGGGTAAGTTTCTTTTCAACGCTATTTTTTTCAAGAATTGTTTTTAATTTTTGTATGTAAAAAAGTATTTAATTTTTGCAAAAGATTTCTAATGAGAATGAGAGACTGAATTTTAGGTAATATATAACAGAACAAGAGTGATTTGAAAAAACGATCTTCAAGTTAAACCACCGTGGTACAATTTGTAACCTTTTATCCAATAATACTACAATTTTATTCTAACAAAGAATTTTATTTTACGGTATGAACACAAAACTTATGAAAATATGAATTAATAACCGATTTGAATAAAATTTCAATTTGATAACAACATCATCTGATATGAAAGATCTGTTTTCTATGATATGATTTTAAATCGTCTATTGTCAATATCAACTATTCAAAATTGGTCAGTAATAACTTATAAGTGTGTCTTGAGTCCAAATAGAAGGTCAGATTATATTACCTTGGGGTGTGGATTCTATAGTCATTAACAAAGATACTTATCTTCTTATTTTGTACGATATATTGAACTATGTAAATATTAGGATATTCTTTAGGTTTTGAAACGCAAGCAATTTTCATTGCCTTAAACTGTTTATTTATTTTGTTGTAACATTCTGACATATATGATATTCATACTTCCAAATCTATGTCATCTGTTTATTTTTGGCTGGACTTTGGAGAGAGACAAGAAAGGTTGATGCACAGTTGTTACAAACCATCACAAACTTCCTGGAACAGATAAACCCATTAGGAGGGGGGATGGAAAATATACACAATATGATGGGACATACCAAGGTTTCCTCAACAAAGAACTAATTATGAAAGGGTCAGCTTTTTTGCACTAGGGTTCCCCTCCCTTCTTCAAAACACACACACCCTTCTGTTCCTATCTATAAAGATAGATCTATGAATATTTCTTTCATGATATGTACAGATGGACCAGACAAGACTGGAACCTATAATTGAACAAAAACAAAGAACAACCTCATGATAAGTTATGTTGAAGTTGGTCATCGTAATTGAAAACGTAATAAATAAAACTCAGCTGTTAAATTTTAAAAATAAATAAGAGAAATATATCTTGGTACATTGCCACATATTTTGTATAAGTTATAAGAATATTAACAAGATCATTATGATTTAAGTCACATGCATAGTTGACAAACAGAGATAAGTGCCAAGAGAAATAATAGGGACACATACTACTGTATCATCATGAATGAGTTAAAGGTAGTACAGTGTGTTTGTAACACAATCTATTTTAGGCTTAGAATGTTGCTACTCTTGTTCTTTTCATCCATAATAACCATCATATTGAAGGGTCTCTTTGAGATAAGAGGAGGCTACAGTGATCTCAGTCATTGCCAAGTCAGCAAAAATTCTGAAGTATTAACCTAAAAAATATATATATAATTTCACAGTAGGTTTGAGAAGGCGATGAGACCAATTTTACATTTCATTTATAAAACATTATTTTTCAGAAGTTAACAGCTAAATGCATGTTAAAACCTTGATGGAAACACTATTTTGGACCCCCTATTTTCTTTTTTGATGATTGAAAAAAGGTGGTGGTCACTCAGAAGTTTTGTCTTCCTCTCCCATGTATTCGTACATTGTGATTAAATGTACATGTATAACATGACCAGATTCTGCTTTTCTGTTAAATGAATTCAGTATTAATTTTGTGTTATTCCTCTCTCAAATTAAGAATCAAATATTTGGCATATTTTAAGACCAAAGAATCTGAGAACTGAAAGTGAGAAAAAAAGAAAAAATCTTAAGATAAAATCAGAGAGATGACGTTTTTCACTGGATTAACTTACAATCTTTAAGTACACCCATCCAAAATGTAATTCTATAAAAGTCCTGATATAATTATAAGATTAAAACATATAAAATTACTGGAAAAAGAACTGACATAGGCAAAAAATTACAACCAGATACTTGTATATGAACTCTAACTTGACTAATAATCATATGAAATATATGCAGAGTTTATAGTTACAGATATCATATTTTTACTTATATATAAAAAGATACTATTTATCTTTAAGACATAAAGGCTTATTATTACATACTGAATATGATACTAGAGAGAAATCCTTGCTCTTATATTAACAAGTACTGAACCAAGCGTCTAGACAAAAATCAGCTAGCAATACTATACTTAAAGATAATTGGTACGGCCTAATTTATAATAATTTATCAAAATTATGTTTTATTCATAAAAAGAGATTTTAAATTCATATAAAAATTTAGTCTTTTGATGATCGTTGTGTCCGGTGACCTATGGAGACTTAGGGTTTAAGTATTAGGGCGAACTAATAAAGAATATGTCAGAAGTCGTATACCATCTTGTCTTTTTGTCAAAAGATCAACTTAAAACCTTTTATTCTGCTTTTAAAAGGATTAATCTGATAAAATCGGATTATAGGAACAATCGACCACCTCTGGAACTACGATCTTTTAACCAGGTCTACTGCTTTTTATATGGTAGACATACTGTAAGCCTTAGATATACATTCAAAAGAAAAAAAGTTGACTTTTATTTTATTGAATATCAGTTGTTTAAACCTGTAATTTTTGTAACACAATGACTAATGGTAAAATAAAATTGTGACCTTTATCAATAATTAACCTTTTCGAAAGGTAGAATGAAAGCTAGGTAAATTTCTTTTCTAATAACGGTCAATCTTTTCTCTGACTTTCAATTCCTCATCAGTAGTTCTTGTAGCAAGAATTTATTTATGGTCTCTGGTTGTTATATTGGGAGAATGAATAAAAATCATAAGGCACATGTAGTAGTTTTATTATCTGCAAATATCATTTCTATCTTATGAAAGTTTTCCAGGTGTTTGTTTGTTGTTTCTTTGAGGTAAAGTAATCCAAATTTCCTCTATGATGTCGGAGAGAGATTTCAAAGAGATATACACCTGTGAATGGAATGCTATTTGTTCTAATTGGGATCTGTTCATTATGAAATTGCCATGGCATATGGAGTTGTAGCACTTATTTCAGGCACACTGCAGACCCATTGGTGGCATTCCTCTGTAATCTGCTCTTTGGTCAGTTTGTTGTCTCTTTGACCTATTCTCCATTTCCATTCTCAATTTTTCATAGCTCTGTGGTGATCAATTTTGCTTGATCTTGGATCTGTTCATTATGGAATTGCCATAGCATATGGATTTGTAGCATTATTTCAAGCACATATAGCTCTTGGGTGTTCATGCTTGAAAATAGTGTCATGCAAAATGGCTCCACCAGGAAAGAATTATAAGACCATTAGCATGTGTTAGAATAATAAACTGACACTATAACCTTTCATTAGATGAGCCATAATCCAGCCTTTATTCCTATATAATCTCTATTCCAATTCTGATGTCCTTATTTTGCATCATGTTGTCCTTTAGGGAGAAGTAAAAGTGTGAAACATCCCTCCATTAATTCAATGTAAAGTATTTCACAGCTTTATCATCACGTTATCAATGATAATTAGCAATTCTAATGACTACAGATAAGTTATTATATACAGCTCTTTATAATGAAGGAATTTATGCTAATATTTTATTGAAAATGTCAATGGTTGTGCTAAGTTTATAGCATCATCTTTTATTTTATTGTTGAGGACACAAAATGGAGCTCATTGCGTCTGCTGCTTTAATGAGATAAGTATTTTCAATTTTCTTGATAATTATGAATCTATAAAATTGTGTAAGTTACACCTATGAGGGTGTTAGCTCAATTTGATGTTTTTAATTTACACCAAGTGACACAAAAATTATGGTGAAAGAAATTTAATAATTTAATTTGGGAGGGGGTCTTTCAGCATTTTGATCATGAAAAACATAATATGTACAGGATATCTAATTACCTATAATGATCTCTTGATGTTAGTATACACTGTATATAAGTAGGGGTGGGGAGAAGTTATGTTGAGTGGATGCATGGGAGGTTCTTTCATCAACACAATTAAGTTTGGGTTGCTCTCCAAAATTTTGTCAAAACAATCACTATAAAGAACTATCATATAAGTGGGGGGTTTATCTAGCTAATTCAAACCAGATTTAACCCAACCATTTCCCTTGGAAAATGCCTGTGTACAGGAATATATAGTTGTTTTTTCAGCTATTCAATTGGTTGCAGTCTGCACCAAAAACTTTTTCAGCTACTAGTCCGAAGACCAATATTTTTACATTTTTCTTATTGGGCCAAACAAAAAGTTTTGTCTGGGGCATCAGACTAGTGGCTAACTGTGCAGACTGTGGTTGATATATATATATAGTCTGGGAAGGGTGAATGTTGGTACCTATTAAAACCTTTGATCATACATGTTTCTTGTTTCTGGTATTTATATAAATTAGACCTTTGGTTTGCCTGTTTGAAAGGTTTTACACTTAATTTTTGAAGTCTTTATAGCTTGCTGTTTGGTGTGAGCCAAGGCTCCGTGTTGAAGACCATACTTTGACCTATAATGGTTAACTTTTACAAATTGTGACTTGGATGGAAAGTTGTCTCTTTGGCACTCATACTACATCTTCTTTTATCTATCTAAATTTGATTTTGGCAGGACTTCATTTTTTTCTCACCAATTAGGTGCCTTTGTAATAAAGTGTCTGTCTCATTGTAATGTCCAAATAAGTTTGGATCTATGTAATGACATTTTGACTGGGCATTCAACCGAAGTATATATTCTGTGTGGAATTTTTATGGAAAACTTAATTATTTAATTTCACATTGTTAAAATTGAATCTTTTGAAAAAGTAAATCATACTTTCAGGTTAACTGGCTGATTTACTTCTTTAAAGACTTGAAATAAAGTGCTTAAAAGGACATAATTAAATTCAAACAGTGACAAGTATATACCATTGAAATGTCAAGCTAATCAAGCTAAGATGATAACTCAATAGTAAAAGGCCATCTTAACTTTAGATAGCTATAAAACATGGTAAATAAACATATAAATACCTATATCACTAAAATTGAAAAGTAAATTTACCTCATACTTTATCAGTGAAGGATAAAATTGATTTCTCTGCACCCACACAATAACTCAGCTGATAAGTTTAAAAGGGCGAGAGGTATTATCATAATGATCAATAGATGCAGTTTAAGTTGTGGGAAAAAATGATGTCAAACTTTTATTAGCAAATATGAGATAATTGAATGTTTATATCTTTTTGTATTTTATTAAAAGAAGTTTTTGTAAGAAATTGAGGTAGAAGTTTCAGTCCTATTAGTTTGTTCATAAAACTGCTGTTTATATGCATCAGACTCTAGTTATCTGTTCTTATTTTGCATAAAAACAATTGGTTTTACCATGGAAGTATTATATTTAAGTTGGGTGGTAGTAGATCCTGTCATTATAATACTTCCATGGTTTTACTAATTGTAGAAGGTTGCACAGTGACCTATAGTTGTTAATTTCTGTGTCCATTTGGTCTCTTGTGGAAAGTTGTATCATTGGTATTATACCACATCTTCTTATTAAAAAAATAAATTTGAAAAAATACTGTAAATAAGTACTTGAAGATAATAAGTATCTGATACACCCTACAAGTGTTTGCCAAATTGGGTCTATTCTATCTACACCAAGATATTTAAATTAATATAAAAAGGATAGATATTTATAATTAAGATTTCGGTCTTTCTGCAAATTGACACTATTCATGGTAAATCATGATAAGTGCAGGATATCTGACATTTAATAACGTTATGCTGTAAGTGGAATATATATGGTTATTTTGGATATTAATAAACTTACAGAGCTATTAAAAGCTTTTCAATGCATATTAATTATTTTCTTAATTTTATACTTGTAGTACTGAAAATGCCCACACAAGATTAGCAGCAGGAGCTGGTGATAATAACTCAGATGAAGCCGCCAACCAAGCAGACTTATATAAACTGGTACAGCAAGGTGGGGACATACCAATACGGGGACTACAAAAACCTGGACCAGACAAATCAGGAAGTAGGTTCATTCAACTTTTCTTTCAACAGTCCCCCCCCCTTTTATTTGTATCTTGTAGAAAAGATTACAATATTTATTTTTTAAGAATGTTTGAAGTGTGTATCAGTATGTATAATATAAACTCTGTGACATTAATCCCAAGTATAAACTTCAAATCTATACACAAATAGGTTGTTTAAATGAAAGATCGTAAACACCTTTTATTTAGGTTTTATGCATAGACACATTTTAAACTTCGATGAATTCACATTACAAACCAGTAGAATACATTTGACACTGCAGGGTGATAACTTTGTACTATTTCCCTGGTATTACAAACCAGTTAACATTCCAAGCTATCAGTGCACCCTACTGATGTTTCATATTTCTGCTTTTGTTTTTTCTGTTATGTTCAGCCTTATTTTTAAGACAGAACTTGGTTTATTTTAAAAATATTTACAAGATTTGAAATATAAAGTATTGAGATTTTTTTTGATTTTTTTGTCAGTTTGTCATGTGATCAAGTTCTGTCTTCTTTGTTTCCAGTTACCTCCCCTAGCATGTATTTATTATGTTGTGCAAGTTGGAACATTCCTATGAATATTTAGATAGAATTACATGTGTATTCAACCATGAAATCCTGGATATCATGTATATCATTTTGTGATATAAATATATAAATGTTTATGGGTTTCAGAGCAGATATATGCAAATTTTATCTGATAAATGTGTACAAGGGCAGATATTAAAAATAATTGACCTAATTGCATTGTTGTATTTTATGATGTGGAGTAACTGGTAACCTGTTTTAGACCAGCAACCAGCAGCAATTATATATAAACTAATGTTACCATAGCAGTATAGCTCTTTATTTACAACATTTATACAGTATATGATATCTACCGTATATAAAGACTTCACCCAGGATAACAATTTGTTTGTTTAGACTAAGGTCACATACAATAGGATACTTCTGGTAGTACCTGAGATAAATAAATCATATAGATTTTAGTAAGTAGATGGACAATGTCAATAGTATTGAGATCTTTATAATTATATTTAACCTTGAGTAAACTGCTAAAGTGTAAGGGAACTAACTCTAGAGATAAATTTTATTTAAAACTGAATTTTTCAATCATTCAAAGAAATTGTTGCTGTGTCATTTTAGTTATTTATTATTTTTCTTACTCTACCTGAATGTTGTTGCTTGAAATGTTGCGCTGGTTAGGTTTTTGAAGTGATAAAATGTCACTGCAAAACTAAGAAAACTTCAATAAGTAAAAAAAACTACACAAGTATTGCTTTCCTGTTGGAGAGGCTAATTTTTAGTTTTATAGTTAAAAAAATACTAAAGGTCAATGAAAAATAGATTTGATAAGGATAGGCTACATTTAACTTCATTTTTTATCTATTAAATGAATATCTTGTTATTTTATAATAGTTATAGCATTTTTATTTGCATTGGGATTGGTAATGAAGAAATGAAAATGATCAGACTGAGTATTTAAACATTGTTTTTCAAAGACAAAATTTAAACATTCTTTTATTTTATACATTTTTTATGTGAAAAGAACCATGTCTGATAAATTGACATTTACTGCGACTTTATCAATATTTTGGTGGTTTTTGAGTAGGATGAGGGATTATTACATTGTAAATTTTATGTCGTAAACTCATAAATTGTCAAGGTGTGGTTCATTTTCCCTTTTTTGGAGAAGGTTAAAGCTTGTTAAAACTGTCCTCTTTCCAGGTAATATTATATTTAAATTTTAACAAAAAAATGTGCAGTTATGTATGTATTTACATATAATTTTATTATTTGTAGACATTATTACATATATTTCAACAATTTTTGATAAAAAAAAAAGTCAAAACCAAATTTTAATAACTAAGATTTAATACAAGACAGGTTAAAAAATGACAATTTTGTATTTGAATAACTGCAAATATTTAATATGAAGGAATTGAAAAATAAGATGTTAAATGCTGTTATATTAATTTATTAATTTTCAAAAACAGAAAGATAGTCACAAATATTTAATAGAAAATATTCAATAGATATATGTTATCATAAAACCTCTGCTTTTGTTGTCTTACATTTTATGTTTGCTTCCTGCTTGTGATGTTGTATCTCCTAGCCTAGGAGTCCTAGGGATCACTGGTGCACTGGTAGACACTCAAAAATTGTACAGAAATAAATAAAATCCACTTTTGTAACTTCTCTTAGATGATGAAAAACAAACATGATAATCAGACGAAATTGACATTTCAATCTTGAACTTCCATTGTTTAGTATTGTGACCTAACATGATTGTATAATATGTCAACAACAACTTTATCAAATAGTCAAATGTGCAACGAGGCTCCATGCAGAATGTTTTAATAACACAACTAACCTATTAACTAACTGCTTTCTTTCCAGATTTTATCCAGGAGTGTGTTCTAGTGCATTAGTGATCTTATATTAACATTTTAAATTTTAACCAAAACATTAACAGAACTTACATGTAGTTACAAGTACACTTGTACTTTAGGCTATTATAGCTGACATAGTTTTAGTTTTCTGCATCCAATATGCTTGCTAGGTCTACGGCCCATTTGGAGGTAACAGGAGGAAGAATATCTAAGCGCAAAACCGATCAGAACCCAAAACAAAGCTCAAATGCTGGTTATAAAAGGGACAAGTGTAATGTCATCCCTGTGAGGAGCCCCACATCTGGAGGGGATGCTCAGAGTATCGTATCGGGATTCAGTGGATTTCAGCCAGAATTGCATTCTACACCCAAGTCATCAATCGTAGATAGCCATAGACCTACTCAACGACAAAGTGGTAAACCAGATTTGTTAAATTCAGCTCCTAATCAGTCACCTACAAATTATCTACAAAATGATAAAAGCAAATTAGGTTTGATAAATACAGGACATTGTAATGTATCATCATTGATTGAAAATAGACACAAATGTGACAAGGATTTAATAGAAAGTCCTAAAAAACATAACAGTAATATGGATTATCATGCAATCACTGAAAATGTACGAAAATTTGCTGGAAGTCCTAGCGCTTTCCCAGAGTCTAAAATAAAGCAAAACATGGAGGATAAAGCATGCGATAATTTATTAGAGGATGAACATAAAGTTTATGACAGGCCACCGAGTAGGGCAAAGTTATCCAGATCGGCCAGAGGGTCTGTTAGTAGTGAGAAATCGTCCAGGTTAGATTCTCATACTTATCAATCTTATACAGCTGGACTTCTTCATTCAACAAGTCGGTCAGAAAAGTTTCTTAATCTGCAGAAAAACTATGCAATGCTAGAAAGGATATCAGAAATAGAAGAAAAATCTGAAAAACCTATGAGACCAAATAGTATGGATCCACAAACATTCCAAGATATGTTTGACATTGTGAATACAAGTCGACAGGAAGAATTGGATGAATTGTATTTTGAACTTGAGGAGGCTAAGAGAAATAGAGAGTTTTTCAGTAGTGTCAAATCTCAGACATGGGACCCAAGGAGGGATTATTCATTGACAAGAAAAGAAAAGTCTGTAGGGGATTTAAAAGCATTATATGCTGGCCTTGAAATTAATTCTGAGGAAAAGCCAGTTTTGACAAAAGCAAAATCCTTAGAGAGTACTTATGTTAAAGATCAATCTGATGAATGTTATAATTCTCCATTACAAGAAAAAGTATATATTCAAAGCTCTCAAAGATCGCCGAGAGGAGCTAGAGCAATACATGGTACTAGTATTGAACCGCTAACAAACAAGTATGAAATTTATGTTGAGAAAAAACAAAAGGAATACAAGGATACTCCAAACAATGAGGAGTTACATGTAAGATCTGTCTCTGTACCAGTCAATGAACTAGAAAGTCCCAAACCACTCAAAAGAGCCCATTCATCAATAGGAAACAAAATAGTTACCAATGTGGATTCTAAAATCTATGTGAAGGAGCCAGAGCTTTCAGTTAAGCCTGAAAAGGCTCAAATACGACATGGAGGTAAAGTAATCGCTAGATATGTCAATGATAGTGTTCATGGAGTAAATTTTAAAAATAGAACAGATTCTAATGGAGATAGTCAAGTAAATACTAATATTAGAGACAACCAGGGTCGAAATTATTTACAACACAAATCTGGGACATCTGACAACTATGAAAGAATATGGGACAATGAGACAAATGTTTTTCACAGACATTTTGGTGAGAAATGTGTCCTTGCGGAAAGAGACAAGTTGCCCCTTCAGAAAGATAATTCTATGAAAACATGTAGTCTTGAAAAAATACATAGTTTAGAAGAACCGAAGTTAAATGTAAGCTTATCTCAATCTCCAGTACAGTTTAGAGTCAGAAATTTAAGAGTTCTTGCTGAAAATAATGAATTTTCTGATAGTAAGTTTGCAAAAATGAGACCAATATCTGACTCTGTGTCGCCATCAGGATTTGAAACTAGGTCAATTTCACTCGGTACAAATGAAACAGAGTTACTTGTCAAGGAATCTGACCTTGATTCTGCAGATGATTATGTTCGATTAAAAAAATGGAGGACGTCCGAGCTGTGTGAAAATGATGGCACAAACTCTGAAAATAGCAGCACTGACACATTTATTGTAAAAAGTAGTGAAGATGAACTTGAAAAAGAGGGAGATAATCTTCCTGATGTTACAAAAGGGACTGAATCTAATTCTAAACTTCCTGAAGAACCTGCTTTTGAAAAAAGTAAATCTGAACCAGATTTAAAACAGGTTAATATCAGAAAAGAGCCGGTAAGACCTAGATCTGCCAAATCACATGTCAAATTGAATGAGCCTGTCAAAGAAAATAAATTACCATCTAATTTTGGAATGCCAAGAACTGTTTCTGGAAATTTGAGGGAAGTTTTCAAACAATATAAACATGAAGGAAAATTTTCAAGGTTCCAAGCACCTGAACACAAGACTGAGAGTCCAAAAGCCCAAACTTTACCAAGAACATCAAGAGTTAGCAATAGGCGATATGATGCTTATATTCCTCCTAGTCATATAATGAAGGAAGTAACCCGAGAGAGTGATCAATATAAACGGAATGAGCCAATACACAAGGATAGGACACCATCTTCTGCCAGTAAAATGACTGTTGAATACCTAGACCTTATTGGGAATGAGTGGTCACAGGAACGTAATAAACAAAGCATTGTAAATTCTCCAAGGTCAAACAGTCAAGGTCACAGACGTGATGGTGATTATGTCCAATTAAAGGAGAATAATAATTTGTCAGATATAAGAATAAAATCTGCATCACTTGGTCGTCATCCAAAGAAACAGGATTATCCAGATTATTATCATACATGGAGTCCCCGATCTCCATCAGGACATTATAACCAGCAACCTAAATCAGACAGGCATGAAACAAGATCCCACGGGAACCAGCCTCCTCCTTACCCAAGGCATCGTACTAACCCATCAAATTCAGGTTCTTATAACACTAATATTAGCATGCTTTTCCTATGTTTTTTTCCTTTACTTAATTTTTCTTTTCTTTCTGTTCTGAAGTTTTCTTTGTTTATGTTTAGCTCACTTGATGCTTTTGCCTTGACCATTTAACTTTGTTGTGAATGTTGACTTTTTTTTCTCGTTTGCCTTATTTTACAGCTTTTCTTGTATTTAACAGCAACAATGTGACTCAATCTAACAATTAAAGCTTTTTATTAATATTAAAAAACATAATTAAAATGAAAAATGTTTTTATTAAAAATAGAATTTTTAAGTATTTGTCAAACTTATTTAAAAATACAAGCAATAGAGTTTCTGATTTTTGTCATAAGTTTTGGGTTGAATCTACCCGTGTGCACAAAAAAAAATCATAAAAATCTTAATCCAAAAGATAAATGTTGAAAGGCTTTCAAAGCAAAACAATCAAAATATTTATGATTATAATATAAAGCCAAAAAACATAGGACTGAACAAACATCATCATAGTTTTATAACTCATTCCAATCATATTTGATGGATATTGATATATGCAATATGTTTGATGGATATGATCTATGCCCCTGTTATAACATATTAATTCTACAAGGGAGCAACATATTTAGCATATACAATGAATTTAAAAAAAAAAAATAATCTAAAAAGTGTAATTATAAAGCCCTGCAGGAATTAATTTTGTCATAACAATGGCCTTGATAATATATTATATGTAAAACAATCTGATCTGTAAATTTTCATCAATAAAAAACATAAATTATGTAATACAAAGTGTTTTCTTGAATAAGCCTGAAGATTTTAGATTTATTTATGAGAAGTATATCACAAAAAGGTAATTGGAATAACTCATCTGCCGAATTTCATGATACTAAAAAAAATTCCCATGATGCTCTTGTTCAAAAACCAATTGAGACAGATATTGACCTGACATTTCAGGTCCCAGGCACATGTCAAGTGTAAATTTCAGCATAGATACTGTTGGAAGAATTATAGAATTATTATGAATGTTCCAGCTTGCACTACTGTGACTTTGTATTATCTATCTTGTTATTCTGTATACTTTTTATCCTGAACAAAGTCATCCACAATTTATTATATTAGTATGATAGGAGTGTGCAGCAACAAGAAGGATTATAATTTTCTAGGTCATTATTTTCTTTATATTAGTAGCTAGTTAAGTTTACAAAATTAATTTAAAACGAAAATTTTGATTATGTACATAAAAGAAGGAGGCATAACCCTTCTTAAGTGAAATTTTAACATTGCTACATCTCACAGATTTTGTGACATAGCAAACATGCACAGTTCTAAAAATAAACATGGAGTCTGAGGTAGTTTTTAGAATTTTGAAAGATTCAGACAACTATTTTTAGATATTTTTGAATTCAGCCTCAACAATTTTTGATTCACAAAAGCTCTTGATAAAAATTATATGGACTAAACCTAGTTTGTGCAAAATTGGTTAATACATGGAACCATGACCTTTCTGCTAATAAATTTCAAATATTATTGGTAATAAAGATTTTTATCCAGGATTTTGCAAAAGAAGCTGACATAGGAATAAGAGAACCATCAGAATCAGATTGTAAAACCTGATAAATTTAAGATTTACCTGTAAAATTGTTCACTTTTTTTGGCATGTCACCTTAAATATAAGTTTTTAGTTGAACTTTTTCTGTAATTGACGAATTCTTGTTTCATGTGACTAATTCAATACAAATTTTGATTTTAATTTTTTTAGTCTAAAAAGGGAAACAAATCTAGAAATACTTTTTGTATATCATTACTTTATGTAAATATAGTGTTGAAAGACATGCTGTCTGCAATTGGCAGTTTCAGAATCTAAGGCATCCTGGGTAATATTTTCAAAAGCTTACACCAAAGCGTTTTGATTGGTTTAAAACGTTACAAACAATGGAAGTTCAACCAATGACGTAACGTTATTTTCACATTGGGGTACGAACAATGAAATTACCCATGATGTTTAGATTCTGAAACGCCCAATTTGGTTGACATGTCTTAAATCATTACTAAAAAGTTCAACTAGGTTTTGATTTGGTTTATTGAATTTTGATTTGTTTTCAAATGTTTGTGCATGAGTTTTTTTTCTCTCCTATTTGCATGAACAATAGAAAAACCACAACAGCATCAACAACAACAAAGTCCTTTGTCTCCACTTCCTCCTAAAGTACCGCCTCCTCCAAAGCTATCACCAGGGCAACAACCAATCATAAAGTCCAGTACATCATACAATCAGCTTTACTCAAAGTTTGAATCGCAAGGGAATTCATATACCAATAGATTTGGGAATGATCCACCTGCCCCGCCTGTACGAAGTGGCAACTACCACGAACCACCAAATCCACCTGTTCGAAAGATTAAGTCTGCACCAGTTTCAAAGCTGCGGATTCGAAGTAATTTGTCCGCAGCAGAGCAACTGGGAATAAAAAGTTCAAGTCCAAAGCTTAACGGAGGTATAATTTTTATATAGAATTGCTCTTGTGGCTTGGTGTGTTTTTTGTCCTCACGCCAGATAGATATTACACAAATGCTACTATTAACACACTTGACTTGATTAACCATTTTTGTATTTATATAAAACGGAAAACAGATCACTAATAACATCATGTATTGGGGGGGAGGCATTAACCATGGGTTGTTGTTAACCAGAATTTCTAAACATAGCTTGTGGTTAGGGATAGTGAATTGTTCTTGACCAAGTTGATAGAAATTTTAAAGACTTTGGTATTTTACTAAGTAGATATTTAAGGGTTAGTTTTAATCATTTAAAAAAAAAAAGAATTAAATTAACCAACATTTAACATTTTCCAAAACTTAAGATTTGTGAAAATTTTAATAGTTGATTTTGACGAGGATGGTGAGTATTTGCTTGAAACTTCACGTAAGCATGGATAGTGCTTATGACATTCATATTACTAATTGATAATATCATAACACATACATGTACTGCCATAGACGTATCGGAAAGAAAGTGAATTGTCGGTAAAAAGCATGCTTCTTATGCAAATTAATAGCCTTGAGAATATGTCAGTTGTATCAAGCAAACCATTGTTTTCCGCCTTTATTGTTGCAAGATACATGTACAAGGATGAAATAAAAAAAAGTGGCTTGAACTTAGAACAAACTACACTGTAAAGTGCTTCATAAGTCTGTTAGTTTATGTTTAGTTCTTCGTCTTTCCACAATCTGCTTGCACTAATTTCTTCTTTTTATACTGTATAAACGTTTCTTTTTCTGTCTGCAAAATCTTAAATCTTTGTTGTGATGCCACATGTTCTATTTATTTCATATTCCACATTCAATTATTTCTTTTATACATATTTTATCTATATTTATACAGGGATTGGGAATATAGTCCATAAATACACATCCGGAATTAAATTTAATTTGAATATTAATGAATTGTATGCTTTATTTTGAAGGCTTATCAAAATAATGTAAATTAATTGCATTTTGTATTGTTCATTTAAAAGTATCAATTTTCTTTTGTATAAGACATAAGATTTAATAGTAATTTTATATGTTTTAAAATCTTTAAATTAAAAAAGGCTGATTAAACTTATATTATTTCGGTCAAACTTTAAATATTGCTATCAAAGAGATAATTGTGCCAGTATCTAAAATATCCTTGAGGGTTTAACTGATGAGAGGTATACTTATATAATGTTTTGTATTTCAGCATTCAAGTTCCAGACATCAGATGTACGGAGAAGTCCGACGGAGAGAGTACAACGGAGAAGGGAAGATGAAGAAGAATACAGAAGGAAAAGACTGGTAATTTTATATTCGAGCTTTATAAAATTAAGTTGTGCTAAATACATTTTTAAATCAGTAGAAAGGACAAGTCATTTTTTTAATAAAAATTATTTCAAAATGTTTCCTTATCCAAGCATCATCAGTGATGTGAAGAAGCATTACGGCTTCGAGGATTAATAGACCTTTACCTTATGTCACAGGGGCAGATCCAGCCATTTTAAAAAGGGGGGTTCCTAATTCAGGACAAAAAGGGGGGGGGGGGGGTTCCAATTACATATCCCAATTCAAATGCATTGATCGTCCAAAAAAAAAAAGGGGGGATCCAACAACTGGAACCCCCCCCCCCCCCCTTTCTGGATTCGCGCCTGTGTCAAGGCAGCACTCTTGCTAATAGCAATGTCAGATTCAAAATATGTTTTGCACTGACACACAAAATATAAGGACCAATTTTAGACAAACTTCTTTGATGAAATACCAAATTTACAGTGTACACACAGCATACATGGTTAGATTTACGCCCTTCATGCCTTGTAGTGTTAATGATAGAATTAGAATATGAATGTACGATATGAGTAAAGAAATCTGATCTTCTTCTGTGTATTGAATAACAACGTTGCATGAAGTCTTGAAGTTGTGATATTTAAAAAAAACATGTACTTTAATTTGATATCATATAAAACAAAGGTGACTTATTTTATCTGATTATTTTTAAAATCTTATATTTCAAGTTTTCACCTGTACTTGTCTTTTCTAGGAACAAATATATGAAGAAGAGAGAAGAAGAAAAATAGAACAAGAAAAGGCTGATCTGGAAGCACGGAAACATTCAGACTTTTTTACGTATGTATAATTAATAAACATATCTTTCATAGTCTTAGAACTTTTTGCTTTTCTAGACTGCATTGGAGGCTTGGGAAGCTTAATTCTTCCCTGGCTTTCTCCTACTTTATATTTGAATTTAGAATTGTTCAAATTATAACATACAGAAAAAAATATCTTTTAATAGAAACTGTTGATATTAGTGATTTGATTTTCATTAGTATACTGGAGTTTATTCAAATTATTCAAAACTAAAAAAAGATAAGAGATGATGAAACAGGATTTATGACTGAAAATTACTTGTGAAGACTTGTTATTATAGGTATATTATTTATAAGTGCATGTATCTATATTATGATTGTTGTAAAGCCAAACTTTTATCAAGATCATATGAATGTTTATAAATATATATGAATATATTCAATGTCGTCATCCATCTTAAATTCTTTAGAAAGGGACTGAAATAAAAATGTGATACTAAATGGAAAACGATTTTCCATTATATAGAAAGAACTATTTGGTTACATACCCCTTTGTATTCAGCAAATTTTTAAATTAGTTTATGTGAAGAAGGGAGATAATACTAACCGAGAATTAAGTTTCAACGAAAATAGTAATTTTCTCAACAACAAAAATCAAAGATTCCACTTAGTTATGTCATTTTGCAATAATTAAAAACTATATTGAAGCATGTTTCATTTAAAGAAATTATTTATAATTTGGCCAAAATTTATCATTGTTTACAGTTGACAAAAATCACCATATCAAAAGAGTCAGTTTTATTTGTGTTGATCATTTTCAAACATCAAAACAAAGTATATGTTGATTTCATCATATTTATTACTTATAATGCACAATAATGACTTTATACTTCGAACAAATTATTGCATGTTGAAAGTATCATTGCAAACTTGCTATATGACATATATTTTTTCCTCCCCAGTCAAGAAATATATATGGAGTAAGTATCAAGGACTGACAACTCTTACTAACAAAAGGGAGTTAACTCATTAGACTTTGTAGTGCAGTGTTTGATTATGTGTTTTGGTCTGCTTTATATTATATATTTTGTAAGCAAAGAAAAATGCTTGCTAATAATGAGGAACGGAAAGTAGTAGCGGAAACACAGTATAATAATCAAGGATACCTAAAACACATAATATATTTAAATGCTGTGAAAGATTTATTATTTCAGTTTTATTTTTATTCACTTTTTATTTCCCATGTTAATTATTTCCTTCTCATCTTGATTTCATTAACACTTTTATTTAGATTATTTTATTATGTATTTACACCGTTTTCTTATCATTTTCACACTTGCTTTTATATTTGAATGCTTTCAAATTTAGAAGTTTTGTTTTTTAACTCCATCACTATATCAAAAATAGGCTTTGGAAATTTACTGGAGTTATTTCTATAAGTATAAAGTGTGGTTAATTTTCTATTAAATTTTTATGATTAAAATCTGAGTGTGACTGTGTATTTAAACTTAACTTTAATATTTCTGGAATTGTTCAAATTTTAATCTAATATCTTTCAAGACAGTAGAAAGTCTTGTTAATATTGACAAGGGTTAAGATTAAAAAAGATATTAGGTATAATTTAGTATGTCTTGTCTGTCATGGTTATATAGTTTCGTTGGAACTAATCCTAGTCCATTTGTACGTCAGTATGTCTCGTTATTACAAATTGAGTTGGCTTCTGTAAGGTAAAGCATGCATCTACATTTTAATTAACCTTAATTGTCATGTTTGGTCAGGAATAACAAAACAACATTTCATCATAACTGTTAAAGCCCTTAATGAAAGATTTTGGATAATCTCCCCTTAGAAAAAAAGTATGATCCAATTTTTGGTCTCTTAAAATATATGTTTTTAAGTTTTATACAAATTGTGTTTGATATATGTTTTGCTAGATATAAATAGATATATCTCACCTTATACCAATTGTTGTTTAAATACCTTTTATTTTGCATATGTTATATATGTTTTCTTCATTTTATCTGTCATCAATTTATTTATTTTGTTCACTTATTTATTAATGTCTGTTTTGCATTAATGAGACAATCCAATAAATATTTGACTTATTTTTTTAGCGCTGCCCAAAAATCTCCCATCCCAGCTGATCGCTTTGAAGAACCAATCAGTGGATACAATACAGTACCAGCTGATAGACGCAGAGGCTTTAAAATCCATGGCAAAGCTAAAGCTGTTTATAATTTTAATGCTCAAAATCCTAGGTGGGTATAGCTTTGAACTTTAGATGTTGTAAAGGGTTTTCTGGTGAAATATAAAGCTTCTTGCAAAAAGGCTCTTGTAATATAAATGTTGATTGAGAAAAAAAAGTATATGTGATTCTATGGAGGCACATTTTTGGAGCCCCACCATAAAAAAATAAGAAAAAAGATGTAAGGTTGTTGTTGGAACCCATAGTTATTTAACATTGAGAATGGAATTGGAGAATGTGTCAAAGAGACAACAGCCTGACCAAAGTAAAAAAAACAACCTACGACCACCAATCAGTCTTCAATACAGCCAGAAAATTCTGAAACTGGAGGTTGACTACAGCTGGTCCCTAAACAAAAATGTGTACTTATTCAGTACAAATGGACATCACAATAAATGCATGTGCCTTGATAGACCTTCAGATAAGGTTTCTTTAAAATGACAGAAAACTATAATTACTAGAAGAAATACTGTGGATTCATTTATTTTCGTGGGTACCAATTTTCGTGGTTTGAAGAAAACATACATATTCATGGATATTTAATTTCGTTGTTTTTGCAAAGTCTACACTCATTCCTTTAGAAAATTTGTAATTCGTTGAACATTTGAATTTGTGGTTCTCATGTACCCACGAAATCCACAAACATTAGTATCCAACGAATATTAATGAATCCACAGTACAGTTCAATTGTAGTGATGAATATATACTGGAATTTAAGATACATAATTGTTTCTTATTGTTTTTCAGAGAATTGTCGTTTAGGAAAGGTGATATAATATATTTACTAAGACAGATAGATAAGAATTGGTTTGAAGGAGAAAGATATGGACGATCTGGATTATTCCCTGTTAATTATGTTGAGGTTTGTATATAAAGTTTATTGTTCAATATCATTCAACCCTTTCCACCATTGAAACTTTTTTTTTTTGCATACTTGATTCTCATAGGATTTTTTAATAAAATGCTTGACATATGCTTCAAAGTATTAAGGCATTGCTAAAAACAAACATTTCATCAAATAAATTTAAGTCAGATATTCCTATGATATTCCTTTTCATATTTGATACAAATTTGATTAAGTCTACTGCAGACACTTTGTAGTCAAAGTGTTTCAACTGAGGTACTACACAGGCATCAAAAGGCGTCACTATGGAGTAAGGGGTGGAGTCAAAAGGCGTCATTATGGAGGAGAGCTTTTAACGAAAATCATTGAAAAAATTAAGTGAAAGCAGTAAGAGAAACAAGATATAGACAAGTTATAAAAGAGGAACAAAATGAATGTCACATTTCTCTGAAATGACTATTACAATTGTAAATTTTTAGTCAGTTAAATAGTTGTAGTATATTTTATAAAAGGTTTAGTAAACAAAAATAAAACCATGAGGCAAAACATAAGTTTCTTTCAATTTACTTAATCTTAAAGACAAAATATAAACAAAGTGTCACTATATACTGCTGGTCAACTGGGAATTGTGTTTAACACTTGTCTATTTGTTCTTTTGTACATCCTTAAATTGATATATGTTCTCTAACTACATTTTGCCTTATGTTTTTTAAATGTTATGAAACTTAAATGCTTATCACCAAACACAGATTTTAATTTATGGTGTCATAACTTTTTAATAATTCTAGAGTTATGTCCCTGTATATATTGAAAAAATGACTGAGTTTTCTGAGTTACATGCAAAAGGGTTGGCAAGGGGGATGTTTGTCCCTTTCACACATTCTATTTTTGTGTCAATTATAGTTTCAATATACAATTGCAAAGAAAAATGGTGTAACTTATTCATGTACAGCAGAAAGAATTAAAAATATTGAATAACATGTATTTTATTTACCATTAAAGGTGTTAACATCAATAGAGGAAGCACACACTGCTGCCCAGCAGGCAGAGGGCCAAGCAAGGGTCAGATATAACTTTACTGCCCAGACAGGAGTGGAATTAACATTACGCAAGGTAAATTAGAAAAAAAAAGAATTTGTTGATGTGAAGAAGAAAATAGTTAAAAAGTGCTATAGGAAAGATAAGCCAACTTATAAAACCAAATATCAACTACTATCAATTTATTCTAAAGGAGTATATAAGTAGATGATTTATTTATAAAACAGAAAATACAGTAAAGAGTTTTTAATTTAATCATGAAAATACAGAAGGTGTCACACACTGGTCACTAAAGGTGTCACACACTGGTCACTAAAGGTGTCACTCACTGGTCACTAAGCTGATAATACCCTCGTAGATTGACCAGCAGCTGCACTGACCTAGTAATAGAAATGTCATTGTATGATACTAATTTCAAAAGAGAGGGAAAAGATATTAAAGAGACATTCTAACTCATAAGTTGAAAATAAACTGACAATGCCATAGCAAAAATAGAAAAAGACTAAAAGACAAACAACAGTACACAAAAACCAACATAGAAAACTAAAGAATTAGCAACATGTACCCCACCAAAAACCAGAGATGATCTCAGGTGCTCCTGAAGGGTAAGTAGATCCTGCTCCACGACTGACATCTTTCATGTTGCTAATGTGAACGATCCTGGCGATAAGTCAAATTCAATGGGTCACATTTAATAGTACATTGAAGATGAAATACTGTGAATTCATCATTATTTGTTGAATACCAATTTTCATGGGTTTCGTTGGTACAGGTGAGCAAAGAATTAAAAATGTTTAACGAATATCATATTTTTAATAGACCTTGTATACAAAGATTGGCAAAACCACGGAATCAAATACCCGAGAATATGCAAGTTTTCAGTATTCCACGAAAATTGATACCCACGAAAATAAATGAATCCATAGTAATTGCTGATCCGTACTAATTCTTAGAAAGCTTACATTTCTGAATGGTTTTTTTTATTTAGGGTGATATAGTAACATTATTACGATCGGTAGATGAAAATTGGTATGAAGGTCGAGTAGGAAACAAACAGGGTATCTTCCCCAGATCTTACATAGAAGTGATATTTGATCCATCAACACCATTAGTGACACCAGCGCCATCTGTTATCACGACACCTATGACAGGTAGAGGTGATTATCCGCTATCTTATTCTCTGCATCTTTTTCTTGTCTTGCTGTTTTCTACCTGTTTATTTATTTGTTCACTTTGATGTGCAAATATTACATCACAATTTTGTTTGGGTTACATATTGTTTCTTATTGCATATTAGTACATTGGCAAACTTTATATATTAAATGGAAAAAAGAAACTTTTTGATTAAGAAGTTATTGTGAAAATATTGAGTTTGAATATGATTTATTTCGCCAGTCATCTTTGAAAAATTTAGTATTTGGATAATGAAAATAAAGGTATAAAATTATCTGTAATTGAAATAGTTAATGTATAGTTTGCCAATGTCAATTATGTTTTGCTTACTTTGACCAAGTACCTGCATGATTTCATTTATTATTATATGTGCATTTTTGTTAATATGGAATTTAAATCTAAATATTTTTAAACTGTTAAATCTGTTACAGTATTTTTATCAACTGCTTAGGTTACAGTAGTTATATTCTTTAATTTTGTTTTGGACGAGGAAATAGAATTTAAAGATAAAAAGTCTATTGAATTTAATTTACATTTGAACCTAGAGCTAGGATGCATGTTCCTTAAAGATGACACATACACTCATAATATTCCAATATTTACATCTCATGATTTATTTATAACATCAAGACTCGTTAACAACAACAATGATAAGATAGTTTTGCAAAGTGAAACAAAAATTTTTATAGCTAAAGACGGGATATAACAAACAAAAAAGAAAGGGAATTTTATAAATATAAAGCGAATATGTGTTCCATGTGTAAACTTGTACAAATGATAACATTGATAATGGGAATGGGAAATATGCCAAAGTGACAGCAAACCAACCAAAGAGCAGAAAACAGCTGAAAGCAACAAATTGGTCTTCAACACACCAGAGATGGGTTTCAGCTGCTCCCTAAACAAAAATGTGTACTAGTTAGGTGAAAATATTGATTTTTCTGTTTTGTTCAAAATCAAAATTAGCAGTTTGTTAAACAAACATGCACTTGCTATTAGTTAAAAATACTAGGATTCCATTTCATTTTACATATTGAAAAACATATTTACATCTAACAAAGATTTATACAAAGAGATATGTATGGGTCTAAAAAAACAAAGCAAAATAAATAGAATGGCACAAATAAGTATACAGGATCTACAATGTATCATGTTATTTAGAAGTGGAGAGAATTGGGTATATTTTAATGAGACTACAAACTGACAACACCAAAAAAAGACTTCCAGAAAACAACAGACAAGTCAGTGTCTATCAATATGTCAAGCTGTTATTGGACATGAGTCTGAAGAAGTTAAAAATGTATTTTTTTAAAATACACAAATTGAGAGAATGGGAGACAACCAATTTTGTTTAAACAAAGTCAAAATATATTAGGATTTATAAGCCTTTACATCTTGTTATAATTAAATCAGGGTCTCATGCCCTTCTTTATGAAAATGTAAAAAAAGAAATGACTAATGTAAAAGTACTACCATGCAGCATTAGTGGTGGATTATATGAAACATATTCCCTTATTTCATAAACATGATCTGTAAACTAGATATTGACCACCTTTGTCAATGGAAAATATGATTTTTAGATCTCCATTTTCTTTTTTTGGTTGGGTTGTCATCTCTTTGACACACTCCCCATTTCTATTCTCAATTTTACTGTATAATATGTGGTATGTTATAATTCTAATGTTACAGGTACCCCTGAAATGTTATCACCATCTGGTTACGATGCACCAACGCCTCCTCCTCAACCGTCTCCACGAGCTTTCTCACCCCGATCGTCAGCTTTTCAACATCATCAACAACGTCAGTTTAGTCCACAACAACAGGGCATAAGTCCTCATCAACAGACATTAAGCCCACAACAACAGGGCATGAGCCCTCATCAACAATCATTTAGCCCTCAACAGCAAGGCCTTAGTCCTCATCAACAAACATTTAGTGCATCCCAACAAGGATTAAATTCACATCAGCCAGCATTCAGTCCACAGAGATCAAATTTTACCTCACCACGTTACGATGGCCCACAACAACGAATGGAAGATGGCCCGGTTCGTATAAATGGATACTCACAGTATAATGGAGATTATAATGGTTCTCCGCCACATCAAGGACAACAACAACAAGGTCGCCCACGACAAAGTCCAACGATAGGAAGGAAACAGTTTGTGTCTAATGGACCGTCATACCCACCTAGTGCCAATATAAACTATAATGTAGAAACAAACAATAATGAAATCAGAAATAAAGTGCCAGATGACGATTTAGCGTTGTGTAGGTTAGTACAAATCGTGAACTTATAATTCTGAGTTGTTTCCCTTGTAGCATATACAAGCTGTAGTAAGTTATAAAAATGTATCTTTCAAAAACTTAAGTGGTTGCTCAACACATAAACTAAAATTAATTTGGCTCGTTTAATTTTCCTGAAATTTTGACAAAGTATTAACTTTGAACCTTTGACAAAAATTTTAAAGTTTCAAAAAAATTGAACCAACCATTTAATCAGAAAAAATACACTGGTTATATTGCAGTTTGACAAAAAATTATTTTGATCATTGAGAAGCTTAATATTCCCTTAACAACACAACATCATTAAAACGTTCTGCTGATTTTACCTTTATCTCCCTGTAGTCTTAGATACCACCTTAAACCATAGATTTATTTTACCTTTAACAAGAAGGACATATGGATAAGAACTTATTAGTTCTCTCATTGTCATTGGAATCCACTAGTTATATTGGTACCTCAAATAAAAAAAATTAAACACTTTAAAATGTAGAAATAAATATGAAATTGACTACTTTTGAAAGCAGTAAATTATTGGTGCTTTTAGAAAAGCAAATTGCAAGAATCTCTTTGTACTTATACATGTTTTTCTTTTAATTCTCAATTCTGGTGATGAATCAAAAAAGCATGCACAACTACACAACACAAATACAGATTATTGTCAGCATATTTTCTTTGTGTTTTTCTGATTGATGAAGTAGCAACTTTCAAATGACTTGATGTCCTCAAATAAAAAAAATACATTGTTGTGATTCATATTCAAAACGATACTATGAGATAAAAAAAAAGATGAGAACTAACCATCAAGTTATATATCACAGGAATCATAGATATTTTTGATCTGACAAATTTTATTTTGAGAAACCTTGATTTAAGTAAACTTTAAATGCTATAATAGTGCTAAAATGTAATATTAATAACTTTCTATTTTCAGATATAGGGCAGTTTTTGCGTATAGGCCACAGAATGATGATGAACTAGAACTTTTAGAAGGAGATGAAGTTTACGTGATGGAGAAATGTGACGATGGTTGGTATGTGGGGACATCAAACAGGACGGCTATGTTTGGTACTTTCCCAGGAAATTATGTACAATTAATTCAATGTGAGTTTATGTCACTGTGTCACACAGCTATCTGCTGAATAACACTTGTCTGTGTCCACACTTTTTGCGGCATGAGTATTTTGCATGGTGTATTTTTAAATTTGGATTGATTTATATTGCTAGATTCTTCTGAATTTTTGAGGTTTTATTCTTCTTCAATTTAAATTAAAAAAATTGGTAAATCATTATTGTGCAGTTGGTGGTAAAAAATTGTGTTAAACTATTGCACCAATAAAGTGTTTTATCATAAACATACAGCCAACTTATATGATAAAATTAAGAATGGACATGGGTAATTTGTCAAAGAGACAACAACCCGACCAAAGAGCATATAACAGCCAAAAGCCACTTCAATGACCATTTAAGATTTTTAAAAAATCTTTTGTAATATACAATTAAAATCACACAAGAACATTAAAACCAGTGAATTTATTACAATATAAACTTGAATCCTGAGATGCCTTACAGACTTGTGTCTGACTTAGAATTAGTATTCTTAAATTCTCTGAACAAATGCCTTAAATGTAACAGTTAAAGTTCCATAACTTTAGAATAACAAACCTGAAAATAGGGGAGCTTCAATTCACCTATCATCACAATAATTAGAAGTTAGAATAAAAATCAAACCAGGAATTAGGGGTGGGGGCTGTTGCCTTAAATCTAACTGTGCTAATGTTGTCTTTATATTACATGAGAATTGGTTTAAGCAAATTTGAGTTTTTCTATAAAGTGTTGGCAATTCGCCGTTTCAGAATCTAATGCTTCCTGCGTAATATTTTCAAAAGAGCACACCAAAACGTCCTGATTGGTTAAAAATGTTATAAACAATGGAAATTTCACAAATGATGTGATGTTATTTTTATTTTGGGGTACTAACAATGAAATTACCCATAGTCCTTTAGATTCTGTAACGGCCAATTGACAGACAGATGAATTTACAAACAGAGAGGAGAACGGTATATACCTTCTTCAATGGGCATATAAAAAAATCATACATTTTGTATTAGTCAAACAATGTCTGCACTTACACACACAGTTTGGTTCAAACCATTCATCCTGGAGTGATATGCCCTGAAAGTTGTGGCCTTCTTCCATCAAAATGATTGTTTCAAACAATATTTTATAAGAATATTCATTTAAGTCATAATCAAAAGCAATTCTCAAACTATTTATCAGAAGTATAATTTATTGTTATTTAACTTGTTTCTTCTATTTTAGGACGAATCAGAATCTACTGTAGACCTGGTTATAGAAGTGAATAAAAGACTCCATAATCACAGGAGTATAAAATGTAACAAGTCCCAAGCATCACGCCAAAGCCACAGTGACAAAGGACACTTTACAATGGCTGCTAGAGATTGCATCATCAACTATTTATAGCCATCTATTTATAGCCACACAAATAAAATGCATTTAGATAGACAAAAGCTGCATGTTACAAATAATGTGTTCATCAACGTGTACAAATTATCATTTATCAGCAGATTTAGTAGAAGAACAAAATGGACGCAAGGTTTTTTTTTTAATTTAAATTATTTCCATTATAACAAGGGTTTGTTTGTTTGTTTATGTCTTGATTTTTTAACATTTCATCCTGTTATAAATTTCATTAGCTATTTATGGATCATTTAAATGTGTATATGTTTGTTGTCTGGGTTGAAAACCCAAATTTCCAATATAGGAAGCTCATTATGCAGAAAATTTGACAATCTGACAATTACTTACTAAATATTTTGGATTGAAATAAGACAATTGAGACAATACCAAATAAAAAAACCATTAAATTCAAAGCATACTCAAACTTGAATTGAAACAACATGGTTTGACTCCATCAGTTCAATTGAACTTTTAATAATTGATTGTTTAAAATTAAATTTAGCAATGCTGTACTTTTTTTTAACCATAATGACTTCTTTGATGGAAATTTGGGACTTCAGTTCCCTTTTAATGTTGTACTTTTCGAAATTATTACATGTACAACAATGGTAAAGGGGTTCTCGTGTGTATGTCGTACAAATGATACAATTAGACATTCATTATAGGACTCTGTCGCTAGTATGTTGTACATTTCTGCAGGGAGAAACATGTCCGTGTCTTTTCATTCAATTTCGTAAAGTTTAATTAGGGAATGTTTTATTAGATATATCATTTTTTTGTATTTATTGTTGCTTGAAACTTTTATAAAAATCATGAATTTTCGTACCTAATTTTAACCTTTTCCCGCATTAGATACATCATAGTTTAAAAAATGATAATAATTTTCTATAAAAACTTTTTAAATCATACAAAAGTATATGATTAACTTTTTACCTCATGGGTAGTTCTGTATTTGGCTTTTGCGGCCTTGATAATAATCTTCCCAATATTTTGTCTCTGTTTGTTTCAGTTTCTTTTTGTAGTTAATAAAAGCCACATAGCGAACAAATGTTGTTTTTTCTTCTTTTAACCAGTTCATGTAAACAGAGAAGAAAAGAAACTGAACAAAATTTCCCTCATAAAAGTTGTAATGAGAACCTAGTTATATTTTCATGATATAAATATTGAGATTTTTTAATTGATCAAAAGAGGACAATTATCTCATTTATATTTTGTATATTTCTAAATTTAATTGTAACAATCATGGAGGCTGATTTGATGCTTTAAGTTTTAAAACAGTCCAGATCTGATTTGTTAACAACTATCTACCTGAATCTGATTTATAGAACTTTATAAATATCAAGTCTAGTACCAATGGTACATATTATCCTTACGATTTTAAATCAAGACTACCAATTTAGTTTGAAGTTCCAGTCTTTTGTTTAGACATTTAGCAATGTTAGTTGTGGCTTTTATAATAGAAAAAACTAATTATTGTACAAATAGATTTAACGTTCTCAAATCTAATACCGGTGAAATTTTCCTCCCAATAAAATTTTGGGACAATTATTTTAAAATCCAAATATAACAAATGTATTTAATCTAGTGAATATTGTTTTTGTTTAATCTGGATAATTTAATATATACATACCAACCAAGAAGACAGGAAAAGAAGTATAACAAGGACATTACTAACGTTTCTTCTGTTTTTGTTTAAGGTGGTACCTAACACTACAGGGAGATAACTCTATAAAATCAGCTAAACGTTTTGATTACGTTGTGTTGTTAAGGGAATATTTAGCTTCTCAATGATTAAAATAAGTGTTTGTCAAACTGCTATATAACCAGTGTATTTTTTCTGATAAAAAAGGTTGGTTCAAATTTTTTGAAATTTTTATATTTTTTTCAAAGGGTCAAAG
Organism: Mytilus trossulus; assembly: GCF_036588685.1. Classification (NCBI taxonomy): domain Eukaryota; kingdom Metazoa; phylum Mollusca; class Bivalvia; order Mytilida; family Mytilidae; genus Mytilus; species Mytilus trossulus. Next base: position 26,842,683 of record NC_086379.1, read on the forward strand.
TAAATACATTGTCAAAATTTTAAGAAAATTAAACGGGCCAAATCAATTTTAGTTAAAGTGTTGGGTACCACCTTAAGTATGCTAAATTAAACTTTTAAAAATCCTCATTACCAAAACTAGTGGCTACTATTGAACAAATAGTTCTGAAAGTGGCATTAAATACCAATAATCAATCACATTACCAAAAGAAACATCAATGAATTATATGAATTAGTCCATATACCAAAAGTTGTGACTTGTATTTTAAGGTTAACTTATTGATTTAAAATATTATAAAATTTTAGTATGCATGCTTTAAATGTAACTGACTTACTCTACTTGTTAATGTTTTGTTGCATCTGAATAATATTCTACAACAGATTGTTGGGGTCAATTTTTAACTCAAAATTGATTGCTTTCAAAACTTTGTACTAACTTACGTTGTATATTATGTACATAACTTGATACCTGTACATAATCCTACCCTATATAATTATGTCCCTTTAATCCTGATGTGATATTTATTTGATGTATTAAAGGTATAGATTTTATAATTCTACAAATAAAAGTTCAGACGTTTATGTATGGCAGGTACATATACATGTATATGCAATGGTTATTTATAATGTATCCTAGTTTCAGTGTTGTTTCTATTTATAACTGTGTCATTTAAATGGAGCTTTTTTTTTGTTTCTTATTAAAATTTGAATGAAGTCTTGTCTGCCTGATAGTGCCTTTTCTTTGTAGAAGAGTTAGGTTATGAATTATGTTTTTAGTTCACTTATTTCTGTCAACCGACTATGGTATAATTAGAGAAATGAAACAGTAAATTACATCTAGGAAATGTACAAGCTCAAATTTCACTACAGTGCAAATATATATTTTCTGATTTTTCCAAGATAAATTTTGACATAATTTCGGAAAAAAGATAAAAATTCAGTTAAAATTTTAAAAATTCTTTTGTTTTCTGTCAATTAAGGTCAAACTTTGTGCCATAAAACTCTGTCTCCAACACATTATTTTGGAATTCAAGAACAACATGATATATCATTTAATCTGATGGTTTGTTTCTAGTCACTTTCAAATGTCAATCAATTCATACAAATCGTAGTTATGTACGGAAATGAAATTCATTACAAAAAACATTCTAAAAATAATCAGCCCTATCAAATCTTTCAATTCTTCAGCAATACAAAGTTTAGAGTGGAATGACTAATAAACAATTTCCATATAACTATTGAATATGTTTAGGTTTTTATATTGTCAATAAGATTGTTTGAAATCTGACAAATAATTTTGATAGCTATTAATGTAGAAAGAGAGAACTTGATATTATGCTCACAGAATCTATGGTTGTTTTTTTAAGACGTTTAGGTTGTGTTAAATTTGTCTGACTTTTGTTATTTTTTAAGTTTCTTTCTGTGCGAGGTTGTGTAAAACAATGATCTAGATAATGACCTTTTTTATGTAGTTAATTTTATCAGATATTCCCTCTTTTCACTTTTTTCATTTGTTTTGTTTCTGCCATAGATTCATTGGTGCATGAAATAAAAATAAATGCCTGTGTTATGTAGTCTTTCTTTTAATCAGCCATTATTATAAAACAAAGCTGGATAAAAACAATATATGTCCCTTGTGATCAACAGTTATTTGTAGCTCACCTGGCCCGAAGGGCTTTTCTCATCACTTGGCGTCCGTCTTAGGCATCTGTCGTTGTCGTCGTTAAATTTTTACATTTTGAACTTCTTCTAGAGAACCACTAAATGGAATGAAACCAAACATAGCATAAATGTTCCTTATGAGATGCTGACCAAGTGTTGTTACTTTGAAGCTGATCCGTCATCCCAGATGGCTGCCAGCGGGTGACTTAGTTTAACATAGGACCCTATGGGAAATGCATACAAATGACTTCTTTTAGAGAACCACTGAAAGGAATGAAACCAAACATAGTATGAATGTTCCTAATGAGATGCTGACCAATTTATCTTTTTTATACGACCGCAAATTTTGAAAAAAATTTCGTCGTATATTGCTATCACGTTGGCGTCGTCGTCGTCGTCGTCGTCGTCGTCGTCCGAATACTTTCAGTTTTCGCACTCTAACTTTAGTAAAAGTGAATATAAATCTATAAAATTTTATCACAAGGTTTATGACCACAAAAGGAAGGTTGGTATTGATTTTGGGAGTTTTGGTCCCAACATTTTAGGAATTAGGGGCCAAAAAGGGCCCAAATAAGCATTTTCTTGGTTTTCGCACTATAACTTTAGTTCAAGTTAATAGAAATCTATGAAATTTTGACACAAGGTTTATGACCACAAAAGAAAGGTTGGGATTGATTTTGGGAGTTTTGGTTTCAATAGTGTAGGAATTAGGGGCCAAAAAAGGGCCCAAATAAGCATTATTCTTGGTTTTCGCACAATAACTTTAGTATTAGTAAATAGAAAATAATGAAATTTATACACAATGTTTATGACCACAAAAGGAAGGTTGGTATTGATTTTGGGAGTTTAGGTCCCAACAGTTTAGGAATTAGGGGCCAAAAAGGGACCCAAATAAGCATTTTTCTTGGTTTTCGCACCATAACTTTAGTATAAGTAAATAGAAATCTATGAAATTTAAACACAAGGTTTATGACCATAAAAGGAAGGTTGGTAATGATTTTGGTAGTTTTGGTCCAAACAGTTTAGGAATAAGGGGCCCAAAGGGTCCAAAATTAAACTTTGTTTGATTTCATCAAAATTGAATAATTGGGGTTCATTGATATGCTGAATCTAACTGTGTATGTAGATTTTTAACTTTTGGTCCCGTTTTCAAATTGGTCTACATTAAGGTCCAAAGGGTCCAAAATTAAACTTCGTTTGATTTTGACAAAAAATTAATCGGTTGGGTTCTTTGATATGCTGAATCTAAAAATGTACTTAGATTCTTGATTATCGGCCCAGTTTTCAAGTTGGTCAAAATCGGGGTCCAAAATTAAACTTTGTTTGATTTCATCAAAAATTGAATAAATGGGGTTCTTTGATATGCCAAATCTAACTGTGTATGTAGATTCCTAATTTTTGGTCTTGTTTTCAAATTGGTCTACATTAAAGTCCAAAGGGTCCAAAATTAAACTTAGTTTGATTTTAACAAAAATTGAAATCTTGGGGTTCTTTGATATGCTGAATCCAAACATGTACTTAGATTTTTGATTCTGGGCCCAGTTTTCAAGTTGGTCCAAATCAGGATCTAAAATTATCATATTAAGTTTTGTGCAATAGCCAGTCTTTTCAATTGCACAGTATTGCGCAATGGCAAGAAATATCTTATTGCAAAATATTGTGAAATAGCAATTTTGTTTTTAATTAGAGTTATCTTTCTTTGTCCAGAATAGTAAGCAAGAAATATCTAATTGTAAGATTTTTTTTTTATCTGGAGTTATCTTTCTTTGTCCTGAATCAACTTAAATCTTTGTTATATATACAATATACAATGTATATTCACTTTTTACTACCAACTGATAAATTAAAATAATCTTTACCATTCAGTGATATCAAGCATTTTTTTTACATCTTAATATTTTATGATGTATTTAAATGAGTAGTAATTGTTGCAAACTCCATTAGAAATTTTAATTGAGATTAGTTTTGGAATAAGGGAAAGGGGGATGTGATTAAAAAAATTGGGTTCAATTTTCTCATTTGAAATTTCATAAATAAAAAGAAAATTTCTTCAAACATTTTTTTGAGAGGAATAATATTCAACAGCATAGTGAATTGCTCTAAGAGAAAACAAAAATTTTAATTTCATTAGTACGCATTCATTCTGTGTCAGAAACCTATGCTGTGTCAACTATTTAATCACAATCCAAATTTAGAGCTGAATCCAGCTTGAATGTTGTGTCCATACTTGCCCCAACCGTTCAGGGTTCAACCTCTGCGGTCGTATAAAGCTACGCCCTGCGGAGCATCTTTTTTTTATATGATTTCAAAAACCCAAGTAGATTCAGGTGAGTGATACAGGCTCTTGAGAGCCTCTAGTTTGATTAGGCTCCACAAGTTTGCTGAGAGGGCAAGATTTGGACATTCAGTTTTTAACTGTGCCAACAGTGACTTCACGATTTCTTATAGTTTGTGATATATTTTTTTTAAAGGAGATGTGGTATGACTGCCAATAGGACAACTCTCAACCAGACACCAAATGAAGTAGAAACAACTATTGGTCACAATGAAGGAATACGATAACCAGCAACAAACAACAAGCACTGAATTAAAGGCATATACAGAATGTGGCCAGGTTAAACATGTTTTAAGCACCAAACTCTTCTCTAACCTATACATTTGGATAACAGTACATCATAAGAACAAACTATAAAAATCAGTCAAAAAGTGGGCATTTGTCAAAACAGCACAAACAAAATTTGAGGGAAATGTTTTGTGGTAAACAGTCAGAAGATTTTAAAGTTAAATATCAGCAGCCTTGTTATCAAAAACCTAGGCATAACATACAATTAAAAAAGTAAAATGTCTATGTTTTTGCTTTGACAACAGAGAAGCAGAATTGTATCAGAGGAGTTGGTTGTACCATGTGTTTATGGGGATTAATATGATATCCTCTATGGCTATGGGTAAGGTCACATGATGAGAGAATTAGTATGTGACGTTACGCACGATATTGCGTCCAAATTGGTAACGTCAAAATTCGACGTTTTACGTCGGTAATCGAGTATACTTTGTTCGTTTTGATTGTAATCATTTTTGATCGATATGGATACTTCAAAGTCTTGAATATTTATGAAATATTTGCTACTGGTAGATACGCAAGCAAATGAACTTTTCGGACTTCTGATTCGGCTTCTGTTGTATTTTTCTTTATATGTATTGTAACTTTTATTTTTTTGCTCTTTTCTTTTTAGTTTCTTTATCTCTTTACAATATTTAATTGTCTCTGTCTCGGATATGAAATTCTTTTGTTCTGTAAGTAATATTTTACCTATATATATTTACAAATTACCATATGTTGTTTTTTTCATTTTAGATAATTATTCATTTTCTATTTGATTATAACTACTTTTATATATTGCAGTTCTTTAATATCGTGGTTTCTATGATTCTATCTATTTTCGAAATTTGTAATTTGGTTATTTTGTTTTGTCCTCTGATCTTAAAAGATAAAATCGAACCGTACTTGTTATTTAAAAACAATGAAATATCGTTCACATATCATATGATAATACGAACTGCTTTCAAATTCGATGGCCTAGGAGGATGATTGGCCTAATGAGTTCATATAAAGTGATAAAAAGCATGGTAATTTTAAGACACGCTCGTGGCGAGATTTGTTCGACTCCGATGCTAATCGACAGTTATTGCATGATGTCCGGCTTCTACCTTTGATGACAGATCAATAAAATACAACAAATGTCGCTTATACATGATGTGGTGTTTAAAACCAAAAACAAAGAACAAACTTTAAGAAATAATTTGAAAATACATATATGTATAGCGTCCCGAATCGAAAACGTTCAAAACGTAAGAAAATTGCTCAGTGGACAAACTTGCAAGACATTTGATTTCTTAAAAAACGAAGTCATTTTGACTTAACAGCTTATCAAAAAGTGTGTTATCGTATTGTAGGGTGAAAGCACAATTTCGAAAAAGCACTGTTTTATATGCTACAAATTTAATAAAATGACGTTGAAACTGACAGTGTTTTTGTAAAAAGCGGCGAAATTCGACATTGGACAATCTTGCAAGACATTTTCCCGAGGCCAATGCGTTTTTATTTGCGGTGCGAGTGCTGTAAAATTCCGGATTTGAAATGGTCTATCTAAGCACATTTGTAGGAATAATTTATAAAAACAAAATTTTATATCATCTGATATTTTAAAAAGCGATAAATTTTGATAACTTACCATTTTCAGAAACCTGACAATGGCGAGGATTATTCATTTTTGAAAAAATAAATTTTTACCGTTCGATCAACACAAAAAACAGCAATGGCGTCATAAATTATATTAGACTTTTATCATTCATGCGAATTTTCGCGGATTTTAAACTTTTTATTAGACCACAAAATTCCAGCAAAAGTTATTTTGCGAATAATTTGTTACGTCTGACACGCATATTTTTGACGTTTTGGTAATATTTGTATCATTATTTGAAATTATTATGAAAAGTTAAAGAATATTTTTAATATTTTTGTAAACAGTAATACTTGCCTAATCTACGGATATAAATTTCATAAAGCTGAACTAGTTAGTTTTCATAGAAGAGCTATTTATCAAATTGCTATGTCGCATTTCACGGCATTGACGCAATAACGTGCTTAACGTCTAGTATGAACACGGGAAAATGATAGAGAAATATGCTTGCCAGATAAAACCTTTCAAATTATACATTTGGGTATCTATTTGACAAAGTACTGGTATGTTATCTACAGTGATCTCTCGCTTATCAACTCTTCACTTTTTGCAAGTTCAAACCCGCTCTAGGTAATTTATGTTTAACTCATTCTGAATCGATAAGGATTGACAGTTTTCCTGCTGTAGGTCTTGTTCTATCCTGGATATCTGGGGTGCCCTCTACCAAAAAACCTAGTTGTCATGGTATCTGTAGCCAAATTGTCACTGGTAGTATTGTTAAGCACTAACAAACAAATAGTCAAATCATGTACATTCAATCAGGCGTGGATCCAGAGGGGGGTTCCTGCGGTTGGAACCCCCCCTTTTTGGGACGATCAATGCATTTGAATGGGGACATGTAATTTGAAACCCCCCCCCCCTTTTAAAATGGCTGGATCCGCCCCTGTTCAATGTAATTAAACTCACTCAAACTGCCCTCCGTAATAAGGCTTATAATACCCGTTGAAAGTTCTCAGTGTAATGAAAATGTTGCTCCTACCACCAACTCTATATTTTACCCTACTTATATGGTTATTTCGATCTGATGTGTGCACCTTTTCTTCTGGAATGGACAGATTTGTCAAGGTGATACAGCTAAGGCCACTAATTCTAAATTTATGCAGAATAAGAGTAAAATGATATCAACCGATACCTTTTAGTTCTTATTCTCTGGAGAACTGCTTATCCTATGATCTAAAATTATAGTTGTTCATTTTTAATGTCATTTTTGAAGAACAGATCATATCTAATTCTAGAGAACTATTTTTTAGTGGTTAAATCAAATCTTAATTCTAGAAAAAAAAAATTAGTGGTTGAATCATATCTAATTTTAGAGAACTGTTTTATTATATGAATTTGAATTATTTCCCTTTGAAGAGAAATGTAGAAATATAAGTATTTCATCAAAAATTGAATTCTTGGGGTTCATATTTATGCTAATTCTTACCTTGTGCATAGATTTTGGATATTGAACCGTAAATGCCCAATTAATATTTTAATCTTTTCGTGTCACAAACCTTTGCTGTTACAAATATTTAATCATAATCCAAATGAGAGCAAATTTAACATGAGTTTCACATGTTCATCAGGTCAAAATCTATCTGTTCTGAGTCTTTCAGAGAAATCGTACATTCCGTTGTTGGTGTGCTGTCACTAAGTATTTTTTGGTTTTTTTTTCTTCATTATCTTCAATATTATTATAGATAATAAGCTGGGGTACATCTAAACACTGCTCAGTACCTCCTGAGTGCACTCAGGACATACAAAGTGCACTCAGGACATACAAAGTGCACTCAGGACCCTTTATATGCATCGTATCGGCACACAGGATGGATCTATATATTCGTTATACGCTTCCTATTTTAGAGTTAAATTTTGGTAGAAATTGAAATGGAACTTATGGTTACGGTTATATGTTTTTGGTGGACGGCTTACCAACTGGTTATTATGCCCTGGTAGCTAAATTTGGAATTAGTCCATTAAAGTATTTTTTTACTTTAGAGATAATTCCATTTAAATAAAAAAAAATAAGAAAATAAATATATATTCATGGCGACTCTCTTTGTTTACAGCCTTATTAAACTATACTTCATGTAGTTTAAACTTATTTCATTAAATTTAAATAGAAACCAGATGCTCTGCAGGGCGCAGCTTTATACGACCGCAGAGGTTGAACCCTGAACTTTTGGGGCAAGTATGGACACAACATTCAAGCTAGATCCAGCTCTAAATTTGGATTGTGATTAAATAGTTGACACAGCATAGGTTTCTGACACACAATTAATGTGGTCTAATGAACTTCAAATTTTTGTTTTGCCTTTGAGCAATTCACTATGCTGTTGAATATTAATCCTCTCTAAAAAATGTTTTCTTTTTATTTATGAAATCTGAAATGAGAAAAAATAGTTTAAACATATTTTTTATAGTGGATATGGAAACAAGTTTTGCAACTTATATTAATCCCTTTCCCCTTTGGGTGCAAGTGCTGCCTTGTAGCGGCATTAGCCTACTCTTTTTCAAAATCTACAAGGGTGTCTTTAACGTGCAAGAGATATGGCTCACTCTTAACATGGGTCAGCCTTATGTCGTCCCCGTCCGACGGACTATCATCGTTTCCTCAAGACCATACTCGCAAATGGTGTCAAGGGAGAGCGGAAATTTGAGTTCCTGAAATTTTCATCCCAAACGGGAATCGAACCAGGAACCTTTGTGTTAGTAGTCCGATGCACTAACCACTTCACCACGGCTCTCATTGACCCCTCATTGAGAAAAATTGACCCCCCCTCCCCCAATTTTTTTTAACATCCCCATTTCCTTTATTCCAATTCAAATTTCTAATGGAGTTTGCAACATTAACTACTCATTTAAATACATCATAAATTATAAAAATGTAAAAAAAGTGCTTGTTTTCACTGAATGGTAATGATTGTTTTAATTTATCAGTTGGTAGTTAAAGTGAATATACATTGTATCTATAATACTAAAATTACGAGGTCCAATTTGTGAATGTCAGCCGTCATCACGTAAAAACGACGAATCAAAGAATTCAACTTTATATATAACTAATATATTACAAAGGTGTATATTAAAAATTACACCACTCCAGGCCCCTTTGTCTTCCACGTAATTAATATTGCCAATAATTAAGAAGTTCCGGGTCGAGTCCGATACCGATACCAATAGTATATTCACCTGTCACAGTTACCTATACCTTATCTGTACGTTCCGCATCTGACAGGCGCACCACTAAACGGTATATTCAGGATTACCATGCTATATACTCGGGTCATCATCACAGGGTTGACACTACTAAATGGTCAAATTGTTACCTACTGTATTCTAGTATTTTAATCAGTAAGACTTTCTAAGATAACAATACGAATACTGAAAATCTGGACTAAAAATAAGGCGTATAGGTACAGTTTTCAGTTTGTTAGCGGGCATGGCGTAAAACAACGAATCAAAGAATTAAACTTTATTTATAACTAATATAGGACAATGCTGTTGATAAAAAAAATACTCCAATCCAGGACCTTTTGTTTTCCAAATAATTAATATTACCAATAATTGATAAGTTCCAGTTCGACGGGTTCAAACAAAGATTTGAAAGCAGAGATCGGCATGACTTTATCAGATGACAATACTTATACTAAGATAAGGCTTGCGCATAGTTAAATACTGTAATTCAGTCACGGACCCGCGATAATATCGCGGGTCCGTGACTGAATTACAGTATTTAACTATGCGCAAGCCTTATCATATCACGGGTGCGTTCTAGTATTGTATAAAACAATTATTTAAGTTGATTCAGCTACTATTCTGGACAAAGAAAGATAACTCCAATTGAAATTTCTTGCTATTGCACAATATTGTGCAATTAGAATATTTCTTGCTATTGGGCAATACAGTGCAATTGAAAATACTTGCTATTGCACAATACTGTGCAATTGAAGATTTATTGCTATTGCACAATACTGTGCAATTGAAAATTTCTTTCTATTGCACAATACTGTGCAATTGAAGATTTCTTGCTATTGCTGAGTACTGTGCAATTGAAAATTTCTTGTTATTGCACAATACTTAATATAATAAATTAATTTTGGATCCTGATTTGGACCATCTTGAAAACTGGGCGCCATTAACAAAAATCTAAGTACATGTTTAGATTCAGCATATCAAAGAAGCCCAAGAATTCAATTTTAGTAAATCAAACTAAGTTTAATTTTGGACCCTTTGGACTTTAATGTAGACCAATTTGAAAACAGGAACAAAACTTAAGAATCTACATACACAGTTAGATTTGGCATATCAAAGAACCCCATTTTTTTTCAATTTTTGATGAAATCAAACGAAGTTTAATTTTGGACCCCGATTTGAACTAACTTGAAAACTGGGCCAATTATCAAAAAGCTGAGTACATCTTTAGATTTAGAATATCAAAGAACCCCAAAGTTTCAACTTTTGTTAAAATCAATTTAATTTTGGACCCTTTGGACCTTAATGTAGATCAATTTGAAAACAGGTCCAAAAATTAAGAATCTACATACATGTACACAGTAAGAACCCCAATTATTCAATTTTTGATGAAATCAAACAAGGTTTAATTTTGGACCCTTTGGGCCCCTTATTCCTAAACTGTTAGGACCAAAACTCCCAAAATCAATACCAACCTTCATTTTGTGTTCATAAACCTTGTGTTTAAATTTCATTGATATCTATTTACTTAAACCAAAGTTATTGTGCAAAAACCAAGAATAATGCTTATTTGGGCCCTTTTTTTGGCCCCTTATTCCTAAACTATTAGAACCAAAACTCCCAAAATCAATCCCAACCTTCCTTTTGTGTTCAGAAACCTTGTGTTTACATTTCATTTATTTCTATTTACTTAAACTAAAGTTATAGTGCGAAAATCAAGAAAATGCTTATTTGGGCCCTTTTTGGCCCCTTATTCCTAAAACGTTAGGACCAAAACTCCAAAAATCAATCCCAACCTTCCTTTATTGGTCATAAACCTTGTGTTAAAATTTCATAGATTTCTATTCACTTTTACCGTTAAGTTAGAGTGCGAAAACTAAAAGTATTCGGACGACGATGCAGACGACGACGACGGCACAGACGACGACGACGGCACAGACGACGACGCCAACGTGATACCAATATACGACCCAAAAAAAAAATTTGCGTTCGTATAATAAAACTAATAAAACCAATGAATGTTTTTAACTTCTATAAGGGGTTAAGAAATTTGTTTTTTGAAACTTCGGTTTTTCCCTATACTTTTACATCTAGTTTTTAACTAGAAGAAAATTTTTTTTTCTCCATCTGTGGTTCTTAGTGTTATCAGAGAACTGTATTATATGTCTCTGGTATTATGTGTTAAAAATAAGGTATTGTGTCACTGATTTATGTTTGTTTTAAATATGATAGTCAGTTGCTCTGTCGTATTTCTTGAATACTATATGTAGACTATGTTTGATCACTTGCCCCAGCCAGTGGTCCCGCGAGAATCGTGTATACGCACTATCTCACGGAAGATACAAACCATGATAGTGGTTTAATTATTCAATTAATTTTGTTGATTGGATACTTCACGGCTCAGCAGTTGTGTAATCAGTGACACATGCCCTCATTATTTTATAAGAATGAAGTAAATTTTTAACAATTTTTTTTTTTTTTTTTTTTGGTAATTCTTTACGAAAATCTTCTCCCCTGTAACTGAGACAAATTTAGCCACAATCATCATAAAGGTATTTAGTTTTAAAAATGTGTCCGATGACCTTGTCTACCAACCAATAATGTTGGACCATTATAGATTGAGAAAATAGTATAATAGTACAACGAAATCAGAGATCTATTTTTTAATCAATTCAGTCTTTTATTATCTTTAATAGTGCTGTGTTTAAAATAAGTTCAGACATAAATGCCGAAAGTAATGAATAAAATTGAAAAAAAAGTGTTTATAAGAGAAATGTTTAACAGCCACTTTTATTTTTATTTAACGATAATACTGATAATTCTCAGAGTCTAGATAATCTTAATTTAATTAGAGAGATCGGTTCATTCCCTCTATTCCCACTTTTTATAAACCTGGTAGGAAAAGGTAAAATTTCATGTGGGAATAGGAGGAAAACATGTGCAAACAAAGGATTATACTCTACAAACATTTTTTAATCAACTGTTAATTAGAACAGGTAGTAAGTTAATTTTGCATCTGTATGAAATCTGTTTTTTTTTTAACAAAATAAATATGAAAGAAATCAACGGTAGATTCAAGCAAGCATAATATAACACAAATTTTACAACAGAACTAAATCACATCACACAAACATTGTAGCACAAACATTAGACAATCAGTTTAAAAGTCTTTTAAAGTTTATAAATCTATTCCACCTGAAGAAAGAACCTTGTATATACTAGTTCACTCTTGGCTGGAAGTAAACTGTGTACGAGTGGATACATTGCTCCATCAACCATTGCGAGAAAAATGTACAGTTGGAAGAATAGGCTCAGACAGGTGTAAAATGTACCATCACCATATATGATATTTGAAGCTAATAAGTGTGATAGATTCTTTTGTGTACTGAAGATTAGCATACGCCCTTCTGTGTTGTCCTCTGTTGGCAGGAATGGATCACCTTTGGTTGTACGTGTCCAAATACCATCTATGTTGATTTGATCAACAGTTTTTGGTAAAACTAGAAGGTTCTTCTTGCGTTTGTTGTACATTGTGTTCTTGCAAGATGGAAAAGTTGGAAAATTCGCTACAAGTTCTTGTATGTCGTCGTTCCAGTCGTCAGTTCTGAGTTTATCTAGTTTTTCCTGATTGCTCATGCTTTGAAGTAAAGTTAACAGTTTTCACCCATTATTTTAAATCTATGATTATTAGTTCAAGTAATTATATTTTTATACGACCGCAAAAATTGAAAATTTAGTAAAAGTAAATAGAAATCTATGAAATTTAAACACAAGGTTTATGACCATAAAAGGAAGGTTGTGATTGATTTTGGGAGTTTTGGTCCCAACAGTTTAGGAATTAGGGGCCAAAAAGGGGCCAAAATAAGCAAGCTTAATTGTTGTGTCCATACTTGCCCCAACTGTTCAGGGTTCGACCTCTGCTGTCGTATAAATCTGCGCCCTGCGGAGCATCTGGTTGGAGTATACTTTTATTCCACATCTTAAGATTATGCTTTGTTATATATTATTTATATTATGATTTTTTAGTACAACAGACATTTTTTTAAGGTCACAGATTCAAAAAATTAAAAATAAATCTAACTCCAATCTATTTATCATAATATTTCTTAATTTTTAAGTATTTCTTTGATGAAAAAAGAAACATATTACAAATACACAGGGTATTATACCTAAACAGTGTACCAAATATGTTATGCTTTAAAAAAAAATACAGGTAAATCTTAGGTGAAATTCTAATTAACCTTGATTGTTATAAAAACAAATTATTTATCAAAACATCTATTGTTATTTGCAAGTGGGAATAGAAGGAATAGTATTTTTAAAAAGTGGGAATAGGAGGAAGACACCGAGAGATCCACAGTTAGCTTCTTCTTATCGTTCGCCTTTACACTTGAATACCAGTCTCCTCAACAAATCTGGTGGTCTTCTGTAGGGAATCCACTGGTCCGTATAGCTTCTCTTCGAGTGATGTTACTGAGTGCCATATCTTATCTCTCAATGCCTGATGGAGATTGCATGACTGTAGGAGGTGTGCTGTATCCTGCTCTGCTTCTCCACAAGGACACATAGGAGATGGAACAACTTTCAACAAATGGAAGTTTTTAACGACCTTGACTGGCTATACAGCCCTTGCACGGTCGGTAACAACTTTCATGACCACAGTTAGCTTTAAAACCAATCCTCACTGAAGCCCTCACTCAGAAAGACATAAAACCAGAAAATTACTAAATAATTAAACATAAACAAATATGAAATTGTTATGAAATAAACAATTTTCGAAACAGGTAGACGTGATGAATTGACACGGCATTGGAATCATCCTAATTACCTTAAAAATATTTAAAAAGTTTGAAATTCTAATCTCGCCAGATCGGTAAAATGACAACTTAATTGGTTTTGTATCTTCTTTTACTTTTTGACAACTGTATTGTTAAAAACCCATGGTAAGTGTCAGATTTAGTATTAAAATATTATGATATGACAAATACATGTGACACCTTGAAACTTGACGGGGACATCTTTATATACCTCATAAAACATGTTTGCTTATCAATTTATCAACGAAAATCGGTAAATCCATATCGATGTAATTAATCCTATAGTCCTTTTAGAATTAGCGTGATGTCATATTTACCGGTGTGTAATTAAATCATTCTTTAAACAAACATACTTTAATTATCAGCATGACACCCAAAACAAATTGTTCTTGAAACACAACAATCATTTAGATGACGATAATTAGCTGAACAGTTATTTCTCATTAATCGTCTTTCTCGCTAGGAGACTACATACATTAAAGCACACACCGACATAACGTTAGATTGTGTTACGGATTTTAATTAGACACACATATATAAGATCATACAAAAGATCATAAAAGGTTAAAGAGACATCCTGTGTAATAAAAGATATTTCCGGATTAAATACTCGAGGGCGATGGATTCACACACAGCTTTGCATAACCTTTCTAAACTTGTGATTGATAATTCTAGTGATTCAAGAGAACAGCCAATGATGTCTGATTTGCCGTATAATCCCGTGTTTGGTATAATTTGTTCTTCTTCGTACGATCGAGTCACTAGAAGCTCTGAACGTCTAGAGGCTTACTTTGACGTATTTAAATCGGATTATCCCGAGGTAGAGAAACTATGTGACCATTACCATAAACTGACCGCTCAAATAGAACTGGACAAGTTATCTGCGGTAATTAATTCTCCAGTGGTTCACCATAGCAGATTGAACAACCATTTCAACCAACAACGTCAGCAACTGATGACGTACTACACAGAGCGCCTGGCTGATATCGAGAAATCAAAGACTGGCGTTATTACTGACAAAGATGTCAACTGGACAGCAGTAGAATTGATGAAAGACTGGTTTGACAAGAACGAACATCGTCCGTATCCAAAGAAAAAGGACATTCAACAGATTTCAATGCTTGGTAATATATCTGTAAAGGACATCAGAACCTGGTTCATGTTTGAAAGAATTCGCCGTTTGTCAGCAGCAAATGAATGATTTCGGAATTAACACTGAAGATGTTAATAAGCAATATACAGTTAAAGCAAAGAATTGATACTCTGACACGTGCATGACAGTGGAAAGAGAAATAAATTGCCAATTTTTAAAGAATTAACAATCTGACACGTGCATGACAATGGAAAGAGAAATAAATTGCCAATTTTAACAAGTGACAATGGAATATAATGTAATTGAAAGAAATGAAATGCCAACTTTTACAAGTGACAATGGAATAGAATGTAATTGAAAGATATTAATTGTCCACTTTTACAATTTACAATGGAGTACTGTATACAGTGATTGAAAGAAATGCATTTTCAAATAAAAAGTGAGAAATCATTATAAACAGGCATGTGCAATGTAAGGACGTATGCTCAATGAGCTTCTATGACAGAAGAGAAAGATTTCCCGCCATGCATCATGCTTTATAGTCAAGTATGGGACATACAGTTGAACTGAGACTACTATGTGTTATAGTAGTCTCAGAGTAAGTAATGAATAATGACGTTAGTCTTTTGAAAAGGTTAGATAGTTTAGGCTACCCAGTCGTTTGTTCACGTGTTAACCAGAGATGTGGATACAACACTGAGCCGGTTGGATAAAATTAACCTTACATAGTGCTTTTGTATTTTTATATCAAGTCTTGTAATTTTAGTGCTTTTATTATTTAGCTATTGAAGTATGATTTTAATCTTAAGAAGTCTGAAGTATTTATGAGTGGAATGAACATTTAGAACTGAAGACAACCCGCTTTTGTTTATTTTACTGTGTAGTTTTATTTACTGTGTTTGTGTGTGTATTTTGCATTTTGTAATATTAAAAGTTTTTTGTGAAACATGAATTATTTATTTATATTGAATCACTGACTAAGGCGGATTTAGGGGGGACGGGCCCCCCTTTTCTAGGAAGCGTGACTGGAGCGCCCCTCCCCCACATTATGCAGTCAGTTGGCCCCCACTTATGAAAATTTCTGAATCCGCCACTGACTGAATAATATCTTTGTATGGGTTTTATATATGGTTTTATTTTGTCATAATTTATGGTGGTTTATTTTACTTTTTTTAAGATGAGTCTATGGAAGGGACATTCTGAATGTAACTGCTTATTGAAAAATGACAAAAGAAACATAAGGAATTGCTATTATTGAGGTTAAAAATAGGGTAGGTGTGGTCATAGGAAACACAAATCTTTTTTAATTTGACCTAAGTCCCGGTTCAATAACATAGCAAACAAGACATTTATGATTACTATTATCATCATCATTATATATACGCTGGGAATAATAACAATATATTATGTCCCGCAGTATATACTCCAATAGAATTGGGGATGGTTTCTAATACATGTTGTACTTCACTGTTTGTGCTTTGACAGCAAATTATTCACAGGCAGACATGGTAATTTTCTGTTTGATCGTTTTCGTTGGTTATTATATAATAAGACATTGTGCTTGCTAGTTACACTTTACAAAGTTCAGATACAGAATTATCTCTTGTAATTTTTCTCATCATATTTCAGAAATAATTGAATGTGTTGACCTTGAAGTGTAAATGTTACATATAGATATAGGAAGATGTGGTATGAGTGCCAATGGGACAACTATCCATCCAAGTCACAATTTTTAAAAGTAAACTGGCCAGTATGTGTCAAGGTACGGGCTTCAACACTGAGTCGTGGCTTACACCGAACAGCAAACTATTTAGACCCATTAATAACTAGTGTAAAAGTTAAACCATTCAAACGGGAAAACCAATTAACGGTCTTATCTAAATAAAATTAGACGAGTATGAACCACATCAACAAACGACTACTCAGTGAACAACAGATTCCTTACTTAAGACAGGTGCAAACAATTGCAACGGGTTTAACGGTTTAATGGTATCAAACCTTCACCCTTATCTGACACAATAGACTGTATACTCATCTAGATGAAAGATCATCAAACGTTTCAAACAAAACTTTTTTCCCCCATCTACCGTTTGATCATCAATGCAGTGACAGTGACACATTTCAAATCTCATTGTGTACAGAACCTTATGTCAATGGTACCCGCTAGACAAACCCGAAAGGTCTTTAAAAGAGAAAGTATCGTTGTCAGATTCGTTTAACATGTTAAACATAGTGTGAACAAGCGGTCAGTATCAGAGTGATCTAGAAGTCTGTCTTTCTTTCGAGCTTAACAGCATTTCCATTCTCAATTTTATTAACAGGTTAGCGTACAAATATCACAAAAGAATTAACTTCTAGTATTTGTAACTGCCCAAAACAAGAACACCAAAGTTTGTCACATGGTACAGTGATTATTTATAGATCAACTGATCTAACAGATCGAGGTATATTAATGCTGAGTTCACACGTAATTCGAATTCGATTCACATTAACTAATTCAAATTAGTTTAATTCGCATTCGAAACGTTTTACGTCCTAACGTCAATTCTAATTCGAATTAGAATTCGCGTCAACTTCGTTTTACTGTCCAAACGACGTTAACTTTTAATTCGTATTAACAAGAACGTATTTCTAATGCGAATTGACTAATTCGAATTAGTTAATTCGAATCAATTCGAATTAAAAAAGAAGAGTGTGTGAACGCGATTAGCGAATTCGATTCGCATTCGATTCGAATTCAATTCGAATTAAATGTCCGTGTGAACGAGGCATTAAATGCTCATATCACGGCACAATATTAGACTTTTCAAAATTTATTCCTTTTTTAAAACTGAAAATTGGAAATACATCGTTTTTACAAGCAGAGGCGAATTTAGATGCCCTCCCCTCTTTTTGGTGAAAATTTCTGTTGAATTTATAGAGAATCATCATTAGAAGCATGGCCGGATTGGGCCATTCTTAAGCAGTCAGTGCCCCCCACTTACGAAAATTTCTTAATCCGCCACGTACTGACAAGTAATCCAAAAGCTCAGATGATAAACACACCCAATAAATAGAAGAATAAAAAACATAAGAAATCCGGAAACTTAGACAAATACAATTTACATAACAACATAAACATTCAAATGTGTTCATAACGCACACAACGGCCTACCAACATCAGTAGTCCAAAAGTTTTGATAATACATTTTTAAAACCAAAATATGAAATCAAAAAGTTTCCTGGATATAATATACTTTTCCAACCAGCGTAAAGTTCGTGGACAAGCTACAGTCTGCTTAAAAATAGCATTTTAGGGGAATTCGTTTTGCATATTTGTAATCCTATACTATATCCTAGTTCGATTATATCAATATTTGTCCAATTTCAAATGCGAAATAATAACTTTTACGTCATATAAATATTAGCAATAGGGAACCGGAGCACGGCGAAAATATCACATAATATGCAGGCTAACGTTACATCTGATAAATTTGAATGGCCAAAATTTCAAAATTGGCTGCGAAATCTCGATTTGAAGCATTGAATTCAGATTCGGCATCACTGAAAAAACGGACGTTTACGGAAAAGATGGAGCAGCGGTCAGTTATCAAATTTCGTGTAGACATCGGAAAAACGCCAACAGAAACGCACTAGTTCTCAAAAACACTCTGAGAAACATAGCAAGACAATGAACCGGCCCACACTTCTTTGAAAACTTGTCTAGAAATTGATTTACTTTGATTCGAATGTCTGAAACATCCTCCGTATAGCCCTGACTTATCGCCAATGGATTTTGCGATATTCATGCATATCAAATATTTTCTCCGTGGACAATGGTTCCATGATTTATCTGAACTTAAATAGGAAGTAATGAACATAATTTTAAAAAAGAAAACAGAACAGTTTGAAAATATTTGATGACTGGGTAAAAAGATGAAAGAAAAGTATTGCTTTGAAAGGAAACTACGTTGTGAAAAGTTAAAATGTTGTCGTCGTCGAACGTCAGAACGTCGGAACTATTTGTTTTGGTGCTCCGGGTGAGAGTTCCTTATGATTTTTGAATTGATGGAAATCCGATTATTCTAGCAGGTACTGAAATAAAATTTTGTACACTTAATCAGTAAATCATGAAATTTGTTACACACTTGTTTTATTTATTTCGGACGTGTAATTAATATTTTATTGAGATTGTCCACAAACTTTACGGACAACCCTTGTAAGCAATTTAAAAGTATGATAGTTCACGTACACGGCCTAACCAACATACGAAATTCCCGCCAACATCAGTTATTATAATAAACGATTTTGAAAATACAAACGTCCACCAACATAAGTTACCTACAAGGCTTGGTGATATAAAAACTCAATCAACTTCAGAAATTAAAAAGTTTTAATAATACATACAGACTATCCACCTGATAATACACAATTGGAATTAGACGTAATTTAAACATTAAAGTATAAATATGCATGAAGTAGACCTAGCTGTGCCATCCTTACATAACAACATATTTATTACTCAGTTTCTATCTAGAGAAAACAAAAGTAAATTGCTGTGCTTATGATCCACGAGGTCTTTTTACATATTTATTTCAAACATGAATCCAAAGTTAAGAAGTAAGCAAGTAAAGCAATAAGGCCCTCATTTGGCCCCAAAATTACTGCAAATTTAAAAGTTATCATAGGGTGGGGCGCCCATATTCGCCGGGGACATAATTTCGCCGTTTTATGATTTCGAGGTGTAAAAAATTCAAAGGATGGCTGAAATGGAAGACAAATACCGGAAAATGATATTATATAACAAATATGATCATTTTTTAAAACTGAGACAAAATTGCGACACCTACTGAAAAGGACCGAAAAACCGACAACGATTTTCGGCCAATTTTCTGAAGAAAAAACACGAATTCAAAGAAGTATTTCTAAGTAATTCTTTGACTGAATGCCGCTAAATTTCAGTTCTTAATACCTTTGAAATGTCTGCTATTCATCTATAATGAAATTGATTTGATCAATGTTGTTAAAAGCTGCGGTTATTTGATTTTAAATAGATGTGTAAAATCGGCGAATATGTGTCCCCCATTGACAAAAAATCAGGAAATTTCAAACACCCTTTGATCTAACTTTTCAGATGATTATATTCAAACAAACACGTTTTCAAGCTTAAGAATATTTTGCATTTGAAGTTATCTTCATATAGAAATATCAGTATACTTCAAAAACATTTAGTCCTGACCATAAACTGTAGAAAACATTAAAAGATGTGGTGAAAATGAGCACCCCACTCTACATATTTTTAAATTACTGTACAATATCTAAGGTACAAGGACTTAGGTATTCAGAAAAAACAAAACAATTTTGGACATTGATTGGTCTTTATGTTTTTCATTGATATTTCTTGACCCTATGCATTTCTAAACATCATGTTCCAATTTGAGAAAGTTGTCAAACATTTTATTTTCTTGGACCAAAAACCAGGCTTTAAATGCCCCTACTCCTTTGAGAAACAAAACTTACCCATTAGTTTCCAGGCTTGCATTTCGGATCAGAACGGATGTGTGGTACAATGTACGAGTTTACACGAAAACAAGTTCTATGCAATGAATGATTTCAAATACTAATATCAAATATTGTAAACTGTAGTAGATATGACACCTGGCTAATTAAAGCGCATATAAAAAAGGGAGAAGGTAGCTAGAATCAAAAATGATACCGTTTTTTATCAACGAAAACCATGATATAAAACAAAAGCCCTAGAAGAATATCGTATCAATATATATTGACCTATATATATATGGAAATAGAAACTACATATACAGTTGCTGCTGTTTGTTGTTTGGACGACTCACAAAGAAACACGTCTAATTTAAAAGGGAAATGGGAAAGTTCACAATGGGAATATTTCTTTTAAGATTAGACTTCAAACTAAATTTAAGGAAAATGTCACCTACGTTTTCTGTTCTTTTTGTTAAGAAGAGGAATGAATTCTTTCAGATTGAGAAGAATAAAACATATACAAAAAAAAAAGATATACGATACCGTGTTCATTATCATGTTCAACATGGCTGAGTATGCAGAGAAGGGATATTTAAATGTATTCAATTCAACACTTATTTTTCTTTCTGGTCAATTTACTATCACTTAAACCGTAAATAAATTTTACGCGGATTTAAAGATTAAATCCCTGAAAGATCGTTAGTATTACTTATTTGAACCAACCCATGTATGTAACTATATTGTCCTGTATTGCTTTACCCCATTGATTAACCACGTTGTCACGTTAAAGCTCCCATCTATCACCCAGTTACTTCAGTTTCACACTCGTCTCGGAGCAGAAACGTATAACTAGTCTAAATAATTTAAACGACGATGGCGGACGAATCGTACTGTAATCCAGTATTCAGTATCGTTTGCTCTTCTTCTTATGACCGAGTAATTCAACATGCCGAACGTCTAGAAGCTCGCTTTATGGAAGTTATATCCATAAACCCCGAGGTGGAACTGCTATCAGAACATTACCACAAAGTGACGGCACAAATAGAAATGGACAAGTTATCTGCGGTAATAAGTTCTCCCGTGAGTCATCATAGCAGATTGAACAACCATTTCAACCAACAACGTCAGCAACTGATCACGTACTACACAGAACGCCTTGCTGATATTGGAAACCGGAAATCATATATTGATCAAAGCAAAGATGTCGGCCTAAACAAAGATGTCAACTGGAAAGCACTGAATATAATGAAGGAATGGTATGATAAACACGAAGACAATCCGTTTCCCACAATACATGACATAGGACATATTTCAGTTCTTGGTAACATTACTGTTAACGACATAGACACTTGGTTCCATTTCGAAAGGATTCGTCGTTCTATTGCCAACAAGTGAACTGTTATTAAAGTAAAAGCGTCATAAATGAATGGATTGACATGCATATTGTCTTGATAGAATTCTTATTTTGAAAATACTGTGTAATTGACAAGAATCCTAATTTAGAGTCTTGGTTTGATTAAAGACAAATATATAGAAAATTTGTCATATATAGTGAAAGATTCAACGTATTTAATTTAGTGCTTTGATTGGCACATAACAGCTAAATGATGTCAACGGGAAAGAACTGAATCTAATGAAGGAATGGTAAAACTATAATTAACACAAAGACCATCCATATAAACAAAATACATGATATAGGACATTTCAATTCTTGATAACATTGCTGTTAACGACATAGACAGTTGATTCCATTTGGAAAGGATTCGTTGTTCTATTGCCAAAAAGTGAACTGACATAAACAATTGAACTATTAATAAAGGGAAAGCGTCACATGTGTGGATTGAGATGAATATTGGTGTCTTGATAGACATTTTATTTTGAAAATGCTATTTAATTGACAAGTATCGTTAAAGTAGTTTTAAGTCTTGGTTTTATTAAAAAAACCATATGTATGGGAATAATGTCATTCATAGTGAAAGCTTCAGCGTGCTTTGTTTCAGTGCTTTTTGTGAGGTTTTATTAATTGACATATCACAGCAATATATATGGTTATTTAGCACATATAGTCACACTAGAAACCATTGGACGTTAATTACCGAAAAATTATTCTGTCGGTCCATCAGCTCCAAATAAAGGTCAGTCGTTGTATTTGATTAAATCACGGAACTTGAAACGTTCATTGAGTTTTTTATTTTCTCATCAACGTTTTTAAATCTATGAAATCATCTAGGCATTGCAAAATAGCTTAAGGATAATAATTACTGAACTTGCACAGGTCTAATGTTATCTGTATGATAAAAAAGATAACAAAAAGTGTTTCTTACTAGTTTATCTTGACTTACATCTAGAAATTGACAATATAGGTCGGTTGAAAACAAAACTTTACGACAAACAAGATGAATTCAGCTTTCCAATTGTGAACTTTTCATTTATATTTGTAGCAACATTCCAGCAGCGTCTGCATACGGAGTATATATCTCCTAATTGATACGATATTCCCGCACTTGTATTTCCTATCAAACTTGTATTTCCTATCATGATTTCCTTGTTAGAGGGTTGCTGCTCACAAGGAAGCTATTAAACCAAGAGTTTCAAATGGTGAAGTTGAAATCATCCCTTCGTAAATTTTACAGACGCCATCAAGATTTGGTTGACCGTTAGTTTAAACATATTGTATTTGCGTAAATGTGCAAAAGGGATGAGACACAAGTTAATCAAACTTATAAAGTCTTCACCGTTATGGAATAACCGTTTCACAGATGATATCGGATATGTTTCTTGGGTCGTAACTACAATCCCTTTCCCTTTTCATGAATGTGATCTATCGAATTAGACTATTTACCTGGTTCGTAAAAACATGAACAACACGTTGGGTGTCACATGTGGAGCAGGATCTGATAACCCTTCCGGAGCGCTTGAGATCACCCCGGTTTTTCGTGAGGTTCGTGTTGCTCAGTATTTATTTTTCTATGTTGTTTCTTGTGTACTATTATGTGTCTGTTTGTCTTTTTCATTTTTAGCCATGGCTTTGTCAGTTTATTTTCGAGCTTGACTGTTGGTCTGGTATCTTTCGCTCCTCTTTCTACCTGTTTGTATTTCGATATTATTTTTAATGATAAAAGTAATGCAAACTCTAAGGAACCCACATTTTGTTTTCTGGAATAACCTTGATCGGTTATGCTCGATGCTAACATTTCATTAAGCCACATCGTGCATTATGTATCCATGACATAAAATTATTATTTGCACAAAGAAAATAAACAAAATTCAAAAAAAAAAACATAAAATAAGCAGCCGAAGAAAAAATGTCTTTCAGAACAGTAAACATTTAAATTGGTTTAAACTCGTCTAGAGAAATACAATCATTTGATTTTGAAAAATTGTCGAATTATTAACTTAAAAATTACAATAAAAATGTTATTCTACCAAAACCCCTGGCTGAAGGCACAGTGGTACGTAATTTATAACTCAGTCATTTTAACAATGCACGAGTTGAATTGAATTGCCAATTTTTAGGGATTATAGCTAAAATTTCTATATCTTATTTCATCCATATACACATATGAGAATTAAGTAATAATGAATAATTCGGAGTCATCTATAGACCAATGACCTTTTAAGCTTCTTTTGATACTGTAAGCATATAATATATATTTAATCTAACCATGACTTGACAGGAATGGATTGTTATGGGATATATTTTTTAAAAGACTGTAAAATATTTACACAAATACAATCACATAAAAACAAAGATAAACACTCAGCCTATACAGACTTATGATCCACTACTGTCATAGTACTGACTTGGTACAGACATTTTTAAGTAGAAAATGGTGGAATGAAACCAGTTTTATGGCGCTAAACCTTTCACTTATATGACAGTCGTAATATCTATGTCACATATGACCATGGGTATGTTCCAATTATCGTAACAACTTTCCAAGGCAGTCCTCTATTCTCTGTGTTTGGCGTATCACCAAATGTTTACTTTTCATCAGTGTCACGACGATCCAACCTTGGAGCAGGAACTTCTTACTAATTGGAGCATCTGGCATCATTCCTAGATTTTAATGGAGGTTTGTGTTCCAAATAGTGTTCTGTAGATTGTTGCTCGTCATTAGGTAGTTTTTCTTTTTTTAGGAAATTATTGTCTCTTCGTCTGCCTCCATCCTATGTTTTTGTTTATACTGCTACCATTCAGACACATACATTTGGTTTCATTTTACATCTGGTGTATCAGGAGCAGTTAGATAGATATACATTTATAGAAAAATCCGCATTTATTTATACTTGATATATAAAACAATAGGGATACATAAGAAAATTTAATTGCATAATAAGTTTGCTTAAAAGACAAAAACAATAAAAGAATAACCTGCTTAACGAAACACGAATGCCTCTCCTGAGGCTTTGTAATTTAAACAAGTTAAAATGGGGCATAACTCTAGAACAGTAAGTGACACACCTCCCAAACCACGACGAACACCTGAATGAAATCAAAACTGGATTAAATCAAAACCAAAATTTACCGTAACAGCAAATCACTTAGTGATTTTCAAAATTCTTCCAAGAGAATACGAAATAAAGAGCCTCAATGTATTTTATAAAAAAAAACTGCTGAAATCATTCATGCAAGAACTGTATATTACGGTATTTTATAACTTGACATGTTTATATATAAAAAAAAATATAATACAATGCGTTTGTGTGGAAATTGAGACAGATGTACATCATTTATTTAAATGTCAGTTCCTATGTATAGATTCCATTTTCTTTAATTCTATTTAAATTATCCCTTTCCGAACCCATTGTATAATCTATATTTATCAGACAGTAACTTGTCAAGTAACCGGGCTGAAGTACGTTCACTATTCACTTTTTACTATCCACTATTCAAAATTCATGAGTAGTGAACTGTGCTTTTTTTTTTGCACTATTCAATATTCAAGTTTATTTATATTGAATAAGTTTATTCAAATTGAATAAGTGAAATAACTGCTTGTAAAAATAAAAAGAAGATGTGGTATGATTGCCAATGAGACAACTATTCACAAGAGACCACAATGACACATAAAACAGCTACAGGTGGCCATACGGCCTTCAACAACGAGCAAAGCTCATATCGCATATATAGTCACTAAATACTAACGACCTTAGTAGTAATGTAATTTTTTTTTTTAACAAAAACATATATATGCAACACAGCAAAAAACGTCAACGAATTACAGGCTCCAGACTTATGACAGGCACATACATATAGAAAGTGACAGAGTTGAGCATGTTAGCTGGATCCCAAAATTCTCCTAACCTGGGACAGTGATGAAACAGTACAAAAATCAGTTGTAAAAGTCTCAACTAATCGGATGGATACAAACAAGAATAGTGCAAAAAAACACAGTTCACTATTCATAAATTTTGAATAGTGAAAAGGGAATAGTGAATAGTGAAAAGGGAATAGTGAAAAGGGAATAGTGAATAGTGAAAAGGGAATAGTGAATAGTGAATGTAATGCAGCCTGGTAACTTGTTAATAACAAACGAAGCAAAATTTGTATTTTCTTGGTATAATTCAATTTAATCAACTTTTCATTTTTTTGGGCTGGCAGCCTGCAAATAATGGATTTCAAAATTGATTCAATCGCATATATATAACTAATATTTTTTTAAAGACTAACCCTAAATTCCAGACCACAATAGTCAATCCAAGAATTTTGACAACCGAATCAATTATAATTTTGACATTATGCTTGTGTTATTTAGGGAACCAGAGGTTGAGTTCAATATCGTAGCAGCTATATATATATATATAGAATTAAGAAGTACTGAAGAAGTAGCTACCTAGCTGCTATCTAGATCTATTTGGTAGCTAGGGTAGCTTCACGTTCAGTAGTAAAAAATGTACGTCGCCCTATGTTGATCTATGTAGCTGATATGATATTTAACGCAACCCTGTATATAGTACAAATGTAGAGGTTTCAAATCTTTGGAAGATATTTTGGGTAGTGGCAGCAATATGTCAGTCGGTGGAGCGTACGGACCTGAATGAAGAGTGTAATTACAAAAACTTGCAAGTACTCTATGAGTTATATACCTCCAATACAAATATTGGCTGTTTTGTTTGTCTACACAAATGTTTGTTTACTTTGTAAAGTTGTAAAATTAACGATTTGTAAGTGTTTAGATTGCAGTACTGGTTGCAGGAAAATTGCATTGTTCATGTTTTGTTCATGTTTACTGATAACAATAACGCACGTGCAAGACATTAGTCCGATATGGGTTGAAGAAGACCAGTACAATTATAAATTCTTTTAATAGCACTAAGCATAATCGACAATTTATGTTAGACATAGTATGCACAAAAATAAGTTGTATAATTTATAAGTTAGCACTATAGCAAAATGATCATGATATTTAAGGTTTTAAAAAGTCAGTTTAAAACCTGTTTGCACATTTCCGGATGACGGCTGATGACTGGCGTATTCTTTCACTTGCAAACCAAACTCTGACGGCTTGCATATTAATGTTGGCAACCTTGGACAGTTTCTTTATCTCTTCCCTTGATGGATAAGGATTGTCGAGATGTTGGTTGAACCAGTCATGTAGTATACTGACGTTTCTAGTGTTGAACGTGGCTTGACATGTTTGAGGTTTTACAAGACTGTTGAGCTTTCTGTCTATTCTGTACATTAGTAGTTGTCGTTGGTGGTTGTAGTACTGATTTATACGACAGTGGTACGGAGGTGACGACTCCATGACTGCAGTAAGTTTCTTCATCTCTATGTCGGCCGTGATGTTGTAATACTCTGTAAATAGTGCATCGATCTCGGTTGGGAAGTTTATCTCGTATGAATGTAATCTGCTCTCTAGAAGTTCTGACTGTCTCTCAGTTCTGTCGTAGGAGGGATCACAGATTATGCTGAAGACTGGATGGTAAGGTTCAGAAGCTGAGACAGGTTGTTTTATGGTCTTTGTGACTGATGGTATTAATTGATTTTGCTGGTAAGTAATAGTATGCTTAACTGGTAAGATGTTTTGAAGTCCTAACATCTCTTCTACTGTAGTATTCCTGCCAATTTCGAATGGCAATGGTGTCGGTCTGGGCAAGTTGAGCCATACGGAATTCATATTTGCCATATTGTTTATACTATAGATTACGGTACTTTGGAACAGAGTGTTTAGAAAAACTGATTAATTGTCTTGGATTGGCGTCACATTTATGCAGAAACCAAACAATACAGACCAAGCTCTAAGAAATGCTATGATTTCATTGGTTATCGGGACTACTTTAATCTCGGTGTATCAAACATTCCATCCGTTGAGTTAGCTTGACCTTAAAACAACTTAATTCAGTTAATTTCTCGATATTTTAATTGATAATTAATGATTAGAATCAATGATTACCAATTGGAAAACATGAAAGGATTTTAAGTGAATTAGTAGGTAATGTTTAATTGATTAATCAGTTTTAAAAATAATGATTGGATAATATAGGCGAATGAGCAGAAAATAAATAAAAAGTCATAACTTGTTTAAATATTGAATTGAATTTAAATCTAAATTAATATGAATTAATATTTTATTGCAGCAGCAAATATAATGCTATAGCAAAATAACATAATTTATTGTATAGCAATATAAAATTTCCCACAGAACGTAACCAAAAGTTAACGTGCAATAAATTCTAATATTGCACCAAACTCCGGACAGTGATCGTTTCCGTTCCGGAACTATTTTCCTTTACTCCATCTAGTGTAGAGTAGTATTCGGGCCCGTATGCGGATCGGAACTGGAACTGCCGGGGAGTTTGATATTGCACTAGTGCAATAAATCTTCAAAATACATGACGTCGTCAACGTTTAAATCTTAGTTTAAACCAATTTTTATTTTCAAATATTATATTGCTATACAATAAAAGGGTTATTGCATGACTATTGGGGAATATTCATGCAATAGTCCTATAATATAATGACAATAATGACAATAAACACACAGAGAACAACACAATAATAATAAGCACAGAACCACAACCGTCATGCAATGAAAATATGTGATCTTCTTTTTTAAAAGAAATTTACACAGTGTTTTTGATAGAATCTTTGGGCTAGTCTGTAAGACCCTGTTCACACTAGCATTTTTGTTTTATCGATCTAAATAAAACCAGTAAGCGTTCACATTATCTTTAATCATATCGATCTCTATCGGTCTAATCTGAACCACTGCGTTCACACTACAATTAAAAACGCAATCGGTCTAACCTTTTTGACCGTAAAACTGTAAACAATGTGTATAAATAGAACTGATTTATCAAATTTATGTGTTGATACACTGATACACACACTTGGAAAAGAAAAATGGATAAACTTATTGTTTCTCTTGAATCACAAGTTAAAACTTTGATACTGGTGTAATTGCAGTTTTCTTTAATTTTGAAAAAAAAATAACTGTAGCAACGAAGTTACAACACGACGCCGGAAATACAAGGGTTCCTGCAATGAAAAAAAATCAACATAATAAAAAAAAGACACAGATTTCGCAAATCTATGCTATGACGAAGACAACATCTTGATAGTTTGTTTTAAAGGTCTTTTAACAGAGAAATGTGGGTTAAACAACTAACCTCTGAGATAGTTTTGCCACTATACATGCGCATACGTTATTTTCGATTCAATCGTACTAGTTTAAACCGATCTATGCGTTCACATTTAAAGTAAGATCGGTTTACTTTAGATCGATTCAAACTAAACTACCTCTTTTGGTGTTTTAGTTTAGACCGATTGAAGATCGATTCAATGCGTTCACATTATAGCCCTTAAACCGATCTAAAGTGAACCGGTCTAGATTAAATCGATAAAAATGTCCTAGTGTGAACGGGGTCTAACAGAAATACCAGCTTTCTATTTATTGGCCATGAACAATAATATTTTAGTAAAAACTGTATCTAAAGGCAGGACATACTAAAACAAAATGGTACTCATTTTCAATACAATTCATATGACAGCACATACATATACGATTTTCTCTGACCAAGCTGGATTTTACGTCGATTGAAAAACAATTAATATCTTATTATAGAATAGTCTCAGAGATCAAAGTGAAAAGCTGATAAAACCATCATTAATATTATAAAAGTAAAATCCAAGGTCTAATGCATTCAACATTTAAGGTATACTTAGTTATAATATATGATTATATACCAAACTTTTATTTTAGTTTTAAAAAATACGAATTTAGAGTTTTAAAACAGTAATAATTTATGGTCAAGTAAAAAAATAATCGACATTAAAAAAAAAAGTTTGGTTGTTATATATATTTAAAGGAAGTAAACTTTCAGTTAAAATTTACAAATCGAGGTCTAAAGATAACTAAAAGCTTCAATATATATGTATGTTCTTAAAATTCTCTTTAAATTTGTTAAATTTCCCACTTGAATAATGATCTTTTATTCAAACTGAAGTAGCGTTTGCTATTTTACGAGGAAAATTACCACTGCAACGAAATACTGGTATCAGCAAAGTTAGGTCTATTCAAATACGAATTTTATAGTAAAGTATAGTTTTATTCTGGCAATTTCAAGCACCTATACAAAAATGCACAAGAAATACCATAATATAACAGAAACAAGTATATTGGGTATCTAGCGATCAATGACACAAAACCAGTAAATGCAGAACAAAAACATCACTAAAAAAGCAACGGAATGTTGCACTTTTATTACTGTCTGTCTTCTTCTCAAAGTCACAGCGAGACCGTCAACACAGAAAACAGAAAAAACTATCACATCACTACAAGTTTCAGACGACCCCTTGTACCGCCTTATTCTCTGCAAAATTGATTTTGATAGACTGTAAAATGCAACACCACCTTTGGTGCTCCTTATTTAGCACACACAATAACTAACTGGACAGTGCAAATGGAAACAATTTCTAAAAAAAAAGAAGATGAGGTGCTATTGCCAACGAGATAACTAATATCCACCGGAGTACATTAGCAACTACAGATCGCAGTACGATAGTTTTTTTTTTGTCAGTCGGTATCTGGATGTCATTCATATGGTCAATTACTAAGTGTCAGTAAACTTGATATCTGTCATACTGACCAATAAAAGGAGTCAGTATACTGTATATCTGTCATATAAGCAATTGCCAGAAGTTTGTATACTAAATATTTGTCATACTGACCATTACTAGGAGTTGGTCATATTGAATGTCTGTTATACTGACTACAATCTAATTGAAAACCGATCTCTCAACATATCAAAAAAAGGGAGCGATGAGAGATCGGTTTTTAATTAGATTTTACTGACTATTACGTGGAAACCTGCAAAACTCGCCAATAGCAGGAGTTGTTAAACTGGATATCTGTCATTTTAAAAGTATGACAGATATCCAGGAGTCGGTTTACTGGATATCTGTCATACTGGACATTACCAACAATTGATATACTGGATATATGTCATACTGATCTTTACTAGAAGTTAATATACTGGATATCTATCTTACTGACCATTACCAGAAGCCGTTTTTCTTGATATCTGTCATATTATCAATTATCA
Organism: Mytilus trossulus; assembly: GCF_036588685.1. Taxonomy (NCBI): domain Eukaryota; kingdom Metazoa; phylum Mollusca; class Bivalvia; order Mytilida; family Mytilidae; genus Mytilus; species Mytilus trossulus. Next base: position 26,873,677 of record NC_086379.1, read on the forward strand.
AAAGTTGCAATATTGGATATCTGTCATACTGACCACTACCAGAAGTCGGTTTACTGAATATCTGTCATTCTGGCCATTACTTTAATTTGTTACTTTAGATATCTGTCTTATTATCAATTACCGAAAGTTGTAATACTGGATATCTGTCATACTCCATTAGACATAGATTACTTTAGCAGGATTTGACAAAACTTTTAGGAATTTTGGTCCTCAATGCTCTTCAACTTCGTACTTTATTTGGCTTTTTTAATATTTTTGGATTCGAGCGTCACTGATGATTCTTTTGTAGACGAAACGCGCGTCTGGCGTATATAAAAAATTTAGTCCTGGTATCTATGATGAGCTTATTTACTACCACTGGGTCGATGCCACTGCTGGTGGAGATTTATTTCCCCGAGGGTATCACCAGCCCAGTAGTCAGCACTTTTTGTGCTGACATGAATTGTCATTGATATGGTTATATTTATAAATTATATGTTTACAAAGTTTAGAATTTTTGAAATACTAAGGCTTTTATACCTCAGGCATAGATTATTTTAGCTGGATTTGGCAAAACTTTTAGGAATTTTGGTCCTCAATGCTCTTCAACTTTGTACTTTATTTGGCTTTTTTAATATTTTTGGATTCGAGCGTCACTGATGATTCTTTTGCAGACGAAACGCGCGTCTGGCGTATATACAAAATTTAGTCCTGGTATATATGATGAGTTTATTTACTTCGAGTCGGCTTACTTGATATCAGTCATACTGACCATTACCAGGAGTTCTTATACTGGACATCAGTCATATTATCAATTATCTAAAGTTATAATACTGGTAAGTGGATATCCGTCAAACTGATTATTACAATGAGTTGTTATACTTGACCAAATACCAGAAGTCGGTTTATTGGATATCTGTCATACTGGCCATTTCTATAAGTTGTTATATTAGATATCTGTCATATTATCAATTATCAAAAGTCGCAATACTGGATATCCGTCATACCATGGAAGTAGTATATTGACAATATAATACTTCCATGGTCATACAAAATTACAAGGAGTTATTATACTTGATATTGGTCATACTTACAAGTTGTTATACTGGATATCTGTCATATTGTCAATAAAAGGAGCCAATATACTTCATATGACGTACTGAACATTAAAAAAAGGGGAAGTATAGCTGTCAATTACCAAGTGTCGATATACTGGATATCTGCCATGCTGATAATTAATCGGAGTCGTTTTACTGTATATCTGTCCCTATGGCAATGCAATGTATTGAAATTTGGAATTTTGAAATATGATGAAGTCCTAGGCGGGTTGAAGAAAACTCTAAGTTAAATGTAGGTCACTGTGCTATATTTCAAGAAAGTGTGTGCTGAAAATGATTATTAAATTTTGTAAAAAAGAAAAGCCGCGTTTTAATTGTTTTAAGAGTAGTAAGAAGACCTATAATTCTTCGTCACGCATTATCAAAATTTCATTTTTTTGTACCGTGATAAGTTAAAATAAGAAATTAAAAACACAGTATTGTCCCTGCTAATCTGAGGAGAGTAGGTTTCAGCTCGAGAGATCCCAGTGAAGACATTTTATTTCGATTAAAAAATGTAAGGTACACAGTTTATAAAATGAAACAAAAATTAAGAATCTGATGCTCGTCATGGCGTATACTCAATCCTCATATTAAGCTCTCCAATCTTATTAGAGTGTAAACATTGCTTTCTAACAGATCTAATTAGAGTTTAAACCTTGCTTTCTAACAGATCTAATAAGAATTTAAACCTTGCTTTCTAACAGATCTGTTTACCTGACCGGCAATTTTCTTTATTTAATAAGAAAATCTACAGTTCCATTATATTCATGTTGTCTGCTTGAAGTCCCCACACGAAAAGAAAGAAATAAGCGTTCTAGCTTTCTACACACAAACCAACCTTGGCGCCATGAAATTGCAGATAATGATTAAAGTGGCGTTAAAGACTAACAACAAATACATCAATCATTGTATATCTTAGACGTTTCCCACACAGATTATAGTTTTGCTAATGACGAATTTATTTTATTTGAAATTGAACTTGATAATAGCAATTTTTCCGCATCGTGTAATGATGAATTCGGATAATACTAAACTATTTGCCGCTGGACATGAAATAGTTTAACCTTTAATCATTTTGAATAACAAGATGACTAGATGAATTTTAAAGCACAGATTTAGGCAGTTATTTTTACGGAAATCAATGGGTTGTAGCGACCTCGTGTGGAATATTGTGGTTTTACACTAGTAATTTTTGGGTCCTAAATAGATTGTTGTTAGGTGTGAGCCTATGCTCCGTGTTGTAGACCATACTTTGACCAATAATGGTTTTCTTTTGTAACTGTGACTTGGACGAAGGTTATCTCATTGGCAGTCATACCACATCTTCCTATATCTATGGGCTTCTTTTTAGTGCGCATGTTGTAAATTCATATGCAAGAAAAAAGTGTAGTTGATATTCTGGACCACAAGAGACTAAATATGTTATCAATAAACTAAGAAAAAAGAAAAAAAGTTCAAATATGCTTTATTATTAGCACTAAACATTGTCGATAACACATATTTAAACATAATTAAAACAAATGTATGTATATCATTGTTACAGAAGTTCTCTTGTTTGATAAATTAGCATACTAGTATATGAGTCAATATGTATTGTCAGTTTAAAACTTATTTTCACTTTTCCGGTTGACTAATGAAGACTGGCGTTTTCTTTCACATGCAAACCAAACTTTGACATCTTGCATTTTAATGGCGGAGATCTTTGACAGTTTCTTAATCTGTTCCCTTGTTGGATAAGGATGTTGACGATGTTTGTTGAACCAGTCTTGCAGTACCATGACGTTTTTTGTATTGAGTGTGGATTGACAAGTTGGGGGATAAACCAGACTGTTGAGCTTTCTGTCTATTCTATACATTAGTAGTTGTCGTTGATGGTTGTAGTACTGATTTATACGACAATGGTACTGTGGTGACGACTCCATGACTGCAGTAAGTTTCTTCATCTCTATGTCGGCAGTAATGTTGTAATATTCTGTAAATAGTGCATCGATCCCTGTTGGGAAGTTTATCTCGTATGAATGTAGTCTGCTCTCTAGAAGTTCTGACTTTCTCTCAGTACTGTCGTAGGAGGGATCACAGATAATGCTGAAGACTGGATGGTAAGGTTCAGAAGCTGGAACGGGTTGTTTGACGGTCTCTGTGACATATGCTGTCGGTTGAGTTTGCTGTTTGGTAGTCTGCCTTCCCAGTATCTGTTCTATTGTTGTATTCCTTTTTATCTCGAATGGGAGTGGTGTCGGTTCGGGTAAGTTTAGCCATACAGCATTCATGTCTGCCATCTTGTTTAAAAGTGTATGATATATACTGAAGCAACCGATTTAGAGAATCTGATAATTCGACAGAGATCGTCGTCATTTTAATGCAAAAGACGAACAATACAGACCCATGCTCAGAGAAATGCTATTATTTCATTGGTTATCGGGACAACTTTAATCTCGGTGTATCAAACATTTCGTCCGTTGAGTTAGCTTGAACTTAAAACAACTTAATTCAGTTATTTACTCGATTTTGTAATTGATAATTGACGATTAAAAACATTGATTACCAATTAGAAAACATCAAACAAATTTATGTGAAATAGTTGGTAGTGTTGATTGGTTAATTAGTTTTTAATAAATTGATAGAACAATAGAAAATAAATTGAAATTCATTATTTCATTTTTTTTAGTTATTGAATTTAAATTTAGAAGAAAGTGAGAGCTTAATCATCATTATGTCGTTTCCAGATACTTCGAAGGGGGAAATTATTAACATAGCAATGCAATATTATAGCTATGTTGAGATTACTATCATGAGGGAATAACATAACATTTTGAGGGAACGTTAAAGTAACTTTAGGGAACAGCATAGCTACCTTGTGGACACGACCTAACATAGCATCTTGAGAGAACGAGATAACCATCTTGTGTAAAGGAAATATCATCTTGAGGAAACAAGATAACTATCTTCAGGAAACGAAAAAATGTCTTAAGGGAACGACAAAGCATCTTGCAAGAACGACATACTAACTTGAGGGACCGACATAGTACTTTGAGGGAACGACAAAGTTTCTTGAGGGAACGAAATAACTATCTTGTGACAACGACATAGCATCTTGAGGGAACGATATAACCATCTTGTGGGTATGACAAAGCATCTTGAGGGAACGAGATATCTATCTTGTGGGAACGACATAGTTTAGTCTTAGATTTATGATTGTTTTATTAGTGATTAGTGGCTTTTAATTAGCTGTTAGATAACTGCGAGTTCTCTCAGATCAGTTCATTGTGTCTTTTTGTGTCGGGATGTATAAGTACCCGGTCACGTCCACTTGTATTTTTTTCCATCTGATAAGCTAAGCCTTTTTCAACTGATTTTTATAGTTCGTATATGTTATTCTGTTATACCACTGTCCCAGGTTAGGGGAGGGTTGGGATCCCGCTATCATGTTTAACCCCGCCACAGTATTTATGTATGTGTGTCTGTCTCAAGTCAGGAGCCTGTGGTGTCGTTGTTTATGTGTTACATATTTGTTTTTTGTTCATTTTTTTTTATATAAATAAGGCCGTTAGTTTTCTCGTTTGAATTGTTTTACATTGTCTTATCGGGGTCTTTCATAGCTGACTATGCGGTATCGGCTTTGCTCATTGTTGAAGGCCGTACGGTGACCTACAGTTGTTAACGGTCTGTTGTGGACAGTTTTCTCATTGGCAATCATACCACATCTTCTTTTTTATATAGCATCTTGAGGAAACAACATAGTATCTTGAAGGAACACAATATTTTTCTTTTGTTCATTACTAGGATTAAGTAGTTAATATATTTGTCATATTATTCATAACTATTATATTTGATAATACTGTTCGAAGCATACGTCTATAGTTAATAGTAGCCATAATTCTAGCCACAATTCCTTTCCTTATCATTTTTCTTTTTTGTTTTAGTCTGACATTTGGAGTTGTTTCATTAGATGTGTAAGAGCTTTGGATTTTGCCATTTCATAAAGGACTTTCCGTTTTAAATTTCCTTTGGGGTTCGTTATTTTTGTTATTTTACTTTTTACTAGGCGAAGAATCCCAGTATTAATATTTCAAATAAATATTTTCTTTACATCCAATGTGTATAGTTGTTGTCTCCCATTTCATAATTCCTAAACTGATCTTAAATATTTCTTTATCAGCCAATGTTTTGATTTGTTTTGTTTGATATTACTTCCATGTTTTGATATATACTGGCCATAGAGCCCTCGCACTGTTGGTCTTTATCGATCTGTACATATGTGAGTCGACCCGGTTGTTATCATGGTTTGAACAACTGAAACAAAAGGTAGATGACACTAATAGTGATGCAAATAAGACGACGAAACACAGTCACCGCTATGGCAAAAGTTTGCAAAAATTACTTAATATTGGAGAGAAAAAACCGGTGTGGAACAAGTTGCAAGTTTTTTCTTCACCCATCTTGTTGCTAATTCATATAAAAAAAACCAACAACTTTTCTTTAATTCAGTCTGGAATTTTTGAATCGCTGTTCATGATAATTGGCTTTGGTATCGTATACGACTTCTTTTCAAAACAGTTTCGGGTTTCCAAATTTGGACGTTTAATGGAAACACTGAAACATTATCGTTTTCCTTCGGTTAATTGACCGCGCTGAAGTACGTCCATTATTCATAGTTCATTATTCATTATTCAATATTAAAAAATGAATAATGAATAATGAAATAGATTATCATGTTTCATCATTCAAACTGAAGCGGTGAATAGTGAAATATGACTATAAAAATTTGACTGTGACACTATAGCTATATTTAGATTCGCAATGACCATAAGAGGGTTTACGGAGGACCTAAATGCCACAACATGCGTAAAAATGAAGAAATATAAAAAAAGAGATGTGGTATGATTGCCAATGAGACAACTATCTACAAAAGACCAAAATGACACAGACATTAACAACTATAGGTCACCATACGGCCTTCAACAATGAGCAAAGGCTTTAAGCCCATACCGCGTAGTCAGCTATAAAAGGCCCCGATAAGACAATGTCAAACAATTCAAACGAGAAAAATAACGGCCTTATCTATTTAAAAAAAATGAACGAAAAACAAATATGTAACACATAAACAAACGACAACCAATAAATTACAGGCTCCTGAATTGGGACAGGCACATACATAAATAATGTGGCGGGGTTAAACATGTTAGCCATTTTGAATAATGAAATGGATATTTTGAATAATGGATTGGACTGGCAGTACCCTTCAGCCCCTAATTTCAAATATATCATACCTCGCTCGAAAGCTTATTAAGAGGGGAACAAAAGGTATATAGTCAATATGTTCCGCAACGGATATTACAGGAGTAACCAAGGACTTAAATATCGAATTACGCGTGAACATTGAGAAATAGCCAATTTTGAATAATGAAATATAAGTGAATGGATTATTGGCTTTGGTATCGTATACGACTTTTTTAAAAACAGTTTCGGGTTTTCAAATTTGGACGTTTAAATGGAAACACTGAAACATTCTCGTTTTCCTTAATTATTGTTCAGAAATACTTTTGTGTGGTTGAGGTCTCATTCATGCTTAGTTTACTTATATTCATACACGAAAGGCTTCCAAAGCGTCACAATGAAAGGAAGCTATGCAAACGATACCGAAGGGAAACTCACAAGTCGAACTGACAACGTCATGACAAAACAAACCAGATGCTCCGCAGGGCGCAGCTTTATACGACCGCAGAGGTTGAACTCTGAACGGTTGGGGCAAGTATGGACACAACATTCAAGCTGGATTCAGCTCTCAATTTGGATTGTGATTAAATAGTTGACACAGCATAGGTTTTTGACACAGAATGAATGTGGTCTAATGAACTTATTTTTTTTTGCCTTTGAGCAATTCACTATGCTGTTGAATATTAATCCTCTCAAACAAATGTTTGAAGAAATTTTATTTTTATTTATGAAATCTGAAATGAGAAAAATTGACCCCCCCCCCCCCCCCAATTTTTGTTTCACATCCCACTTTTCCTTGTTCCAAAACTGATCTCAATTCAAATTTCTACTGGAGTTTGCAACAATAACTGCTCATTTAAATACATCATAAAATATCAAAATGTAAAAAAAGTGCTTGTCATCACTGAATGGTAAAGATTGTATTAATTTATCAGTTGGTAGTAAAAGTAAAAATACATTGTATATTGTATAAAACAATGATTTAAGTTGATTCAACTACTATTCTGGACAAAGAAAGATAACTCCAATTGAAAATTTCTTGCTATTGCGCAATATTGTGCAATTGAAAATACTTGCTTTTGCACAATACTGTGCAATTGAAGATTTCTTGCTATTAAACAATACTGTGCAATTGAAAATGTCTTGCTATTGCACAATACTGTACAATTGAAGATTTCTTGCTATTGCTGAATACTGTGCAATTGAAAATTTCTTGCTATTGCACAATACTTAATGTAATAATTTTGAATCCTGATTCGGACCAACTTTAAAACTGGGCCCATAATCAAAAAGCTAAGTGCATGTTTAGATTCAGCATATAAAAAAAGCCCAAGAATTTAATTTTTGTTAAAATCAAACTTAGTTTAATTTTGGACCTTAATGTAGACCAATTTGAAAACGGGACCAAAAATTAAGAATCTACATACACAGTTAGATTTGGAATATCAAAGAACCCCAATTATTCAATTTTTGATGAAATCATCCAAAGTTAAATTTTAGACCCCGATTTGGACCAACTTGAAAACTGGGTCAATAATAAAAAATCTAAGTACATTTTTAGATTCAGCATATCAAAGAACCCTAAGGATTCAATTTTTGTTAAAATCAAACTAAGTGTAATTTTGGACCCTTTGGACCTTATTGTAGACCAATTTGAAAACGGGACCAAAAATTAAGAATCTACATACACAGTTAGATTCAATTTTTGATGAAATCAAACAAAGTTTAGTTTTGGACCCTTTATGCCCTTATCTGTTGCGACCAAAACTCGAAAAATCAATCCCAACCTTCCTTTTATGGTCATAAACCTTGTGTTTAAATTTCATAGATTTCTGTTTAATTATACTAATGTAATGGTGCGAAAACCAAGAAAAATGCTAATTTAGGCCCCTAATTCCTAGACTGTTGGAATCTCAACTCCCAAAATCAATCCCAACCTTCCTTTTGTGTTCATAAACCCTGTGTTTAAATTTCATTGATTTCTATTCACTTTTTCTAAAGTTATTGTGCAAAAACCAAGAATAATGCTTATTTGGACCCTTTTTTGGCCCCTAATTCTTAAACAGTTAGAACCAAAACTCCAAAAAGCAATCCCAACCTGCCTTTTGTGGTCATAAACCTTGTGTCAAAATTTCATAAATTTCTATATACTTAAACTAAAGTTATAGTGCGAAAACCAAGAATATGCTTATTTTTGGGCCCTTTTTGTCCCCTAATTCCTAAACTGTTGGAACCAAAACTTACAAAATTAATCCCAACCTTTCTTTTATGGTCATTAACCTTGTGTTTAAATTTCATAGATTTCTATTTACTTAAACTAAAGATATAGTGCGAAAACCCAAAAGTATGCGGACGACGACGACGACGCCAACGTGATACCAATATACGACCAAAAAATTATTTTTTTTGCGGTCGCATAAAAATAATAAGAAAAAAAAAACCCAAAAGACAACAACAAAATACTAAACACAACACAGAACATTAAAGGGAGCAACAAGGTACTTTTAAACATGTGGCAACTGTTGTGTTGATCATAGCAATTCGACATGGACTCAATGCTTTATTTTTATGAAAAAAATGGATATATAATAACCACTTTACATCCAGTATGTGTCTGTTTCAAGCCAGGAGCCTGTTATTCAGAAGTTGTCGTGTGTTGCTGTATACCATATTTATTTTTCCTTCATTGATTTGTACATAAATCAGGCCAGAAGTTTTCGCAATTGAATTGTTTTAAATTTGTCATTTTTGGGACTTTTATAGCTTACTATGCAGTATGTTTTTTGCTCATTGTTGAAGGAGACCTAGATTTGTGAAATTTATTTGTCATTTGGTCTCTTGTTGAGAGGGAGTTGTCTCATAGTCTCTACATCTTCTTATTTTTATATTTAGGCCCGGATAATCTTAAACTTCGAAGTGGTCTTTGAACCATAATTATTGAAGTACTATCAATCCATTAGCATGTTTATATGCTAATGCAACTTGATGAACTGGGTAATGAGTGTGTAACATTTTAACGTTGTGCTTCCGTTGTGTCGTTTGTTTTCTCTTACATTTGAGTGTGAATTCACATTACGATAAGACGTGTCACGGTACTTTTCTATCCCATATTCAGGTATTTGGTTTTGGTGTTATATTTATTATTCTCATCGGATTTTGTCTAATGCTTAGTCCGTTTCTGTGTGTGTGTAACATTTTAATGTTGTTTCGTTGTTCTCTTTTTATATTTAATGCGTTTCCCTCGGTTTAGTTTGTTACCCCAATTTTGTTTTTTGTCCATAGATTTACGAGTTTTGAACAGCGTTATACTACTGTTGCCTTTATTTAATGATAGATTTCAAACAAACAGAACTAGAAACTTGAGTCAAGCTATTTAGTAAAATGGTTTGTTCTACATGTAACTACTGAATTTAAAACAGAATTACTTTTGCTCATAATACAAAGGAATAACTGCACAAAATAACTGTCAAATTTATTTAAGAACTTGTTTTAAACAAGGGCTACACTCATAATATAACAGATTTTCATACTTTCACACATATGTGTACATAACTTATAGACTAATGTAACTTGCAACTTTTGCTATTAAGTTTAATTTCTAAAAAATGAAATTACAAAACATTCCTAAATTTCTAGTCTATAGACCTACGGTACCTATTGATACACCGTTATAATCCGAAACTATAGGTACCCGGCTGTAGACTAGAACTTGTGAGGGATTAATCATATTTATCAAAACAGCCAGTGCTTAGCCATTTTGTTGTCACTTGAATTCGTGTTATAGTGAAATATTTTGATGAAAAACATGATAAAGCTATATGTTTAGTTTCTGATTTGATCTGCCTCGATGTAACAATAAATTGCCTTTTTAATTGGATATAATATTCAACACATCAATTTTGTTTTCTTGGTTCAAATCTAAGCTCCTAAAATCTTTTAAGTAATCTATAACACAATCAATCTAAAACAATGAAAAATTATAAAAGAAAAATCATTTTGTGGGAAATTTGTCATAGAGTCATCTTATTAACAACTCGCCATATCATCTATTTGATGGTTGTTATATATTTTTAGCAGCTTTTCAACTTCATTAATGAATTAATCATGTACAAGTGTTTATTTTGACAGAATTGTCAAAACTTATGATAATTGCACTCAGTAATAACATAATGTATCAAAAGAATACACAGATAAGATACAAGGATTCGTTCTGATGGCTCAAACCCAAATTAGGTTTCTATGTAAACCAATATCATTGCTGCAATGCGGTTACGAGATATCGCGAGATTACCTGTGACATAACCCACAATGCAACACAAAGATCGTCTGCTTGGCAAGACAGCAGATAAGAAACAATCTTCGATAAGAGAGAGGTAGCTGGAAGCTAATGATGAAGATCAGAGGGAATGCTTAAGTTTCCATGGTAACATAACAAAAAAGAAAAAAAAACAAAAATCAGTCAGAACAATTTGTCGATATATACACAAGTGCTATTATATAAACTAGTCTGTTATAAAAGTCACTCACACAGTCTCTCAGAATATCACAAACTGATAACTGCTTAAATTATCCGGAAAACATTCGTTCGGAAACTGGTTAGAAAACCGATTATATTTAAAAATCAAAAAATAGGAATATGAGTTTTCTTTCACAAGTCGCTTCCTGGTAGTCCATCAGTTGTCGTTTGGTAATTATAATTATAATCCATTCTCTTTTGATTACGACCTGGATATGTACCATAATTATTATTTTCAGTCGTCACACGTTTAACGGATTTTTGAGTTTTTCTTGAAGTACTGGTTTGTTGCGGTCCAGTATTCCAAGCACGTATTTTTCTATTGTAATTATCCGTTTTCGTAGGCAATGGAGGCGGTGGTGGTGGTGGTTCTTGTCTAGAAGTCCGTTGCGGGTAACTCTCTTCCTGCGTATACGTCTGGGTTTCTGTACCTGAAAATGAAACAAAATTGTTCTCATCAATAAAATACTAGTAATGATGATTAATTGTCGTTTGATAAATGTTCAGTGCAAATATTTCATGCATATTAAGGACAAGAAGAAAAAAAAAATAATCGAATAAACCATTTCTGAAAAGTGAGCCGACCTCGATAAAAGGCGGTAAAAATAGAGTTCAATTTTAAAAGATAAAGGTATGTTGGCTAGGAACATATATTTTGCCTTTCATTAAACTACATACGAGTTTTTCAAAATTGCCTCGCAAACAATGTTTCCCATGTAGAGACAGTCGCAACCACAGCACTGTTTGTTCTATGGAGGAGAAAAAAATCACTGCAGAAAGGTTTTTGATAAGAAAATTCAATACGTTGGCACCAAATGGGCCAATGAAAAGATTTAGTTCAAAGAGCGCTCTGCAAACAACCGTAGCTTAAATTTGTTTACATAAATACACAGCATTTGTTGGAAATATTAAATTTGCGTAAACATCGAAATTTTAGAATCATACAAGTGTGGTTCGGATTGAAAACAAAGTTAGTTATCATGATGACTTGGATACCTCATACTAGTAACACATCTCCTATAGAAGGATAACACTATTATACATACATGTATATTCAACTTTTTAAACAAAAAACAGGACTTGCCTTTCTAAGCATGCCTATGTTTTATCATTAAACATGCAAGGTCTATATCAAAATGAATGTCTTGAGTGTTATATAAATTCAACAAAAATGTGTATGTTTACTTTTTCAAATTGTGACTTGACTGGAGAGTGGTCTCATTGGCAATCACATATCACATGTACATATTCCTATGTCTAGTATACAAATAACATTTATACATAGAAAATGTTTTTATCAACAGTCGCATTTTTATGAGGGTAAGCAATTTAATTCTGCAAGTTTGAATATGACTGCCATAATTCTGCTATTTAAAGACACAAAACTAGAGCAGAACATATAAACCATGCCAATTTGTAACGAAATCTCAAAATAGCTGTGTTGGATAGAAATCGACCTTGTGCAAGTGCACGTATACATGTATACATATATGAGACATATTATATAATTACATAAACTATCAAGTTGTTTATCTATAAGAAGAAACGTCATGGAATTTAAGAATAGCACTGGTCAGTAAATATTAAAATTGAGAATGGAAATGGGGAATGTGTAAAAGAGGCAACAACGCGACCATAAAAAAAAACAACAGCAGAAGGTCACCAGCAGGTCTTTAATGTAGCGAGAAATTCCCTCACCGGGAGGCGTCCTTCAGCTGGCTCCTCAACATATATAAAATTGAGAATGGAAATGGGGAATGTGTCAAAGAGACAACAACCCGACCAAATAAAAAAACAACAGCAGAAGGTCACCAACAGGTCTTCAATGTAGCGAGAAATTCCCGCACCGGGAGGCGTCCTTGAGCTGGCTCCTCAACATATATATATACTAGTTCAGTGATACTATTACTTTACTACATGCCACTTCCTAATACAAACCTATTGTCTCATTGGCACTCACACCACATCTTCCTATATGATCTATTAATTGAGTTCTTAAACTCTACTACATACCAAGCATTACTTTATTTTTCGATAATGCCCGAGTCAACAAAATGATGTCAGTTACCCTTCATGGACCGAATTATATCTTCTGAAGTTTCTATAACGTCCATTACACGTGTCGGAGAAGGCTTATTAAGGAAAATAATAGGGGCAGAAAACAGAACTATATTTTTATGTCATAAAATTGATAATCGGGTAGATGTCAGCATTACTAAAACTTCAAACGATGATTACCAAATTGTATCATGGGCTCGATTAGTTTTAAAATGTATGACTACTATAAATGCACAAACTTATAGCCATACATTGTGCTTATACTCAATATCATCAGACAAAGTTAACCTAGGACGGCCTGAACCCTGCAAATTATCTCAGATGGATTTGTAACTTTTATTATTCGAGCGTCACTGACAAGTCTTTTGAAAACGAATCTTGTATTTGGCGTACACAATTGTTAATATCTATGATGAGTTATTTGAATGTATAGGTTCTATGTCTAACAGCGCCATTGCCATTTATATCTAAGGATATAAACCCGATTTTGACAACACCCAGGGGTTACTATAGTGTCTGATTCGCTCACCTGTCAATTTGTTGTAGTTTTTTGTTTCTGCCTATCGAAATAGTGGTAAAACACAATTTATGCAAGGGCCATAACATCTACTAGAATCATCAAATAGTTTCCGTCATTTTTGCATATTTATACCTTGTTTAGCTGATCGTTTTTTTTGCTTTCGAATGGTTTTGAATTATGATTTCCTATAGTTTTCCAGATATTTTTCTTGAAACTTTTACCATGTTTTTTTTTCTTTCCCGCATAAAAAGCCCAAAATGGATAACATCGTCTTTATTTGCTCTTTAGTCGGGTTGTTGGATTTTTGACATATTCCCCATTTCCATTCGCAATTTTATTCAAGGGGTATGACTCCTATAAGAGGAAGATTGACGATTTTATCTAGGCTAAAACCTAAAACATTTTTCAACTAGTTATTATTTTACTTAATATTTTCCCTATTTAAAAGTTCTCTTTATCTAATAAAGTTTCTGCAAAACACGTGGATATAGAAATCGCTTTTATAAAGGCCAGTATCTCTTATAAGGCATATAGATCATTTTAATCCCCTTACTACTTTTAAAAGTTTGTTTTAAAGATATAAGCCAATACTTCAATTTACTCTTATTTTATTTGTTTTAAGTATAGCCCTGTTTGATTAATTTTGATAACATAAGGATTAATAGTTTCAGAAGAGAACATAAAAAAAAACCAAAGATTTACGACGACGACGAAAGAACGGTCAAGACGTCGACTAACGCCAAGTAAACTCACATAGCCAGTTATGCCGGGTGACTCAAACAATCTAAGTACATGAAGACCACGATATTACATTCATTGGCTTAGGTAACGTTAATGGCCGGTCTACAAATTACCTGCGTACTATACACGGCCGAATACGGTAAATTGAAATTCCTCTTACCTGATATAGTATTAATTCATACGATTGCTTTCATTTATCAATATATAACACGTCAAAATTCATAATATATAAAAAAAAAGTATGATATAATTTTAGTGCATACGACACATGTACGTGTTTCTGTAATAACCTTCTCCAGGTACGAATGAAAACCAAAAGAGCATAAACAGAACGGCTGAAGGTCAATTTTGCCCGGATGGAGTTGCAGCGTAATTCCTTATCGCAATTACTTATTTGTATGCACATTTACAGACAGAATTTATCGTTCTAATCGTATCAAAGCTATAAACACTGGCTTCGGGTTGTAGTTTCCTCACGAACTTAAAGTTCACCAGGAGGATATTGAGATATAGTGGGAGTGTAATCGTATGCTATGATGTACGTGCGTATGCACTTCTTGGGTATCTTTTATCACGAACACGAGACCAAATGTAAAAATGAAACATTGTGAGCATTTAGAAACAAAAAGAGACGAATTAATCCTGACAAAGTTGGGGAATAGATGGAGCCAAATTTCAGCGTTTTTTTTTGTTTCAAATAAAGAATTCTAATTTAAAACTGGTTAACAATTCATGAAATCTGTATATAAAAAAATCAATGAAGTATACTTATAATTGATAAATATACTTTATTAATTTACGTTTTTTGATAGAGTTAAGTCTGCCAATTGATATTTTATCGTGTGTTTTTCTATGTTGTGATATTATGCTATTGTTTCAGAAAAAGGAAGAAGGTTTGGATCCATTTAAACGTTTAATCCCGCTGCGAATGTTTGCACCTGTCCTAAGTCAGGAATGTAATATATTATATATACGTGTTTCTCGTTTTATATATAGATTAGACCGCTGGTTTTCCCGTTTGAATGGTTTTACACTAGTAATTTTGGGGCCCTTTATAGCTTATTGTTCGGTGTGAGCCAAGGCTCCGTGTTGAAGGCCGTACATTGACCTGTAATGGTTTACTTATTTTTAAATTGTTATTTGGATGGAGAGTTGTCTCATTGGCACTTACACCACATCTTCCTATATCTATAATAACAATTTTCAACATGATACATACACTAGTAATCGCATAGTCTAAATCAGAATCTTTAATCATTTGTTCATCTGAAAGATAACATATTGCTTTAACAATAGAATTGGTACTTGTTTTCATCACTCCCTCCGTTTGTATTCAATATTAGCCAAAATTTGTCAAAATTGCAGTTTTTAGCTTGTTTAAAGAATTTATAAATTGGTCATACATTTAAATGTTAGCCTAACATTTTTTGACATCCCAATGTGCGCCTACTACATGTGTTATTGTTGTATGATTATTTCTATAAAATAATTACATCAGAACGAAATATACCAGAGGGATAGTCAAACTCATAGATTGAAAATAAATTGACATCGCCATGGCTAAAAAGACAACGACAAACAGACAAATAATAGTACAGAAGACACAACATATGAAACTAAAGAATAAGCAACACAAACCATCAAAAACTGGGGGATGATCTCGGGTGCTTCGGTAGGGTAAGCAGATTCGCTACACATGTGGCACCCGTCGTGTTGCTTATGTAATTACAAATCCGGTAAATAGTCTAACTCGGTAGGAGGTAGGTTAAATATATTTTTTCATATTTAAAATATAAGAAAAGTGATGGATTATCGGTGTCTCAGATGCAATCCCGACCAACAATTAATAGATTGAAGTCTTCTCTTATTGATAAAATATAATTATCTGTAAAGAAGTATGTATACGTCTTTATGTACATGTTTTCGTTTTGGTTAGGCGAGGGAATGAGGCGAGGATTTTAGCATGCGTTCGGATTTTGCTTGGGTTCATCAAGGCTATTTAAATATATTATACATATATTTAATCTAGAGTTCTAAGTAGTAAAGGAATTAACACACAAAAATGTCATATCCGATTCGTTTTCATGTTTTGTTCAAACAATGTTCTTAAAGCTGTCTAACCTCAACCTAAACCTAACTGACACCTCACAGTGATATTGTTTTCCTTAAATTACCGGAGAAAAAAGGCTTTTGTCCCCTGGAGAAGAATCCCAATTCGAAATGGCTTAAAATTATTCCGAAAAAAGACAACTTTTTTCCCAAACAGTGCAGTCTCGGTAGTAATTATGCATGGTTACAACCTGAAAATCACTCATTTATACATTTTTCATGCCTAAAATGACTATATGTGCAGATTTAGAGGGTCTATTTATGTATAATCACTGAAAATAAGGGGTCATATTTCAAATGAGTGTTAACTTCTTGAAATGGGGTTTGCAAACTGAAGTTCCAGTCAAATTCATGGTCTATAATAATTCCTTAGTGGTGAATAATACAGGGGCATCATTAAAAATTAATGTAATTGTTTTATACTGAATTGATATAAGCAAGAATCAACAAACTGATTGAAGCAATATTCAATTATTAAAGAATTAAAAAATTCAATACACAAAATAGTGTAAAGAAAGATTCCCCCAAGAGCATGTGATTAAAAATAGACTATTTTTGGAAAAAAAAGCCTTTTTGTCTCGCTTACAAGTACGGTAATGTATACAATCTACATCTACAAATCTAATTTACCCTATTCACATATTTTTTTTAACAAGGAAAATTGTATTGGCGATATGACACTTATAGAATGTCTCAAATTGACAATTTCAAGAAAAGTATTCAAACCATGTTTATTAACTGAAAGGTCTATTCGATTAGCTACTACATAGCACTCACAGTGCTTTGATCTTTAACAATAATATTAGATTCATTGCAAAAGATATGCTCATTGGAGATGTCAAGAATTTTCATGCAAAGTGACTTTCGGTATATGTTTTCTTTGGAAAGGTAATGAATATCGTATATATAATTGATGTTTCTTTTGGCTTTATGGTCGATGGAGGGTATATTGATTGGTTAATTGCATTAGCTACTTTGAGTTAATTAATACCAGATGATCATAATTAATACTTACAGAATCATTGCTGAAAGCAAAAGAAAACAACGCATTCTAAGCTTGGTTGCAGTAAGTGAACAAACAGTTTCAACAAACCAACCATATTATTAAAATAAAAGCCACGCAAAACACAGATCTTTCTTTTTCCATTTCAATAGTTCCAAAGTTGATGTTAAAATTTACTATAATAAATATTGTCAATTAAGAAAAAAAAAGAGAAAGAAAATGTCTTTAAAAGTTCCATTGCATTCATAGTTAACCAATTTTCATTACAAAAAAATACTAATATAGAATGTCAACAAACATTATGTAATATTTGCAACCAACATGCACTAGTATAAATAAAACGAAAACCATTTGCAAACTTTATATATTGATAAGTAATAATTTAAGTATTAAATCAGAAATCAACACACAAAATATTCACTCATTGTTAAATTTAAACAAATTGAAAAGCGATATTAACCATGATAGATGACAAAAGACTTACGTTTTGTTTCGCGACCTGCTGGACACCATCCCCTGGCCTTTCTGTTGAAGTCTTCTCCATGTAGTATCTCCAAGTCATTTTGATTGTCAAGTTTTGTTCTCACTTCAGGAGTGTAATACGGAACAGATACAGCCTGGGGAGAGAATGGCGTCACATTTTGTAAATTTCTGTTTATTTGTTTTAAATTTTCACGGTGATCTAGATGATGAAATGCTCCTTCCACACTTCCAAGAGGATTTTCCATTGCTGCTTCCCATGGGGACTTCGACGGTTTTGGAGATAACATAGATTCGAGTCGGGTACCGCTATGTGGAACAACATCAGGTCGCCTTGCATTGCTTTCATCGATGACCCATTTTTCTGACCTTGCTTGACGTTTTTGAAATAGTTTTGCTCCTCTATTTTTCGGAGATTGAAGGTCCGCAACAAGACTATGACATGTGCTTGGAGACACAACACGGTGCTCGCATCTCTTCTTATTCAATCTCAATCTTTCGTATTCATTTTGACTTAAACTCATTTTGTGTGCGTCTGGATCTGGAATAGCAAGCCTGTTTTTAATATTAGGTATACGAAAGGTAAACAACGGCTTTCCTCCCCCGTCGTGTAGGTAAAATTCGCTATCCAGGTCGTGAAGGTCAGCTATGTCCCCTGCAGATGAAGTTCCTTCGTCGTGTATCCACTTCGTTGATTTTCGTCTGCGTTTTGCAAACATCTTGGCACCACGTGCCTTCCGATTAGCAGCCGACGTTAATGATTGGGCAATTCTCTTACATAGCGACATCTGTTCCTCGATAGTTGGATAATTAGCTTCAGGAGTCTCAAAGAAGGCTGAATCTGAGTACATTTTCTCTGAAAAGTTGACATTTTTTTTTTATTTACTACCAGACATGATATTGGTACAAATAATAAAATCAACATCACCAAAATATTAAATATTGTTTCGTTTTCATATGAATGGTTTATCTTAATTAACTATTACAATGAGCAAAGCTATATATGATTTTTTTTTCATATGATAAAAGTCTGCAATATAAAGTGTCTGCATAATACATAATCATAGCTCCCATGCATTGTTTTGTCAATATGATGATGTACACGGTGCTAATTGTGCATTCTTCTCAGATCTTCATAACAAACACAAGAAACGTAAGAATCTCCCCTGTAACTAATTACATCTGAGATTACAGAAAAAATGCGATCAGGGAACGCTAAGGATCGTGTTTTAGAATATTTCATTTTGCACCAAATGCAAGAATTTCTATGAAAGCAAAATCTGAATATTTGCATATCTTTCACTAAACTCCTTTAAGGAACCCCTAATGCCTGCGTCCTTGTAACCATTGTTATATGTTTTACCCAATTATTCTCTACGTTAATCAATAGTCATTACTGACAATATACATTTGTAATTCCACGTTATTGTTTGGCAAGATACATACAAATCTTGGTTGCTATCTAAAAAAAACGGACAATATAGATTTTACAAAAAATTAGACTAATCGTAGAGAAAAGAAATAAAATAAAAAAATAAAAATAACTTTTATCAGGACATTTATAGTACTGAGTCAATTTTAATTTAGTTGGTTTCTTTTTATAGAAAAAATTCAAACGTTTCCACTGACATGACATTATACTTTAAAATAAAGGAATGACTGTAATACATATTTTTTATTAAAAAAATATTGAAATCATTCCTTATAATATAATTCTAAATTCCATTTTTAAAAGGTGTAAATCATGAAAAAACTTCAAAAATTATGTCTATGAGCTGATAGACAAAATACGTTGAGCCAATCAGACCAAATGCATCCAAATTTAAATTATTTTGAGAGAGAAGAACTAGGTAAATGCATAAAACAGACGGGTGCATACCTGTGTTCAGTTGTACTTATCATACATGTTTACAAACTATGAAAATCTCTAGAAGAAGAAAAAAAAAAAACTAACCATAGTCGTTGTTAAAGCGATCAACTATGAAGTTTTTCGTTATTGTTTGTTTAAAAAAAAGAAGAAGTCCGCTTAGTCATATATATTGTTTAAAAGTTTTGAAGGTTTTGTAAAAAATCAACCCCTTTTCGACATAAAACCCTCTAACTAAACCAAGTATATGCAGCAGCTGATTATTTCAAATTTTGTAATAGTAAAACCTATATTTTTGTTAAGGTTACCAAGGAGGTAATCACCTATTACAGATCCCCCCCCCCCCCAATACACAAGGGGTACACATACTGAAACGCTCTTGAATATATTGCAGAGATAGCATTCTTAGATAGACTATTAGAAATACCATTGATACAGGTGCATTGGTGCGTGTTATATACAGTTTAATAAACAAAATAACAGCTTTGACAAAGGATTCCTGCAATCATAATGTATTTAGACTTACTTTTTCTTGTCGTGGCGCCAGTTGATTCTGAATCCGGGGTTCCTGGTCCCGTAAACTCGCTATCGGGTAGACTGGTTACCCTTCTTAGATCAAGGAGTGGTAGGTTATTTCGATCATACCTTTCATCCTCGTTGTACATATCCTGTTCATTTACAAAATCCTCATAGCCAATTTCCACCTTTGGTGCAAATACCGGTAAATGATGGCGATGATGATGATGATGGTGGAATTCATCTTCATGTGGATGAGTATCGATTATGTCGTCGTCGTCATCATCTACTAACTGTACCTCTGGGAAATGGTAATCATGGCTGAACATGCATGGGTCCGGAATATACTGCCTATCATGGAGATCAAATGCATGAACATTTTTATCAAAATTCTTTCTCTCTTGTAATGGTTTTGGAGGAACAGCTGGACCAGACTTGGAAGGCGATTTAGAGTTCATTGTTTCCTTTATGTTTCTGACACTAAAGTTCGGTACCCTGACTGGTGATATATTTTCTTTGGAATCTGAATACCGTTGCGGTGGTTGCCAAATATTTGGAGTAGTTGGTGTTGTTACTGTTTTTGGATGGAATTGTGGAGCCTGCGTTATAACTTGTCTCTGTTGAAAAACGGATCTTGTCTGTCGACCATCTGGTGAATTATCTTGAAATTGTCTGGTTTGAACATGTCTAGTGGTGTCGCCTACTCTGGTGGTATATGCTGATTCAACGACATTTGGTTGATAAGGACTTGGCGATCTTTTGTTACCGATTGGACTAGCCCTAAAATTAGGGCTTGGAGACCTCTTGGCGCCGATATGGCTCACAGCCAAATTTGTATTAGGCGTAAGAACTCTGTTATTTTCCTGTTGGTAAGGACTTGGTGATCTGTTTGGAGTGAACGGTACTGGGCTTACTCTCAGATTTGTTGGATTTATGTCGTTTGTAAATAGTGAGTCATGGCCATTGACAACTGGTGCAGGCTGACTGACATTTGTTGGTCCGTTCCTTCAAGAAAACAAAGACTTTTTTCTAACAGTTCCTAAATTTAAGTAATAAGAAGTATACAATTGGTGCTGATTATGTAAAAGCAGGAACAAGAAGAATTAAGGAACAAAACCCTTTTCTGCAATTAAAACCCTAAATACAACGTCTAAATTTACTTTGAGTGTCATGCCATCTCAGAACAAATGTAAATTGATTCTTTCTCTAGATTATTACTGCATATTTAGATAGTTATTTTGGAAAAACTGCAATACGAAATATATTAAGTTGCATGCGTTGTTGAACAGTTATACTTTAAAACATTTAATTTCATACCTGGACATTTCAAATGATAGCGAGTCCCCGGCATTGTCGACAATGAACATGGCATCTTGGTGAGATTTTCCCGCCATTGAAACTCCATTTATGCTCAAGATAACGTCTTCTTCTTGAAGACCTGACAAATCAGCTTTACTCTTCTTTCTAACCTGGCAAGAATATAAAAACTATTACAAAATACAGCAACTGACTACAAAAAATATACTTCTCACATTAGTTCGAATTTAATTTTTTTTTTTAAACTAGAAGAACTTTTACCATGGCAACCACTCATATTTTCCTACTCAAAATTATTTTTTGAGCAGGATTCTTTAATTGCTTCTACTAGGCCAATTATAGAAAAAAAATCTGAAACCCCCCATGTATCGCACTTTGCCTGGTTCTTACAAAGAGCTTGTTTATAAGTTACATTCTTTCGGTTTTCAATCGTTATAATGACGTTACGCACGATATTGCGTCCCAATTGGTAACGTCAAAATTTAACGTTTTACGTCGGTAATCGAGTATACTTTGTTAGTTTTGATTGTAGTAATTTTTGATCGATATGGATACTTCAAAGTCTTGAATATGTATGAAATATTTGCTACTGGTAGATACGCAAGCAAATGAGCTTTTCGGACTGTGTTGTATTTTTCTTAATAGTTATTGTAACTTTTATTTTTTTTGCTCTTTTCCTTTTAGTTTCTTTATCTCTTTACAATATTTAATTCTCTCCGTCTCGGATATGAAATTCTTTTGTTCTGTAATTAATATTTTACCTATTTATTGACAAATTACCATATGTTTTTTTTTCATTTTAGATAATAATTCATTTTCTATTTGATAATAACTACTTTTATATATTGCAGTTCGTATCGTGGCTTCTATGATTCTATCTATTTTCGAAATTTGTTATTTGGT
Source organism: Mytilus trossulus (assembly GCF_036588685.1). Taxonomy (NCBI): domain Eukaryota; kingdom Metazoa; phylum Mollusca; class Bivalvia; order Mytilida; family Mytilidae; genus Mytilus; species Mytilus trossulus. Next base: position 26,896,003 of record NC_086379.1, read on the forward strand.
TATTTTGTTTTGTCCTCTGATCTTAAAACATAAAATCGAACCGTACTTGTTAATTAAAAACAATGAAATGTCGTTCATATATCATATGATAATACGAACTGCTTTTAAATTCGATGGCCTAGGAGGATGATTGGCCTAATGAGTTCATATAAAGTGATAAAAGGCATGGTAATTTTAAGATACGCTCGTGGCGAGATTTGTTCGACTCCGATCCTAATCGACAGTTATTGCAACTATTTTAACTTGAGGTCGCCTGATGTCCGGCTTCTCCTACCTTTGATGACAGGTCAATAAAATACAACAAATGTCGCTTATACATGATGTGGTGTTTAACACCAAAACAAAGAACAAACTTTTAGAAATAATTTGAAAACACATATATGTATAGTGTCCCGAATCGAAAACGTTCAAAACGGAAGAAAATTGCTCAGTGGACAAACTTGCAAGACATTTGATTTGTTAAAAAACGAAGTCATTTCGACTTAACAGCTTATCAAAAAGTATGTTATCGTATTGTAGGGTGAAAGCACAATTACGAAAAAGCACTGTTTTATATGCTACAAATTGAATATTTAATAAAATGACGTTGAAACTGACAGTGTTTTTGTAAAAAGCGGCGAAATTCGACATTGGACAATCTTGCAAGACATTTTCCCGAGGCCAATGCGTTTTTATTTGTGGTGCGAGTGCTGTAAAATTCCGGATTTGAAATGGTCTATCTAAGCACATTTGTAGGAATAATTTATAAAAACAAAATTTGAAATCATCTGATATTTTAAAAAGCGATGAATTTTGATAACTTACCATTTTCAGAAACCTGACCATGGCGAGGATTATTCATTTTTGAAAAAATAATTTTTTACCGTTCGATCAACACAAAAAACAGCAATGGCGTCATAAATTATATTAGACGTTTATCATTCATGCGAATTTTCGTGGATTTCAAACTTTTTATTAGACCACAAAAATTTCCGCGAAAGTTATTTTGCGAATAATTTGTTACGTCTGACACGCATATTTTTGACGTTTTGGTAATATTTGTATCATTATTTGAAACTATTATGAAAAGTTAAAGAATATTTTTAATATTTTTGGAAACAGTAATACCTGCCTAATCTATGGATATAAATTTCATAAAGCTGAACTAGTTAGTTTTCATAGAAGAGCTATTTATCAAATTGCTCTGTCGCATTTAACGGCATTGACGCAATAACGTGCTTAACGTCTATACATTCAACATAAAATAAGAACATGTGACATGAGTGCCATTGAAACAAATATTCACAAGAGACCAAATGACACAGATATTGCCAACTATAGGCCTACATACGACCTTCAACAATGATCAAAACCCATAATGCATATATATAGTCAGCTATAAAAGAACCCAAATCCACAGATGATTTTTTTTAGTTCAAACAAGAAAATCAACGGCCTAAAATATGTTTCAAAAAATGGACGAAAATCAGACTCCTGACTTGGGACCTGCACATACATAATGTGGCGGAATTAACTTATAAATGACACCAAAGCCTCAACTAACCTGGGACAATGCATGGTGCAACAGTACAACACAAGAACAAATTATCAAAATTAGTTTAAAAAGGTTTAACTCACCAGATTGATACAAAATATATATATAGAAATACATCTATATATCAATAGCACCTAATGGACGTGGCAGAGTAGATATACAAGAACAAATTATCAAAATTAGTTTAAAAAGGTTTAACTCACCAGATTGATACAAAATATATATATAGAAATACATCTATATATCAATAGCACCTAATGGACGTGGCAGAGTAGATATACAACCACAAAACAAGGACATTAAGTAAAGATATGAAAGTACTCGCAGTTACTGAGCCGATAACAACTAACACAGTGGCGGATCTAGAAATTTTCATAAGTGGGGGCCCACTGGCTACCTAAGAGGGGACCGCTTCCGTCACGCTTCAGTGATTCCCTATATGATCAACCAAAGGGGGGGCGGGCTTCCTTGGCCCCCCTAAATCCGCCTCTGTAATAAAAAAAACCCAACCCAATATCAATCAGTACATATTAAATTTCCAACAGATTTAGTGCAAAGGACAGCACTAACAGTCAGAGAAAAGTATGACCTTTTGCAATGCTAAGGTACAGATATCGATAGATTCTAGAGCCATTTTAATGTGCATATGTATTTAAATCACTTCAAAGCTCAGAAGAGAGATTCTCTTATCTTTGAACTTATTAACCTGCTGTAGTTCTTTAAGTAACATTTTAATAGTTTCATCTCATTTACTTTCATATACACCAAAGAAGATGTTGGATAAACTTCAGTCAGATAGAAACCAAAACAACACAAGTAAACTGAAATAACCCTCAATGTTTTCAACAATGTAGAAACATACATTCTTTGTTAAAACACGAAGCGCTCCGACTTGAAACATCCAAGAGTGTTTAAAGAAATGGGAATTTTTTTACACACAGACACAAAACTAGTATTTCAGCAGTATTGAAGTCAACATTGATCGAGGATGTAGGTCGGGATCAATAAAGACATCAAAAACTCATAAAGACTGATACAGTAGACTATGACCAAACTGCAATTATTTTTTTATGAACAACACATACACACACAATGAAAGCAAAACCAATTTAATGCGATAAGAGAACTAGTAGAATGTCATTTTAATAATATGGAATAATTCTGTAAAAGTTTAATTGAAACAAACAGAAAATATCAAAAGATCTTGAGAATCATATCCAATTTTAACCTATCGTCCCTAGGACGTACAATGATTGACCATAGAACAATTTTACACGTACGTTTAGCATCAGTTCAAGTAAATGGTATTACGTATTTTTAGCAATCAATCAAAATGGTTGTAGAACATGACATTCGAAATAAAAACTATATTATTGAAGTCAAATTTCAGCATACCTAGCAATTCATTGTTTTCTCTGACAATGATAATATCATGCTTTTATTTACAGTTGCCATGGACACAAACAATTGTAACATTCCTTCGGTAACATATATACGATGCAGTTCTTTTAATAAACCACCGACTGTGACATGGATGTATTACATATGTTTCTAGATATTATGCTTATTTTGATATGCTGAGTACAGCTGTTTTATATCTTTATTTAAGACAGTTACATAATATTCATTAAAAAGTAATGCATTATTTCATCGCAAAATATTTAAAGTTCCTATAAAGAACTAGCTTGGGTGTGTCTTAGTTTTTCATGGGATTTTTAATAATATCAACCTGTAAATAAGTACGTCATACCCATAAATATGTGTTGTACATTTTCAAAACTTCCAAAAGTATTTGCAAGAAACTAAAAACATTTAAAATTTTGTAGCATCAAGATCAAAAGGGTCTAAACAGAAAGCCGCCCTGTCAGAGGGTGTTTCAACCTAGAAGAATTATATATATTGAAGATTTACGATTACAATTCAATTCAATTATTAATATAGTGAACTCCAAGTATCAGAAAAAAATACGCAATGATAACACGTGCAAAAAAAAGACTAAACAGAGACCAATGGGGATTCTTCTTTGTACAGATTACCAAGAACGAGGAATGCATAACACCAACGTGTATATATATATATATATTGATATTATCTTTTTACTTCTACCACGTGGTCATCATGGGTAACATACAATAAGTTCTAGCAAAAATGCAATTGGATAAAAAAGGCATTTTGCTTTTATAACAATGTGCTACAACGGATGCCATTTTTGCTCAAAAACCTTAATTATACGGGGGATAAGAACGTAATATAATTCGGCATTTAAACTGACAGATTTTTTGGGTTTCTAAAAAATTGTCCAATCGGTTTGCAGAAATTTCCATCGCTTTCACCAATAGTATCAAATGGTAGCATGCAGTTCACAAAAGTTATTGATATCATACACTACACATGAAAAAAGTTTCTCATGCACACACAAAATAACAGAATTTTCTATATCCTTACCTTAGCTACTTGGAGCGGGAAACTTTCACCACCAAACAACCGAAATCCCCATGGGCTACCACCTGTAAGTGTGACGTTGAACTGGTTTCCACTGCCCATGTTTATCCCCAGGAATCAGTAAGTGTTTTTAAATGTTTATTTACCCATCCATTTCATCTGCTGTATCCTGGTTGCGGCAGTTATTGGTAGCCCTGTAAAACAAATTCATATACGTGCTAACAGTTATGTTTACATTATATTCCTAGTGATTGCGCCTGATGTTTTCTAAGGCGACAGAAACTGCTACCTAACTGCGGAAGAATTATGTCTGTACATCATAGTCAGATTTCAAGTACAGAGAATTGATTATGACAAGTAGTTATCTAAATCAAATGAAAGGCGAAAAGTAGCAAATAAAAGCAATTTGTCTTTGGGTGCATGAAGGTGTTATAAAGAGTTAGGTGACTAAGACTTCAAAGTGGAGATAGCGAACGAGTGTGTCAGGAAACTAAATCTAGAAATGAAAAAAGTTATGTTCTCTTTAGTATAAAACTTTTAAACGCCAGAAAACAATACTTATAACAGAACAAAGATAAACAAACATCAAAAGGACGCTTATAACACACTCCAACTTGCATGGAAAAAAATGGTTATTCCTTTTTAGATATATGCATTGAATATTATGAGCTTTTGATTATTTTAAGATATGATGTTTGTCTTCTGTGATCCACATGTTTTCACTTGATAATGATATCGCGGTCTTCCACAATTGCCTTTAAGCTTTTGTGTTGTTTTTTTTTGTCGCACAAATCAGCACAGATCACATTGTCAACTATCGCGTGAAAACATGCACGAGCAGAGCAAGTTAAAAATCCTGCTACAAAACATGGGATCGAAATAACTCAGTACAGCTCATGCTGGTGCAGTTCATTTGTATAGTGCTGTAAAGTTTGAGATTTTCATACTTTGTTGGAATTCTTAATTTATTTTGCTACTTTCAGTAGATATTCACTACTGCACTAAATTTTCTTAACTTTCGAAGAAAAGAAATTCAACAAAAATCTGACTTGATGTTATGCTTTTATCTTTTATTTGACATTTATTCTAAAGTCAATACATGTTTGTTTTTTTGCATGACTGTTATAGATATTATTTATACATGTGTGTGTATCTAGAACTGCTTAAAAGAGCTACTGTTTTGCACTCTTGTTATTGAACATCTAATTAAAATTGCAAACAAATGGATCGAAGAGTTCAACAGGCAGCTAGTCTTTCTGCAGACAACAAAGAGGAGGAATAATATGAGGTCTTTTTTTTACATTGAAATACAAATATATAATTTGGTTGATAAAAAATAATCGACGTAGAAAAAGTTTGAAATTAATGTGAAGTGAGAAAATATGTATGGTAATGAGACAATGAACAGAGGTAAATTATTTTTTTACAGTAAACAGTGAATTCAAAAAGTGGTTTAAATTTTTTTTAGGATGATTCGAATAAAATCTAGAATATACTGCAAAAAAATGATAGATGTCTTATGACGGCTTTTGTAATTGAACATAACAGGGGTTAATTATCGCTTACGTAATAGATATTAGAGAGGGCAAAAAGGTTCTGATCTTTACGTCACTTTAGATCATAGATAAATACAATCAGTTCGGTGGTTAATGCATTACAACCCCTGTGTTATATCAGAAAACAAACAGGAGTAAAATTCTCACTCACAAATGATTTCTTATTAGAAACATCTATAAAAATACTGCAATTATATATATTTTACACCTGGTATCAACAACACGAGAGAATATAAAGTTGATGGATCTTCATAGAATTTACAAAAGAAGTAAAACCCATTAATCCTGTATTTGTTTCACTGACAAGAACAAAATCTAAAATTTATATAGTTGCTGATGGTACTTTGTAGCAATCTTACAAACTTTGCAAAGTAGGACTTTAAAACACAGGAAGAAATTGTGTCTATTAGATGAGACAATATATAGCTCTACAACCAAAATAACTTTGATGTCGGTTCTTACACAATTTTTGAAAAATACTCAAAATTTGTTTAAATTTGTCAAAACTGCGATTTTTCCTATCTTCAAGCATTTACGATAATTTAAGACTTGATCGTGTGTTTTGAAATAAGCTGTTATTTTGAAAGAAACTCGTAAGGTAATGTGATACTGGGAAAAAACAGTTAGATTGAAAGACCTTTCGAAAATGGCCTTCATAATAAATGAATTCAGAGGAATTTGGCCCAATCAAAATATATTCGGAATTTCCTTTCCCATAACATTGATTCTGCTATATATTCTGAAGTATGTAACAGTTTTTTTTTCAGTTAAGGTGGTACCCAACACTACAGGGAGATAACTCTGTAAAGTCAGTGATACGTTTTAATTACGTTGTGTTGTAAAGGGAATACTAAGCTTCTCGAAATCAAAATTGGTGTTTGTCAAACTGCTATATAACCAGTGTAATTTTTCTGACAAAACGGTTGATTCAAATTTTTTGCAACTTTTGTATTTCTGTTAAAGTGTCAAATTAAATACTTTGTCAAAATGATATCCAAATTAAAGGAGCCAAATTGATTTTAGTGAAAGGATTAGGTACCACCTTAAGAAATATATATTTCGCTAGTGCACATTTGTGATTCTTTGTCCAGCTTTGGTAATTCTTTTGATCTTTTTCGTTCAAATGAATTATTCAACATTTGGAAGTAGGATTTTCAAATATTTTAAGTCCAAATCATCACTGCACGTACATTAATTGTTTACATGCGTATCTTGTGCAGTAAATTTGGTACCGTTAATACTATCAAGGAATTTGAATATACTATTCCTTGATAATATTATATGTGCGGCTATGAGGTTAACCACAGAAGATTTCAATGAAACTTTCAAAGATTCTGAAATAAGCAATGTCATTGTAGCTGTTTCTTTTGTTTTTCTGTTTAAAGTTTGTTACTTAGCTCTTGGCCTTATTCGCAGTGTCCAAAATGTTTAGTCTCGAGCAAATATACTAGTACTGTTCCATTTAAAGATTGGATGCATATTTTACCCGAATCCCATAATATATTATAGAGGACGTTCAACTTCACTTTGACTGTTTATGCATTTTTACAGTAATTATATCTGCTGTGGCAAAACGTAGCTTTTGTGCCCTTGTCATAACTGAAATGTGCCAAAAAGATCTATTTAAGAATTGAATGCTTCTTTTTGTAACTTTATTGGGGTGTAAAAGCGTTGACCGAAGTACATTTTGTATGAAGCGCTTCCGCGCTTCATTCTAAAAATGTGCGCACGGCCGGCAACGCTTTTACATTCCTATGAAGTTACAAAAAGAAGCATTCAATACTTATAATTACATTTTTTAGCTAGTATCATGAAAACACGATTTACATCAAGTATTTATTTAATTTACCTGAGCACTTTATTATGGGACCTCGTGGCATCATGAATGAAAAGTTTTATTGTCTAATGCAATTGTTTAAGGAATAACACGTGATATGCAGTTAGCCAATCATAATAACGAGAATGAAACACACATCTAATGATATTATTACATGATAGTGGACCAACCGAGTTTTGAGTTGTACTAATGACTTTTTGAAAGTCTTCCCTGATATAAAGCTATAAAGCGAATACACAGAACTAGTGAATGAAGCAAAGTTACCGACCAAATTAGTGAAAATACATCTTTGGTTCAGATTATACAGGTGAAAGTAATTCAAGTTAACAAATAATATTTCTAGATCATGTTTCTAGATATACAAAGGCCAATTGTCTTCAAGTATATTACAAACACATATATCTCTTTACTTTAAAGTCTTGCCAACTTCGATGACTGGCAGATTATCAGATATGTTTATATATAATTGTTAAACCATCTTGATGTCTGCAGAAAATATCAGTTGTGTTTATTTTGTTCAAGGTTAGAAACTTAAGTTTGCGACGCAACTATAAACATGTATTATAGTGTCATTCATCTTGAATACTGGTATATGGTTAAAAAAAAATGTAATGGAAGAAAAAGGAATGTGGACATCCAAATATCTTGCCAAACATATTGTGGCAATATACTTTTGCTTATTTTCCCAAACGAGTCTAATCTCACTTTTTCAATTTGTTTACCTAATAAAATACCTATACCAAGTCAGGAATATGACAGTTCGATATTTTTGTGATTTTGCTTTTTACTCTTCTTAAACGTCTACATCAAAGCATATAACTTTTTTAGTGTTTTATTTTACAATTTCGTTAAAGATACCGACAAATTTCTTTTATATATATCATATAGACGTTAATTGGGAATGGAAACGGGGAATCTGTCAAAGAGAAAACGACCCCACCAAAAAACAGAATGCCTAATACCACCAATGGGCCTTTAACATTGCAAAAAAAAATGTACTAATCAAGTTCAGCAATAATGAACGTCAAACCATGGAAGTATTATATTGACGTCAATATAATACTTCCATGGTCAAACTTTAACTCCGTTTATGTATAAATGAACGCAAAAAAAACCCCCAAAAAACATACATATATATGAGTAACAAAATTAGAGATCAGGCACACAAATGAGGCGGGTTAATTAATCACGTTTAGTGAGATATCAATCCCTCATATATCTCTAGCCAATTCAGACTTAACAATCACACAACAATGTTTATGACGTAAAGTGACGCATGAAAGAGGACACAAACATTTTTTTATGACATTTAGAATGAAACAGACAGATAGTCGAAAACTTTGGTTAAAACGGTCCATATCATTCCTCTTCTATCGCATGCACATCGTTGACTTTCAATTCAACTTTTTTCACCTTTAATTAGAATGTAGATGTTACAGTAGACATATTTTATTGCAGGTAAGATGCCAACTCTTTAACATTCTGATAAGTGTACTCTATTATTACTGATTGAAGGATAAAACGAGATAAAATCATCTTAAATTGACGTAGCACTTACGTAACAACGAGGTTACACCTAAAGAAAATAAATTATAATGTTACTCTGGTGGCTCATAACTTAAAGTAAAAACATACATAATCTAGGGGCACTTTTTCGTATATCAATTGACCGATTCTTTATTGTTCCTGGTTGTGAAGATTGAATACTGCTATTCTGAATGTATATAAGAGATTGAGGTAAAGTTGTAGGTTTGATATACTTTGGTTGGTCAACAAATTGTTTGCTAGAATCCTTTCTGATTCTGTTTCATTCCAAACTAAAAATTGTAAATTTTGATTTTGATACAAGTAATTTGATTGAACCTCTTTTAAGCAGTTTCTTCGTCTTGCAGTACATCATTCTAGATGTGGAATCTCTGATTTATATAAAGATAATCTTATTCGGAGTATAACGAGGATCTTAATACGATATAACAGGGCGATGACTGTCGAGAAGGGCCATAATTGAAATAAAGAGTAATAGTCCTTGCAGATGTGATCAAATTTCGCGTATGTGATGATCGTTTGGGTAAATTTCTGTGAAGGGCATCGTCGAATGGAAATGAGAATTGTTATGCAACAGCATTCCAACAAAGTGTTGTGTACGAACGGACAGGTTACATGTCGAAACAACTGAATTGCGATAAAACTTGAATTTACAGTGTTTAAATTCAGTTTTCGAAATTGAACAATTGAAGCAGTTTAATTTACGCTGTACAAAAAAATGGCATTGAATTTGATTATCTTTGTTCATTCAGCAAAAGCAGTATTCTACATTGTACTTTTGTTTATTTTGACTCGCATGCTTCTGATTCCAATAAAAAAACCAGTTGGAGTGCAAAACGGTTAACTGTTGTTGAAAGGTCAAACTGCGTATTCATATATATCAATACTAAACATCTTATTATCGGCACTACGAATTTATAACATTGACCATTATCAATAACGACTCAGCGTGATAAAAAGAATCAAGCTGTCCATACATTAATACGATAATAGCAATGCATTTATTAAAAAAAAACCAATCTGTTACAGATTTAGGGACGACCCCCCTTCTTAACTTAATTTGGGAAAAAATGATTTACCTATATGGATATATGTAAAATCGATTTTAGATTAACAAAACTTGCAGCAATGTTGAACCCCCACCCCCAAACTATTTGATTTAAGTTTTTTTTTTTTATCCTACATCGATCTTTTGATGTCGTCCCTTAATTTTTGTGTTATTATTTTAAAGATGTAATATATTGTCAATTGGCAAATGACATGTAACCACTCAGAGGCAAATTTATAGAAGGGTCCAGCCCCGACCCCTAATGGAACAGAAACCACATACAGGGTTTAACGCATAGACATTTTACCTGTTCATTTCCAAGCGTTGCCTACTTCCGCCCCTTTTTCAAAATCCTGGATCCATTTCTGCCACTACATAAGGGTTTATGAGAATTAACTTGAAATGCATATTTAGGAAAGAGTAATTATAAAGTTGAAATTATTTACAGTAGAGTGAAAAGTAGCCTTCGGTTAAACAAACAAACTTTAAAATTGCCAACTATATAAAGTACAAACATGTAGCACCATCAGAACTTCTCATGAATAAAAACTTATAACATCGATAAAATGTTCATTATCTGTAATAAACAGTTCGTTTTTTCTGTTATTTCTTATAAAACAAATACATTAACCTTGTTTTGTTTATCATCTTTGAATATCAGATACATAAGGGAAAAAAATCGACATTATGGGATATTTTTTTGTAGATATTGCGTGGTTTATCAAAGATCTTGGAGAATTTTACATATTGCATCTGTTATCCCTGATATTTATCAGAAGACGAAGAAAGCATAAAAATACCGATTTGAAACAAAATAATTAGTTAAAATCTGTCTATTTGACCATTTCTTTCTAACAAAAGTAAATAGAAATCGTTGAAGGTCGCATACATTGATTTATGCATGACGAGACTTGTACTGCACGGAATCTTGGCAAGCGAACGTCATGTGCATGTAACACGACACAAAATTGGCAACTAAAACAAGGAAAAGATATTACGATACAGTTTAATTTTCAGTAAAACACATTTTGTCAATAAAAAAACATTTGAATAAACATTTCAAAATTAATGCACCATTCTCAACCTAGATAAAATTTTGTTTACACTGTTTATCTGAAAACGGCTCGAAGCTTTCAGAAATCGGTCGATCATTACAGTGCCTTAGTAACTGAAATTGTTGGTGACATCTGACCTATGTAATATATCACACTTTCCTTATGAGATACATGTATCTAACACTTTAACGAGTTTTCATGTACCCGTGTCAGTCTGGCTTAACTCGATCATATTAACCATTGTACATGTATTTGGCTCAGAATCGTATGACGGGCGGGACATGACGTATAGAAGGAGAAGCTTGCCGTTTAGACGCACCTGGTATCATCACCATTGGTTTTATTACAATTTGATTTGACTGTGTTAACATGGACTATTGAACAATTAACATAAGTACCCTCTCTATACATTGATCCCCTTCCCCAAGAAACGGCAATCTGACAACAGCAAAAAAAGCGTTAAAACGAAACAGTATACCCCGAAATGTCCATTATGCTATATCAAAACACATGTTCTATAACAGTATATTTAGTTTTGAAAAAAAAAGGAATTTATAAGTGAACTTGAAGTAGAACTTCATTCTTCATAACAGGAACATGTACAATGTATTTCTTATATTCGATTAATCTCATTTTCTCTTTTTTCCGTTGCTGTTTTAAGCTCGTTAAACCTTTTTTTGCGTCATTAGTGATAAATCCTTTAGTACAAATAAAATGACAGCATGTGGTATTTTATTTATCAAAGCCTTCCGTTCAACCAAAATCTTCAAGGGAAAGCAAAAAGTAACCGCCTCCAATCTGGGAGCAATCCAATAATACCGATAGTGTGCCTGCAGAGTTATCTTATCTTATCTCCAATGATTATTATCTCTAATCACTATCAGGTGCTAATGTTCTTCACAGATCCAAGGACATAATTGGTTCCAGGCGTAACGGTCGAATATAATAATGTTTTATTGCGCATTGGTGTAATTATCATAATTATAAAACTAGAGGTACTGCAGATATCAATAAAACACCTCCAACTAATTTATTGTTCATTAAATCACTGAGGTATAAGGTTAATTTCTCACCATTAGTAGTTTTTTTTAATTATGAAAGGAACTTTTAAAAATAGGCATTGCAGAATGATGGAAATAAAAGAAATGAATAAAAAACTGAATAGCATAATATGAATAAAAAAAAACAATGTCTCAGCTATGTCAAATCATTGATAGACATCATAGGTATAATATTAAAGTTATGTTATATAGTCACTGTTGACATACATAAAAGTTCTTAAAGTGACTACCAAAGGTGTGACATATTAAATGATGCCATCTAGCGGTAGTCATTGGCTTTTGTATCTAATAACAAGATTTACGACAACGAAAGACGTTCAATTCTCCCTAAAATAGCTTAGATCGGAATTAAGCCAACAACATCTGAGACAGGCTAATGCATAGAAATTGTGTGCCTCCAATTTTACTGTGATCGAATCATTCTTTTTATACATTTTACACAGCTTAAAAATTAAAGTTTAAGAAGTGACACACACACAAAACTTTGGGTGTACCCACACCAAAAGAGTGTAAGAAAGGTCAATTGTGCCAGACAAGGCTGCAATCTTAGTTTTTGGTACAATAACAAGTCTTCAGAAAGTATCATCCAAAATTCATAATAATAGAGACTTATCACTGTTTAGATTAATACTATTGATGTCATATTTTGGATATATTGATCAAAAGTAGAAATAATACATATGAAATGCACGAAACTACAATTATGTAACAATTTATTCAATCCATCAGTTGGTATAGAGGTGAAAAGTGAATGGACATAGATTTTATACACGTACAATTTCACTTCAAATGTTATCAAGTTTATTAGCATAGTTTATAAAATTAAAGCGCATATATAAGTTGCATTTTTTATAAGAAGAACAAGGAGAGAAACTAAAACGGGCACTTACCACTGCCTTCAAGGTAAAATTCCGACCTCTACAACGTCACGAAAGAACTTCCACTGAATCTATAATATATGTAGACATATGATATCTGGCAACATGCAGAGTAGAGAATATTGAATGCACGTGTATTTCTGATGAGGTGATCTAATAGTGTTTACACGACAGCCCGTTAGGGAGTATATGATAATCTTTGCTGAAAAATTGTCTGATTTAATACTTAAGAGAAAGTTAACCAATCAAAAGTCAAATAGATGTTTTGAAATTTGAAACCATCTATCGATTCAAGTGAAATGTAAACACGTTTTCGTAGGAAAACAAGATAAAAAAAATAATGTGTTTTCAAGTGCTTTGGTTGATTAGAAAAAAACTTCTTCATATCAGAATAAATGTTGACGTTATCAAAACATAGACTGATGCGCGGTGGCCAAGTTTATTGGAAAACTGTCAGATTTCTTGTAGAATATACTTTTATATATATATATATATATATATATATATATATATATATATATATATATATATATATATTCTTAAACATGACAAATAAACAAATACAGGTAGCTTCTTCAGTTATTAGAACATAAGTTTATAGTGACGCTTGCAATAAAATGTCTACAGCTCCATGTCTGATATATCTTTATGACGTCATTGGTTCAGATCTTGTAACCCGATTTTTTCCAGGTCATCTATTGTAACACATTGTAGTTTGAAACTCCCTTTTTTATGATAAGACTACCGGAACTCGTATTATTTCTTTATGTAATGTGCATTAATCTTAAAAATGCCATTTACGTCATAAGGTCCAAATATTTAGAATCCGTGTGACTGTCGTAAATGAAACACATGGTACGTCTGCGACTTTCGTGATGTAATATCAGGACTCTTAAAGGTACAAACACATGTGTAGCTATGAATTTTCTTGCATAAGATTGCATATTGCGGAATTTATAAACATTTCAATCAAGTCGTTTTTAATTCATCTGAATTCAAAGAAGTTTTCAATGTTGTATTTGATTCGATGCAAGATTGATTGAAAATAGTTTAACAGTATCAATATATTCAGCCAATTTAATTAGCACATACGCCTAGATAGTCCTTCTTTCAGTTTAAATAGTAGTCTGATATTCAAACAGTACTGATAGTGGAGACACGCATACATCTGCGTTTTTCAAAAACTGAAATCAAATGGAGCAAGCCATTTAGGAATTGAAAGATATTATCCAGAAAAGTACAATTTTGTACATGTTTGTTTTATTTTGAAAAGGGGTGAAAACATGTAAGAATAATTTCATGAAAAAGGTTTATGATAAGATGGATAATTTCATAATTTTGCATAGTTTTGTTTGTTGTCAGGAAAAAGCACGACAGCGATGATTATATATAGTTGTCTAAATATCCTTGGGTATCAGACCAGTACAAACACAGTGTTGTTTATAAAAAAGAAGACGTGGTATGATTGACAATGAGACAACTATCCACAAAAGACCAAAATGACACAGAAATTAACAACTATAGGTCACCGTACGGCCTTCAACAATAAGCAAAGCACATACCGCATAGTCAGCTATAAAAGGCCCCGATAAGACAATCTAAAACAATTCAAACGAGAAAACTAACGGCCTGATTTATGTAAAAAAAATGTTTGTCTATTATATTTGTCTTAATGTTCAAGACTATCATGGAGGAGATATTCTTTATATTAGTAACGAAATGATTCTATTCAAATATGTACAATAGCTTTGCTTTTGCATAAAAGCAAAAACTAAAAATTAGGTTTGTTAAAAAAGCAATCTGTAAATAAATTAAGAATGTTACCAGTATCATAAGTGAAGGATTTTATTAAAATGTTTGAATTGTTTTTCGAAGGTGTGCAATATAGTTATATGTGATAAAATTGCATAATACGAGGCCTTGGGTTATATAAGCTGAAAAGTAAACTTATTTTGTGTTATTTTAATTCTTTCTTTGAACATTTCATTTCTACACTCTTCATTTAAAGTCTATTTAATTCGAATCGAATGCGAATCGAATTCGCTAATCGAGATCACACAATTGATTCGAATTGGCTAATTCGAATTACCCGATTCGCATAAGAAATACGCTTTTGTGAATATCTAAATTTTTTTTTTTCTTTTTTTTTTCGCTTTTTTTTAACGATTTGGAAGATTTCTTTTGTAAAGGGAATTTGATAGGCTTAAAAACTATATCAGATGCCCTAGAAGACGAACTAGATATATATGTTAAACTGTTTGCAATTCTTTACGCAGACGATACTGTATTAATGGCTGAATCAGCCACAGAACTTAATTTGTTATTAGAAAAATTCGAATCGTATTGTGATGTTTGGAAAATGAAAGTCAATGTAGATAAGACTAAAATCATGATTTTTTGCAATGGTAGACAACCTGCTGATCTTAAATTTAATTATGGTAATACTGATTTAGAAATTGTAAATGAGTTTAATTATCTTGGGATTTATTTTTCAAAAAATGGCTCATTTAAAGCAAACAAGAAGCATCTCGCAGAAAAGGCGACGAGAGCCATGTATGAAGTTATCAAAAAGGGGAGAAAGCATGGCTTATCCATAAGCTGTCAATTAGATTTATTTGATAAATTGGTTAAACCTGTTTTACTTTATGGCTGTGAAATTTGGGGATTTGGAAATAATGATATATTAGAAAGGGTTCATTTGAAATTTTGTAAACTTCTACTACATCTTAAATCTTCTACCCCGAATTGTGTTATATATGGAGAATTAGGACGTTATCCTATTAGTTTAGATATCAAGGTTCGCATGATTTCATACTGGGCGAAACTGATTTTTAGCAAACCCAGTAAATTATCAGCAATTGCATACAAATTAATGTTTAGTTTATATCATGGAAATAATGTTAAACTTTATTGGATGAAATGTATAGAATTTATCCTTAATGAAACTGGTTTATCTTATGTATGGTTATCTCAAACTTGTGTAAATGAAATTAGGTTAAAGACTGTTGTAAGAACATCTCTCCAAGATCAATTTAAACAAACATAGTACTCAGATATTCAAACGAGCTCAAAAACATTAAATTATCGCCTTTTTAAGGAACTTTTCGGATTCGAAAAGTATTTAGACATTTTGGAACCCCGTGATATTTATACTTTGTGTCAATTTAGACTCATTAACCACAGATTACCTATAGAAAGTGGAAGATGGAAAAAAATTCAGAGAGATAAAAGAATATGCGAACTATGTGACTTAAACGATCTTGGAGATGAATTCCACTATGTAATGAAGTGTAAATTTATGGCTATAGAAAGACAAAAGTATATCGCTAAAAAGTATATTGATTATCCAAATATAATTCAATTTAAAGAAATAATGAATATGAAAAAACAATCATATTTAAAAAAGCTATGTACATTTATAAGGCATATTAATTCATGTGTGTGCTCTCCTGGCTAAACTCAACTTATACATGTATTTGTAAATAGTGTACATATTATGTTTTCTCTAATTTATAACTGTGTTACTTATTACATGTAACTTCTGTATACCATTGTATTTACGAAGGTTTGTCAGAATAAAGATATATATATATAAATATCTGTTTCTCATAAACATATATTGACAATTTTCATCGCAGATTTTAGCCTATTGTTTTGACAAATAAATCGGGATCAGGTTGTCTTTCTTTACTCAGATTATTTGATTTGTATTAGAACTGAATATGTTTAATAATTATAGACAAATTTTCTATAATGCTTTAACGTTATAATTATATAATTTTGTTCAGAACAACTCTAAATCTTATATATACATCTTAAATTTAATGCAATCTTGCATTATATGTTATTGAGAGATAAAATATTGAGGTAAACTAACAACTTGTTCGCTATGCCCGTGTCTGTTGTGACGTTTTTGATTTTATTTGATGTATTACTGGTAAATTATTAAACCTGGGATATCGTTACCATAAATTACTTAAAACCTTTACTAAATTTTTCCATAGATATAATTTTGTTTTGAAGTTTGGTTGTACCTGTAGAAAACTTATTTCAAACGGGATAGCACATCCTCATTTTTACGGAAATGTTGTTAACCGTGCCCGGAAATTTAGAAATGATCCATGTAAACTTGTTGCTCCTTTAAATAAACTTATTCTTAAAGGTTACCCATTCAACACTGTAATACGATCATTAAATATTGTTTTTATTGGTATAAATATTGAAATATTGAAAAATAAAACTTTGTTATCAGTAGATTAAAAGCTAACTAAATATTACTAGTATGTTATATACATATACATTTTCATGGATCTACAATCTGTCGATACCTGTAACTTGGCATTGCACATGCAGTTAGTTGTTAATGGTTTTGAACTAGCTGTCAGATAACTGCTCTCAGATCTGTTCATTGTGTCTTTTTGTGTCGGGATGTATAAGTACCCGGCCACTTCCACTTTTATTGTTTGTCTATCTGATGAGTTAAGCCTTTTTCAACTGACTTTTATAGTTCTTTCTTATGTTGTACTATTATACCACTGTCCCAGGTTAGGGGGAGGGTTGGGACCCGCTAACACGTTTAACCCCGCCACATTATTTATGTATGTGCCTGTCCCAAGTCAGGAGGCTGTAATTCAGTGGTTGTCGTTTGTTTATTTGTCACATATATTTGTTTTTCGTTATTTTTTTTTACATAAATATGGCCGTTAGTTTTCTCGTTTGAATTGTTTTACATTGTCTTATATACCGGGGCCTTTTATAGCTGACTATATTTACTCATTGTTGAAAGCCGTACGGTACATGAATAGACCTGTTAGAAAGCAAGGTTTTAATTTTGATTAGATTCGGGAGAGCTTAATTAGAGGGTTGAGTAAACACCAAGACGAGCATCAGATTTTCAACTTTTGTTTCATTTTGTAGATTGTGTACCTCAAATGTTTTAACTGAAAAAAATATGTATTCCCTGGGATCTCTCGAGGTGAAACTTTCACTGTTCAGTTTAGCATTGACAATACTCTGTTGAATTTTTGTCATTTTTGCGCATTGCATCGTTATATAGACACTGACAGTATTGTTTGTCAAAGACATGTCTACTGGGTTAGAGAATGCTGCATACGAACAGGGACTGCTCTATTCATTCTCAGACAATCTTTTGATATAGAAAACACCCTTTTCTATTTAAAATAGATATTCTACATTACAAGGTGTCGACGGTAAGTTTGTAATGGAACTTGAATAACTTTATAATTTTTAATATGTTTTAAGACTTAAACAAAAGGTTGCCACATATATGCAGTATGACGGACATACTAACCTGTGGTGACAGGCCCGTTCTATGTTGCCCTATCCTTCAAAATCTTAAATATCTTTTCAATACCTTTTCCTTTCCACTAGAATAGTTGTTTAAATTTTGAAAACATGCAGTTTTGCTTTAATATTCATCTATTCTTCTTTAACCCTTGCAACAACTCTTTTAGGGGTCCGAAGGCAAAATTTCTGTTTCTATCCAATATACCCTCATTCAGTTTCCAGTGGCAGTCCAAACTTCCCCGACCATCATCGTCTATTATAACAACCCACCTTTTGTATTTATTGTTAACTTGTTCTCGTCCTGAATATGCTTGAAATATTTGCCACTAGACGTTAAGCAACCAACAACCAATCAATCTATTCTTCTTGTAATTCGAATAGATTAAAGGTTAAGCTTTATAATGTCCAGCGGCACATATATCACAGTCTTATCCGAATTCATCAGTTTACGATGCGGGAAAAAGGCTATTGTCAAATTCAATTTTATATAAATAGGTTCGGGTTTATATACTCAAACTATAAGCGGTGTAGAAAACGTCTACGAAGATATACAATGATTGATGTATTCATTGTTGGTTTTTAACGCTATGGCGCCAAGCTTATTTTGTGTGTAGAATTCTTAAGACGCAAATTTCTTTCTTTTCGGGAGGGGAATCCAATTAGACAATCATGCATGTAACGGCACTGTAGATTTTCTTATTCAACTAATGAAAATTGCCGGTCCGGAACACAAATAGATCTGTTAGAGAGCAAGGTTTTAATTTTGATTAGATTCGGGAGAGATTAATTTAAGGGTTGAGTATACACCAAGTAGCCTTTTCATCTAAAATTGGGTTTTTATTGTAAAATTAGAAAAGAAGGTGAACAAGTCTTTGTGAGACCCCGCAATTGAAAGTATTATCCTTTTCCTATATCAAAGTATTGTTAATCAATTAAAAATCATCAAACAAATAATCTTGATTTGAAACTGGCTGTTATCAAAGGGAAACAATTCAATCTCAATCTCAATGTGTTTAAATCCCAGGAGAGATAAATCTTGTTATACGAGGGGGAAGCTCGTCAACTATAGTCTATTTCTAATTTCTATTAATTCATCTTAATAGAAACCCTGAGTATGTTTTTGTTATGCAATCTTTGTGGTTTTGTGAAAAGATAGTTTGTATTGTGTGCGTTGATGCCATATAGTTGATAATAACAAATACGCATGGGAGTTAAAAAACGAGATGTGTGAAAAAAATGGCCATTCATCTTAAAGCAAAAAAACCTGACTCGTAATTTTTGCATATAGGAGACAAATCAGGTAGTATAGTATAATATGTAGAATGATGGGTTGTTCATGGGTGCGAGCCATTGTGACACTGATAAGGGGTTGGACAGAATTATGGGAACTATGGAATGAGAGGAGTAGAAATGAGAATATGATGGATGAAAGCTTGAGGCAAGGGGATTTTAATCCCGAGAAAAGTGTTGCTAAAACAGAGATAATTCTTGTTGATGAAAAATGGGAGTGGAGGGGATAAGAATATGGAGGGAATTAGGAGTTTGGGGAGGGATCTGGGAACCAATTTCCTGTGTCCATCCAACTGTAAGCCATTAAAGAAATAAAGGAGTGTGGTCTGCCATGTATGTAAATAAATTCATCATTATTACCAGGACTAAATTTTGTATATAATACGCCAGACGCGTTTGGTCTACAAAAAACTATCAGTGACGCTCGAATCCAAAAAAGTTAAAAAGGTCAAATAAAGTACAAAGTTGTAGAGCATTGAGGACCAAAATTTCTAAAAGTTTTGCCAAATCCAGCTAAGGTAATCTATGCCTGAGGTAGAAAAGGATCCATTATGCAGGGGATACAGATCACGGATTGGTCTAATTTGACAACTGATCAATACAAATACGATGAATGCCTAATGTAATAGCGATATCTAAATAAAATAAATGAAAACAATATATATTTTTTTCAATAAGTACAATTTTTATTATGTAGACCAAAAGTAAAAAATATAGCATTGAGTGACTTCAATAAGAACGCAGCCGACAAAGCGTAGCTTCCCATGGTCGGACTGAACGTCAGGCCACAAACATCTCTATCATTGGATGTTGTCAACACCCATATACAGTTTTAGCTTAGGCAGAATAGCGTTATTGACTGCGATCAATCAACAACAAATGGAAGTTTTTAACGACCTTGACTGGCTATACAGCCCTTGCACGGTCGGCCCTGGCTTGCGCCTTTTTGGGCATTAAATAATTTATATTTTTACCATGTGGTAATTGAAATAATTTTGAATGATAAAGAAAGTTTAATAAAAACAAAAATTTAAAAAGCAAAAATTTGGATAAATAAATGAATAAAAACAATAAGAAATTTAAGATTAAGTAAATAATAAAAGAATAAAAATAATAAAGGAACATTAAAATAAATATAATAAAATAATATAGAAATAATTTTGTTTAAAAATAAAAATAAAAGTAACTAAAATAAATAAATAATTATTAAACACGGAGCCACCGGATATAGGATCGAACAGGAGGAAAGCTTGGCCAAGCAAACAGCAGTGAACGGCAGCAACGTTGTCCTGGTACACCAGCAGCCAAGTTAAGAGCGGATAATTTTGATATGCCAAATCAATCAACAACAAATGGAAGTTTTTAACGACCTTGACTGGCTATACAGCCCTTGCACGGTCGGCCCTGGCTTGCGCCTTTTTGGGCATTAAATAATTTATATTTTTACCATGTGGTAATTTAAATAATGTAGAATGATAAGAAAGTTTAATAAAAACAAAAATTTTAAAAGCAAAAAATTTGGATAAATAAATGAATAAAAAAAGTAAAAATTTTAAGATTGAGTAAATAATAAATAATAAAAAATAATAAAAGAATATAAAAATAAATATAATAAAATAATAAAGAAATAATTTTGTATAAAAATAGAAATAAAATAAAACAAAATAAATAAATAATTATTAAACACGGAACCACCGGAAGTAGGAACAGGAGGGAAGCTTGGCCAAGCAAACAGCAGCCAAGTAAAGAGCGGATAATTTTGATATGCCAAATTGTGTATGTTAATTTATATGCCAAATATTATGTATAAACCACAATAAGCCTAAATTTGTGTATGTGAGTTTTGCAAAAATATTTAGTGGGATGTTTTGTATGTACTAGAAAAAAGAAAAGTGAAATAAAATAAAATAAAATAAATAAAAAACCAAAGGGTGTATGTACATTTTGACTGCTTTGTGCTAGCCTACCGTAGTTGCAGGACTTTATAGTGCTAGTACACTGGAACACTTATCCGCAGGAAGACAGGGCCCCACAATCAATCAACAACAAATGGAAGTTTTTAACGACCTTGACTGGCTATACAGCCCTTGCACGGTCGGTATCAATCAACGGAATATTTCCAAACAAGTTATATAAAATGATTAGTTATTCCAACAAGGGTTATAAATAATAAGCAACGATGCAAAAATTGAATTTTAGAACATAAAAAAATCTCTTTAAAAAATGAATTCAAAACAGTAATATCTATTCAATTTAATAAATATATACTGAATAGTGTTATATACCAGAAACAAACAATGGTTTGGAACAAACTATATCACTACGAACGACAACTCCACCTAAAAAGTTACTCACATTTGTTGATAATGTAAATTAAACAGTAATTCTTAGACATGACCATAAAAGAGGGGGGATAGGACCTTTATCTGGACTCCGGGATCGGGTGTTTTTAAACTCGGGATTATCCCCCCTCATAAAACGTACACTTTTTCTAGACAATTAAAAAATCAGCTGAATTTGACAAATCACACTACATGTATTTGTTTTCCAAAAATAACCGTTAGTGGTTGGGGGTTCTGTGTATTCACATTATTTGTACAACTCTCCTCACTGATGCCATATTATGGAATTTCTGTGACCTAAATGGTTCCCCTCCCCCTTTTTTTACAAAATACTCAATAACTCAAATATGAAATTTTGAATCATCACCAAAAAGTATACAGATATTAAGATTAATATAACTAAGAAGTGTTCAAAGTTCTAAGCCACATTCAAGAATTGTTTTTGAGATACGGTGCCACATGTGAAAAAAACACACCCCTGTTAAAGTTACAATGTGCCGTAACTCAAAAAGGCTTAATCTTATTTACACCAAAAAGTATACAGATCATTTGACCATCATAAGAAACAACTATATTGAGTTTCATAAAATTTGGATAAGTCGTTCTCAAGTTACGGAGCCACATGTTTACGCCGGACAGACAGACGGACAGACAGACCGGACATTTGTATACCATAGTGACGTATAAAAAGCAGTACTAAGAGTGCATGTTAAGCTAGAAACATATTCAAAGAATAAAGTTTTATAACTTCTTAATGTCATATCCAATATTTATCAAAACCTAAAGGGGAGTTACATGTATCTCTTACTTCCTATATTTTTTCGTGGATGTCAATGCACCTAATCGCTATTTATTCCATACCGGATAAGTTCTAAAATTACACAACTTTTTCATCCAGTTGTAGCTATCTGGGGGCGGTTTAAAAATTCACCATGCACAATATTTTTTAATGAGACCCGTTTTAACTTACCGTAAATACTTTAAACAAAATAATTTTTTACTTCAATTTTAATTTAGAAAGAAGTGGATCATACTCTATTAAAGTTTCTTCATGATCAATTTCTAAAGTTTTTCCTCCCTCAGCTCTCTACTAAAAAAAATCTATTTTCGGCCGCATGACCCAAACAGGAAGTTGTACATACAGTGTATGACTGTTTTTCCCAGATTGGACTAAATAGCGATAATTAAATAAGGTGTAATTTCCAGGGTTGTTGAAAACTTGCATATTCATCACTATCTGATTTTGTGGTTTTAACAATCCAGACAGATAAATAGCAATGAGGTGTTTAGGAAAACATGACCTAAAACCTCCTTCATATAAGACAAAAAACATGAGAACTCATACTGAATGGTCAAATGTGTTTAATATGAAAATTTCAGTTAAGATGGTAAAATCACAAATCAGCCGTTAATGTAAATGGACTATAAGTATGACTTTTGAGCAAATTTAAAGGGAAATGACGGGGAAGGGGCAAATAAGAGTTCAAGGGGAGCAAATGCTGTTTAAATTTGAAAGCGGATTTTAAATATAGAGGGAAAGTGGAGTTATCTTTTTAGACTTTAGTTACATGTAAATATAACTTATGTAGACTTACCTTCTAATTCTATAGACTAAAAAAAAACACACATGCTCAACTCAGAACTATTTCTAATTCACTTGGACTACTGATATGCAAACCTAAAAACAAAAAGAAATATATCATAAAATAGTGATTGAAAGATTCATAACACTTTGAAAGGATAATTTAGACACGTGTTACACGGGGAGCATGTTTGTTTACAAATAAAAATGTCACATGATCGCACACTGACCTCGCATGTTGCATCGCCCTTACAATTCACTAATACATGTACATAACCATTTTCATGCAATCATGCAACGTAAATGTGATTGGTTATCAAATAATACAAAAATAATGCATGAACCGCTGAAGAAGAAATTATTTCATCAAATAGATGGGATTTTCACTTTCGACACGAATAGGTCGAGTTGACATTTCTGTCATCGGAGATAAATGGGATAAAACGGACCGTCAAAAAGGTCTAGAGAAGCACATCAGTAGAACCTTAACATGCATAAGTAATACTTACCAAAAATTCTCTAATTGATAAACTATATGACTAAAATTTCACGAAAATAACAATAAATAATTTTGTTGATTGTGAAGAAACTACTTAAATTGGCGCGAAAAATATTCTTATTCCTATTGTTTCACGTAAAAAAAATGTATAGAATTAAATTCGACTACAGTTCAGCATAAAAAAACGTTAATATGCAAAAGTCTGATAATATGTTAATGAAAAAGTGTGTATAAACTTTCGTAAACGAAGTTACCTGTATACTTCACCAAGAATTACATTTGAGCGCAAAGATCTGTATGTGTGATTCGGCTTATGTAATCGTCAATCGGAACTACTCGGCTATTCACTTCGTGCAACCAGAAAGGCCGAGTAGTTCCGATTGGTAACAAAGTACAACATGATTAATGGATTTTTTTGCGTTGCTGACCACGTGATTGAGGCCATCTATTTTTATTGCGGGTTCCACATATCTAAATCGGAATTATAGAAAAAATGGAATGTTGTGAGCAGAATCAAAACCGAAATGATGAACACTGCAACATTTCCAGCAAAATAAAAATAGGATGGAGGATCTGTGTATTCACATTATTTGTTAAACTCTCCTTATTCCTGTGAAGCGTGTGCTTTACATCGAGGCTTATTATGCTAAGCATCGACGCCACAGTACTTCAACCAATCAGACAGTGTTTATTTGGGGCATTCTATCTATCTTTACTCAGATTTTGGAATATTTTAATCGAAATTATAGAAAAATGGAATATTGTTAGTACATATAAAATAGAAAAAGATGAATAATTTTAGGCTAGAGATAATTTGGATGGGGGTTCTGTGTATTCACATTATTTGCACAACTCTCCTTACTGATGCCATATTTTGGAATTTCCGTGACCTAAATGGTTCGCGAAAATTAATATTTTTATATATAGTATAGTAACAAACATCGATTTCCAAAACACGGTAATATGTAGCAATTTACAACAATCAGAATGCTGTAGTAAAGATCATAAGGAAATTAATCTGGTTTGCCGCCCGGAGATACCGATAAGTGATATTTTACAAAATCATGTTTTCAGGGGACGTGATGAACTGTCCTTGCCAAAATTACAAATAATTCAGGTATCTAACATTTCTAACATATATTGATACAACGATAATACATTGATAATTCTGCTTTGTAAAATATACCTGATTGTCAAAGAATACAGCAATAGTTATGTCGTCAACGACCAAAGAAAAAATCGTTATGATCATGCATGGAATTCCGGAAATTGACCGTCTCCAAAAATATTAAATTCTAAAATTGAGTTATCGTCCTTTTCGCGGCAGACGACTTTTGAAAAGGCTACACCAAGACGAGCATCAGATTTTCAACTTTTGTTTCATGCTTGGCATCGTTAAAGAAACTGACAGTATTGCTTGTCAAAGACATGTCTTCTAAGTTAGAAAATGCTGCATACGAATAGGGACTGCTCTATTCATTCACAGAAATTTTGCAATCTTTTGACATAGAAAACCTCTTTTCTATTTATAATAGATATTCTTCATTATAAGGTGTCGACGTTAAGTTTGTACTGGAACTTGAATAGTTTTTAAAAGTTTAATACGTTTTAAGACTAAAACAAGAGGATGTCACATATATGTAATATCATGGACAAACCAATCTATAATGACAGGCCCCTTCCATGTTGCCCTATCCTTGAAAATCTTAAATATCTTTTCAATACCTTTTGCTTTCCTCTAAAATAGCTGTTTAAATTTTGCCAAACACGCAGTTCTGCTTAAAAATTCGTCTATTCTTCTTGTTATTCAAATAAATTAAAGGTTAAGCTTTATCATGTCCAGCGGCACATATATCACAGTCTTATCCGAATTCATCAGTGTCATCTGTATACAATGCAGGAAAAAGGCTATTGTCAAATTCAATTTTAAATAAATAGAAAGTAAATCACAAAAATACTGAACTCCGAGGAAAATTAAAAAGAAAGTCCGAAATCAAATGGCAAAATCAAAAGTTCAAACACATTAAACGAATAGATAATAGATTGTTGCCCTATCCTTGGAAATATTAAATATCTTCTCAATACCTTTTGCTTTCCTCTAAAATAGCTGTTTAATTTTTGAAAACATTCAGTTCTGCTTTAAAATTCATCTATATTTTTTGGTATTCAAATATATGAAAGGTTAAGGTTTATCATATCCAGCGGCATATATATCACAGTCTTATCTGAATTCATCAGTATGCGATGCGGGAAAAAGACTATTGTCAAATTCAATTTCAAATAAATAGATTCGTGTTTAACAAAACTATAAGCTGTGTGGGAAACGTTTATAAAGCTATAAAATGATTGATGTATTCATTGTTGGTCTTTAACGCTACTTTTATACTTTTTTTCCAATTCATGGCGCCAAGCTTATTTTGTGTGTAGAAAAAATAAGACGCTAATTTCTTTCTTTTCGGGAGAGGACTCAAATTAGACAGTCATGCATGTAACGGCACTGTAGATTTTCTTATTCAATAAAGAAAGCTGCCGGTCCGGAACATGAATAGATCTGTTAAAAAGCAAAGTTTTAATTTTGATTAGATTCGGGAGAGCTAGATTTGAGGGTTGAGTATACACCAAGACGAGCATCAGATTTTCAACTTTTGTTTCATGCTTGGCATCGTTAGAGACACTCACAGTTTTGCTTGTCATAAACATGTCTACTTAGTTAGAGAATGCTGCATACGAATAGGGACTGCTCTATTCATTCACAGAAATTTACCTTTCACATAATATAATTGAATCAAATGAAATAGACACTTAAGTGTTTAAAAAGTGGTCAAAATCTTTCGTCAGATGAACCTGAAATTTGAGGCCAAAATCGGTCTTTACCGGACCACATTGACCAACTAGAAAATATATAGATCACGAATTGTGTTCATTTTTCAAATTTTACAGAATACTATAATATATTCGGACTTCTTCCAAACACAGCTTTTTTGTATCGTTTTTACTGTGTGTTTGTTTATTCACATTAATAAAAGGTACTGGTGAAGGGTTGAGAAGACAAATCATGTTGAACTCCGTCGCATTTTTTTTATTCTTTCCCAAATCAGGAACGTCAAGCCTTTGGTATTTTTGTGTGCATGTGTGCTTTTGTTTTAATTGATTTATAATAGTAGTGTTTCGAGTCATGTTCAAACGGAAGTTTTTCGAATATTATCGTACTTTTAGTCACGTGACACCTGACTTTATGTGTTCTAAATAAAAGTTTAATGTCGCGTTTATTTTGATTTGATTTTAGTAAACATTATTGTTGAGGGGACAAATGAATTCTCCCGGCTACTCGTTGGTGTCTCTGACCTGTTTTTGCTCTTTCGTCGGGTTGTATGTCTCTTTCACACATCCCCCATTTCCATTCTCTAATCTATGAAATCGATTCCTTAACCCTATTGTGACACACAATGATTTGAAGACACACAACAACAACAAAAAACAAGCGAATCCAGCCATTTCAAAAGGGAGGTTCCCAACCTAGCAGAAAAGGGGTGATTCCATCCATATTTCCTCATTAAAATGCATTGATATTCTAAAAGGTGGGTCCCAAACACCCTCTTCTGGATCCGCCACTGATCCGTCAAGGAAACTGAAGTCAGACCTTTGAAGATGTTTTTCCTACATTAAATGTATGAATGATAAGCTTTTCTTATACACCACTTAGTCTGGTGCGAGTTTTAGTTATATCTAAATAAGCTTAAATAGTTGTCAGTCTGTTTCCCGCGACCAAATTGTGTTGTTTTCTAAATGCAAATTATTTCGGTACAAATGTATAACAAAACTATATGAAATTTATATGTACCTGTCTTTGTTCATACATATGCTCCCATAACAATTTTTGTATATGTTTATTCTATTTGAAAGACCATTTTCTGCCAACATGTGATCATTTTACCTAAAACTAACTTTACTAAGAGGAAAACAAAATCTAAGCTTTCTAACTATTTTATTGATAAAAATTCTAAATTTAAACATCGATCCCGTAAGCAATACAATGTATATCATGATATATAATATGAATTGTTGTTTACAGCTAATAGTACTGTTTATTTTCTAATAAGATATAAAAACATATTTGACAGTAAAACTAATTGTAATGATTAAAAACAATAGATGTCTGAGGATTGTTTTGCATTGACAAAAACTAAGCAATGGAGACATAATTATAGCTGTGTAACATAGATTTAAAAAAAAAAGATTTTTACCTTTCATCTTTAATATTGCAATTAAGTATGAATAAAGAAATACAATCCGCACAAGAAGGTTGATGCAACGGAAGATAGTCATTAGGTCTTTCCACCTTTCTTGTGGAAAGACCTTTTGAATTTGTTCTGATTATTTTTTTTTTCTTCCGCCCTAATTTTTTTCTTGCGGTGTCAAAAAGATGTCGCTTAGTTTTTTTGTATATGAAATCATACAGTCTATACGCTTTTGAAACTGACCCTGTTTAACCGAACACTTTTTTTGTAAGAGTTATCTCCCCAAACACTGTTTTTCTTGTTATCAGATCTCCTCCACAACCGTACAAGAAAGCGACAAATTTATTTTTCCAAATTGCTCGCTATATCCTCAGGATGTTACATTTAATTTTTACCGAAGCTTTACGAAGACTCCATATGGAAGTTATTTCCCCTTTTGTATTGAAATAAATGAAATAATTTTGTTACTGGAAAACCATAAGTGATAGAGGCCTAGGGTCCTTTGATTTGAGGTCCTTGGTCCAAAAAAATGAAAATGAGGTCAAGGTCAAAGGTCAAGGTCATGTTCAAAAACATGATTTTGGCTTGTTATCTCTTCTTTTCAGAAATCATATAAGATATCGACAAAATATTTTCACAAGATGTGTGTTGGGACATGGCGTAACACGTAAATTTTAGTTAAAAGGGTACGTAAACATTTGACGTGACTTTTCCCCCCTTTTATATCTTGTATTAGTAGTATGGTAATATAACTCATTAACAATATAAAGTAGAGACCTGGGGTCTATTGATTTTAGGTCCTTGGTTGTTGACCTTGAAATTGAGTTCAAGGTCATACACAAAATTCACGTTCTAGATTTTGACCTTTGCCTTTATCTCATATGTATACATGATAAAGACATGGGACTTTTTGCAATAGGTTGCAAGCAATGTGAACTTGTAAATCCCAACCGGAAGTGACATTTTGTTTACCGGAAGTAGCTATTTTTTGTTCTAAATTAATGCAAAAGTATGTAGAACCATATATTTTTGGAATCAGTGTCAATTAAACTATCAAATTATACCGGAAATAACATCATTTGAACCGGAAGTAAACAATTATCTTCCTTATCTATATTTTTTTCCATAGAAACCATATATATTTGGAATAATCGTTCAACAAGCTGTCATTTGACGCTACAACTGACATTTGAAACCAAATTTTAATATTTTGATATAAGAAATCATGACTGGTGGAAAGACCATCAATGGTTCTTTGAACAATTGGTTTTTAATTAGTCATTTTTTGTTCAATACATGCACGACGCATATATATCTAGCAATTGAAATGAAAGATACCATAGGGACAGTCAAACTCATAAATCGAAAATAAACTGACAACGCCATGGCTAAACAAAGGGCTGCGCTTTAGTGCATGATACGCCCGTTGCTCTTTTAACTTGTCTTTTATGCTTTAAATGAATTTATATGATCAACTAGTGAGAAATAGTGTGAGCCCTGTCGAATACCCCCCTATTATGGCACTATTAAGGTCAATAGATATAAACAATTTATCAAAGTTGCATAAAATATGTGAAAGTATTAGTTATTGTCCCAAAATTGGAAAATCCCCCCTTTTTTAAGCATAAAAATTCATAACACGGAAATGTAAAATCTGAAATTTATAAAAAAAAAAATTGAAAGGGAGCTTACATCAATAGATATAAACAATTCACCAAAGTTTCATGGACATTGGTGAAAGCCTTTTTGAGTTATTGTCCGAAGTGTTAAAAATCCCCCTTTTTTTATGAATAAAGCCCCATAAATCCAAAACTTAAAATCTGATATTCATCAAAATTGTCCGAAAAGTTAAAAATCCCCCTTTTTTATGAATAAAGCCCCCATAAATCCTAAACTTAAAATCTGAAATTTATAAAAATTGAAAGGGAGCTTACATCAATAGATATAAACAATTCACTTATGTTTCATGGAAATTGGTGAAAGTGTTTTTGAGTTATTGTCCGAAGTGTGGACGACGGACCCCCCTTTTTTTTATGAATAAAGCCCCATAAATCCAAAACTTAAAATCTGAAATTAAAAAAAAACGAAAGGGAGCTTACGTCAATAGATATAAACAATTCACTTAAGTTTCATGGAAATCGATGAAAGTGTTTTTGAGTTATTGTCCGAAGTGTGGACGACGGACCCCCTTTTTTTTTTAATGAATAAAGCCCCATAAATCTAAAACTTAAAATCTGAAATTAAAAAAAAACGAAAGGGAGCTTACGTCAATAGATATAAACAATTCACTTAAGTTTCATGGAAATTGGTGAAAGTATTTTTGAGTTATTGTACGAAGTGTGGACGACGGACCCCTTTTTTTTACGAATAAAGCCCACTTAAAATCTGAAATTAAAAAAAAACGAAAGGGAGCTTACGTCAATAGATATAAACAATTCACAAACATTTCATGGAAATTGGTGAAAGTGTTTTTGAGTTGTTGTCCGAAGTGTGGACGACGGACGGACGGACGGACGGACGGACAGACGGACGGACAACGGTATACCATAATACGTCCCATCTAAAAGACGGGCGTATAAAAATAAAAAGACAAACAGACACATAATAGTACAAAAAACACAACAAAGAAAACTAAAGACTAAAACAGCACGATTCCCACTAAAACGGGGGTGATCTCAGGTGCTCCGGAAGGGTAAGCAGATCCTGCTCCACATGTGTTGCTCATGTTATTACAAACCCGGTAAATAGTCTTATTCGATAGGTCACATTCGTGGTAAAAAGAGATATGATCATCTGTGAAACGGTTGTTCAATAATGGCGACCCAACTCGTGATGGCGTCCATAAAAAAATTAATGATATCAACGTTCATTGTCAATTTCTAGATTTAAGTCAAGATATGAGCCAGACTTTACTAAATTTGTTGTTTTCTTTATCTCTAGTTCGATGGAACAGATGCGTTCAGAATAGTCACCAAATTTTGAATTATTTAGTGAGAGAACATCATCTATATAGCAGAAAGTAAAGTTAAAGGATATTGCTAACTTCTTATCTTTCTTCCTAAAAAGTTCCTGTATGAAGTTAGCCTCATGATAATAAAGACACAAGTCGGCAAGAAAAGGGTCAAAATTGATTCCCATTGGAATGCAGACAATATGTTTTCAACCAAGAAAGCTAGTATCTTGATAATGTTAGTTTCAGAGAATGTTTTGTTTGAATCAGAGTGATTCTTTAGAAAGTAGGATATATCCCTCCTCAATACAAGATAATTGTCACCCATGTTCGCCATTCTTTTTCTGATCCAAAGCATTACCAACTCTTTCAATTTGTCTTTTAGTTTGGAATGGATAATACTTGTGTAAAGTGTAGAAAAAGTCAAACGTTTTAATACCATTACAAGATGAGAGAGTCGTAAATTGTATACGTACTCTAAATGATCTTTTGACTTTTTTAGTATCGACATCTGATTCACGCTACCTCTAGTTTCATGTCCTTTTTTTTTTGTGTTTTTTTTCTAAAAGGTACTTAGGAAGCTACCATTTGATTTTTAGGGGGGGGGGGGGGGGGGGGGGGTTGGGGCTAGGATGAAAAATTTTGTCCTGCATTTTTTTTAGCTGTAATCTCTGTCCTGCCTTTTTATTATTCACTCTGTTCGGTCCTGCCTTTTTTTTTAGTTTATCCTGACCTTTTTTTTAACTAAATTGTCGTCCTGACTTTTCATTTTTGCAAGTGTCTCATCCTGCCTTTTTTTTACTCAAAACTCCTGTCCTGCCTATTTTTTTCAAATTTCACCCTAGCACCCCCATAAAAAATCAAATGGTAGCTACCTTATATAAAAAATGTTGACACTGATGTATAATCATTATCGAACTTACGCCAACAGATTGTTCTGCTATAGATTTTGTTACATTCTTGCGATAGCATCATTTTTTTTAGAATATGATTAAAATTATCACAAATCTAATTTTTAAAATTATTGGGCGTAGAATTTAAACTGTCATGTAAATATATTTAAGTTACTAAAGTGGTGTTTAGTTTTTTTTTATAGGTAGATATAAATAAGAAATATGCTGTTGTTGCTTTTCACATCTATAGCGTTTAACACAAAATACTTATGTTCCGATCGTTGAAAAAATATTTCAATTCCAATGTTTTTTTTCGAATGACAAACACATTATTATGACGAAATGCCATCATTGTTATATATTGGATCAGGGTCATTTATATGAACAACACGTACCTTTAAAAAGTGTCAAAATAATGAAAATGTTGCAACATTTTCTATAAACGTCATCTACAGGCAAAGGTGATTTTACTACACAGATTCGTTCATTTGAAAATATATCTATGATTTTTTCTCATTTCTTAAATATTAAGAACGAATTACATGAATATATATCTAGGACAAAATGTTAGTTAATTGTAAAAAGCATATAATAAACTAATATAAAAAAGAAGATGCGGTATGATTGCCAATGAGACAACTATCCACAAAAGACCAAAATGACACAAACACTAACATCTATAGGTTACCGTACGGCCTTCAAAAGTAAGCTATCCAAGATGATGCGGCCCAATAATTCCTGCTAAATAAAAAACAAGTATATCTACTGTATCTAAATACAACTTTCCATACTCATGAATTTTACATACATACCTATATATTTGAAAGCAAAATTAAAAATCTACGATTGGTATATTCAATCAAAAAATCAATAAAAAAATATACATGAGCGTCTGATATTGAAAAATACTCATTACTTTATCGGGTATTATAATATTTACCCTTAGGTGTCAGACCACCGATTCACACACTCTAATTTAGAACGTAAAAGTAGTCCTTCCCCGACAAATTTAGTGATTTTGATGTCATTGTTAACTTAACCAACCAACAAATTTACAGAAATGAACATTTTGGTGAAAGAGAAATATATTTCGACCATTTTGATCTAAAATTTACTTGTCCATGAGTTTTCATTAAACATTGAGAATAAATGCGCTTTGTAGTATACGGTGGTTATTTTTAGTAGTACTTCGATTTAGAACGTTAGTTCTTCGTTATAAAGCTTTCAAAATTTCGTAAAAATTGACATGTAGTACGGTGATACATGTATCATGATTCAGGAAATATATACAAATGTACTAGTATAAGAAGATGTGGTATGAGTGCCAATGAGACAATTCTCAATCCGTCACAATTTATAAAAGTTAAACTAAAGATAAAATATTTAGAAAGTTGTAAAAAAATGTAAAACTTGGTCGAATAGATAGTGATTTTGATTTGGTGGTCTTGCCCCTTAAAGAAGTTATATTGAAAAGACAAATGATATACTCTAATAATCAGACGTAATCTGTTCATAGTATTTATAATTACATGGAGAACAGTACAATTTGAGACACACTCAACATGATCAATATGGAGGTGAAAGGTTTTATCCTCGCCATTCCCCCATGGAGATTCTTAAACGACTGTAAGTCCACCAATACATCATTTAGGTCTCTAGAAGAATGATAGTTTTTTACCCCTGGAATTTAGAAACAAAAAAACAACAAATAAATATGTATACCAGTGCATAAATGTTTTGTTGAAGCACGAATAAATATATAAACACAGTAGCAAAAACAAAATTAGATATCTCAATTCCGAACCGAATTTCTCGTTTAAAACATCACGACGGTCTAGTTGGTCGGCTCGGAGTCAGATGTATGTGTCCGGCTAAGGTGACATGTCTGATACATAAAAAAAAATCCAGATCAGCATGTCAGTCTAGTACAAAGCAGGGTTTATATTCATTCATATTCATACTCTTTTCGTATTTACATACTAGTATTATAGTCTCTAAAATTATTTTTATTGGTCGCTGGCGTGAGAGTAAACAGCCAATCTCTAAACACTATGAAAAAAATATTCAACATTCTTCCGCATGTGTTAAAACAATTTTTCTGTACGTGTGCATTTATATTAATGATTTATACTTATATATATATATATTTCTAACAACAAAAAGTTTTCATATTATTAATTATTTTGCACTCGATAATGTCCGCGTTAGCGCGTATTTATACGATCGGTTACCAGTCAAAAACGAAAGTAAAATCTCTTTGGCAACAATATATCGGAATGCCCTCACGAACATCGCGATGTAAAAAGGAGATGTGGCATGATTGTCAATGGGACCAATATCCAGCAGAAACCACGTTACGTATATTTAAGCTATAGTTATCGTACAGCCTTTAAAAGTAAAAAAATAAATCATATAAAAAACGAAATATAAACTAAGGAAATGGAAAAGTACCTCCTGAAATGCTCCCTTTTGCAAACAGTAAATAGTAGTTAGTAGTAAGATCAAAAACCTTCGGATCAGGGTTGATGTTGCTTCTTGTCAACGAAGCTGTCAAAATTCCATCGCTATAAGTGGCCGCTGCATTTGCTAAACCGTCAAGTGGCTGAAATAAGACATAACAAAGCCTTAGTTGAAAACATTTTTGTTTGTTTTCAGAAATACAAGTTTAACTTTATATATATTTCACTATTTAATGAACAAATGACAGTATATAAGTAACACATAGACGAGAGGGTGACAGAGCAGACTGTTACCCCGAGAAAACATTGTCAACTTATACTAAACAATCTGCTATACCACCCTCTCAGTTATGTGTTATTTAGATTTTGTACTGAATGTTCAATCATTTTTGTCTTTTACTGTTTAGTTTTTAATTGAGTATTTAGCCATGACATCACGTACATAACGTTACAGGTATTAAAAAACATTCCAGACATGAAACCAAAAACGAAGAACTTGAGCATTATGTTTAATTTATCAATGTTAAACAATATATTGTCCTTTCATTTTGTTTTCGAGCGCAAAGTTCTGTTAAATAAAGTTTTATATCGCATGTGTAGTTGAAATGAAATTCGCTAGTCCAATGAAATTTCTGCATGTGAATGTGGCAAATCACAAGCCAGGTTTACATTGATTTTGTGTATAGGCATAAAAAATGACACGTAAGAAATCAGCAGTTGACATGAAAGATGAAAAAATTGTTACATGTTAAGTTGAACCCACGATGCACATGTGTTTTAACGGCGCGTTTTGAATTCTTTATGGAGTTATTTTTGGGCAATTGTTGTTTTTTTAATTTTAAAGTTCGAATTTCAAATATTTGGTTTGAATATACCGCGGACACGAAATAACTATCTGATAAAAAAACAGTCCACAATAACAACGCTCTCTTTTACTTTCTAGATTGATGTTATGGATATTAGAACAGAGAATAAAACGGAGAGAAGAATGGAGAGTTGTGCCAATTATCAGAAAAGAAAATAGAACGCCGAGTTATCAGAGCGTTATTTAAATATTCTAATCAGATTCAGGTAAAAGAAATAATAATGTAGTAAATCAAAATCGGTTTCGTTACCACCACTAGTCTAACATACATAGGACTATATTATTACTGTTATAGAATGTTCACGACGGATTTCAAAGGCTGATATTAAAACATTTCTATTTGACACTAGTCTCGAACATTCAGCTGCTTTATTTTTCAAAGTATATTCACATGCGTTTGTTATCGAGACTAACTATGAAATTGAAACTCAGGTGCAAGGAGGGGGATAGAAGGGGTCCTGATCCCGAAATCCCGGGCTTAAAAATACGAAATCCCGAAATTCCGGTCTTAAAAACCTGAAATTCCGAGGTCCCAAAATTCGGAAAAAAATTCCCGGATCCAATCCCGAAATCCCGAGATTTAAAACACCCAATCTCGGAGTCCCAATAAACGTCCTATCCCCCCTCTGCAAGGGACTCGTATCTTAATAGACTAGGATTGTTAGTATCAGTGTGCCTCTTCGGGCACTCCAGTTTTCTCCACTTATACAATCTGACTGCCACGAAATAGTACAATAATACACAAAGTGGCTTTAAATAACTATTTATCTCCTAACTTCTTAATTTGATAACATAAACATTTGCATGACTTTCTTCTATAATCAAATTTTCGTTGAACAAAGTCAGAATATTCATTATTAGTGTGCTGTCTTCATGACCTTAAACTTTTCATTTGTGAAGTTTCAGAATTCTTAATGATGAATAATACATTTTAATAACTTACATTAGTTACAGGAGAGTTTGACTTTCCAGTTGGACTATTATAAGAATTCTCAGAATTAAACACAGTACCGTTACTTGTCATAAGTATTGATGTCACACTGGTATCTTCCTACAACCAAGACAAAAAATAATATGTAATAAGCAATTTGGAGGACAACTTATTTGCCAAAATGAAACAGCTAGAAAAAAGATGCAAACAAAACAATAAAATCAAATGCAAATTTTGTTTTACTTTTTTATTTTGACCTTTTTGTAGTTTTTAGACCTGTTGAGTTGAATATTATTTCAACACCATATTCCTTTTTTTGCAGTAAGAAACATTACATGCATATATATATATATGATGTCTTAGAAAGAGTAAAATCTTATAACGAGTAATTTAGGGGGGAACCTAAATAGTAATCACTGCTCCAACTGAGTAACTGAACCGCATGCAAACTCAATTCAAGCTTAATTCAAGCTTTACCTTAATTCAAACTTTACCTTATGCCTGCGGCACACTGTCGCGAATCGTACCACTTGGTTAAGGACATATTTAAAATTTGGGTATGTGCGTTAAATAATTTCTGTGATTTTCGTGCCAGAAAAAGGTCAAACAAATACCAACAACAACAACTGAATTAATAGGCACCTGACTTGGGATAGGTACATCCAAATGTGGTGGTGTTAAAAGGTTTAAGAAGATGTGGTATGAGTGCAAAACATGTTTGTGAGCAATCAACGCTCCGCATGGTATATTGGTGTAAGTGTTACAAAACAACACGAATACACTGTTGATACCAGTTGCAAATGTCGTAACTCAATAGATCGGTATAAAGCTCGATTAAACAGAAAACACAGTTTATTGAAATCCAAAAACGTCATTATAATGATTTTGACAAACAACGACACTTCAAGACTTATGGGAGATGTTGGTCTAATTTGGGCTCATATCATATTTATTATGTACATTCTGAAAGGAAATCACCCGGTCGAGTTGTCACGACAGATACATGTTGAAATAAAAGTGTGATGTGTCTTTTTTTACATATCGACATATGGAGAATTGACTAAAAACTTTTTGTCAATAAACACATTAATTTATCAAGTAGGCCCTACAGATATAGTTTAGAAAATAATTTATAATAGCCGATTTAAAAACAAATTGCAAATGTAATAATATACTACTTGGTAGTCAAGCCACATATCATTATCTAAATATAAACAAACACAGGTCTTTAATATGAAATTAAAATGTTACATTGGATTAATTCAAAATTATATATAATTATTTTCATCCGAGCAATACATTAATTTGCTCTGGTTTCTATAATGAGTTTTTCTCAATGCCACCATGTGGTAGCTTATTTTTTTCAATATTTCTTTTAAACGTAGCAGTTTGTCTGTTAAATTATGCATGTCTCACCATTCGAACCCTGCAAAGCATAACAGTTTTCCTAAATAACACCTAAAATAGACATCAAATACGACGGTTTGTATTACTTTTTGTGCAAATTTAATTATTTCAACTAGGAAACCATATAGAGCAGAAAGTTTAGAATTTTAAACACATTGAAAACGTGTGTACTAACTAGCATAAATAGCATATAACCAACGTTATGTGGTAAATATTTTCACATATACTTCGAAACAACTAAGCACCATTTATTTAGATCTAGAATCAATTGAAAGAACTATATGAAAGCAATTAAATGTTTGATTATATTTTAAGTTTTCAATGTTTCGACTTTGTTGGATTTCTATGATAGTCTGATAATTGTCTTAGTCTACTTTTTATAAAAATGGAAATATGAATATTGTTTTGAATTCATGTGCAATGTTATATCTCGACTGCTATAACAACTAAATTCTATTTGTGTGTACTTGTTGTGTTTCTAGTTGAACATTGGAAATTCATAGATTTTTATATTTCCACTAATTTAATACGAAAAGTCCATGACCAGGGAGTCTCATTGGAAGTAATTTTTTGTTATACTGATCGAACTAAGCTTAACAGAATTTGGAATATTACAGAATTCGCAAATCCAAAGAATACGTCCAATAATTATTAGAAATGATTTCCATGTGAACTTTTATTTTGTATTGTAGTGTAATCTCCCCAAAAAGGGAATACTTTATTTATTTAAGAGACTTGTTTTTATTTCAAAACCAGGAAAAAGTTGTTTTTCAACAAGATACATATAATTACAACTTTTTTCAATCTCAAGCAAATGTCTATAATATTGCGCTTTTAAATTAACTCAATTGACACATTTTGCACACTATTATAACACTCACACGATGAAGTACACGTTGCTCTGTAAATGAATGTCAAGGTAGTCTTAAAGACAATTGCAATCGTATGAAAACTGAAATACTTTACATGTTAAAGTAGTCATTGCGTGAATTCATAACGGGAGACAGTCAGTATTTGATAACTATTTCAGTTTTTACTGAATTCAGTTTCATTTTACACCACTATTATTTTGGTATTTTTTAAATCTGTAATTCGATTGTTGTCGTTTGTTCATGTATATAACATTTGTTTTCGTTAATTGTTTTGTACATACTTCAGACCGTTTATTTTTATTTGAATTGTTTGCATTGTTTGGCCTTTTATTATAAATTGGTGTGCAGTATGGGTTCTAATTGTTGAAATTTTTGCGATAACCTATAGTTACTAACTTCTAGTTGAGAGATGTCTAAACATCAATCATACTATATCTTCTATAAGTTTCTTTTTTTGGCCTTTTAAACTTTTTTGGATTCGAGCGTCACTGATGAGTCTTGTAGACGAAACGCGCGTCTGGCGTATATACTAAATTCAGTCCTGGTATCTATGATGAGTTTATTTTCAACTGTAACTAGTTCCTTCCGTTTAGCTTTAAAAAGGGAATTGTTTTGAGTCAGAAAATTACAATTTTTTTAAAAAGTTTTTAGTTTAATTTTTCAAAATTGTACACTATAAGGCGTTGAATTCTGAACATTTTTTTTCATCGAATTGAGGATCAGATTTTTTTTTTATGAAAACCGTCTCCCTTTAAACAAAATGCTCCATGAATAGTTAAACAGAAAAAAGACACTGTTTTATCACAAAGACCAAATAAGACATTTAATAAATAGGATAGCAGCGTAGATATAAAATATACAAGTAATTAACTTTATTTTTTGCAGCCCAATTAAAATAATAAATTCATCATAGATATCAGGATTGAAATTTCATATAATTGCACCAGACGTGCGTTTCATCTACAAAAGACTTATCAGTGACGCTAGAAAAAAAAGCCAAATGGCCAAATAAAGTAGGAAGTTGATGAAGAGCATTGAGAACCAAACAAAATCTAAAAGTTTTCCTAAATACAGCCCAGGTATTTAATTCCTGAGGTAGAAAAGCCATATTATTCAAAAGATTCAAAGTGTTGTAATTATATACAATCAATCAATCAGTTACAATTTAATGACAGTTTTTATATGGTTCCTTCAATTTCATCGAGATTCTATTGAATGATGCTCAATTGCCACTTCGAAATATTTGTGAAAAAAGGGATTGACACTTTACGTTTTTGTTTTGCTGGAACTGAATTTTAAAGTCTATAAAGTTGTAAATAATAATTTTTATATTATCGTTTGCAGGTAAAGTATACAAATAAAGGCAACAGTAGTATTACGCTGTTCGAAAGTCATAAATCGATTAAAAGAAAACAAATTCGGGTTACAAACTAAAACTGAGGTAAATACATCAACTATAAGAGAAAAACAACGAAACAACAGAAACACTGAAGTGCAACCAAAAAAAAAACAAAATTGCCAAAAAAAAAAAAAATAAAAAAAAAATCAAAAATTCTCTGCTCTATAGATTTTCATAAGTATACTATAAAATCAATCATAAAATATAATCATGTACCGTATCAAACTATTTATGATAATGTCTACTTATCATTATAGATTATCGTTGATCATCTCAACGAGATTGATTTTCTCGCTTGAGCTGGAACAGCGAAAGTGAGAAAAGCAATCGAGTTGAGATGACCAATAATAATCTGTTTATCGCTATTTTACCTATGACGTCGTTGTCAATTTCAATGTCAATTTCGTTAGCAACGCCACGTGGTCTCCTTAGTTTCTAGCGATAATTTTTCCATCTCAAGCGAGAAGCATGATATGAAAATTATCACAAAAAAAGATCAAAGGGAAAATGCACAAACTAGCGATGATTATTATTATAACTGAATTACGCTTCGCTTGTTGTGTAATGCAGATGCGTCATAAATATAAGTTAAAAGGCAAATTGAAAAAAAGTGATTCTAAAAGATTTCTTTTACAAATTTTATACTAACGTCATTAAAAGTTTAAATTACATTTTCTGAAAGAGATATAAAAACTGTTTGCATAATATAAATTTTGTTCATTTGAAATGTGCACTCCAATACACTGTTGTAGATTACTAAGCAGAAACTTAATACATTATGTTTGTACTCTACAAAAATGGACCTGTGATAATAAAAAGTCGGTATCGAATAGTCGCATAATGTTTTTATTCAAAAAGACTTCAGTATGCACTTAAACATATAGACTTAAGGCTAAATTTAGACAAGAAATCTTCATGAACCTGGGAATGTCGCGACTAGTGACATATTTGCTTTTCGTTTGAACCTTTTGTAATAAATTACAAAAACCTTCACATATGAAGTTTAATCCACCATTTTCTACATTTGAAAATGCCTGTACCAAGTCAGGAATATGACAGTTCTTGTCTGTTCGTTTTCGATGCGTTTTGTTATTTGATTTTGCCATGTGATTATGGACTTTCCGTATTGATTTTCCTCTGAGTTCAGTATTTTTGTGATTTTACTTTTTATGCAGATAGTAAATTTACTGCATGGTAAATGTTCAACAAATACCTGGCACTGGGAAGAACATTTAGGGAAGGGTAATCGGTAACATACGTATAATTCAGGTTTCAGCATTCGGTTTAGGGAATATAAATTCTAAGCTGAGAATGTCACATCATATACCCCGCCTGAGACCCGAATAACATATAATACAAGCATAATTTGTGTCTAAATCCCAATCTGTTTTTAGGACAATTTGTGCCTCAGGTTTTACCATGACTGGCAAACAAAACCGTTTGCATATCCTTAACTAGTACTCTCGTTTCTGTCATTCCTCGGTCTTTTATACCTAGCCATGCTTTATGGGTTTTGGTCATTATTAAAGGTCGTACTGTGAACTATGGTTAACTTCCGAATATTTTGGTGGAAATTGTCTCACTGGCAATTAAACCACTCATTATAATATTTGTTATCGCTTCGACAAAGGTGAGCTGTTACCGGTCAACAATGTATTAATTTAACAGTTTGTGGTTGGGTCAGTTTCATGGAGAACCACTAGTGGTAGGTGAGTGATATTTTGAACTCATTTGTATAAGAATTGGCACATCTTATTTACATTGAGATGTTTTGGCCTTAACCACTTAAATATTTTCTATTTACTTTGAAAATTTTGTTTAGTTAACATGAACTAGCGTGTGATTAGGTCAGTTCATAAAGATTCGATAGTGGTGGGTTTATTTCATTTGGTATGCAGTTATAATAGTAATGGAACGTCTCCACCATCCTCAGTAATGGCCTGTTGATTGTGAATATTTTGCATATAACACATGTAAATGTTTGCGATTACATCAGATATGGAAGAAACGCCTAAGTGATTGGCAATTGGTGTGGAGTTGCATAAACCGTGATTTGAAAGTCTCTTTTCCATGCATTTTATATAGGTTATTTTAAAGGAAACCACTCTTGATTAGTGAATTGTATTTGTAATGACGTGTTATCAGCATTAGCAACACTTATTTCCATTGAGGTTATTTATTCCTGCTTCATGAGTAATGGTTCAGTGACTGAGTCTGAGAATGTCTTACATTCTAGTAAAGCTAAGAATTGAAATGGGGAAGGTGTCAAAGAGACAACAACCCAATCAAAGAGCAGAAAACAGCCGAAGGCCACCAATGGTTCGTCAATACTGGCCTTTAACATGTTTGCATTTCGTCATTTGAACATTTGCATTTTACTATCAAAATCACAAAAAGCGAGACATATCTCTGTGTCACCAGTTTATCATAATGTAACTTTAAATACTGTGGATTCATTATTATTCGTTGGATACCAATTTTCGTGGATTTCGTGGGTACAACAGAACCACGAAATTACATTTTCAACGAATACAGACTTTTATATGGGCTACATAGAATACAGACTTTGGCAAAACCACGAAATTATATATCCACGAACATGCAAGATTTTCTTAATTCACAAAAATTGGTACCCACGAAAATAAATGAATCCACAGTAGTCCCTTTTCTTATATAAAGATTAGGGGATGAGGTATGATTTCCAACTATCCACTTTAAATTCTAATGATCTTGATGTAAGCAACTAAAGTCAACCATACGGCCTTCAACAATGAGAAAACTTCATAACTTGTAGTCGGCTATAAAAACACTGATATGAAACATATGAAACAATTAAAGTTTTTGAGGTCTAATGTAAAGCAAAAATTAATTTACGAAATAAAAATACAACAAACAGGAATAAACAAAAAAAACCCCACTAAAATACAGGGACAGACACATAAAAAATGTGCCGGGATTAAACATGCTTTTGAGAAATCAACACCAACCCAACCCTACCACATAAACCTGGGGCATAGTTAAAGTTTAACTTAAAACCGAAATTTTGTTGAAATGCATTTCGGAAAAGGGTTTCCAAATTTCTCGGTTAATCTTCCGGATGCACTTTTAACTGAAGCCATACAGATTTAATATGAAAGTTATTTCCCCTGTATTTTTTGACATAAGTGGTTTATGAACATACCACATGACAATAAGTGATAGAGATCTATGGTATTGGAGGTCCTTGGCAAACCAACAAGAAAATGTTGTCAAGGCCAAAAGTCAAGGTCGTTTTCAAAATTTTGCCCTTTGGATATGTGTTCAGCTCGTCTTATACTTTAGAATATACAATAAAAAGTCATATAATAGAACTGATGCTAAATGCTTTGGTTGTTTCGGACGACACAATCTAATGATATTTTATAGGAATGATCGTCCCTTGAATGTAAAAATTAATGTTAAATTGAATATAACTTCATTCTGGTACATGCTAAAGCCATAAAGATTTTCAACAGGAAGTAGCTAGTTTTGCACTAGTTCAAGAAAAAATACTAATTAACTCTTTGTTTAGGGGC
The DNA here is from genome assembly GCF_036588685.1 of Mytilus trossulus. Lineage (NCBI taxonomy): Eukaryota > Metazoa > Mollusca > Bivalvia > Mytilida > Mytilidae > Mytilus > Mytilus trossulus. The sequence continues at coordinate 26,939,547 of NC_086379.1, forward strand.
CAGCTGAAGGACGCCTCCGGGTGCGGGAGTTCCTCGCTGCATTGAAGACCTATTGGTGACCTTTTGCTGTTGCCAATTCTATGATCGGGCTGTTGTCTCTTTGGCACATTCCCCATTTCCATTCTTAATTTCATACATATTTAAAATTAAATTAAATAACCTTTTAATGACACAGTAAGTGATATAATTTAAAAAAGAAAAGTATAATGGACAATTGATTTATGGAATCACTTGAATGTTTGCTATGCCTAGAAACTACAAAAGACAACTTTTAACCGGAAATAACAAATTATTGTCTAAAGTAAATGGAACCCTAAATTTCTTACGTAAGTATGAGGAAATCTATGACTGGACGCTTATAATAACTTTGAGTAAATTAGCAACATCCTCACATTAACTTCACATTGCGTTCACATTAAGAAGTGAGGTAGTTAACCTGGGTTCGTCCCACATTAACTCCTCCTCAAATGAGGGGTAATTTTAAACCGGGGCGAATTAAGATGTTTTTTGCATACGGGTCCTGTAGATATGATTTAAGCAAGTATATTGTCAATAAACAATAAACAGGAAGCCAGCTTCGTGGAGCAAAATGCAAGAGAGCGATACAACAAGTATATAGCGGGCTACAAAACTCAACTTGCTTTGACTAAATAATATGTCATCAACTGACACTGTTATACACCACTGGGTCGATGCGTCGTACCGGAGATTATCACAAGCCAAGTAGTCAGCACTTCGATGTTGACATAGGGTCACTTTCATAAATTTACTGTTTGCAAAAGTTATTTGAAATAATAATGTTTTTCTTATTCCAAGCATTATAACCTTTGACGCAATTGTTTTGGAATTTTAGGTCATAAATAATCTTCAACTTTGTACTTGTTTGGCTTTCTATTTTTTTTTTATCCGAGCGTCATTAATAAGTCTTATGTAGACGAAACGCGCATCTGGCATAATAAATAAATTCTGATACCTGTGAAAACTTGATATGATACATTACCATTGTTTGTGATAGTGATATTCCGAAGCCCACCCATTGATCATCACTTGATGATAATTCGGCTTTCATTGTAAAATCTACACCTAAACCGTTACTCGCAGACGTCCACGTGAGTAAGAAGGTGCAATTTTCATTACAGTCTCCATAGCATCCATGTGTCACACCACACTTATCGTCTTCAGGAAAACCCTGCATGAAATCAGACAAACGAAATTTAGTATGAACCATTTGTCCAAAATTGATGTAAATGGTGATTCTCTAAATAATTTATCGAAAACTTCATTGAAAGTATATTTATTTTATGAGTTATAGTTGATATTCCATCGAAACTCTCCGAACAATTATATAACAAAAGATCTTTTATCATATACATATATATAAAACATTTTTTTTATCATGACAAATTTTCAACCGAAGTAATAAACGATTATAGCTTATCATGGTTTGAATTTTAACCCCCCCCCCAAAAAAAAAAAAACACCCCAAAAACAACAAACCAACAAATAATAAAAAACTCAGAAAAACATGAAACTGGAAACATAGATACGAACATTCTTCAATTATTTTTTCAACATGAAATATGTTTTTAAAAAGTGCCAAATCAGATGACAACTTTATCATAATAAATATATACAAGTTTGATAAAATATTTAATGGATAAACAGATAAGCAGTTGTGATGTGTTGATTGTTTTTAGATTGCACATCTTCTGCTTTCGAGTGATTGAATACAGAATCGTCAAGTCACAATTTCTCTGTCGAAAGTATATATAGACGACAATATTTATGGAAAACCTCAAGAAAACTCAGTCATCATTTTTTTATACTGACCTTTTACTAATTAAAATATTGTACAAATCTTATTGAAAAACTGGGTCGTTTTCTCTCAATAAGTCACTCAGTCTGGGACTTACATAATATTCTTCAAATACTTTTTTATAGCTGAAATTTTTAACAATAAAGCGTTTCCACTAATAAACCAAGATTCTTACAAAGGGCAAAGTATGTTGACAATATACTTACATTTACAAGATTGATAGCAACAAGCAAACATAACATACATATCAAATGGACACCATAATTCATTTTGATTGCTGGCATAATGTCTCCTATCTGAAACAAACAAAGTTTCAATTATAATGATTTAGTTGACACTAATTTATAAACACACGGTTATATCGATTAGAACTATTTTTAAATGGAAAATGAAGAAACGAAATACAACAAAATCAAAGCCAAATTATATATTTTTATTCCAAACACACCTAAGAATTCGACTCTTCTGGTTGATGCAATCGTGTGGTGTTCTTGATAATTGTAATAAATCATTAATCATAAGTTCACATATATATTTTGCGTTTATGAACGTTTTACGGATGAGGCGAAAAAGTAGAATATAGAAGTTTTTAAAAAGACACTAAGGCATCTTAGTTAATTGTACAACACCAATATACAAAGCAAAGATTGGTGTGAAGTACATTTGTTGGGTTTATCTCGAGAAAGAAAAAAAATTAAACAGAATGAGCAAAATCATATGTCTTATTGCTAAAATTTTACGAATCTTGTGTAGCTTGATCGCTTTTAATGTCGAGTTAAAGTAAAGGAGTTATGTCACATATTTTGATAAAGTTTCATATAAAATTTATTTGGTTTGTTGAACTATAACCATAAGTCCAAAAATAATGCATTTATCGCATTAATTTTCTGAAACATTACCGATTTAAATCTTTCAAAATAGACGAATAATGTATACACAAAATACACATAAAATCTATGAAAAGCGTTTATAAATTTGTCTTAAAAACTTAAAATCTCCAAATTAATATCCAACGATTTTTCTATAAAATATATATGCTGTTGATATAGATATTTCGGTTTGAATGCTGTGAAATAATAATGCCCCGACTTCATTTGTTGAACTTTAACTATAAATGGAAAAAAACAAGGCACTTATCCCTTTTATTATCTGAATATTACTGAGTAAATTCATCCAAACATGTTTAAGATTTGAATATATAAAAAAAAAAAAAAAATAGTTGAAAAGTGTGCTTAAAGTCTTAAAATCATAAAACACAAATTGAAATCTATAGCTCTATCCCTACAATCTTTTGGAATTTCTTGTCCTGAATGCTCTTCAACTTTGTACTTTATCCGACCTTTTTAACTTTTTGATTCAAGTTTTACTGAAGAGTTAAGCGTATAAAATGCAATCATAATAATCTATAATGAATTAAATTATGCAAATGCAAATGACGCGAACTTACTATGTGAAAAGGGAGTTGGAATAAATCTGTTTAAGAATTTGGAACTCTTTTTTTGAGTTAATTGTTTTCAACATACTAGTGTTAATAGGCAGGATTATTAAAACAAATATTGATATATGTATATTGTATACTTATTGACTGGGTATGAGTGGAATAGTAAGTTTATTGTCTCGAGGAGCAACTATTCAACAAATATCCAGTCAGTAAGTTGTTTGTTATATCAAAAAAGACAACAGAAAATAAATGGCGGTGATCAATCAACTATCGTAATATTAAAAAGAAGAAACCAAACCATAAAGTTTACTTTATAGATATGTTCAAATGTTAAGGCTACGTCTTGCACTGAAGTCAACCCTATAAAGAATACAATTGGTTAAACACGACGTTGTTACTCCCGCGTTAAATCCTCCAATCGTGTAGCTGCATTTAAAAGTTCCACGAAATATAATGACATTTGCGGTCAAATAGTTTCAACCAGGTCCAATAGTTGGACATTTTTGACCGGTCCAATAGTTCAAAGGTTGTAATTTGAAAAATAGGGAAAATATTGTGTACATATTTTATATAAAAAAAATGATAATTGAGGTATAATAAATATTTATATCGCAACCCGCAGCCTCATTGCCTTAAACTCAATGATAGTAGTTAAAAGTGACTTACCTTTCTTATGCTAACCTTAACTTGTTAAACAAAATAATTTAAATGTCTGAACAAACTCGGATAGAAAAACAGGTGGATAATCGTGTAAATAGTTTCATACTTTCTTAAATACGATGTTCAACAGTGCATTAATTTTTTAATGACTAAAATAGCAACAGCATCTTTTCACATGAGAGCTGTTCCTAAGGCAACATAAATAAACACCATTTTAGTAGAAATAAGAACAAGACAAGAGGAAGCTTTCCACCCCAAAAGCATTTAAATAAATAAAACGATCTCCAAAAATAAAATCGATTTGTGCAGGTAAATTGCTGATTGCCTGCTTTCATTTTGTGTTATATTGCTAAACAATTTGATTTAGAGCCCAGTTTAACGTGATACAGAAAGGTTGACTTCATTGTGAAAATTGTAGAAACTAGGATTCTCTTGTATGTTTACTCAAGCACAAATTATTCATCGTTTAAGGAGTGCATGTCTTTTCTATGGATAAAAATTTATTTCCCCCTTTTTTGATAATAAAAACAAACCATTTTAATCAAATACAGAAACAAGAAAAAGATTTTAAACTCAATGTTTTGTAAACACAACCTTTTTTTCAATGTTCATACACTTCTATTTTTTATTTCACTCCACAGATAAAATATTTTTTTTCAAAATATTTATAATAAAAAATGTATTAGATAAAACAATCCCAGTACATCATAAAAGATGAATGGTTAGTGCATTAAAAACAACACAAACGAAGTGCTCCGTGTAGATTTAAAACCACATCATCATAATTGAGAGAGGTAATAGAGAAAAATCTGTTGGATATTGGTTAGAGTTCCTCCTTAATAGTTATCAAAGGTACCAGGATTATAATTTAGTACGCCAGACGCGCGTTTCGTCTACATAAGACTCATCAGTGACGCTCATATCAAAATATTTATTTTAAATTAAGATAGAATATTTTAGATTTGCTCATTTATAACGGTCGAAGACGAAGCTCATTGTTGTTAATATTAACATATCTTCTATAAAAAATAATATTACAGAACTCTTTATCAGTTTCATAACTTGAGAAAATTACATAACGGTACTATTAATTTGGACAATTTTAAACGATAGTATATCTAAATTCAATAATTATCTGAATTCTGTTTTGAAATAAGAAAGGTAAATAAATCTTAAAACAATTATCTATTTAGAAATTGTTTTAATTTCAAACAAGTTGATATAAACCTAGAGTTATCCATCTTTGCATACCGTTTGTACTGACTATTGGAAAATAAGTGATATGTGTTATATCTATCAATGATCAAAATTATATTGTGTCGTTATAATATGTCAGGTCAACTTTGTATGACATTTACCGGATTAGTTATAACATCAGCAACACGACGGGTGTCACATGTGAAGCAGGATCTTCTTACCCTTCCGGAGCACTTGAGATCACCCCTAGTTGTCGGTGGGGTTCGTGTTTCTTATTCTTTAGTTTTTCTATGTTGTTCCATATGTACTGTTCTAATATGACGTGCTTCTTTCGCTTTGTGAACAAACCCATGCTCTAAATCCATTATAATTTGTTTGCACATACGTATATTGACTTCTTCAGAATAATTATCATGCCAGGGCTCCGTGTTGAAGTACATTGACTATAATGGTTTACTTTTATAAATTGTTATTTGGATGGAGAGTTGTCTCATTAGCGCTCACACCACATTATATATTTTCTTAACGTTAAAACAATTTCAAACTCTTAAATGGTGCACTTGATGTTACAAATTCATTTATTATGACTGTAACGTGTTGCATTTCGAATTCACATATTTAACCTAGATACGACAACAGTTCATGCTGGCTGTTCAAACTCCTCCCTCTGAAAAATCACAGTGCCAGCCGTTTGCTTCTTTACAAAAAAGGGGGGTTTATGGAAGAGCCTACACAAACGATTTCACACTTATTCTTATCGGACATAGAAAAATACCTTATTTGTGCAAGCTATATTTTATTGTAATTTTAACATGGGTAGGCATACATTTCGTGTTATTTTAACCCTCACTATCGCTCGGGCAAACTAATCACGAATATAATGCCTACCCATGTGAAAACTACAAAAAAGTATAGCTTGCATTAATTATTTCTTAACTGATTGTCTGTTTGTCATAGCATTGCCAGTTTACTTCCGATTTAGGAGTTTGGCTGTCCCTTTGGTATCTTCTGTCCCTCTTTTTTTTTGGCTGTGCGGGAGATCGAGTATTCGAACTCAGGCCGAGTCAAACCAGAGACATATTGGGATTTGATATTTCTCCTTTAAGCACAAGGAATTAGGAAGTAGAAAAAAAATGGTCGGATTGGTGTCAGAATAATGGTAATACGTCTTCCTTTGGGCTTTTACCTTGTGGACAAGCACGGTGACAATCCAGCTCAACATACACATGTACATTTAACGATTCCTTCTTCTGTTTCTTCATTAAATGTATGAAATATTATCTTTACTGTAATTAGGCTTCCAACATGAATCAAAACACCTTTCCCTCACTGCAAGTCCAATTCAGTCACAAGAGTCCGAGTTACTTATTTTCACTTATTTAAGTATTTGTTTATTATCTCAAAAGCTGAAATTTAGAGACTATAATTTGCAGAAAATAATCAGAAACAATAAACTAGAACTACAAAGAAAGTTATACAACCGAAACATTTGAAAACTTTTGAGTTCGATTCATTTCCGTCAAAACTTTGGTTTCAGTGAACGTCATTCGTGCGTTTAGAGGCATCTTCAATTACGTTCTAATGTTAAGTATGTGGTTGTAAAACTATGATTCTACATTACATGTACACGATTGATTTGACAAATTGAATTCTCACAATTTACAATCAGCACTGCTGTCATAATGGAATTGTGATGAAGTACCTACAGAACAAACATTATTTCTAGTTAATTCTACAAAATGATGATCACTAAGCCGCGAACATTAATAGTACAGGGATACAGGATATATCTGGTAAAAATACATAACGTCATAAAGAGCGACGAGTTTCTTCAGATGACAGACAAAAATCGAAAGGAATCTATTGAAATAGCTCTGAAACAAACAAACAGAATTGAAAAACACGATTTGTATATCAATGAAATTGGCTCTGAACTAGCATTCAGTAAAATTTATTACTATTACGTCGGTGTTTTCTGTTAAATTAGTTTCGTGTTAGTTGTTTTTGTGCTCCGTACTTTTTTCCTTTTTTGAACTGTATGATCATTTCCTCAATTCATATACATATAAAAATCATGTCAATTGTTTTCTATAGTTATTTCCTTTTGTGAATGAGGTTATATAACCTTGCTATTAAAGGCAAATTCAAATAATACGGAAATATATATCATATATATGATATCAAATATTGGTCGTTGTTTTTTGAAAGACACACAATTGAAAGGGATATGGCCAGCAATAGTCTGAATGTTCTGAAAGCAATTTTCATTTTGCCTTTTACTGCTGGTCTTGTGAAGAAAAGAAGGACTGTAGGATTTTCATCACATGACGGTAGCATTTCTGTATGTGTCCTTTTAACAACGACTATTGCAATAATTATAGAATTAATGAATAATTACATACATCATGATTTCCCACTGCGTATCTTGATTATTGTACTGTTATGCATTGGAATATTAACTTTGATATTATGCTCATTTATTTTATCATTATGTAGAACATGGCGTTTAGAAAAAAAAGTAAAGGTTAGCAACCGACTTAAATTATTTTTCTTGTGGATGTTTTGTTGTGGGAATATTATTTATCAGGTGGTTGATCTAATAACGGAATTTGAATGCGGGGTTTCATCTGAGTTAATGCTATTATCTGTGTATTACATTTTAACATGGATTTTCACTATTGGACAAACAACTTTCATACAATGTTTTTCAAAATACCGATTTGCAAATAAAATAGTTTTATACTATGGAATACTAATGATTTTCTTGACAAATATTTCATTATGGATGAGTAGAAATATTGACATGTTTTACGAAGATGTAAGCAAACTGAGAAACGAAACAGATTTTTTCTGTGGCAACAGTACCGTTTTCATTTCTAATGAAGCCAGACATATTTTTAACTCCTTTCTTGATCCTGTTTTGTTGGAATTTTGTTTGCTTAGCCTAATCTGTTTATCAGAATTATGGCCAAAACAAATGCCGTGTAACACCGACAATGGCATACAGGAATGCGTAGTATTCCCTGAAGAAGTTGGAGAACGTCAATTGTTGCTATCTGATGAAACGGTAAATGGTAGGACACCTTGGAATCTACAATCCGTAACTATAGCGATAATAGGATCGCTATGTACACTTATTTCAAGCGTTGTTATTTCTTTTTACATGTTTTCAGAAATTGGGAAAAAACTGCCGTTGGGAATTCACTATGTTTTCAACTGTGTAACAGTTCTTCGCATTATTCTTATTTTTATTTGTTTTTATTTCCTATCTGGGCAACTGAAACCAAGAGCAAAGAATCGAAAACTTATGAACATGCATCATTTCATCATTTTAACAAGTTCTGTTATGACATGTGCCTACTACGCTGTACAGCGAACTATTGTATTTTCCACTCTGCGGTCAATTGCAACTGTGCTTCAGACAATATTTATATTGCAGATGAAACATTATCGAAAGGTAAATCTTGCGAACAGATTCTTTTCAATTCAAAACGTGTTTCTAATCTTGTCGATCAACAATTTGTCAATATGGATCTTCTATACGTTTGCGTACGGTCACAAGAATATCAATTTGTTATACACACCAAGCACCTTTGACGTTGTTACATGGATTAAGTATAATCATTTCTGGGTTCCATTTGTGATGTTTTATCATTTTGAATGTTTTATTTTATTTTATTGTCACTTTTCAGAATAATGTATGAGAATTAATAAATAGTGCCGTAGATATACAGACATATGGAAAAGGGTTCAGTTTACAAAAAATAACTAGAATGGAAAACTGCTGTCTTGATTGAGGGTCTATATTGGTGTATTTAATTTCTGTATTCTTAAATTTTCGGACACTTTTCGTCGAAAATAAGATTAATTCTGTAATATTCCCATACAAATTATTTTAGAATTTCTTTATCATGTTCTTCATTTATTTCTGTAATCAGCACTGCGTTATCCTATTCTGTTATATTTCACCCCATGATCCTCTTTTCGTTTCATTTTTTGATATTTTTCTCTTTTCATTAATTTTTGATCATTTCTCCCTATGCCATACACCCTACCAAGACCTCAAAGGCTCTTGTAATTTTGAAAAATCCATCAACAAATTGGAATATAAGGAAGTGGGATTTGATTAGTCATTGATGGTTGTATCACACTTCCTTTTATTCCTATTTTTTATGGATTTTTAAAAATTATCAGAGACTTTTTAAAAGGCTTGTTAGGGTTTACGGAATATAGAGTTTTGACCAAAAAAGAAAATATTGACACAGAAAAATTACCTAACAATAAAAAGAAAAGAGGACCAACTGCGCTGTTTTCCTGCTATTTGCACCAATCCAACACACACAGAAACGAACAATAAGATAACAACTGCCATTTTCCTGACTTGGTACGAACATTTTAAGAAAAAAAGGTTGGTTGAACCTGGTTTTGTGGCTAGTCGATCCTTGCTCTTTTATGGCAATGTTTAATATAAAGTTACAACATTACAGGTCTGGAATACAGTTTAAAGAAATGCAAGAACATTCAGGACAAAGACATACACAAATAAACATTACAATAGTTCATTTTGACATGCTTACCACAGAATAAAAACAAACACGTAAAATTAGTAAACAAAATCCGTTCTTTTACCATAAATGATTGTAGGTCAAACATGTGTTCTTAATATATAAGTATATTAACTGCTTCTTTCTAACCAGTGGGAGCTGGTATGTCAGTTAACTGCTAGTAGTCTGTTGTTATTTATGTATTATTGTCATTTTGTTTATTTTCTTTGGTTACATCTTCTGACTTCAGACTCGGACTTCTCTTGAACTGAATTTTAAATGTGCGTATTGTTATGCGTTTACTTTTCTACATTGGCTAGAAGTATACGGGGAGGGTTGAGATCATAAACATGTTTAACCCCGCCGCATTTTTGCGCCTGTCCAAAGTCATGAGCCTCTGACCTTTGTTAGTCTTGTATTATTTTAATCTTAGTTTCTTGAGTACAATTTGGAAATTAGTATGGCGTTCGTTATCACTGAACTATAGTGTATATTTGTTTAGGGGCCAGCTGAAGAACGCCTCCGTGTGCGGGAGTGTCTCGCGGCATTGGAGTCCTGTTGGTGACCTTCTGCTAATGTTTTTTCTATGGTCGGGTTTTTGTCTCTTTTGACACATTCCCCATTTACATTCTTAATTTCATGTTAAGTTTTTGGTGGTACATGTTTGTTGTAATAATGAAAAAAATCCATTCAGTGTCTCCAGAGACATAAGTTTTAATTGACAAAAATCTAACATTTAACGAATGAATAACAGTAGAAAATAACAGTAGAAAAAATGTAACAAGTAATAACAGGTTTAAATCGTTTCTGGATGAGCAGACATATATATGTAGTGCTCGAAGTTGCGATGGGTACACATACGTTTGATGATCTCACTGAAAGGCTATGGTTTACGCGGGTAGGATTGCTACATATGATTCCGACAACAAAAGTAGGCGTGTAATACACCATTGAGTAGAACAATCAATTTAGATCTAAGACACACCAACTTTCAGTGGAGTTGACAACCTAGAAATGGTCAAATAACGGAAAATCGTGACCGGCTGAAATTCTTCCCATAATGCCTTGTTTTATATTAAGGTATAATACAGAAAAAAATTTATTCCGAGACAAGAGCCTGTTATGAATTGATGAATCCTGTTTAATAAGAAAACTAGCGCTTTCAGTATTTTTATTGTGCTTATATTACCATTCTCCTGCAACGGATTAGGCCAAAAAAAAACCCAACCCAAATTTAAATGGTCAATATTTAGTGTACTTCTCAATATTTGCTGCTCAGTGCGAACCAACCCATACACTCTAACGTAGCTAATAACAGTCAGCGTAACGATGTCACCCTTGCACTTCAGAGTGTTAACCAACGCAGTTCGGAGTACCATTACGGTTCAGAGTCATAAATAAGTATTTACACATAGTCCTGAATTAAACAAACCTTTACCCTGCAAACGACAGTTAACATAGGCTACCTTACACACATTTATAATACACAAATTTTCTATTTTGATAAATCTGTTTTGTCTGTCTGAGTGGTGTACAGCGTCACATTGCAAATTGTCCATGACGCATATTCACGCACGATCCCTGCACGTTTTTCTATAAAGGTGATCAATTTTCAGTTTTTTTTGAAAAACGAAACAAAATATAAATTACAGATTAAGTGCTCGACAAAAAAATATCAATCTTAAAGAAAATTGTCGATATTTTATTTATAAAATGTAAATTAAAGCTTATTAAACCAAAAAAGTAAGATTTTACAATGTAATTTAAGGTTTATATCAGTCTCTTTAAGTGGTTTTCGAATGCTTATTGCACGTGTCAAAATGATACAATGAAAATGTGTTTTTTTTTAAAATTCATCAGGAAATATTTCATATACACAGTACATTATATCTAATTATGGTACAACACAAGTTAAAAAAAATTACACATCGCATAACGATTTCTATCATTATTAAATGGCCTATCAAAAAATTCAATAGTCAATATTTTTTTAATGTTTTTTTTGCAATTCAGTATCAATTTTGAATAACAGAAAATGTGCACAAACTAGTCCTAAAATATTAAAATGGTTGCGTTATTTATGAAGTTAAATGATGATTGTTAAAGTCGTTTTAAAGAAAATACAATCTTCTTCTAAGATGAAAGAAAATTGAGTTTTACTCACGTATAATAAACACTTAAATGATTGCAAAAATAGTTTAAACTACAACAATGACAATCCATGTTTTTAAAAGAAAAAAAAATGAAATCTAGAAACTGATAGTTTTTACAGTATAATAAGACTTTATAATCAGACTTGAATCAATAGCGTTTTCACCACTTGCTTCTATAAATTGCTTATTAACCGACCAGTTCATAAATCAACCTGACACCTACTAAATGAATAATAGCAATTAGATTTTTTATCGATATGTTTTCCCCCAGCACATATGTCATACACTAATTTTCAAGGCGTTTCATTAACTCTCCTTCCATTGAAATAATAAGTGAAACTGCAAGCTAAGTGGATAATATAAATAGTGTAAAATTATGCAAGTGTTCGGTAAACAGGAAGTTGTCGAGTGATGAATCTGAAAACGCATCACACAGTATAGCTGACTTATATAAATCCTGAAATTAAATTTCAGAAATCCTTGTATTGTAGTTCCTATGAAAATGTGACAAAAATTTTCAACTTGTCTATCATGTGTAAAATCATACAAGTGTTCGGTAAACAGTAAGTTGTCAAGTGATCAATCTGAAAACGCATCACACGGTATAGCTGACTTAGATAAACCCTGAAACCAAATTTCAGAAATCCTTGTATTGTAGTACTTGAGAAAAATGCGACGAAAAATATTCATGGGACGGACGGACTGACTGACGGAAGGACAGACAGAGGTAAAAAGTAAAATCACAAAAATACTGAACTCAGAGGAAAATCAATTTGGAAAGTCCATAATCACATGGCAAAATCAAAAAACAAAACGCATCAAAAACGAATGGACAAGAACTGTCATATTCCTGACTTGGTACAGGCATTTTCAAATGTAGAAAATGGTGGATTAAACCTGGTTCGATAGCGCTAACCCTCTCACTTTAATAACAGTCTCATCAAATTCCGTTACATTTACATGATGCGTTAAATACACAGTCACAATCAATAAAATAGTCAAAATATGGGAACATCAGTCATCATCGTATAACAATTTAACAGGACACAACAACATCTACTTCTACGAACACATGGATTGATTTGAGTGTCTGACGTCAGAAAAATTATATACGTCACATAAATTTGTCGTTCAATGTGCATACAATAGTTATCAAAAGTACCTGGATTATAAACAATTTTAAATTGTACATAGGCAATGTACGCATACAGGGTTAAAAAATCAAAAGTATGTAAGAATAAATTACAGAAATCAAACTAGTCCAAAAGTTATACATAGAATTTATGAGAATCCAAAACTTTTAAAAGGAACAATTTAACAGGACACAAAAACCTATCCACGAACACATGGATCTACTTGAGTGTCCGACGTCAGAAAAACAGTATACCCCCCTTTTTTAAAGCGGGGGTATAAAATTTTTATTTTATGTGAAGACAAATAACTATTATAATGTATATCTTATGACAATCCTTGTGTATATATAGATAAAAAAAAATGAATAGAAAAATATAACCGACAATAAAATTTATGATCTATTGGAGTAAACGTTTTTCTGTCTAGTCGATTGATATACTAGTATATATTTTTTAACTCTAATATTTCATGCCACATCCTTTTTCACGTTTATAAATAACTGCTGTACGATTTGTTTTCTACGCTTTTGGAGTATAGCTTGCATTAATTATTTCTTAACTGTTTGTCTGTTTGTCATAGCATTGCCAGTTTACTTCCGATTTAGGAGTTTGGCTGTCCCTCTGGTATCTTCTGTCCCTCTTTTTTTGGCTGTGCGGGAGATCATGTATTCGAACTCAGGCCGAGTTAAACCAGAGACATATTGGGATTTGATATTTCTCCTTTAAGCACAAGGAATTAGGAAGTAGAAAAAAAAAAATGGTCGGATTGGTGTCAGAATAATGTGTCCAGGTAATACGTCTTCCTTTGGACTTTTACCTTGTGGACAAGCACGGTGACAATCCAGCTCAACATACACATGTATATTTAACGATTCCTTTTTCTGTTTCTTCATTAAATGTATGAAATATTATCTTTACTTTTATTAGGCTTCCAACATGACTCAAAAACACCTTTCCCTCACTGCAAGTCCAATTCAGTCACAAGAGTCCAAGTTACTTATTTTCACTTATTTAAGTATTTGTTTATTATCTCAAAAGCTGAAATTTAGAGACTATTATTTGCAGGAAATAATCAGAAACAATAAACTAGAACTACAAAGAATGTTATACAACCGAAACATTTGAAAACTTTTGAGTTCGATTAATTTCCGTCAAAACTTTGGTTTCAGTGAACGTCATTCGTGCGTTTAGAGGCATCTTCAATAACGTTCTAATGTTAAGCATGTGGTTGGAAAACTATGATTCTACATTACATGTACACGATTGATTTGACAAATTGAATTCTCACAATTTACAATCAGCACTGCTGTCATAAGGGAATTGTGATGAATTACCTACAGAACAAACATTATTTCTAGTTAATTCTACATAATGATGATCACTAAGCCGCGAACATTAATAGTACAGGGATACAGGATATATCTGGTAAAAATACATAACGTCATAAAGAGCGCGCATAATTGACGAGTTTCTTCAGATGACAGACAAAACTCGAAAGGAATGTATTGAAAATAGCTCTGAAACAAACAAACAGAATTGAAAAAACACGATTTGTATATCAATGAAATTGGCTCTGAACTAGCATTCAGTAAATTTTAGTACTATTACGTCGGTGTTTTCTGTTAAATTAGTTTCGTGTTAGTTGTTTTTGTGGTCCGTTCTTTTTTCCTTTTTTGAACTGTATGATCATTTCCTCAATTCATATACATATAAAAATCATGTCAATTGTTTTCTATAGTTATTTCCTGTCAGAAAATTGTGAATGAGGTTATATAACCTTGCAATTAAAGGCAACTTCAAATGATACGGAAATATATATCCTATATATGATATCATTTATTGGTCGTTGTTTTTTGAAAGACTCACAATTGAAAGGGATATGGCCAGCAATAGTTTTAATGTTCTGAAAGCAATTTTCATTTTGCTTTTTACTGCTGGTCTTGTGAAGAAAAGAAGGACTGTAGGATTTTCATCACATGACGGTAGCATTTCTGTATGTGTCCTTTTAACAACAACAATTGCAATAATTATAGAATTGATGAATAATTACATACATCATGATGTCCCACTGCGTATCTTGATTATTGTACTGTTATGCATTGGAATATTAACTTTGATATTATGCTCACTTATTTTATCATTATGTAGAACATGGCGTTTAGAAAAAGAAGTAAAGGTTAGCAACCGACTTAAATTATTTTTCTTGTGGATGTTTTGTTGTGGGAATATTATTTATCAGGTGGTTGATCTGATAACGGAATTTGAATGCGGGGTTTCATCTGAGTTAATGCTATTATCTGTGTATTACATTTTAACATGGATTTTCACTATTGGACAAACAACTTTCATACAATGTTTTTCAAAATACCGATTTGCAAATAAAATAGTTTTATACTATGGAATACTAATGATTTTCTTGACAAATATTTCATTGCCTACTACGCTGTACAGCGAACTATTGTATTTTCCACTCTGCGGTCAATTGCAACTGTGCTTCAGACAATATTTATATTGCAGATGAAACATTATCGAAAGGTAAATCTTGCGAACAGATTCTTTTCAATTCAAAACGTGTTTCTAATCTTGTCGATCAACAATTTGTCAATATGGATCTTCTATACGTTTGCGTACGGTCACAAGTATATCAATTTGTTATACACACCAAACACCTTCGACGTTGTTACATGGATTAAGTATAATCATTTCTGGGTTTCATTTGTGATGTTTTATCATTTTGAATGTTTTATTTTATTTTATTGTCACTTTTCAGAATAATGTATGAGAATTAATAAATAGTGCCGTAGATATACAGACATATGGAAAAGGGTTCAGTTTACAAAAAATAACTAGAATGGAAAACTGCTGTCTTGATTGAGGGTCTATATTGGTGTATTTAATTTCTGTATTCTTAAATTTTCGGACACTTTTTGTCGAAAATAAGATTAATTCTGTAATATTCCCATACAAATTATTTTAGAATTTCTTTATAATGTTCTTCATTTATTTCTGTAATCAGCACTGCGTTATCCAATTCTGTTATATTTCACCCCATGTTCCTCTTTTCGTTTCATTTTTTTGATATTTTTCTCTTTTCATTAATTTTTGATCATTTCTTCCTATTCCATACACCCTACCAAAACCTCAAAGGCTCTTGTAATTTTGAAAAATCCATCAACAAATTGGAATATAAGGAAGTGTGATTTGATTAGTCATTGATATTTGTATCACACTTCCTTTTATTCCTATTTTTTATGGATTTTAAAAAAAATTATCAGAGACTTTAAGGTCTTGGTAGGGTTTACGGAATATAGAGTTATGACCAAAAAAGAAAATATTGATATAGAAAAATTACCTAACAATAAAAAGAAAAGAGGACCAACTGCGCAGTTTTCCTGCTATTGGCACCAATGCAACACACACAGAAACGAACAATAAGATAACAACTGCCATTTTCCCGACTTGGTGCGAACATTTTAAGGAAAAGGGTTGGTTGAACCTGGTTTTGTGGCTAGTCGATCCTTGCGCTTTTATGGCAATGTTTAATATAAAACTATAACATTACAAGTCAGGAATACAGTATAAAGAAATGCAAGAACATTCAGGACAAAGACATACACAAATAAACATTACAATAGTTCATTTTGACATGCTTAGATATAGGAAGATGTGGTGTGAGTGCCAATGAGACAACTCTCCATCCAAATAACAATTTAAAAAGTAATACCACAGAATAAAAACAAACACGTAAAATTAGTAAACAAAATCCGTTCTTTTACCATAAATGATTGCAGGTCAAACATGTGTTCTTAATATATAAGTATAATAACTGCTTCTTTCTAACCAAATAATATTACAGAACTATTTATCAGTTTCATAACATGAGAAAATTACATAACGGTACTATTAATCTGGACAATTTTATACGATATTAAATCAAAATTCAATAATTATCTGAATTCTGTTTTGAAATAAGAAAGGTAAAAGATCTTAAAACAATTATCTATTTAGAAATTGTTTTAATTTCAAACAAGTTGATATAAACCTAGAGTTATCCACCTTTGCATACCGTTTGTACTGACTATTGGAAAATAAGTGATATGTGTTATATCTATCAATGATCAAAATTATATTGTGTCGTTATAATATGTCAGGTCAACTTTGTATGACATTTACCGAATTAGTTATAACATCAGCAACACGACGGGTGTCACATGTGAAGCTGGATCTTCTTACCCTTCCGGAGCACTTCAGATCACCCCTAGTTGTCGGTGGGGTTCGTGTTTCTTATTCTTTAGTTTTTCTATGTTGTTCCATATGTACTGTTCTAATATGACGTGCTTCTTTCGCTTTGTGAACAAACCCATGCTCTAAATACATTATAATTTGTTTGCACATACGTATATTGACTTCTTCAGAATAATTATCATGCCAAGGCTCCGTGTTGAAGTACATTGACTATAATGGTTTACTTTTATAAATTGTTATTTGGATAGAGAGTTTTCTCATTAGCGCTCACACCACATTATATATTTTCTTAACGTTAAAACAATTTCAAACTCTTAAATGGTGCACTTGATGTTACAAATTCATTTATTATGACTGTAAAAAGTAAAATCACAAAAATACTGAACTCAGAGGAAAATCAATTCGGAAAGTCCATAATCACATGGCAAAATCAAATAACAAAACGCATCAAAAACGAATAGACAAGAACTGTCATATTCCTGACTTGGTACAGACATTTTCAAATGTAGAAAATGGTGGATTAAACCTGGTTCTATAGCGCTAACCCTCTCTCTTTGATAACAGTCTCATCAATTTCCGTTATATTTACATGATGCATAATGTGTTGCATTTCGAAATTCACATATTTAACCTAGATACGACAACAGTTCATGCTGGCTGTTCAAACTCCTCCCTCTGAAAAATCACAGTGCCAGCCGTTTGCTTCTTTACAAAAAAAGGGGATTCATGGAAGAGCATACACAAACGATTTCACACTTATTCTTATCGGACATAGAAAAATACCTTATTTGTCCTATTCACAATCAAAATAATTGATGCAAGCTGTATTTTATTGTAATTTTAACATGGGTAGATATAGGAAGATGTGGTGTGAGTGCCAATGAGACAACTCTCCATCCAAATAAAAATTAAAAAATTAAACCATTATAGGTTAAAGTACGGCCTTCAACACGGAGCCTTGGCTCACACCGAACAACAAGCTATAAAGCATACATTTCGTGTTATTTTAACCCTCACTATCGCTCGGGCAAAACTAATCACGAATATAATGCCTACCCATGTGAATACTACAACCAGGTATAGCTTGCATTACTTATTTCTTAACTGTTTGTCTGTTTGTCATAGCATTGCCAGTTTACTTCCGATTTAGGAGTTTGGCTGTCCCTCTGGTATCTTCTGTCCCTCTTTTTTTGGCTGTGCGGGAGATCATGTATTCGAACTCAGGCCGAGTTAAACCAGAGACATATTGGGATTTGATATTTCTCCTTTAAGCACAAGGAATTAGGAAGTAGAAAAAAAAATGGTCGGATTGGTGTCAGAATAATGTGTCCAGGTAATACGTCTTCCTTTGGACTTTTACCTTGTGGACAAGCACGGTGACAATCCAGCTCAACATACACATGTATATTTAACGATTCCTTTTTCTGTTTCTTCATTAAATGTATGAAATATTATCTTTACTTTTATTAGGCTTCCAACATGACTCAAAAACACCTTTCCCTCACTGCAAGTCCAATTCAGTCACAAGAGTCCAAATAACTTATTTTCACTTATTTAAGTATTTGTTTATTATCTCAAAAGCTGAAATTTAGAGACTATAATTTGCAGAAAATAATCAAAAACAATAAACTAGAACTACAAAGAATGTTATACAACCGAAACATTTGAAAACTTTTGAGTTCGATTAATTTCCGTCAAAACTTTGGTTTCAGTGAACGTCATTCGTGCGTTTAGAGGCATCTTCAATTCTAATGTTAAGCACGTGGTTGGAAAACTATGATTCTACATTACATGTACACGATTGATTCTCACAATTTACAATCAGCACTGCTGTCATAAGGGAATTGTGATGAATTACCTACAGAACAAACATTATTTCTAGTTAATTCTACATAATGATGATCACTAAGCCGCGAACATTAATAGTACAGGGATACAGGATATATCTGGTAAAAATACATAACGTCATAAAGAGCGCGCATAATTGACGAGTTTCTTCAGATGACAGACAAAACTCGAAAGGAATGTATTGAAAATAGCTCTGAAACAAACAAACAGAATTGAAAAAACACGATTTGTATATCAATGAAATTGGCTCTGAACTAGCATTCAGTAAATTTTAGTACTATTACGTCGGTGTTTTCTGTTAAATTAGTTTCGTGTTAGTTGTTTTTGTGGTCCGTTCTTTTTTGCTTTTTTGAACTGTATGATCATTTCCTCAATTCATATACATATAAAAATCATGTCAATTGTTTTCTATAGTTATTTCCTGTCAGAAAATTGTGAATGAGGTTATATAACCTTGCCATTAAAGACAACTTCAAATGATACGGAAATATATAATTATCCTATATATGATATCATTTATTGGTCGTTGTTTTTTGAAAGACACACAATTGAAAGGGATATGGCCAGCAATAGTTGTAATGTTCTGAAAGCAATTTTCATTTTGCCTTTTACTGCTGGTCTTGTGAAGAAAAGAAGGACTGTAGGATTTTCATCACATGACGGTAGCATTTCTGTATGTGTCCTTTTAACAACCACAATTGCAATAATTATAGAATTGATGAATAATTACATACATCATGATGTCCCACTGCGTATCTTGATTATTGTACTGTTATGCATTGGAATATTAACTTTGATATTATGCTCATTTATTTTATCATTATGTAGAACATGGCGTTTAGAAAAAGAAGTAAAGGTTAGCAACCGACTTAAATTATTTTTCTTGTGGATGTTTTGTTGTGGGAATATTATTTATCAGGTGGTTGATCTGATAACTGAATTTGAATGCGGCGTTTCATCTGAGTTAATGCTATTATCTGTGTATTACATTTTAACATGGGTCTTCACTATTGGACAAACAACTTTCATACAATGTTTTTCAAAATACCGATTTGCAAATAAAATAGTTTTATACTATGGAATACTAATGATTTTCTTGACAAATATTTCATTATGGATGAGTAGAAATATTGACATGTTTTACGAAGATGTAAGCAAACTGAGAAACGAAACAGATTTTTTCTGTGGCAACAGTACCGTTTTCATTTCTAATGAAGCCAGACATATTTTTAACTCCTTTCTTGATCCTGTTTTGTTGGAATTTTGTTTGCTTAGCCTAATCTGTTTATCAGAATTGTGGCCAAAACAAATGCCGTATAACACCGACAATGGCATACAGGAATGCGTAGTATTCCCTGAAGAAGTTGGAGAACGTCAATTGTTGCTATCTGATGAAACGGTAAATGGTAGGACACCTTGGAATCTACAATCCGTAACTATAGCGATAATAGGATCGCTATGTATACTTATTTCAAGCGTTGTTATTTCTTTTTACATGTTTTCAGAAATTGGGAAAAAATTTCCGTTGGTAATTCACTATGTTTTCAACTGTGTAACAGTTCTTCGCATTATTCTTATTTTTATTTGTTTTTATTTCCTATCTGGGCAACTGAAACCAAGAGCAAAGAATCGAAAACTTATGAACATGCATCATTTCATCATTTTAACAAGTTCTGTTATGACATGTGCCTACTACGCTGTACAGCGAACTATTGTATTTTCCACTCTGCGGTCAATTGCAACTGTGCTTCAGACAATATTTATATTGCAGATGAAACATTATCGAAAGGTAAATCTTGCGAACAGATTCTTTTCAATTCAAAACGTGTTTCTAATCTTGTCGATCAACAATTTGTCAATATGGATCTTCTATACGTTTGCGTACGGTCACAAGTATATCAATTTGTTATACACACCAAGCACCTTCGACGTTGTTACATGGATTAAGTATAATCATTTCTGGGTTCCATTTGTGATGTTTTATCATTTTGAATGTTTTATTTTATTTTATTGTCACTTTTCAGAATAATGTATGAGAATTAATAAATAGTGCCGTAGATATACAGACATATAGAAAAGGGTTCAGTTTACAAAAAAAAAACTAGAATGGAAAACTGCTGTCTTGATTGAGGGTCTATATTGGTGTATTTAATTTCTGTATTCTTAAATTTTCGGACACTTTTCGTCGAAAATAAGATTAATTCTGTAATATTCCCATACCAATTATTTTAGAATTTCTTTATCATGTTCTTCATTTATTTCTGTAATCAGCATTGCGTTATCCTATTCTGTTATATTTCACCCCATGATCCTCTTTTCGTTTCATTTTTTGATATTTTTCTCTTTTCATTAATTTTTTATCATTTCTCCCTATTCCGTACACCCTATCAAGACCTCAAAGGCTCTTGTAATTTTGAAAAATCCATCAACAAATTGGAATATAAGGAAGTGGGATTTGATTAGTCATTGATGCTTGTATCACACTTCCTTTTATTCCTATTTTTTATGGATTTTAAAAAAATTATCAGAGACTTTAAGGTCTTGGTAGGGTTTACGGAATATAGAGTAATGACCAAAAAAGAAAATATTGACATAGAAAAATTACCTAACAATAAAAAGAAAAGAACCAACTGCGCTGTTTTCCTGCTATTTGCACCAATGCAACACACACAGAAACGAACAATAAGATAACAACTGCCATTTTCCTGACTTGGGACGAACATTTTAAGAAAAAAGGTAGGTTGAACCTGGTTTTGTGGCTAGTCGATCCTTGCGCTTTTATGGCAATGTTTAATATAAAATTACAACATTACAGGTCAGGAATACAGTATAAAGAAATGCAAGAACATTCAGGACAAAGACATACACAAATAAACATTTCAATAGTACATTTTGACATGCTCATCATAAAATAAAAAAAGAACAACACTTAGTAAACCAAATCCGTTCTTTTACCATACATGATTGCAGGTCAAACATGTGTACTTATATATAAGTATATTAACTGCTTCTTTCTAACCAGTGGGAGCTGGTATGTCAGTTAACTGCTAGTAGTCTGTTGTTATTTATGTATTATTGTCATTTTGTTAATTTTCTTTGGTTACATTATCTGACTTCAGACTCGGACTTCTCTTGAACTGAATTTTAAATGTGCGTATTGTTATGCGTTTACTTTTCTACATTGGCTAGAAGTATACGGGGAGGGTTGAGATCATAAACATGTTTAACCCCGCCGCATTTTTGCGCCTGTCCAAAGTCATGAGCCTCTGACCTTTGTTAGTCTTGTATTATTTTAATTTTAGTTTCTTGAGTACAATTTGGAAATTAGTATGGCGTTCATTATCACTGAACTAGTGTATATTTGTTTAGGGGCCAGCTGAAGAACGCCTCCGTGTGTGGGAGTTTCTCGCTGCATTGGAGTCCTGTTGGTGACCTTCTGCTATTGTTTTTCTATGGTCGGGTTTTTGTCTCTTTTGACACATTCCCCATTTACATTCTCAATTTCATGTTAAGTTTTTGGTGGTACATGCATGTTTTAATAATGAAAAAAATCCATTCAGTGTCTCCAGAGACATAAGTTTTAATTGACAAAATTCTAACATTTAACGAATGATTAACAGTAGAAAATAACAGTAGAATAAATGTAACAAGTAATAACAGGTTTAAATCGTTTCTGGATGAGCAGACATATATATATGTAGTGCTCGAAGTTGCGATGGGTACACATACGTTTGATGATCTCACTGAAAGGCTATGGTTTACGCGGGTAGGATTGTTACATATGATTCCGACAACAAAAGTAGGCGTGTAATACACCATTTAGTAGAACAATCAATTTAGATTTAAGACACACCAACTTTCAGTGGAGTTGACAACCTAGAAATGGTCAAATAACGGAAAATCGTGACCGGCTGAAATTTTCCCATAATGCCTTGTTTTATATTAAGGTATAATACAGAAAAAAAAATATTCTGAGACAAGAGCCTGTTACGAATTGATGAATCCTGCTTAATAAGAAAACTAGCACTTTCAGTATTTTTATTGTGCTTATATTAGCATTCTCCTGCAACGGATTAGGCCAAAAAAAAAACCCAAATTTAAATGGTCAATATTTAGTGTACTTCTCAATATCTGCTGCTTAGTGCGAACCAACCAATACACTCTAACCTAGCTAATAACAAGTCAGCGTAAAGATGTCACCCTTGCACTTCAGAGTGTTAACCAACGCAGTTCGGAGTACCATTACGGTTCAGAGTCATAAATAAGTATTTACACATAGTCCTGAATTAAACCAACCTTTACCCTGCAAACGACAGTTAACATAGGCTACCTTACACACATTTATAATACACAAATTTTCTATTTTAATAAATCTATTTTGTCTGTCTGAGTGGTGTACAGCGTCACATTGCAAATTGTCCATGACGCATATTCACGCACGATCCCTGCACGTTTTTCTATAGAGGTGATCAATTTTCATTTTTTTTTAAAACGAAACAAAATCTAAATTACAGATTAAGTGCTCGACAAAAAACTATCAATCTCAAAGAAAATTGTCGATATTTTATTTATAAAATGTAAATTAAAGCTTATTAAACCAAAAAAGTACGATTTTACAATGTAATTAAAGGTTTATATCAGTCTCATTACGTGGTCATCGAATGCTTATTGCACGTGTCTAAATGATACAATGAAAATGTGTGTTTTTTTAAATTCATCAGGAACTATTTCATATACACAATACATTATTTCTAATTATGGTATAACACATGTTAAAAAATTACACATCGCATAACGATTTCTATCATTATTAAATGGCCTACCGAAAAATACAATAGTCAATATTTTTTTTTATGCAATTCAGTATCAATTTTGAATAACAGAAAATGTGCACAAACTATTCCTAAAATATTAAAATGGTTGCGTTATTTATGAAGTTAAATGATGATTGTTAAAGTCGTTTTAAAGAAAATACGATCTTCTTCTAAGATAAAAGAAAATTGAGTTTTACTCACGTATAATAAACAATTAAATGATTGCAAAAATAGTTTAAACTACAACAATGACAATCCATGTTTTTAAAAGAAAAAAAAATGAAATCTAGAAACTGATAGTTTTTACAGTATAATAAGACTTTATAATCAGACTTGAATCAATAGCGTTTTCACCACTTGCTTCTATAAATTGCTTATTAACCGAACAGTTCATAAATCAACCTGACACCTACTAAATGAATAATAGCAATTAGATTTTTTATCGATATTTTTTTCCCCAGCACATATTTCATACACTAATTTTCAAGATGTTTCATTGACTCTCCTTCCATTGAAATAATAAGTGAGAAACTGCGAGCTACTGCTCACTGATGATACCCCCGCCGCAAGTGGATAATATAAATAGTGTAAAAATATGCAAGTGTTCGGTAAACAGGAAGTTGTCGAGAGATGAATCTGAAAAAGCATCACACGGTATAGCTGACTTACTAGTATATAAATCCTGAAATTAAATTTCAGAAATCCTTGTATTGTAGTTCCTGAGAAAATGTGACAAAAATTTTCAACTTGGCTATCATGTGTAAAATCATACAACTGTTCGATAAACAGTAAGTTGTCAAGTAATCAATCTGAAAACGCATCACACGGTATAGCTGACTTAGATAAACCCTGAAACCAAATTTCAGAAATCCTTGTATTGTAGTTCCTGAGAAAAATGCGACGAAAAATATTCATGGGACGGACGGACTGACTGACGGAAGGACAGACAGAGGTAAAACAGTATACCCCCCTTTTTTAAAGCGGGGGTATAATTTTTTTTTTAGGTGAAGACAAATAACTATTATAATGTATATCTTATGACAATCCTTGTGTATATATAGATAAAAAATGAATAGAAAAATATAACCGACAATACAATTTATGATCTATTGGAGTAAACGTTTTTCTGTCTAGTCGATTGATATACTAATATATATTTTTAACTCTAATATTTCATGCCACATCCTTTTTCACGTTTATAAATAACTGATGTACGATTTGTTTTCTACGCTTTTGGAGTTAGAAATTTCAAGGTCAATATCTCTAGGTGTCCTCGCCCTGGAAATACAACCACTCTTTTGGGACAATTTATTAAAACGTTTCTTGTCTTCTTCACTGATCACATAATCAAGGTCTTCTTTGCTTATTCCGTCTCCTTCAGACGACTGGTTTTTATCTCCATTTTTTTCATTTTTCTGAAAATCAAATTTGTTCAGTGTATTAATAGTTAACATGTTAAACGAAAAAAATGCATGTAAATTTATCATTTACTATAGCATGGTCATTGATCTTGTTTAAAGTGCTGGCGAGAGTATACATTTTTATTTCTGGTTAGGAATATTATTAGAATTCCAAAGGTTAAATAATAGACTTTTAAACGGCAACAACAACATATGAATTGTAAGTATTCAAAGATCAATTCATTATTGATCAGGCTTGGCTGACTTTCGCATCAAACATGACTTGTAAAAGTCCAAGTCTAAAAGAGGGACGAAAGATACCAGAGGGACAGTCAATAAACGGACAACGCCTTGGTTAAAAATGAAAAACAAACAGACAAATAATAGTACACATGACACAACATAGAAAACTAAAAAATAAGCGACACGAACCCCACCAAAAACTAGGGGTGATCTCAGGTGCTCCGAAAAGGTAAGCAGATCCTGCTCCACATGTGGCACTCGTCGATTTGCTTATGTGATGACACATCCGGTAAATAGTCTCATTTGGTAGGTCACATTCGTGAAAGAGAAGGGGATTGAAGTTACGATGCCAGGAACATATCCGATATAATCTGCGAAACGGTTATTGCATAACGGTCAACCAACTCGTAATGGTGTGTTTAAAATTTAGAAAGGGATGATTTCAACTTCCCCATTTGGAACTCTTAATAGCATCCTTGTGAGCAGAAACCCTCTATCAAGAAAATCATGATAGAAAATGCAAGCATACAAATTCTGTTGATTAGTGCATTAACTACTTTTACATTATCCTTGTGCTTCAAACAGAAATAAAAATAGTTCAATTTCATATTTATCAAGGAGTAAGCCGCTACAGTTTTGGAATGCAACTTGTGACTAAGAAAATAGGATAATTTCATGATAAAATTAGGGTACAGATTATCAAAATTAAAATGAAACAATTGCTGTCAAAAAACAAAATTGTAATTTTATTTCAAATGCTTACCAATTTTTCATCTCCGACTTCTCCAAAGGTATCCCTTAGAAGTTGTAGCAAGTTTGGTGTATCAATTTGAGCATTCTTCTTTGGTACGCCTGTCATGTATTCTGAAAGGTTAAACACAAAATAAAGATCTCGTGATCATATACACAAAGAAATTATGTAATCGAATCAAGAAAACTGTTATGTTATAATTTAATATTCTACATCATTTATTCGATATTGTCGTTTTCATTATTATACATTTGAAATTTATATATTATCATATTAATGTGGAAAATTGAAATTTCCTTTCTCAAAAAATTTAAACAAAACAAATTCAATTTTAAAATGTTTCTCTCTCTAAAAAAACCAGTTCATTTATCTAACAAGTTTTTTGTTAATCCGAAGATAAACATTATTGGGGTTTGCAAATAAAATATTTAATGAGGCAATCTAAAGATAAACAATAATATATGGCATGGTATATTATGGTGTATCTTAAGAATGATGACGTCAAATACTGTATATGTAAAAATTTTAATGTCCTCTACACAGGGAGTCTACAGGCAAGTCAAGAGAAGGAAATAAGAAATGATTGGTAAATGAATATTCCAACAATATAGTCAATATGACTCATTTAAAGCTATACAATATATATTATTGACTTACTTTTCTGTACACTGTTTTGTCGTTTGTTACTTCTCAAATGGATGCCTACCAATCCCAACAAATCCGTAAATGCCCCTTTAATCAAATCAAGAATTCCAATTGGGCTCTCATTCTTGTAGTTGGCACGTACTTCCGTGATACTCTGATTCAAAATGGCAGCAAACATCGTTAACAAAATAAATATAATAAACAGCACATACACAAAGAAATATACTTGTGCAAAGGACGGAGCCGCAGCAACCATTTTGTCAAGACTGTTTCTTCCTATCAACGTATTAGCCAGACTGCCGCTTGCTGTAAGCATGTTATGATAATCAAACATCGACGAGCCAAATAATAAATGTCCAAGAATAACAAACCCAAAAAATCCTAATCCGAAGACTACAAAAAAGCTGAATAGTTGTGGAGCAGCGTGTTTGACGACAGTTACGAGTTCGGCACATCTTTTATTATATCCCAAGGCTTTAAGTATTCTTAGAGTGGCCGTGAATACTATAATACCAACTATACTGTTGAATACGTTATCCCAGAAGACAATTTGAACGAAACTTATGAATCCACTCTTATCATTGTAATACCGTTTAAGGGCTCTGCTTGTTTGAATATATTTGACAATCCAGACAGCTATAGCGGCATAACTCAATACAACAGTTATTAGATCAATGACATTCCATGCAGCTTTAAAGAAATCACATCCTTGGTCACGAAATTTTCCAATAATTTTGACCGTTGCTATAATAAGTGCTATAATATAGATAAAGTAAAAAAAAATGGAGACCGCACCCGTTGCATCTGTTAAAAGTGTCGGTCTGAATGATTGTGTAAATGTGTACGCTAACACATTTCCCGTATCGGTGAACTCGACAGCAAAGGTTGAAAATGCAATAAGCTTGATGTTTGAATTATATAGTGAAAACTCAATCAAAAGAGCCCTTGTTCTTCGATCCATCCATCTGTGTGTTTTTATTTCGTTTAAGATAGTATTAACAGAATCACGGTTGTTTGGAAAATCTTGAACATAGCCTCCCCCTCCATATACATCATAACCTCCAGCAAATGGCATACTATGCAGTTCCTCCGCTGATCTGTATCTATATGCATCCTTCGTTAGGAAAGTGTCTTCTGCTACTGGGCATGTTGAGTTCCTTGATTTCCATGACACACAGTGATGACGTTTTTCTTCTCTACTCGACTGAAAATCAGTTGTGCAGAAATGCTTTGGTGTTAGTTTCCAATAACCACATTTTTCTACAAGCATACAAAAATATCAAAATCAAAAACGACTTGCATGGACCGTGTAGTTTAACACCAGCGTTTATACCTAACTTTGGTTTGGTCGGACATGTAAATATTCTTATACACTGCTGTCATGAGGTCAAGACCATGATTTTGAGAGGTTTGTCTCTAATTTTGTATGCATTTCAAAGTTAAATCTGTAATCAATGTGATAAATAAACTCATTATATATACCAGAATTAAATTTTTGTAAGGCATCAGCGCGTTTTTGCTGCAAAAAACTCATCAGTAACACGTGAATCAAAATAATTTGAAAGAACAACGAAAGTACGAAGTAATAGAGCATGTGAACTCAAAATTCCGAAAGGTTTTAGTGGATAATTTCTCTCATCCCCTTTTAAGCAATTTTGACATGGACGACGACAACGACGAAAGACTACAACAATGATTATATGCGTAGTCACAGCTGTACGCTTTTCATTAAGATATTAGGACCATTTTGCTAATTACCTTTCGGCATTCTGACTTGACGAAGTCGAACCAAACCAAGACGTATGTTTGTAAGATCATTGATGTAGAATTTATCTTGTAAACTAAGACTGGCTCCATTGTATTCCTGAACTGGATAAAACACTGGAACAAATGTCTCATCCATCCACTGCATTAACGTATCCATAGAATTGACCTGCAAAGAATTTTTTTTAAAAAGAGCAGAAAACAGCCAAAAATGAGTCTTCAACACAGCGATAAATTCCGCGGAGGCGGGCTTCAGCTGGCCCCTCAACAAAAATATGTACTCTTTCAGTGAAAATGAACATCCCACTAAACTCCAAAGCATATAAATGAACTTAAATTTAAAATAACAAACATCGGCTGTTATCTGCTCTTTGATCGGGTTGTTGTCTCTTTGACATATTTCTCATTTCTATTCTCAATTTTAAGACTTACAAAGTCCAAAGGCTCCTGACATGGGACATTCTGTTTTGTTGTTTTACTTTGTACATAGGCATATTTGTTGAATGGTGAAAAGTAAACTCACAAAGAAAAATGAAGAATTGTATTTCAAAGACAAAAAAATTGCAACTTATAGTGTAAAATCCAAATGATAAAAGTCCGTTATTCCAAAGTTTTTATGAAAATATATTTATGCAAAACTTATAAATGAAGTAATGGCATTTCAGTCTTAACGCTTTACTTGGGGTACAAACTTATTTCCGAAACACAAAATTCAGTATTTTGATTAATTGAATTCTGAGTTTAAGTACGCTAATCGTATTTGAACTTTTTATGACCAGAACTTTTAAACAGTTTAGCTTATTTATAATGTCTCTTTACAACTTTACCTTAGAAAATCCAAATTGTACTTTGCTGGATTCATATATGTGATTGTCAATGTTAGACTTCATGATGTAGGCTCTGTCATCTCGGTTCAAATAACTAATACAATACACAACTATTGCAAAGACTGTGTATAAAATAACTTCACGGAACACTGATTTTGCCCTCGTCTGCAGCTTTATAACTTCCCTTTGTTTATTCAGTTTTTCTTCCGCTGGTGGTTCAGCTTTCGACAAAATCTCATGTCTAAATGCTGTTTAAAAACAAATAAGATTGTCACTAATCAGATTGTTCTAAAATATATCTTTTATTTAATGAATGGCTATTATTTATTTTGATTTTATTGAACCATAAAACTAATTTTTGACTCTTCACATTGAATAATCCGCGAAGCGGATTATGTAAAGTGTGAAAAGTCAAAAATTAGTTTTATGGTTCAATAAAATCAAAATAAATTATTGCCATTCATTATAAATAAATTTCTATAAAAAATAAGGCTCAAAGAACTTTTTATATTATTTATATTAACAATAACAACCGTACACACATGTTGGCGTATGAATACACAACGTCAGAGTGGGCGTGTCGCTATCAAAATTGACAACATTGGAAATAAAACTAATAATTTTAACCAATCAGAAGACAGTAAAAACACAAAATTTATTTATTAAGTGATATGATTGCACAAACGTTCCAGATTCGGTTGATATTTTCATGTATCCTCTTATTCTCTTAAATAATACATTAAAAATATACTTCTACTAATATTTCAATTTCTTTTATCAAACAACGTGTTCACCTAGTTAAAAAAGAACTCAACAAATTCCGTCAAAATGAACTGATGAATTATTCACTTGCAAGTGATAATAATAGGTTACCCTTTAATAAAGGGGCTAAAGATACCAAAGGGACAGTTGAACTCATAAATCGAAAATTAACTGCCAACGCCATGGCTAAAAATGAAAAAGACAAACAGAAAAACAATAGTACACATGACACAACATAGAAAACTAAAGAATAAAAGAATAAACATCACGATAATTTAGCTATTGAAAGTAAAAGAATGAAAATATTGAAGACCAAACAAGGAATAAACAAATTGCTTTACTGATTCGATCCACAAATATAAATCATTTATACACAGGTAAAAACGACGTTAAACGTACTATCTTAAACCCTAAAATAAGAATTCAAACCGACCTTAAAAATCCTATTCCATGCGGTTGCTATCTATTTATGTTTTTTTAATGTTTATATCGGTTAAATGACCAAAGGCAGTCTATTGGCGTAATCTGAATGCTTTCATTTTAGTAGTTATACATAAAATATATCAGTGAACA
Organism: Mytilus trossulus; assembly: GCF_036588685.1. Taxonomy (NCBI): domain Eukaryota; kingdom Metazoa; phylum Mollusca; class Bivalvia; order Mytilida; family Mytilidae; genus Mytilus; species Mytilus trossulus. The sequence goes on from NC_086379.1 coordinate 26,970,363, forward strand.
TACATTCGACAGCTGATGACCTCCTTAAATTAACTTAAACAATATATTGTGAATCTGGTCATTGTTAGAAAATAATACATTACCCCAGAAAAGCCGAGAGTTTCCAGCTGAATGTTTACTTGCTGCAGACCGTAGTTTTTTCATATCAACCAATGTGGTTTCATCATCAACATGCTTTTTAAATATCAGGGCAATTAAAAAGGCTATCAAAATCACCTGAAACATACGTTACGTGATTAAATGAGTTGAATTTTCCGTGGATTCCCAGATATCTAACGTACAAAATTATAAGCCTGGTATATTGATGAGGTTTCCTTTCATAGATAAAACGAAAAAACAAAATGAAGAACGTATATAGGAAATAAGAATCTTCTGATACTGAAAATCAGATGCAAAAAATTTAGATACCTCACTTAAAAACTCACTTTTTCTACCTCCGCATCGTTTTTGTGTTGTTTGGCCTTAATTTACTAGTATATGAAATATTTGCCACTGTACCAAAATGATAATCAATCAAAGAATTGATCGATCTTGTTCTTTACATCTTTTGAATGTAAAACAGATGTGTTCCAGTAAAATGAAATGGGGTACATTATCATATTTCATGTTATTTAATTCATTACGATTCATTGGTGTCATATCCATAAACTTTATTTCTATTTGGTGATTACCTTTATTGGATCTACAAATAAGATAGATTCGAAGAACGACAATATGAACGTTGAAAGCCATTCTTCTGATTTGTTCTTTCCCCATTCCATGCTGTATAGTAAAAGGAAGAACGCAGACGCTGATGATGCTAAAACCAACACGATCCAAGCAATATAAGCGACAAAGTATGGAAATCTACGCTTTTTATAAATGAGAAATTCATCATCCTCAGATAAGCCAGATTCAATTTCCTTGAGTTTTTCTCCATCACTTTCCTTTTGTTTTAAACATGGTAAGCATTTACGTTCCTTTGTTTTCTTCTGGAAATGTAATGGTTGGGCCTTTGGTTCGGTGTTCCTAAATACAAATGTTGCAAAGAAAATAGGTGGAGTGGTAATTATAATACCAATGAATGATATGAATAAATTTGACATTGACAATCGAAAAAATCCGATTTTTACACTGTCAGCTTGCATAGTTTCTTCGTCCGCAGACTTGAAGAACATTGCATTTGAAATCATGGTCAGGAGAAGCAGTGTCATTCCACAGGCAAGTCTCTGCACACGCGTAAAGACGCTTCTTGTAGGACGTACAAACAAAGACATCCATAGATGATTTTCTGTCAAGTTCATTCTTGACTGCTGATAAAACAAGGATTCTACTCCAATGTCGTCCGTAATGGAAACTGGAATTATGCGTTCAATCATACCATCATCAAAATCAATTGATAACCATTTGTCACACTGAAACAGGTACCTTTAGAAGAGAGCAACATATTATGTTACCTTTAAATATGCAAAATAACAACAAACTTATTTATGAACTTATTGTGTTAATGTCATTGTGCTAAGCCTACGTTATAGAACACTTATATAATTTCTTGAATTGGAAACGTACAGCGAACACGAATCATTTAAATAACATCACTACCAAGTAAAGGCTCCTTGGAAGTGATATCATCAGGAACATTTTTATATCCTACCTTTCTACGCGTCCCATCTTATTTCTTACGTCCCAACTCCATTGGACAAAGAGGAGAATACCTTATTTTGATATTCTTGTTCGATCTTAATTATGCATGCAGCTATTAACTTTTCTACGCATCTAAAACAAACTTCGAATGCAATTCCTATAGTGTTTGGTTGTTACTAAGATGTGTCCCTTTTCAATTGTTTTAAATCAATTGATAATCATCGGTTACAAATGTTACCTAACCTAAAATATAGCCTTGATAAAAACGAAAAAAACCAAAACAAATCTATGAGGAGTTCTAACTAATTTAAGCGCATTTCCTAATGTTATGACATTTACCAAAGTTTGCCAATTCCAACTAAGACAAGGGCTTCTTGCCACAGTTAGATTGAGGTCGCTGCCACCAACAGTAGAACCGACATGTATTACGGTATTCATCACAAATTGGTGGAGTGAAACAATGTGTCGGTGTCTCAAATCTCTAGCGAACTGTGTTCACCAATAGATCTTTAGATAACAATAGTAACGTCCGATTTGTAATTTTAGCAATAGTGTTTTAATCTAGATTGTGACATTTTGGCTAAAAAGTAAAATCACAAAAATACTGAACTTAGAGGAAAATCAATTCGGAAAATCCATAACCACACGGCAAAATCAAATAACAAAATGCATCAAAAACGAATGGTCAAGAACTGTCATATTCCTGACTTGGTACAGGCATTTTAAAATGTAGAAAATGGTGGATTAAACCTTGTTCAATAGCGATAAACCTCTCACTTTAATGACAGTCTCATCAAATTCCGTTATATTTACATTGATGCGTTAAATAAACAGACACAATAAATAAAATGGTCAAAATATTGGTACATCAGTCATCATCGTATAACAATTTTAAAAGGAACAATTTAACAGAACGCAAAAACATCTACTATCTACGAACACATTGATTGATTTGAGTGTCTGACGTCAGAATTTTTTTTATACGTCACATAAATTTGTCGTTCAATGTGCATACAAACAATTTTAAAATTTACATACAGGGCATACAGGGTTGAAAAATCAAAAGTGTGTAAGAATAAATTTCAGAAATAAACCGAGATTTAAACTAGTCCAAAAGTTATATATAGAGTGTGAATTCACATGGTGGGTGATTCATATAAAGCAGGACACACAAACACTGTCGAACCAACAGATCATCGTCCTTTTTTGAGTGCACGAGATTAAAATTTAAAAACAAATAATAACTTTCCAAAGTGTCTGATTTTGAAAATAGAAAAACTATATCTGTAAGGATGACAAGGATAATACCTTTGATTTGTTTGTGGATCATCCACAATTAATTTATGCAGATACCATGAATTTCTGTTTCCTTGGCCCGTGTTGTCATGCCATAACCGGAAGTAGGTTAACTCGCCGAGGACAACATTAGTAGACATCACGAAATTCCTTACAGAAGAAGTGCCGAATCCCTAAAATATTACCACAAAACATATTTCATCAAGATACTAATAATTACATTCTCCAATTGTTATAACAGCTATACGACAGGGTCATCAAAACGAAAGAAAAAAATAATATGTTGTCCCTTTGATATATGACAATTTTATGAAATATAGATCCATATACACGTACATTCACACACCTATGATGTCACAGTAGACTGAGTTCATAAAAATATATTCGTTGATCCCAACGTGTACGGTTAACGTCCCAGTTATAAAAAGTTATTAAATTAGATTGTCTTCAATTTATTTCTTAATATCAAGATTCCCTTTACATTTTCCCTGAGCTTTAAGGAAACAAGCCTGTAATTCAGTGGTTGTCGTTTGTTTATGTGTTACCTATTTGTTTTTCGTTTTATATAAATGAGGCCGTTAGTTTACTCGTTTTAATTGTTTTACATTGTCTTATCCGGGCCTTTTATAGCTGACTATGCGGTATGGGCTTTGCTCATTGTTGAAGGCCGTACGGTGACCTATAGTTTTTAATGACTGTGTCAAATTTGGTCTCTTGTGGAAAGTTGTCTCATTGACAATTATACAACATCTTCTTTTTTATATTGCAAATGTATACTTTTTAATTGTAACAGTTGATTTAATGAATATGAAGAATTATTTTTAGTTAAAAAAAAGCCTGATCCGTTTCTTTATTTTAAACATATATCAAAAGATGAAGGAGCGCGGTAATTTATTTTGTCCTGGTATCTATGGTGAGTTTAATTAACCCTCTGCTCATCCCCTTCCCCCCCAAAAATAAGCAGTGAATTTTGATTGTCAATGTAAAAATTCAGAATGAATTGACTGAACATGTTTTTGACGTTTGTTTTATAAAACTGAAATTACGTACTGTTTTACGTGGTAAGCATGATTGCTCTTCGTTATATATTGATATTTTTGTTATCAATATGTCTCTCCTCAATTCCAATGAAATTATGGTAGGTCAGACATAGCTACACCACATAGAAAAAAACAAGAATGTGTCCCTAGTACACGGATGTCCCATCCACACTATCATTTTCTATGTTCAATTGACCGTGAAAATTGGAGAAAATCTAATTGAGCATTAAAATAAGGAATATCATATCATAAGGAACATGTGTACTAAGTTTCAAGATGATTGGACCAAAAACTTAAACATGAAACGGACGGACGAACGGACGGATGAACGAATGGTACGACGAACTAACGGACGCACAGACCAGCAAACATAATGCCCATAAATGGAGCATACAGATAAAAGTATAAGTACACTTACGTGTTGAACTCCATCGCTTAGAAGTCTAACTCCACTATCTCCACCTTCTCCCGCCAAAACAAAGTTCACGTTTGAATCTGTCCCCGAACCAGGTCGTAAGCCAGTATGTACAGATATCATATAGAAATATGGATCCTCGCTATCACAGTCACATAAAAATCTCATTGACCACTGCAATATAAATATTATATTTCAAGATTAAACATGTTAAAGTTAAGATTGATAATTCTAAGATTAAAGTTGGAAGTTCCTAGATAATATCAAGGTCGACAATTGGAAAAAAAAAAAAAAAGGTTTTGCTTCCGTAATTGTAAGATATTTAGCTCGTGGTTTGAATTTTGAGGGACTTTGAAATGACGTTGTGCAACATAAATCAACACCAATGTTGTAACATACACATTTACTTCTTTTTTTTTATATAAATATACATTCGTTTATACGATAGGTGCATTAGTAGGAATACCTTGAATCTTGATTAAAACAGCATTTTACTAACATTAAGTTTGTCCTTTGAAATTGAATTTGGAAGGAATGTAAAATGTCGTCGTTCAGCATAATATTAATCATAGACAATGTAACTATGTTTACATTCATTTTGTTTATGTGCAGCATGCTGAGAAATGTCGTAAGTCGATCCTAACTATATCATATTTTCTGTCCTAAGAATATCTTATAGGACTAATCTTAGGACAGTGTCGACAAACAGGCCACAGTTATCATAATGTTATTATGTAACAAATGTATTTTAATTTAAATGAATAAATGCCTTTTATTTACTTGCATTTACATTTTAGGCATTAAGCTTAATGCCTGCACACATTTTTCAGGATTTAAGCTTAAATCCTAGGATTTAAGACTAATGACTAACATCCTTTAGGCAATAGACTCTGTAACAATAACATCTTCATGCCTTATATATCATGTACTGTAGTACGCCGCTAGATTAACACTGACGTGGAAAGGTAACACATGGCCAGCGAGAGCTCTTTTTTTGAGAGCCCAGGTGGTCGTGTGGTCTAGCGCGACGGCTGCAGTGCAGGCGATTCGATGTCACGATATCACAGAAGCATGGGTTCGAACCCCGGCGAGGGAAGAACAAAAAATTTGCGAAAGCAAATTTACAGATCTAACATTGTTGGGTTGATGTTTAGACGAGTTGTATATACATTATGTACACAGCCATGTATCACCATCATTGATGGCGATCCGATGGATACATCTGTTGTAGAGTTGTCACTGACTCAGACGTACATATATATATATATATTGATTCGTTTACACGCCGGGTGCACTCGTAGAAGTCCATTAGGTTTATCTTGTCTATTTTACTTACATTTAGTTTATCTTGTCTATCCTTTCTCCTTAGCAATATTGCCAATAGTAGGTAAAGTAGTAACAGTACTGTAAGAGTACCATACACTGCAGCATTAGCAATATCAAACTTTGACCAGACATTGTTAAAATCTATCGTATTAGGAGTAACAAAAAATGTTGTTGCCAAAGTCTTTGTTTTACTTGGACATCTGCAGACTGTCTCATTCAAAGTGGAAAAAGGCAAAACCTGAAATAAAAATTGAAATATAACATTGAGTTTGATATGTCTTTTAAAAAAAAATACTACAAAGAAACAAATATTGAATTTCATTAAAAAATGGTCGATTTGAATGACTTTGATTAAGTGTTTTCGTTTGTTTTAGGAAGCAAAAATGAAACGGACTCCATTTATTTTCCATTCTATTTTCTTCAAAACACGTAAACGGAATGTAGTATTAACTCTTATATTTTTTGCAAATATCAATATAAAAGGACGAAATGCAGGTTCTGGTTTTTAAAAACCCTGTTCTCATCCAAGCTGACACCGTTATCAGAACTTAGCTATTTTTTTTAATAAAATCCTATGTAATCAATAAACAATAAAATAAAACAAAATAAAATCATTTTTTTGAAAATAAGATTATTCTGCAAACAAAACACTATATTACAAAACAAAACTACAAGAAGTATTGCCAAATTTAAATGCTTTAAAACTATTTAAAAGAACACTTGAACTTAGAAAAACACATTTCATTTAAAAAATCTTTCTGTAGATGAATATAACAAATACTGGAGTCCTTGGGCTCCTATTATAGAATACATGATTAATGTCGATTATAAATTGAAACACCACAAATAGTATTGCAAAAACGAATTAGATTTCATTGTCATTAGATAATTATTTATGTTCAACCTTTTGCTGCGCCATTAATTATATATTGATTTCAATTGTTGTTTTGTTATTTAATATTTCCATTGTGTGAATATTTCAATTTTGTATACCTTTGTTCATACGTGTTGTGCTAGTATATTTGCTACAATAAAGCCCGGAAAATTCATTATAAAAACAAATGTACTAAAAGACTGATTTATAAACTATATCTTACAATACATCCATTAGGTTCCCATGCGGATGTTGTTTGATTAAATGATCTGCATCCAGTTGTTATAGTCACAATGCTAACGTTACCAGTGAACGGGTTAAAAGTATTGTTTCCACTCGATGTACTGTTGTTATTTACAGTACTCCTTTTTCTTCTTGTCTGCGCAGCATCGTCTGCAGCTGGAACATTTGGTTTCGGTTGCAATGCCAAGAAACACTGACCTTGTTTTAGAGTTCCTACAGGTGTTATTATTTTTAATCCCATATCCTCCATATCATCAGTGGTTACATCGTATTTATAATCATATTCTGTGATTGTGGGATACGCTTCACTCTTGAAGTATGCAGTGTAAATTATATACATGTCCCCTGGAACATCTCCTTTCAGTTTTATGTAAGTTATCGATGCATCATGATTATCCAGGACTTCAAACCGGACATACAACATAAGTTCTGGGTTAGCTGGATCGGGACTAGTAGGGCCCAAGAAATGTACAATTTCAGGGTTCGGTAAGGATACTTCTCTTTCCATTTTTAAATCTTTGCCATCTGCATCTACGGCAGATATCATTACACATTTGCTAGATATGCGATGGTCACCTTTTGCATGAGGAACTGGAGATTTCTTGACAACAGTTACCTATTAAAACAAAGACATCACATATGCATATCTAAAGTGTAAGTGTGATTATAAGGTAAAGAACACTTATCAATCAATGGTATTTATGTAAGGTTGATGTATCATTTTTCAAGGCGATGTTTTTTTTTGTGTGTCTACAAGTCTTAGTCATAAATGATCGTAAATATTGTAGATGTGTATTACTCTTCTCGTGTCACTCCGACACTATCCTTCCCAAAAACACCAGTTGATTGATATAATATACTTTATCAATAAAAGATGTGGCGTGAGTACCAATGAGAAAATTATCCATACAAGTTACAATTTATAAAAAGTAAACAATAATTATCATAGATCAAAATACGGCCTTCATCATGGAGCCTTGGCTCACACCGAACAGTAAGATTTAAGAGCTCTAAAATGACTTTCGATAAAAAAGTAAAAAAAGAAAACCAACGGGTAAAAACCAGCGGTATAATATAAATAGACGTTTATTATTTTTTTTAAATATTTACTCTTAAAACTTCGACACAATTTTTTTTATGCATTAAAAAAAAACATTTGACGTTTGAATAAAATTTCAGATCGTAGAAAAGACTGCAAATGACTATTGCTTTCCATAAGACACTTAACAAATACGTCAAAAAGTTTGAAAACGGCGAGTGTGACATTTCAACGGATTTAATAAAATGAACAATTTAGGACATGATTTAAACAATACTTACTAATTGAAAACATAGAAAGTTATATATTTATTGTATAATTTTGACACTGGAAGGATGGATATGTAAATAGTATTTTGGGTCTGCAGCATTCGGTCAAATTTTGAAGAGCTCTTTAAAATATGCGAGATTTTGGTTTTGTGACAGAAATACAAATTTCAAAAAAATCATTAATTCTGCCAAGATCTTTTGAAATGTTGTACCTAAACTTTTCATTTATTTCTCTTGCCATATACGGAATAACATGATTGATCATTTTCGGAATAATCAATTTGAATTACTTTTTATAATCACTCTTAACTTCACCCCTATCCATATTTTTTCTATTTTCGGCTTGACCACAAAACAAAGACTACTCTTTCTAAGTGTACAATTTTTTTTAAAAGTTTAAAAATTGACAAAAATAACTTCCAAACAACGCTGTTCATATGTCGCCGTGTTACTTGTCTACACGCTCTTAATCAGTGTTTTTAGGGATCATTCGAGTAACAAAGTGCATAAAAGTATTGATTTTAAGGCATATTCCATTTTACTTTTAATTACGTACATTTTGAAATATATTATAGATATAGGAAGATGTGGTGTGAGTGCCAATGAGACAACTCTCCATCCAAATAACAATTTAAAAAAAAACGAGAAACGAGAAACACGTATAAATTACATAAACAAACGACAACTACTGTTCATCAGATTCCATTTATATCGTTATCTATTCCGAAACATTGAACAAATGCAATAAAGGCGAACTGGAAAGCAAAACCCGTATTATCACCAACATCGTTCGCGACGTCATAACGAAAAACGAGAAACACTTATGAGCCACACCAACACATGACACGAACACGACAACAGCCTTAGGAAATATGCATAAAAATGCAACGGGTTTAAACGTTTTTAAACAAGTACCAATACATTTACCCTACCTGAGACGATATCGTATCATTACAACATAAAAAAGACACTCTATAAAATATCAATTGAAATAACTTAACTCAAACAAAACGACATTTAAATTTACACAGAAACAAGTATAAATACAAAGAACACTAAGATATTTGGCACAATACAAATACAATATAAAGACAATTAAATAGAACTATCGGTCAAACAAGGAAGTGTTATATTCTTACCGTAAGTTGCATAGAGGCATCAGACACGTTGGAAATCGTGAGATTTTTAGTTGAGATTTTCACTCCATCCCTGCTCACATTTCCTTGATCCAGAAAACTCTGAACACTGTTTTTCTCAAAACTCATATGTAAATTATCTTTTTCTAAAGTTGCAACTTGTTCTCCATATTGTTTAATTTGAAGTGACACGTTGGCTGCTGTATCCAATGTGTTGTAAAAATTTGCCGTACTGCTACTAGCCTGTTAAAAATAAAATAATTATTCTAAATAAAGATGAAATAGGAATTTCCACCTAACATGCTAATCTTGGTTGTTAAAAGAGGGACGAATGATACCAGAGGGGACAGTCAAACTCATAAATCGAAAACAAACTGACAAACATACACACAATAGTACACAACATAGAAAAATAATTTAGGAATAACAGTTCTACCCTTCTTCTGGAACGAATTTGCATTGTTCTAATTTATCTTTTTTTCATTTTAAATATTCACATTCGTTAAAATTTAAGGAATAAAAACATAAACATGATTCATATTTCATAAATTTGAGGCGGTCCTTGGATTGGGTTCAGATTTCAACCCTTTGGTTACTTTTTATGTATTATCACTGCATATGACCAAAATAATATTATATTTTACCTGGAATATCACAGTGGGTAACATAAGAGGAGCAAGACATGGTGAGTTAATTACCCAGTTTTAAAAAGCGCTCGTGTGGCGTTTCGTTTGTGATGTTGACCTGTTTAATCTTTGGCCATTATTTTGTCAACTTTTCTTCTACTCATATGTTTCGATTGACCCCTTGGTATATTAATTTTCTCTATAACTAATACTTATTCCATATTGAAGCGTAAGTCAAACATTCTAACATTTTAATTCAAACGCAATATTGAGGGCTTTAAATTTAAACAGTTTTAAATTATTATTCTTTAAAATTATTAAGATTGTTCATTCCCAAAAAGTCCCCAAGATGATTATATGCGTATTCTTCAACAAATAAAATTAATGCTGCCAATTTGATATCTTATTATTAAAATTAATAAATATCGTAAAATGGAGAAGAATTTTCTCTTCACAATACCACGTTGGGGTTGTTAATGTTTATTAATGTATGTATGGCTTGAGCCTTTTTTTTTTTTAAAGATTATCCTAGATTATCTCAGATAATTTAGGATTTTCTCAGATAAACTATGATCTAATGGAAAAGATGGAGGGAGACGACATTCCTGGACTTTTACTTTTAGTCGATTTTGAAAGAGCCGAATGGTCTTTTATACTAGAGGCGTTGCAGTTTTATGGCTTTGACCAAACATTTATGAGTTGGATTAAGGCATGCTACTGGGATGCTTCTAGTGCAGTGTTAAACAACGGATATATTTCAGAATTTTTTTCATCGAAAAGAGGGGTTTGTCAAGGGGATCCTCTGTCTTCTTATCTATTTATTTTAGTTTGGAACTAATAAGTGCAGCTATTAAAAATGACCCTGATGTTGCTGGAGTAACTATTAATGACTCAGAATTGTTATTGAGTCAATATGCTGATGATTCTTCCATTGTCCTGGATGGTGACAAAAAGTCTCTAAATCAATGTCTAGATTTGTTTGATAAATTTTCAGAATGTGCTGGGCTCAGGTGTAATGTTGACAAAACTGAGGCCATATGGATTGGGTCAAAAAAGGTTAGTATGAAAAAAACTTTTACCAGAAAAAATCTTGTTTGGAACCTTTCTGGGAGGTTCAAACTATTAGGTATATGGTTTGAGCTTGCTAAAAGGGATAAGACTCTTTGTAATTTTAAAGCCAAGATAAACAGTATCAAGTCACTTCTTAATACTTGGGCTTATAGATAACTTACCTATATTGGGAGGGTGGTTATGATTAAAACTTTAGCACTTCCCATTTTGGTTCAAGTTCTGACTGTCCTCCCTAACCCCCAAGATTGGGTTTTGAAGGAGATTCAAAATATATTTTTCAATTCTTTATGGAAAGGAAAACCAGATAAAGTGAAAAGAACAGTGGCTATGTCCGAACACTGTGATGGCGGTCTTAAGATGCCTAATATTTATTATTTTTGTTATAGGGTAAAAATGTCTTGGCTGTATAAATTACTAGACCCCCAAAATTACTCTCCTTGGAAAGTTTTGCTGCTTAGTTATATACAAAAATTGGGGGGGGGGGGACAAAATTTTACATTTAAGTAAGGAAGGATTGCTTTATTTAGCAAAAAAAGTCAATCCCTTTTGGCATGATATCCTGGTTAGTTTTTCAAAATTGAAAAATAAATTGAAAGTTGAAAACAACACCGATATTCTGGCCCAGTCCATATGGCTAAATCCAAACATCAAAATGGATGGCAAGATGATTTTGAAGGGTAAATATATTGAAAATTGCATATTTTTTATCAATGATTTGGTGTCAGATAATAATACATTATTCTCATATGAAGAATTTGAGAAAAAGTATAATTTTGATACTAATTTTGTAGAGTTTTATGGTATTTTAATTGCTATTCAAAATATATGGAAAAATAGGATAGTAGGTAGTTCTAAACTTGAGAATATTGAAAATAAATTAGTAGATAAAGTTAAAAAAGTCTTGTAAATTTTTCTATAATTTATTTTCGGGAAGATAATAAAGTATTATCTTTTCTTCCCGTAACAAATGGGAAATAGGCTTAAATTTACAGATTGAAAATTGGAATGCTATTTATAATTCCATGCCCTTCATTATAACCAAAAATTCGTTTTTACAAAATTTTCAATTTAAGATTGTTCATAGGATTTTACCATGTAATTCCTTTTTATATAAATGTAAATTAAAAGAAACTGATCTATGTACATTTTGTTCAGAAGTTAGAGAAAATATTTTTCACATTTTTTGGGAATGTAATGTAACACAAAACTTCTGGTAATCCATTATAGATTGGATTAGAAATTATGAACTCTTCTTGCCTTTAAGTGTAAAAGAGGTCATTTTAGGTGTGTCTGATGACTCTGTCAACAGTAAAACAGTTAATAATATTATAGTGTTGTTAATTAAATACTATATATACAAATGTAGATGTAAGAGTGTATTGCCCACAAAATATGATGGGATAGAATATTTAAAGTATTGGATTAAAATAGAAAAATTCTCTATAATATGTTTCTTAACCCCTACACAAAAAATAAAAATGGATCAGAAGTGGCAATTGTTAGAAGCAGCATTTAATTAACAAAATCATTCTCATTTATCCAACTTTTTAAAATTTTAGGTTGTTAAGGTAAAAAAAAAAGTTGGATAGATGAGATCAAAGGTAATAAATTACAAAAGACTGAAAATTATACCTATACCCGGATTAAATTTTCTGTAGTATTATTTAGCATAGCATGTTAAATTGTGCAACTGACATTAAATTAATGTAATTTTAATCATTTGAAAGTATTTAAATTTTTTTTAACCGTTAAATGGTACAAAATATAAGCTGAATACATTTTACTACACTAAGACTGAACAGAACAAAATTCAAACAATATATATCTACACTATTAAACGTTCTATAGGTACCACGTATAGTCGCATTAACATCCTCTCTTATGATTATTCCGTTTGTGTTATTTTGGGAAAAAAACGAAAATAAAGGTGTCCGGATATAAAATTACAAGTTTATTGATAAATTACTAACAGTTCCCTACTATTTCGCTAGCTTCCCTTGGCCAGAGGTCATTAAAATTTCTGCAGCAGTACCTAAAGTGGTTTTGTTATAAGACTCTCTAAATTATAAGTTTATTTCTAGTAATGGTCCTGTCCCAAAGTACCTATAACTTTTGATACCTTTTCTGAAATTCCGTCACTAAGTAATTAAATAGAGAGGATCTATAAAATATATCAATTACCGTTGAATGTTCAGTAGATTCATTTTTTAAAATGTTTATATAAAAATATTACTGATTTGTTGGTTTCTTCTGTATAATTGATGAAACTTAATGAAACGTTTATTTATAATTTAATAATATACTAAATTTTATTTAAAAATAAGATGTAACAAGTTTACTATCACCTATTTTAATATGATATTTTTCAAATAGATAATATAAAAACATTACAGGAACAAATTTAATGTCAAATTTTAGAAAGACACCTTATTATGTCTAAACAAACAACCCAATAATTAACAAAAATAAAAAGTTGGCTAAATGAGAATGCCTTATTTTAAAAAGTTGGATAAATGAGAAGACACCGTAGTATTTATATCTTATTATACAATTATGATTTAATCGATCTTACAAGTATTAATTAACTTTTTATACCTTGTGTCTAATACTGTAATATGTAATTTCACATGTTTCATCTTGAAAAATAAAATAATTACAAAAAAAAACCAACTAGGATTATCTCATTATTTTACATTAAGCTCAGATAAACTGCGATTGTCTCGATTTTCTTCAGATAATCCCGGTCTATATCAGAATTTTCAGGTAAACCGGGATTTTCTCCCGATAATGAATTTTCTAAATTTTCGAAGATAAACTAGGATTTTCTCGAATTTGAATTAAGCTGAGATGATCCTAGTTATCTGAAATAAACCGTGATTATCTGAGATAAACCTAGTTCATCTCAGATAATCTACGATAAATTAATAAAAGTCGTTCAGGCGTGCCAAAGTATGATCTGATTTCTGTGATCGGGTTACTTAAAATGATTGTCAGTTTATTTTTGATCTATGAGTTTGACTGTTCCTTTGGTATCTTTCGTCCCTCCTTTAAGATAAAAATGAACACTTTGCATAACTTACAGCCTTTATCCTGCCTTCTTGTGTCTTTCTTGTAAATTGTCTTTGTTGGTAAACTGTGTCTACCAGTTGCTGAAATCCTTCCTCATTCCCAACATCTATTTCGTATCGATCCTTGTAGTAAGTGTCATATTTAGTTCGAAGTTCCGCCTCTACTGTCACTCTTGTAAGTGGTTCTTGTAGATTCTCACGATTTTCAACAAATATATAGTTAAGATTCTTGTCAAGCGAAGACATAATTGCTATAAACAAATAATGGAAGATAATTGTGATGACAGTTTATAAATTAAAATGCACTGGATAGAAGGCATGAAATCTTATTTAAAAAAAAATGTCACATCACTTTACTATCTGTAAATTTACTGTTTAATAATTATTATAAAATGCCGAGATATTTTTATTTTTTTATTTTTTTAACCACCCTAGAAATATTGCCTAAGCCGCATTTGGTACAAAACAAAATGTTTCTCTTTTTGTTTTAATACTGTTCGCTTTTGTGTTTTATTTGGCTTTCCAAATGGTTTGAATATAGCACTACTGATGAGTTTTATGTTGACGAAACGCATAGTATCATACTAGGCAAGCATGGTTATTCATGTTTTTTATTTTTGTTTTGATACATGTCATTGCTTTGTTTGCTGTGACTAACAGTTTACGGAAGTATTAAAAGAAAAGCAACAGAGCTCAAACTTTCAGCAAAATGGAGAAGAGATAAGTGTCTATTTGAAATAAATAAATGTCTTATTAATTACTAGAAACTCAACGTTTTTGTATACAACGAGTAGAAATACACGAAATCGTGATTTACAGGAAGAATTTCCAAACCAAATTTATTAACAAGAGGCTGTCACAACGACAGCAAACCGGATTTATTAACATTTATTTGTATCCTGGCAATATCATAAGAAAAATTACTGATGATTGGTGAAAGTGAAAATCGTTAATATCAAATTTGACCTCTTTTTTGTCATCAGTATCAACATATTAAGATTTGAAAAGCTTAGATTGAATGGTTCGTGAGTAAATGCAACAACATGAATGGAAACACCATTATACGATCTTTCAAGAACCATAACTCCAGAACGGTAAAAGTCAAAATCGTCATTATTGAACTTGACCTCTATTTTGTCATCAGTAACAACATATTAAAATTTGAAAAGCTTTGGTTGAATGGTTCATGAGAAAATGCACGGACACGACTGGAAACACCATTTTCAATCTTTCAAGAACCATAACTCCTGAACGGTAAAGGCCAAAATCGTCATTATTGAACTTGACCTCCATTTAGTCATCAGTAACAACATATTAAAATTTGGGAAGCTTTGGTAGAACAGCGCATGCGTAAATGCACGGACACGACTGGAAACGCCACTTTACGATCTTTCAAGAACCATAACTACTGAACGGTAAAAGTCAAAATCATCACTATTGAACTTGACCTCTATTTTGTCATCAGTAACAACATATTAGAATTTGAAAAGCTTAGATTGAATGGTTCATGAGAAAATGCACGGACGCGACTGGAAACACCATTTTTCAATCTTTCAAGAACCATAACTCCTGAACGGTAAAAGTCAAAATCGTCATTATTGAACTTGACCTCTATTTTGTCATCAGTAACAACATATTAAAATTTGAAAAGCTTTGGTTGAATGGTTCATGAGAAAATGCACGGACGTGACTGGAAACACCATTTTTCAATCTTTCAAGAACCATAACTCCTGAACGGTAGTTGTCATTTAGTTGTCAGTAACAACATATTAAAATTTTAAAAGCATTGGTTGAACGGTTCATGAGTTAATGCACGGACAACATTTGATTGCCGCCCGCCCGCCTGGCCGCCCGCCGAGCATCCCCAAATCAATAACCGACATTTTTGTCACAAAAATCCGGTTAAAAATGCACGGGTCACGATTAAAAAGAGATAAAATATCCTTTTTTTCTACACATAGATAGAGTTCGAATCTTGAAATAATATTTCGTTATGAGCAGTTACTTTAATGTTCAATCAAACCTCATTTGAATCCGTATTCATACAACCTTTATCGACAGCATTACCTGAAGTTGATCTATTAACGCTGTTGAGCTGGTCCATTTGAAAAGGATGTTTCTGTGTTGTAGTGTACACATTTTGCATTAGCTCATTTGATCCAGCAAATCCTGCAATCTGTAATGTAGTCAATACTAATCAATTTTAAAAATTGACAAATGTCCAAAATTATTAGAAGATCAGAAGAAGATGTGGTATGTTCAGTCTTCGTAAAAAAGGACACGAACCTGGGAACAATATATATCTAAAATATAAGACCCCGTTCACACTAGCATTTTTTTTCTCGATCTAATTTGAATCGATCTACATAAATCCAGTTAGCGTTCACATTATCTTTAATCATAACGATCTCTATCGGTCTAATCTGAACCACTGCGTTCACACTACATGTACAGAATTGATTTATCAAATTCATGTGTTGATACACTGATACACACACTTGAAAAAAAAATGGATAAAGTTATCGTTTCTCTAAAAACACAATTTTTTTTTTATCTTTATTAAAACAAGTTAAAAATTTGATACTGGTGTTATTGCAGTTTTCTTTAATTTTGTAAAAATAAATAACTGGAGCAACGAAGTTACAAAACGACGACGGAAATACTGCGATTCCTGCAAAGAAAACAAATCAACATAAGAAAATAAGACACAGATTTCGCCAATTTATACTACGGCGAAGACAACACGTTTTCAGTTTATTTAAAAGTTCTTTTAACAGAGAAATATGGGTTAAACAACGAACCTCTGAGATATTTTTTCCGCTATACAAGCGCATACGTAATTTTCGATTTTATCGTACTAGTGTGACAGCGATATTTTCCTTTTTTAAATTTTGTAACAATTCAAACTTAACATGTATCTAAAAGCAAGCGACAACTTTTCTCAAAATTGTTAGCCTACACGTTAAGAAGTTAATTCATTTTAATCCTATCATTGCCTATTTCTTGTTATCGTATATATGTTTTTAATTGTATTATTTGTTTAGAGCATTACGTGACAAGTTTCATTTTTACATGCAGTAAAATAAATGATTAAGTAAGATTATGTAATTATTACATTCTATATTGTTTCTATGTAAATGCACTGGTATTAAAGAGATAATCGTAACTGCAATTACGATTATCTCAATATGGCGACGGCAGATATAGGTAAAATCTTTACAGTCATTTTTCTCAAATGTAGCCTGTTTTTGTCACTAGTTACTCAGCTGCAAGGTTGTTCTATACCATTTCATCATATTTGTATCGTAACGGTGCACTGGAATTGTCTAAGCGCTTTGAAAATTGCCGTTGAAAAAATCGGGATGATAATCGTAACTCGAAAAAATAGATAGTCGTAATAATGGTATTAAAAAATGAGAAGATAATCGTAACTGGATAGTGTTTTATTGATATTGACACTTAAAACTTATATCTGATAGCATAGGATGAAATTATGGTGATGAATTAATCACATTTCAACATCTTATGACATATCTTTTTGTGCATATATAATTATTAATGGTTCTAACAGCTACATACTATATTATATCATAAAATTGGAAGGGTAAACAAGCTTCAAGAAATTTGGATATGGGAAAACACGAACTATGTTAACATACAGATTACTCCCAAGAACAAGGAATGTCACAAAATATTGGAATGGGCGAAGAGGCAATTTTAAAGGAAGTTATGATATTTGACAATACTTGTCAGGGAAACGCATGTGTCATCCTACATCAGATTTGCGATTAATAAAATTGAGAATGGAAATGGGGAATGTATCAAAGAGACAACAACCCGATCATAGAAAAAATAACAGCAGAATGTCACCAACAGGTCTCAAATTTCACAGGAAATTCCCGCACCCGGAGGCGTCCTTCAGCTGGCCCTGAGACTGTTAAAGAACATTCAATTTGCTTTATTCTGAATAAAAACATATTAAATATAGTAAATATTGTTTTAAATCATTTAATGCAGGTGGCTATATATGTGCTATTTCAATTCTCCCCCCGGGAAGCGACTGCTGGTTCAATTCTAGCCCATACCCTTTATGCCATAATGCAGTAGAAAAGACGTTTAGTATTCGCCAAAGACAGTTTGACGAGAAATTAAAAACAACAGTTTTGCACTTTTGGGATATGGGATATTGCTAATCCCCCTCCATGTTCTCCCCAAAAAAACCTACCTTAAAAGCGCACATAACATTGAAACTTTGAAAACAATTAGAAAATCTACTTACCACAATACCATGAATCGACAGCTGCTTCATTGTCAATATCTTGAACAGGTTCATGTATATGTTCCGGACCATATGAGTATTTGGACCATACGCGTATGGTCATGACCATATGCGTATACTCATATGGTCCGACCATACGCGTATGGTCCGACCGTACGCGTATGGTCGGACCATATGAGTATAATACTCGTTTGGTTATTAACGGGCCGGACCATCTGAGTATTTGGACCATATAGGTATATATATTTTTTTCAAATTACATTCTAAACGTTTCAATAATACAAAAACTTTATCTAAAAAAACAGTGATGGTTTAAAACATGACAATTTTTGTAATTTTATAATAAAAAAAAAATACGTAAAATTTAATATTGATGTCATAGTTAGTTTTCATCGCTAGTTACATTCCTGCATTTAGGTTTGGATGACATTCACTTCCACACGGTATCATAGCTTTTTTGCATTTGCAAGAAATTTGTGCACGATCTTTTTCATTTACACATTTTGTTTGCGAGTGAAAAACAAGCCTTTTTTGCAGCTGCGTTCAGTGATACCGAGGTCTTTGGCAATTCTGATGTCTACGGTGTTTTTAAGAAGCTCTAGATCTCAAATATCGTAAAATGACTGCAATACACCATCTTCACAACACAACTTAAATAAAATAATAGTATGCTACTTTCCAGTGATTTCTTATGTAACAGTTCATTAAGAAATTTTTGGAATTTAATTTTTAAGTCGACATATTGCCATTACTCGTAATAACAAATCGGTAATGACCATCGGTATAAAATGTGTTTACTTTAAATTTGACAATTAAGTAAAATTAAGTAACTATGTGAAACTTTTTATTATCATTTAGCTTTATCTTTTTATTATAATATAATGATAAAATTACCTTTATGATAGCGTATTTTGAATGAACGGTCATACCATATGAAGAGTTTAGAAGTATGAAAAGTAAACTGTAACAGAGTGTTAATTACCCCGACCATACGCGTATGGTCCGACCATACGCATATGGTCGGACCATATGAGTATATACCCATATGGTCATGACCATACGCGTATGGTCCAAATACTCATATGGTCCGGAACATATATATTAAAAGGTTATGCGTATTGTTGTCTGTTATAAGGGCATTTAAAAAAAAAAAGACGTAAAAAATTGAAAAATCAACTTGTCGAAATTTTTATTTCTAGAGTTTTTTTGAATACCTCTATTGTAGACCTGTTTGTAAATAAAAAGTGCAATCTTAAATACTCTTTGAAATGATAACATTTTCATAATGTATGAACTGTTTTATAGGGTACATTTGTCCACTACAAAACTGCTTTTAAACGCACATCTTATTGCATTTTAATGTCTCCTATAGACATTTCAGTTTGTTTTACTTAATAAACTAAAAAGATCTCATTTTTTTCTGAACGTGAGAACCATTTTTATCGATAAATATTAGACAGAACTTCACATATGAACATACAACTTATGTTACGTAGTGGACATTTTGATGAGTGCCGTAAGGGACAAAACCGTTTCGATCGTAGTTGACAAAAAGTTTCGTAGTTGACATCAACCCTATTCTATGTTGATAACATTCTGAAAATTACATGAAACTAACCCTTGTTATTTTTTTTGCACGAATAGAATTGAAAAAATAAAAATCTCCAATACTTGTTTCGTAGGTGACCGTTTTGTAGTGGACATATTTACAAGTTTTTTTCCTCCACGATCTCTAAATTGCAATAGTAACAAGAAAGATTATATTCATCAAAACATGTACTAAGCTGTACACTGATTTTGTTTTATAATTTTAAAACCAGATACTGAAGGAGATTTGAACCGTTTCGAAGTGGACATTAACAAAAATACGGTATCACTCTGGTCCATTTGATGTGCTCTTTTTTGTCAACAATTAAACTGCCGTTATTAAAACATCAATTCTTTTGTAAGACCCTTATGTTTATATCTCTTGCAAACATTGAGCATGAATGTTGAATAGGGCGTCTAGGAAAATGCCATTTTGGTTATTTTGAATCATTCAGGAATCAATGGCTTATTAGTCCCTCTAAAAATATTATGTTTCTTTGCTTAAAAAGTGTTAAATCTAATTCCATGTACTGACTGCACAAAATATTACGTGTAAAGATCAAACACATTTTTTTTTAAATGTCTGGGACAAGAAATCACGGTTTTGTAGAAAAACGCCAATAAATCGAGAGATATATAAGTAAATGTCTTAGATATTAACCTGTAAGTTTCTTCATTTATTCTTATTTTCCGTTAATGTCATCAATTAACTGTACATTTGCATTTTAATACACACAATACCATTGAAATGCTGAAAGTTACATTTAATATTTTTCAGTTACTATTATCCGATAAAGAAATTACGATTATCAAACAAGAAAAAATCAATAGAATTACGATTATCATCCCGATTTTTTCAACGGCAATTTTCAAAGCGCTTAGACAATTCCAGTGCACCGTTACGATTCAACTATGATGTAATGGTATAGAAAAACCTCGCAGCTGAGTAACTAGCGACAAAAACATGCTACATTTGAGAAAAATGACTGTAAAGATTTTACCTATATTTGCCGTCGCCATATTTGGATAATCGTAATTGCAGTTACGATTATCTCTTTAATACCAGTGTAAATGGTTAGTTGGATACCAGCGGTCAAGCTGTACGGACGCCGTGCATTTACAGAGACATTCATAGTGTTTAGTATAGAACATTTATAATTGGAATTACCATTTGTTGTATCCTTTCGGATATTTACCGTTGAACTTTTATTGTAATTAATGTATTGCACTATTGAAGAAGTTATGTATAAACCATCGTAAAGCTTAACTTAGATTTGTTGACTTTAGCCAGTGACTTTCTCCCCGAATTCTAAATATCACAGGAACGACGAAAACCCCTGTTATACATTTAAAGTAAGATCGGTTTATTTTAGATCGATTCAACCTAAACTACCTCTTTTGGTGCTTTAGTTTAGACCGATTGAAGATCGATTCAAAGTGTTCTCATTAGCCCTTAAACCGATCTTAAGTGAGCCGGTCTAGTTTAAAACGATAAATATGTCCTAGTGTGAACGGGGTCTTAGATGTTTTTTTAAAAGTTATAATTGCCCCTGGATAGATAAAATATGTGACACGCGTGGAACAATGGAACTCTGTTTTATTTTTATTTTTTTGAAGATTGTCGAAGAAATGTTTTAAAATAACATCATTTGTAAATAAATATGTATGTTTAAGGCCATATGGGTATTTGGACTTAACGCGTACCGTCCAAATACATCATATTACCTGGAACATATATTTAAACTATATATATTAATTTATAAAACCGCTTCGAATAAACTGATGGCATTACGATTTTCTTCGCAGGTATGCTTCGGTTCAAACTAAATAAAAAAAGAGATTTTTTTCCAAAAGACTATCAGTTTTGATCTTACTGAAGTATCACTTGTTACGACATCTGTGTTAGAAAGTGTCTCTTCAACAGCCTTAGCTACTAACTGACAGTCGTCTGGTAAAAGAGGCGCTGGTGATTTGGAATTTGGTATGGTACCACTAATTATATCCATCAATCTTTGATTTTCCTGAAAACAAATAAATGTTATGCATGTTAAATGTAGCTATAATGATTCAATGAATAATATATGTCAGGTGTACATAGATAACGAAGTTTAGAGGTGTATAGACTGGCGACTGCTGTCCCCTGGCTGGATACCTACGCACTATATCTACCAGATTTGAGACATATTTATCAATCTAAGAGGGTACAGAACACCCAAGGGAGTAAACTCTTTGAAAATCAGCTAAATATTTTAATCCTTTACCAAAAGTAAGGAGTAATAAAGCCTATGATTGTTTGGTGTTTGTCAAACTGCTACGTATCCAATGAAATTGGTCCTGTAAATTGTGTGGTCCGACAAGCCCTTGTCTCAGAAAAAAAATCACATCTCTATATCTGAAAGTGAGATTATTGTACAGCTATACGTTTTTTTTCTGGGACAAGTTGGTGCGTGGATGATAAATTAATGACAGGGACTAGATTTAAATTGCATTCTTTTTCCCCTGGATAGATGGTTCATTTTGTAAACAAAGACCCTTAGCCTGTTCCTGGACGACTAAGGTAATTGTTTACAGGAAATATTTAGAAATAAAACGTTTATCATGTTTATATGTCTTAAAAAAAAAAAAAAAAAAGTTACGTAATTGTAATCTAGGTGATTGCAATACACCGAAATGCCCTAACGATTATCCACTGTAAAAAAAAATCTCGTAGCTAGTGACCCTTTAACATATCGCGTGCAATGAACGATGAAAGTTGAAAGAATAAAATCATCTTCGACTGTAGTTACCTGTTTTAACATTGTCTGAATTTTAGAATCTTCTGACGTATCCAGAGATGAATCAACGAACATATTGTTGTCAATCTGTAAATAAAAGAGACCACACTTTATAATTTTATATAAAATCATATTTTCTTCAAATTTTTATAATTATTTAAATACAATGATGACACATAAACATACTCTAGGGTTAGGATTCATAAAGATAAATAGGAAACGAGAAATATTAAACTAACCTTCAATAACTATATTAATAATACTAAATTTCGATGATATCATAATGAAAAAAAATTATGTGATTTTCATTAAAGTGAAAAAGCACAGGGGCGGATCCAGCCATTTAAAAAGGGCCGGGGGGGGTCCCAACCAAGGACAAAGAGGGTGGGGATTTTAACTATATGTCCCCATTCAAATGTATTGATCGTCCAAAAAAAGGGGGGGGGGGGTTCTAACCCCCGGAACCCTCCCTCTGGATTCGCCACTGAAGCAGTCTAACCCCCGGAACCCTCCCTCTGGATTCGCCACTGAAGCAGATGTTCTTTAAAATACGAGATAGCTAATTGCTATGAACTATCAGAAATGTATACCGACCCGAATAACTAAGTAATTTCCCACAATCATCTCTCCTTCTAAGAAGTAATAGTAGATCAGCGAAATAGAACGACTGAACTTTCCGGTTTATGTATAAACCAATGATACCGATTTCCTGGATTACGCCACGTGTCATGAGGTATAAACGATACCAAATTTTGGAAACCCGTATATATATAGAACGTTTGAGCGCATTATAGCATGAAGGACCTACAAGTCGTATATTTAAAATAATGCAAACTTAAGTAAAATAAAATATAATTTTATCTATAGAATTCGAAAGCATTCATATTTTTTTATCCTGGTTATTTGCATTTAAACAATGATAATAAACTTTCTTGTCCTATTCCAAATAAAGATGGAATACTATTTAAATACGTGTTGAAAGGCGTAATAAAAGTCATACAACTTTTGGGTCAAACTCACATTAACAGGCGATTCTGTACTGTCTTCAGGCGAACTTGTCTGTTTCTGAAAAGACAAAGCAAATACTATCATTCAAATCATCAAGCGTTCACACCTACTTAAGCTAAAAATACATCAGAAGAGGCAATAGACCATTAAAAGTATGTGTTTATCTGAAACATGCCACGTTATCTGTGCGTTCAAGAATGGATACCAGGCAGAAGCTAGCGAACAATAGCTAGCGAACAATAAGCCAGCGAACAATAAGGCGATATATCGAGAAACCAAAAAACAGAATAAGACAACAACGGCCGTTAAATAAAAAAGTATTCAAAAAGGCAGAAAATCAGTTAAAATATAGCAATTTTAACTCAATTTTGAAATGGTTTTTATCCAATCCATTGATTTAACAAGTCGCATTACTTTTTAGGCTAATATTCAGTACCACAATAACTCTGCATCTATCAACGGATTATTTGTAGGTGTAGGGCCACCAATGCACCTACTTCAATTTAGAACGTATGTAAAAGTAGTCCTACCCTGTAAATTATAGCACCTTTTATGTCATTGTTTAATTTAGAGCTCAAAATTTGAAAAAAATGTCAAAAAATTAGGGGGGTCGGCCTATTCCAGGGCTTCTAGAGAAAAATAATGAGGGGTGTCACGGGGAATGACTATATAGGTCTTGTAGAGGAGAAACAGGCGCTTCTTTTGCGTTAGGTATCGAAGGGCGCTATGTTCAAAAATCTGAAACTAGGGTTCAAAATTTGAAAAAAATGTCAAAAAATTGGGGGGGGTCGTCCTATTCTAGGACTTCTAGAGAAAAATAATGAGGGGTGTCACGGGGAATGACTATATAGGTCTTGTAGAGGAGAAACAGGCGCTTCTTTTGCGCTATGTATCGAAGGGCGCTATGTTAAAAAATCTGAAACTAGGGCTCAAAATTTGAAAAAAATGTCAAAAAATTAGGGGGGTCGGCCTATTCTAGGACTTCTAGAGAAAAATAATGAGGGGTGTCACGGGGTATGACTATATAGGTCTTGAAGAGGAGAAACAGGCGCTTCTTTTGCGCAAGGTATCGAAGGGCGCTATGTTCAAAAATCTGAAACTAGAGCTCAAAATTCGAAAAAATTGTCCAAAAAATGGGGGTGGGGTTGGCCTTTTCCAGGAGTTCTAGAGAAAAATAATGGGGGGTGTCACGGGATATGACTATATAGGTCTTGTAGAGGAGAAACAGGCGCTTCTTTTGCGCTAGGTATCGAAGGGCGCTATGTTCAAAAATCTGAAACTAGGGCTCAAAATTTGAAAAAAATGTAAAAAAAATTGGGGTAGGGTCAGCCTATTCCTGGAGTTCTAGAGAAAAATAATGAGGGGTGTCACGGGGTATGACTATATAGGTCTTGAAGAGGAGAAACAGGCGCTTCTTTTGCGCAAGGTATCGAAGGGCGCTATGTTCAAAAATCTGAAACTAGAGCTCAAAATTCGAAAAAATTGTCCAAAAAATGGGGGTGGGGTTGGCCTTTTCCAGGAGTTCTAGAGAAAAATAATGGGGGGTGTCACGGGATATGACTATATATGTCTTGTAGAGGAGAAACAGGCGCTTCTTTTGCGCTAGGTATCGAAGGGCGCTATGTTCAAAAATCTGAAACTAGGGCTCAAAATTTGAAAAAAATGTAAAAAAAATTGGGGTAGGGTCAGCCTATTCCTGGAGTTCTAGAGAAAAATAATGAGGGGTGTCACGGGGTATGACTATATAGCTATTGTAGAGGAGAAACAGGCGCTTCTTTTGCGCTAGGTATCGAAGGGCGCTATGTTCAAAAATCTGAAACTAGAGCTCAAAATTTGAAAAAAATGTCAAAAAATTAGGGGGGTCGGCCTATTCCAGGGCTTCTAGAGAAAAATAATGAGGGGTGTCACGGGGAATGACTATATAGGTCTTGTAGAGGAGAAACAGGCCCTTCTTTTGCGCTAGGTATCGAAGGGCGCTTTGTTCAAAAATCTGAAACTAGGGTTCAAAATTTGAAAAAAATGTCAAAAAATTAGGGGGGTCGGCCTATTCTAGGACTTCTAGAGAAAAATAATGAGGGGTGTCACGGGGAATGACTATATAGGTCTTGTAGAGTAGAAACAGGCGCTTCTTTTGCGCTAGGTATCGAAGGGCGCTATGTTCAAAAATCTGAAACTAGGGTTCAAAATTTGAAAAAAATGTCAAAAAATTAGGGGGGTCGGCCTATTCTAGGACTTCTAGAAAAAAATAATGAGGGGTGTCACGGGGAATGACTATATAGGTCTTGTAGCAGAGAAACAGGCGCTTCTTTTGCGCTAGGTATCGAAGGGCGCTATGTTCAAAAATCTGAAACTAGGGCTCAAAATTCGAAAAAATTGTCCAAAAAATGGGGGTGGGGTTGGCCTTTTCCAGGACTTCTAGAGAAAAATAATGAGGGGTGTCACGGGGTATGACTATATAGGTCATGAAGAGGAGAAACCGGCGCTTCTTTTGCGCAAGGTATCGAAGGGCGTTATGTTCAAAAATCTGAAACTAGAGCTCAAAATTTGAAAAAAATGTCAAAAAATTAGGGGGGTTGGCCTATTCCAGGGCTTCTAGAGAAAAATAATGAGGGGTGTCACGGGGAATGACTATATAGGTCTTGTAGAAGAGAAACAGGCGCTTCTTTTGCGCTAGGTATCGAAGGGCGCTATGTTCAAAAATCTGAAACTAGGGTTCAAAATTTGAAAAAAATGTCAAAAAATTAGGGGGGTCGGCCTATTCTAGGACTTCTAGAGAAAATAATGAGGGGTGTCACGGGGTATGACTATATAGAGTCTTGAAGAGGAGAAACAGGCGCTTCTTTTGCGCAAGGTATCGAAGGGCGCTATGTTCAAAAATCTGAAACTAGAGCTCAAAATTCGAAAAAATTGTCAAAAAAATGGGGGTGGGGTCGGCCTATTCTAGGACTTCTAGAGAAAAATAATGAGGGGTGTCACGGGGAATGACTATATAGGTCTTGTAGAGGTGAAACAGGCGCTTCTTTTGCGCTAGGTATCGAAGGGCGCTATGTTCAAAAATCTGAAACTAGGGCTCAAAATTCGAAAAAATTGTCCAAAAAATGGGGGTGGGGTTGGCCTTTTCCAGGACTTCTAGAGAAAAATAATGAGGGGTGTCACGGGGTATGACTATATAGGTCTTGAAGAGGAGAAACAGGCGCTTCTTTGGCGCAAGGTATCGAAGGGCGCTATGTTCAAAAATCTGAAACTAGGGCTCAAAATTTGAAAAAAATGTAAAAAAAATTGGGGTGGGGTTGGCCTTTTCCAGGAGTTCTAGAGAAAAATAATGAGGGGTGTCACGGGGTATGACTATATAGGTCTTGTAGAGGAGAAACAGGCGCTTCTTTTGCGCTAGGTATCGAAGGGCGCTATGTTCAAAAATCTGAAACTAGAGCTCAAAATTTGAAAAAAATGTCAAAAAATTAGGGGGGTCGGCCTATTCCAGGGCTTCTAGAGAAAAATAATGAGGGGTGTCACGGGGAATGACTATATAGGTCTTGTAGAGGAGAAACAGGCGCTTCTTTTGCGCTAGGTATCGAAGGGCGCTATGTTCAAAAATCTGAAACTAGGGTTCAAAATTTGAAAAAAATGTCAAAAAATTAGGGGGGTCGGCCTATTCTAGGACTTCTAGAGAAAAATAATGAGGGGTGTCACGGGGTATGACTATATAGGTCTTGAAGAGGAGAAACAGGCGCTTCTTTTGCGCAAGGTATCGAAGGGCGCTATGTTCAAAAATCTGAAACTAGAGCTCAAAATTCGAAAAAATTGTCCAAAAAATGGGGGTGGGGTCGGCCTATTCTAGGACTTCTAGAGAAAAATAATGAGGGGTGTCACGGAGAATGACTATATAGGTCTTGTAGAGGAGAAACAGGCGCTTCTTTTGCGCTAGGTATCGAAGGGCGCTATGTTCAAAAATCTGAAACTAGGGCTCAAAATTCGAAAAAAATGTCCAAAAAATGGGGGTGGGGTTGGCCTTTTCCAGGACTTCTAGAGAAAAATAATGAGGGGTGTCACGGGGTATGACTATATAGGTCTTGAAGAGGAGAAACAGGCGCTTCTTTTACGCAAGGTATCGAAGGGCGCTATGTTCAAAAATCTGAAACTAGGGCTCAAAATTTGAAAAAAATGTAAAAAAAATTGGGGTTGGGTTGGCCTTTTCCAGGAGTTCTAGAGAAAAATAATGAGGGGTGTCACGGGGTATGACTATATAGGTATTGTAGAGGAGAAACAGGCGTTCTTTTGCGCTAGGTATCGAAGGGCGCTATGTTAAAAAATCTGAAACTAGAGCTCAAAATTTGAAAAAAATGTCAAAAAATTAGGGGGGTCGGCCTATTCCAGGGCTTCTAGAGAAAAATAATGAGGGGTGTCACGGGGAATGACTATATAGGTCTTGTAGAGGAGAAACAGGCGCTTCTTTTGCGCTAGGTATCGAAGGGTGCTATGTTAAAAATCTGAAACTAGGGTTCAAAATTTGAAAAAAATGTCAAAAGATTAGGGGGGTCGGCCTATTCTAGGACTTCTAGAGAAAAATAATGAGGGGTGTCACGGGGTATGACTATATAGGTCTTGAAGAGGAGAAACAGGCGTTTCTTTTGCGCTAGGTATTGAAGGGCGCTATGTTCAAAAATATGAAACTAGAGCTCAAAATTTGAAAAAGATGTCAAAAATTAGGGGGGTCAGCCAGCAGCGGCATAACACAAAAAAACTCATCATAAATACCAGACGTGCGTTTCATCTACAAATGACTCATTAGTGACGCTCGAATCAAAATAATGGTTGAAAGGCCAAAATAAAGGACGAATTTGAAGAGCATTGAGAATATAACATTCCTAGCAGTTTTGCCAATTACAGGTAAGGCAGTCTATTCCTGGTGTAGAAAAACCTTATTTTTTTCAAAAATTCAAAGCGGTGTTAATTTATAAGATTATGTCAATGGTTAGCCAAGTCAACACAAGTGCTGACTACTGGGCTGGTGATACCCTCGGGGAAATGAATCTCTACCAGCAGTGGCATCGACTCAGTGGTTGCATTTTAAGTTTTAACTCATCATATATAGATACCAGTATTTTAATTTTATATTTACGCCAGACGCGCATTTCGTCTACAATATATCAGTGAATGTCCTGTGAAGGGAAAACAGGCAAACCGTTTGCGTAAGACCACAAAGGGTGCTATGTTCAATTTTGTCGAAAGGAACTTAAAAAATTTAATGAAAAACTCAACTGTCAGACAAGAACGCGAAAACCAAAAAAAAACATATGATAGTCAGCAAAGACTAATTTTCAATTTCTTGTCATAAAAAGTCATAATTTCCCCATCCGAATAACATGATAAAAGAGTTTGTAAAATGTGTTATGTAAATACTGATAAAAAAAAATGCTGATTACTGGCTGTGAAGGTTATGTCGAAAAGAAAACAACGAAGATGAAAGAACTTTAGTGCGAATGCCAGATGGTATATAACCAAATTGGAATTGAAATTAAAAAAACATGCACTCTTTATTTTTTTCTGATATAATTTGTTAAAATTGAACTAGTTAAACACTATTTAAATATCACCGGAGTTTGATCAATAATTATCGACTCGATAAGTTCTTATCTGCACATGCAGCTACTGCACCCGTACACAGCAAAACATGTTTTTCATCCTCATTGTTTTCAACACTTTAAATAACCAAGTTTATAAAGTTGTGTGATTGACACCTTGAAATAGGTCCTCCACAACTCATAACCGCAGCAAGATGGCAGATTATCAGCATGAGAGAGGCAGGAATGTCGCTCTGACAACTGCACGTATTGTCGGTCATCACTTTTCCACTATTAGTCGTTTAGAGAATAAAAATCAGGCAATACACGATATAAAAGACTATCCAAGATCAAAAAGACCCCCTATGCCACCTGCTAGGGAAAATCAAGCATGATGAAGCTTAGTCAGAAAGAAACCCATTGCATACAATACAACCATAAAAAGAGTGGACTGGGCATACAGGAGCCTTTTAACAATAATTGTTCGAGATTGAATCATCCCTTCTGGTTATTGTGCGATAAGACGTTTGCTTACGAACAGACACACAGTTATACGTATCCAATGTAGTGCAGAGCTCTCCAAAATTGGAAATAAGTATCGTGGAGGAAAATCCATTTTCTTTGACCAGATCGTAGCCCGGATTTGAACCATATCGAGCATATTTGGGACACTATTGGGCGGAAAGTGCACAAAAGGACACCCCAGTCCAAACACGTGATGAAATAAACAATGCCCTTCATCAGAAATGGTTGCTGCTACCTAAGCAACAAATTAGTCGATTTATGGCAGAAATCATAAGACGTTAAGTGGCGATTGACCGTTTAAATGGAGACTGCGCACAAAGTACTATTTTTTTTGGCGTATAACGATTAACCATGATGTGAACAATCATCTTAAGATTAATTTTGAAATGTCTGACATTGTAAAGTTCGACTACAGTAAAAGTGGTAAAATGCAGTTTTTTGTACAAAAAAACCACCTCATTTTGTTTTTAGAATTGTGGTTAGATAAATATTTTTTTTTCAATTATTTTTTGTTCGTTAAAATGCCATTATTTTCATAAACTATGTTTCAATATTATTTTACAAATATTTTATCTAATTCCATCAAAAATAAAAGGCTGATTATTCAAGTTTTAAAAAATCAATATTTTGCAATACTTTTTTCCATGTGTATATATAAAAAAAGAAATATTACTTTTTAAGTAAAATATATTTAATATATTAGTTTGTAATATTTTCACGATTAAAACTAATGACCTGAATAATTTATTCCTGATCATTTAGTTTTTTTTTTAAATTCGAAGATAACTTAACTCCATTTTCCGATTTCAAACAAATACGCATTTTAATCATTTACCTTTATAGAGATGGAACTGAGTTTTCCTTTTGATCATTAAATGTATCGAGCACTATTCAATGTCTCTAGAATGACTTTGAAAGGCGCTAAAGACTCGTCTTAGAGATACTGGTACAACATTTTAACGTCCCCGAGGTTGCAACTCACGTGAAACGAGGTTGTGTGAAGATTGGCAAATCCGCATTATTCATCTCCATAATCGATTTGGAGAAACTCATGGAAGAAACAAAAATAGGCTATATGCGCAAACAGTTTGTAACCGACTTTATTTTAGGCAGTCTAAGAGCTCGTCGTTCGTTGAAGTGACCTATCCTTACGCAGAATCGAAGGATGTCGCGAGTTAAATAAGGGGGGTTCGGTTTCGATGACATAGACTAACATGGAGACAAATCCTTTTTACCGCTGAATCGAAATTCAACTTGAAATTTATCGACGGCAGAGACATGATCTGCCGCAGGTGCAAGGCATGCTTTTTTTGATGCGTGCGTACAGGAAACAAATTGGCTTTAGGGTGGCGAATTAATGGTATGAAATGGATAACCTACCAGGAACGCCCCGATCTGACAATTAGTGAATGAAACCTAAATGCAAAAAGGTATAGAAACGAAATTCTGGCTCCACTAGTTCTCCCGTTTCTCCGAAGGCATCGTTAAACTACATTTTTAACAGAAAACGCCCGTTGTAAACACATTTTAATGAGTTTTGGAGAATAATCGCATTCGAGTGTTGCCGTGGCCAGTAATGTCTTCAGATTATCGCCAATGGGACATCTTTTGGGACGAACTTGGACGACTCACCAAAAAGAGCCCAAATCCATCGGAAACGGTCATCCAACTTGAATAACACTTTTCAGGGAAAATAACAACAGAAAGGGTCATTGATAAAAAGGGACGATCAAGTGTAGTTTCTTCAGATACTGGAACATGAATGACCACAATATCACCATCATGAAAGCTCTGAGGGCCATTTCGGATGCTGTAATGAAATGTTTGTTCATTCAAAAGCACGTATGAAACGGATATAAAATGGATGCAAATAGAATATGATGCAGCAATAAAAGAACATGAGAAAAAATAATGAACAAGCTGGACAAGTATGACCACAAATTCAAACATGCAGAACCATTGATTTGTTAACTTCACGAAAATAAAACGACAGCTGAGATCCAGGTGATGAATGTTTGGTAAGAGAAATTGAATAGATTCACGGAGTGAGATGTGTTGAGACAAACTAGAGTAGATATCGAAACCTTAAAAATTTAGGGTAATACGTTGCATCATACTCATACCTCTCGTAAATACCACACACATGGCGTTTACTATGTGCCGCACTCAATGTAATGTCACGTCACTTTGACATCTTTCTATGAATAATACGTCTCTCACATAGTTAAGAAGTCCTTTATTTCTATTTTAAGAAAGGAAAAGTAATACAAAGCTTAAAGCCATTTGTTCCAGAAATGAACGAGCACTTACAAGACTTCAGAAGAATTTTTGATACATAACTAGATAGTTTCGATATAAAAATTGAGGAATTTTAGATTCATACTCACAAAAAAGTGATATTTATATAGGTCATCATGATAAAATTGCAGAAGATTTCTGGTATAAAAAGGTGGTGGAAGAGATTTAGGAAACAAATCAGTAAATGTTCGTTCAGATTAAGAAATCCGTTAAATTAGATTTTTTTTATTCAATCCTCACAATCATCTAGTTATAACTTACCCGTCAATACTATCGTTTTTTTAGGTAGCAATGTTACTACCTCTAATACACAAATACATATTATAATTTCAACTACAAACAATGTCTACTCGCAAGTCACTCCTCTCAATATCACCGGCACGCCAATTAAATTGATGCACGTCGACATCTCTTGTTTAATAGAATGCATCATATATTCATAGTAGTTACTCTGATTTATCAGAGAAAACCGCTGAATCATTGGTTACTAGTAGTAACCTTTACATTCTCATAACCTTTACAGTCCTGGAGAATCAACAAGAATATAGACCTTCTAGAGATGTTAGTTTAAGCATAGTTATTTGAAGTGTATTTGGAAACAAGTTATTATGAGTTAAATTAATCATACCCCTTTCTACTTTTATTGTGCGAGTGCTGCCTTGCAGCGCCATTAGCCTGCTTTTTTTGGAAGCTAACAAGTTGTCTTTTACGTGCAAGTGGTATTGCTTTCTTTTAACACGTGATCAGTCGCGTATCCTTCTGACAGACTATCGTTGTTCCAGAAGAAAATACTAGCAAATGGTGTGAAGGAAGAGCCGACAATTTGGTCCCTGAAATTGTCTCCCAGAAACGGAGATAAAACCACGAACCTTTGTGTTTGAAAATAGAGGTTGTGACTCCATGTCTTATTGTTTGAACCAAGAAATGAATGACTGAGAATACCTTTCCATTCCTCCAAGAGATCATTTACATCACCCCAATTATACGATTATAGATGCGATACGAGGTATTCAGAAGTTCGGGAACCCTGTTTTTCCTCATTGTTAAAATTCTGGAATTGGTAATCACGCGGAACTGACCCTGCTGTATAGTTAGTATGTCTGCATACAAGTTACACTTCAACTTATTATCTTTCATATTTCTTATAAGTTGCGGCCATATGTCCTAAGTCGATTCCTGTTTGGTGGTGCTTTTGTTGGTTAATGAGATCATCTAAAGTACTAATCACGCAAGTGCGAATATTTTTGGCTTTAAAGTATTTTTTCATCTTCCCCATCATGGTATGATCTCAGTGGTCGAGAAACACTCGAGTTTCCTCAAATCTTGCGGGATCGATAGAGTAGACATCAACGCAGTGTTTTATACATAGTACTTTGATCTCTTTGTTGTTGAATTCGGTAATCTTTTCCGTCCATAGTTTTATGAAAATACTTGACTTGAATATGGTATGACATAAATGATGCGAAGAATAAACGTGAATTCTTTATTCTGTTGAAACAGAACTGTAATCCAAGTTTCACTCAAACGAACAACGATCAAGCATCGTTTCTCGAATTTAAGTCGAAATATTTTATCCGTTTAACAAACTTTTCTATAGAGACACCTAGACCGATTTGTACTTTTGTGAAGATGAGGTTTGATAATCGGCTGACTAGATGAAGTCGGTTATATAGTGCATAGTTAACAACCCTTGTTCTTTAACTTACATAGTTGCGAGTCGTTGTATTCTAATGTTGAGCACCGACTGCTTATTTGCAATAGGCGAGTGACTTATTTCAAAAAGACGCTAAGTTAACAACCCTAATTAACCCATCTTACGCACGGCTGTATTATATATACAAATAGAAAAAATATTGCAACACCTTGATTTTTTAAAACTTGAAAAATCAGCCTCTTTTTTTGGATGAAATATAATAACATATGTGTATGATATTATTGAAACATAGTTTATGATAACATTGGCAACCACAATTTTAATAACAAAATGTAGTGTTTTTTTGTACAAAAAATGCATTTTCAACTTGTACTGTAGTCGAATTTTACAATGTCAGGTATTTCAAAATTAATCTTCAGATGACTGGTTATACGCCAAAGAATTAGTACTTTGTGCGCAGCCTCCAATCAAACGGATTACCGCATTTCACCGTATTCTGATTCCTGC
Organism: Mytilus trossulus; assembly: GCF_036588685.1. Lineage (NCBI taxonomy): Eukaryota > Metazoa > Mollusca > Bivalvia > Mytilida > Mytilidae > Mytilus > Mytilus trossulus. Next base: position 27,004,582 of record NC_086379.1, read on the forward strand.
AATAAATCGGCTAATACGTTGTTAAGGTAGCAGCAACCATTTCTGATGAAGGGCATTGTTTATTTCATGATGTGTTTGAACTGGTGTGTCTTTGTGTGCACTTTCCGCCCAATAGTGTCCCAAATATGCTCGATATGGTTCAAATCCGGGCTAATATCTGGCCAAGGAAGATGAACCGAATTCAATTTGAACTATGGATTTTCCTCCACGATGCTAATTTTCAATTTTGGCGAGCTCTGCACTACATTGGATACGGATAACTGTGTGTCTGTTCGTAAGCAAACGTCCCTGAAATGGTCGCACAATAACCAGAAGGGTTGATTCAATCTCGAAAAATTATTGTTAAAAGGCTCCTGTATGCCCAGTCCTCTCTTTTTAGGATTGTATTGTATGCAATGGGTTTCTTTCTGACTAAGCTTTATCATGCTTGATTTTCCCTAGCAGGTGGCATAGGGGGTCTTTTTGATCTCGGATAGTCTTTTATATCGTGTATTGCCTCATTTTTTTTTTTATCTAAACGACTTATAGTGGAAAAGTGATGACCGACAATACGTGCAATTGTCACCGCGACATTCCTGCCTCTTATCATGCTGATAATCTGCCATCTTGCTGCGGTTAAGAGTTGTGGAGGACCAATTTCAAGGTGTCAATCACACAACTTTATAAACTTGGTTATTTAAAGTGTTGAAAACAATGAGGATGAAACACATTTTTTGCTGTGTACGGGTACAGTAGCTGCATGTGCAGATAAGAACTTATCGAGTCGATAATTATTGATCAAACTCCGGTGATATTTAAATAGTGTTTAACTAGTTCAATTCTAACAAATTATATCAGAAAAAAATAAAGAGTGTTTTTTTAATTTCAATTCCAATTTGGTTATATACCATCTGGCATTCGCACTAAAGTTCTTTCATCTTCGTTGTTTTCTGTTCGACATAACCTTTACAGCCAGATCAGCATTTTTTTATCAGTATTTACATAACACATTTTACAAACTCTTTTATCATGTTATTCGGATGGGGAAATTATGACTTTTTATGACAAGAAATTGAAAATGAGTCTTTGCTGACTATCATATGTTTTTTTTTTTTGGTTTTCGCGTTCTTGTCTGACAGTTGAGTTTTTCATTAAATTTTTTTAAGTTCCTTTCGACAAAATTGAACATAGCACCATTTGAAGACTTACGCAAACGGTTCGCCTGTTTTCCCTTCACAGGACATTCACTGATATATTGTAGACGAAATGCGCGTCTGGCGTAAATATAAAATTAAAATACTGGTATCTATGATGAGTTAAAACTTAAAATGCAACCACTGAGTCGATGCCACTGCTGGTAGAGATTTATTTCCCCGAGGGTATCACCAGCCCAGTAGTCAGCACTTGTGTTGACTTGGCTTATCATTGATATAATCTTATAAATTAACACCGCTTTGAATATTTTGAAAAAAATAAGGTTTTTCTACACCAGGAATAGACTGCCTTACCTGTATTTGGCAAAACTGCTAGGAATGTTATGTTCTCAATGCTCTTCAAATTCGTCCTTTATTTTGGCCTTTCAACCATTATTTTGATTCGAGCGTCACTAATGAGTCTTTTGTAGATGAAACGCGCGTCTGGTATTTATGATGAGTTTTTTTGCGTTATGCCGCTGCTGGCTGACCCCCTAATTTTTGACATCTTTTTCAAATTTTGAGCTCTAGTTTCAGATTTTTGAACATAGCGCTCTTCAATACCTAGCGCAAAAGAAACGCCTGTTTCTCCTCTACAAGACCTATATAGTCATACCCCGTGACACCCCTCATTATTTTTTCTAGAACTCCAGGAATAGGCTGACCCTACCCGCATTTTTTTTACATTTTTTTCAAATTTTGAGCCCTAGTTTCAGATTTTTAAACATAGCGCCCTTCGATACCTAGCGCAAAAGAAGCGCCTGTTTCTCCTCTACAAGACCTATATAGTCATTCCCCGTGACACCCCTCATTATTTTTCTCTAGAAGCCCTGGAATAGGCCGACCCCCCTAATTTTTTGACATTTTTTTCAAATTTTGAGCTCTAGTTTCAGATTTTTGAACATAGCGCCCTTTGATACCTAGCGCAAAAGAAGCGCCTGTTTCTCCTCTACAAGACCTATATAGTCATATCCCGTGACACCCCCCATTATTTTTCTCTAGAACTCCTGGAATAGGCCAACCCTACCCCCATTTTTTGGACAATTTTTTCGAATTTTGAGCTCTTGTTTCAGATTTTTGAACATAGCGCCCTTCGATACCTTGCGCAAAAGAAGCGCCTGTTTCCCCTCTACAAGACCTATATAGTCATACCCCGTGACACCCCTCATTATTTTTCTCTAGAAGCCCTGGAATAGGCCGACCCCCCTAATTTTTTGACATTTTTTTCAAATTTTGAGCTCTAGTTTCAGATTTTTGAACATAGCGCCCTTCGATACCTAGTGCAAAAGAAGCGCCTGTTTCTCCTCTACAATACCTATATAGTCATACCCCGTGACACCCCTCATTATTTTTCTCTAGAACTCCAGGAATAGGCCAACCCTACCCCCATTTTTTTTACATTTTTTTCAAATTTTGAGCCCTAGTCTCAGATTTTTGAACATAGCGCCCTTCGATACCTAGCGCAAAAGAAGCGCCTGTTTCTCCTGTACAAGACCTATATAGTCATATCCCGTGACACCCCCCATTATTTTTCTCTAGAACTCCTGGAATAGGCCAACCATACCCCCATTTTTTGGACAATTTTTTCGAATTTTGAGCTCTAGTTTCAGATTTTTGAACATAGCGCCCTTCGATACCTTGCGCAAAAGAAGCGCCTGTTTCCCCTCTACAAGACCTATATAGTCATACCCCGTGACACCCCTCATTATTTTTCTCTAGAAGTCCTAGAATAGGCCGACCCCCCCTAATTTTTTGACATTTTTTTCAAATTTTGAGCCCTAGTTTCAGATTTTTGAACATAGCGCCCTTCGATACCTTGCGCAAAAGAAGCGCCTGTTTCCCCTCTACAAGACCTATATAGTCATACCCCGTAACACCCCTCATTATTTTTCTCTAGAAGTCCTAGAATAGGACGACCCCCCCCCCCCAATTTTTTGACATTTTTTTCAAATTTTGAACCCTAGTTTCAGATTTTTGAACATAGCGCCCTTCGATACCTAGCGCAAAAGAAGCGCCTGTTTCTCCTGTACAAGACCTATATAGTCATATCCCGTGACACCCCCCATTATTTTTCTCTAGAACTCCTGGAATAGGCCAACCATACCCCCATTTTTTGGACAATTTTTTCGAATTTTGAGCTCTAGTTTCAGATTTTTGAACATAGCGCCCTTCGATACGTTGCGCAAAAGAAGCGCCTGTTTCCCCTCTACAAGACCTATATAGTCATACCCCGTGACACCCCTCATTATTTTTCTCTAGAAGTCCTAGAATAGGCCGACCCCCCCTAATTTTTTGACATTTTTTTCAAATTTTGAGCCCTAGTTTCAGATTTTTGAACATAGCGCCCTTCGATACCTTGCGCAAAAGAAGCGCCTGTTTCCCCTCTACAAGACCTATATAGTCATACCCCGTGACACCCCTCATTATTTTTCTCTAGAAGTCCTAGAATAGGACGACCCCCCCCAATTTTTTGACATTTTTTTCAAATTTTGAACCCTAGTTTCAGATTTTTGAACATAGCGCCCTTCGATACCTAGCGCAAAAGAAGCGCCTGTTTCTCCTGTACAAGACCTATATAGTCATATCCCGTGACACCCCCCATTATTTTTCTCTAGAACTCCTGGAATAGGCCAACCATACCCCCATTTTTTGGACAATTTTTTCGAATTTTGAGCTCTAGTTTCAGATTTTTGAACATAGCGCCCTTCGATACCTTGCGCAAAAGAAGCGCCTGTTTCCCCTCTACAAGACCTATATAGTCATACCCCGTGACACCCCTCATTATTTTTCTCTAGAAGTCCTAGAATAGGCCGACCCCCCCTAATTTTTTGACATTTTTTTCAAATTTTGAGCCCTAGTTTCAGATTTTTGAACATAGCGCCCTTCGATACCTTGCGCAAAAGAAGCGCCTGTTTCTCCTCTACAAGACCTATATAGTCATTCCCCGTGACACCCCTCATTATTTTTCTCTAGAAGCCTTGGAATAGGCCGACCCCCCTAATTTTTTGACATTTTTTTCAAATTTTGAGCTCTAAATTAAACAATGACATAAAAGGTGCTATAATTTACAGGGTAGGACTACTTTTACATACGTTCTAAATTGAAGTGGGTGCATTGGTGGCCCTACACCTACAAATAATCCGTTGATAGATGCAGAGTTATTGTGGTACTGAATATTAGCCTAAAAAGTAATGCGACTTGTTAAATCAATGGATTGGATAAAAACCATTTCAAAATTGAGTTAAAATTGCTATATTTTAACTGATTTTCTGCCTTTTTGAATACTTTTTTATTTAACGGCCGTTGTTGTCTTATTCTGTTTTTTGGTTTCTCGATATATCGCCTTATTGTTCGCTGGCTTATTGTTCGCTAGCTATTGTTCGCTAGCTTCTGCCTGGTAGAATGGATGGCACATTGCAAGTCTAAATAATTTTCCGATCTATACACAAATATATCGATAAAAGAATACCGCAATCCTAGGAAAAATTTCTAAATTTGACACCTTTTTATTATAAAAACCGGCGATAAAATGGTTTTGCGGTATATATCATTATGTTTTAGACATTGAAGTCAAATAGTTGCATTACCATTTCAGAACTGAGCCATTTTGAATTACCCCTAGCAACCGTAACTTTACATCCAGTTAATGAAAATTTGAAAGCCTGTTCGAATGAATTTCAAGACACTTTTTTCATGAATTTCAACGTTTATATTGTAAATATAAACACTGCAGCTATTCATGAATAGGCAAAACATATATCATACCAATAAATAAATTCACAAGTTCCAAAGTTGTCATCCTTCACCTGCCTTCGGTAAACAAAAGCCCAACCTAAGATCAATCTTCTCTAGCCAAGGATTTCGATACAGTCTTCGCCTCTCCTTGGCTTTCAAATATGCCTAAGGACAGGAAATTTGAAATATTACTTATCCCCTTAAATTACATTACATGCTTATCTTTTACCCGGTATTGTTAACAGCAGACGACACTTACAACATTCACGTGACTGTACATACTAGACGTTGATCTGGCTATTCTGACGACGCTCATTTTGTTTCCGCCTTTGTTCGTTATTGCATACGTTCCTTCGAATGCTTCAAAAAGCTTTCCGACGGCAGTTGTGTCCTTTGCGTCTTTTGGCTGCAGGTTGGTATCTGGTCTCACCTAATTGTTATAAAGGAGTTATTGTATTATTCATGACAGAAAATTAAAACGTCTGGTGGACAATTGGACATTACAACTATCTAGGTCAACAGTCAAAATACCTTTTAGGGTTCTATCTTGAAAAAGTCCATAAACTAAAAATTATTATTGAATGTCTCCGAAAAAAACTACCGTTTTTGAACAATATTTGTTATTTCTTCTGTGAATTGCTCATATGCGTTTAAAATTTCAATTTAATTATAGTTATGATTCTCATGTCTAAATAATTCAAAGATGTACCTTAACTGGCATTTCCTCAGTGACGTAATCTCCATAAATGTCCGATATCTCCACTTGTAATATCCTGGTGTATTCCAATTTAGGGCTACCGAGTGACAGACGTAATTCTGTAGCAGACATTTCACCTAAAATTACAGTAATTTGGTGATAATCCTTTATAAAACGTGAGTTTCTAAATACTAGCACTTGTATTTATTTCGTGGTGAATACTGAACTAAAAAAATCCCTGTTTGAGTCGGAACCTGAGACTTTTTCTAAATTCATATTGGTAAAATTATAAACCAAGAATATATTTTTTTTAAATTTTGAATCATTTTAGTACCGGGCACTTAGTTACTGCTGATAAAACCCCACGAGAGATAACAGTCAACCAGCAGCTTTAGCCGCAGACACTTGTCTCAGAATTTTTTTTTCTATATACCTAACACCTAACCTAAAGTTATATAGGAAAGTTTTTTTTCTGAGACAAGTCCCGGTGGCTTGAACGAGCCGTTACCTACTGATTAAAGAAACTAGATTACTTAATATAGAAAAGAAGGAAATACTTGCAAATGTTATGTACATAAACTTTAATTATTATTATTTAAGTGTACATTTGAAGTGTTTACCAGAACAACTTAATCCTTATAGTACTGCAACTGACATCGAGAAAGACGCTTAGTTAACGAGTTTAATGGTCTGGAATAACACACGGCTGCAAATTGTTTTAATGATAGAATAATATCTATATTTTAATTTCCGTCGGGTCGTAAAAGGTTTCCATGGTCAGATTTTTGTATTTTATCCCTTTAATGGGGGTACCCCTCAATTTACGGTTTTGAGTAGTTACCTTACAATCCAAAAATATATTTTTTGGTTATATTTCCCGCTATTTTCGTAAATATTTTCTATGCACATATCATCAAGGATCATCGGAATGATAAAGACATAAATATAATACCATCTCCAAGTAAAACTTTCAGACTTAAAGTTGGCTGTTTTTAGATAGAAATTAAACGCTTTTTTCTTTGAAAACGAGAAAAAATATGATTCAAAAACAGTATTTCACATTTGAGAGGACAAAACATATTATTACGATACTGCATGCAAATTTTTTTGGGCAAATTCCAAACAATTTTGTCAAAAACTCAAAAATAAAAACATCATTTGTACCTTTTTTAATTACGGAAATTGTCTATCCGTCAATCAACTCCACCATTTATTTTTTCCTTCACAATCAATTTGATAGTTTCGATGTGATTATGAAGATTTTGTTGGAGAAGTTAATTTATTTTTGAGTGATCTGAATATATATATAGTAGTTCTTTCGTGTATTTTCTGTAAATAAGCTAAATTTTGGTTAATCAAATTTGAACTTTTCATAAAAGTTAACCAAATCCTTCGGATAAGAGTTTTTTTTCCGGATAATGACTATTTGATATTGTGTGAAAATACATTGTATGTCAATGTTTAACCCTCAGAGCAATAAATATGCATGCAAGTGGTCGGATGGAAAAGTACTATTGAAGTTTCGCAGAGATTTAGTGTGTGACAAGGTGATGCTAAAACCAACTTCTCTTGATATTCTGCTGTCCTTGGGCGAATCATCAGTGATGTTATGAGACTTGCACAAGAAGGCAAAATTGGTGCGTCTTTAAATTAGATTGATTGATTGATTGTTGGTTGTTAACGTCCAATTGAAAATATTTCATGCATCTTCAGGACGAGAACAAATTAATAATAAAAACAATAGGTATGTTTTGTCATAATAGAGGTCATTCGGGATGATGGTCGGGAAAATTTAGACTGCCACTGGAAAATGATGGTATATTGGATTGGGACAGAATTTGCCGTTGCAACAGGCCACCTACGGACCCCTCAAAGAGTTGTTGCAAGGGTTTTTAACGTGCAGAGAACGTGGCACTCCCTTCTCGGATTAAACGTCCCCATTCTGACCGGACGTGACTGCGAACTTGATACATCCCCCACAGCCAAACGGACGCTCCACTTCGTTTTACTGCCGATCGGGAGAAGACCAAGTGACCATATTTCGTTCACCCAGTCACCCTTGGGGAACTTTAAATTAGAAACAACAGAAATCCATATATGCGATCAAACTGATCGACATGTATCCTCACAACCTGACCTTTTTATACGGTATCGCGCTCAATTTCTTCCTTGAAGTTTGGATAGGAAAACAGGATTTTTGGGTAAAAGAAAAACCTGAAAAAACCCCCCAGAAAACTACACAAAACTGAATCCTCTAAGCGTGTTGACAGTCTTTTAAGGTGTGCTTATTAATGTGAGTTATCATTTATCCACGCATAACCAATTACTTATTGAAGTCAACACCTGTGCAATTAAGTAAAACAGTTACTGAAACATTTGAATTTCAACTTGCTGTCAGTTCATTTATAACGATTGTTAGTGATGATCTGTTCTTCCATAAGAAAAAGCCTTTCTCATGTAGCACGACCCAATACATATACCGATCACTTTTACCCAAGATTGTCTCTGATGCTTACCAAACTGCCAAACTCAAGACCTAACTAGATATTGTGACACCTTACAATTCAGACACAGTGGTGCCAAGGGATATGAAATATAGTTTAGCTCTGAACTCAATATAGGGGATGCCATATCTGCTGAAGGAAAATCAAAGTCTATGTTAAGACTTTCAGAATTACACCAAGGTGTGTCTGAAAATATCAAGAGTATATTAAAAGAAGAACAACAACTTCACCCTGCCACCAGTGCTCTAAGAGCTATGTCCTCGGTTTGGTATTTCTATAGAAATGATGCCCGCATAGCTTCTTAATAGATATAAGAAAATGTGGTATGAGTGCCAATGATACAACACACCATCCAAGTCACAATTTATAAAAGTAAACCATTATAGGTCACGGTCCGGTTTTCAACACGGAGCCTATGCTCAAAAGTTCATTTGTTAGTTAAATGTATGGCTATTACAAATTCAATCGTTTCTGTAGCAACATTCGCCCAACTACATTTGGGATTGGCAGTACAGATATATCATGCATATGCATATGGGACTATGGGTCACGAACATTGATCGAAACTTTGTACTCACATTGCTTTTATGTTTCCTATGCAAAGGTAAGACTATATCTGACGAGTTTGACAGAATCTTGACGGTATTTACGCTCCAGATAGCATTTGTACTCAAAACTGTGCTATGAACAAACTCTGTCTAACTTGTTCTTATAAAAAAGGGAAGTGTCTTGTTATGCTTATACGCGTACTGAATCCGCATATGATGACTAAGCGATTGATTCATGTCCCCATTTATTGAATACTTGAGCTATTGTGTGTCGATCGCTTTTAAAAGTTATATAAGGATCATAACTGATTTTGAATTACAACATTAGAAAATTGGCATTGCATTGTATAATTTTTCATCCTTCCCTTAAAAAATTAATGAGTTAACTTTTTTTACCAGGATTAATCCACTAAAAAAATGTTCATGCACCGAACTGACTTTGTTTTACACCCAATTTTGTTTAAACCTTGCATTCGCCTCGGGTGACTATAGTATATTTTGTGTTTTGTTTAGACTTTACAAATACACAATATGTATTTATCTATAACTAGATACTAATTTTTACAAAATACACAACCTTTAAGATGCAAAATTAAAAACACTGTTTCAGCGCTTGAATTTTTTTTTTTTTCAAAGATAGAAAAAATATTGAAATAATTTGATAAGCTGGTGTTTTATCGTTTAGAAAATAATTATATAATATACTTTAGCGAAACACTATACACAATTTGAAAGTTTATTGATGTGAAAAGGACAAGGCCACTTCTTCTTTTGCTATCATGTCTTAAATGGAAAAAATCAGAAGGTTCCAAATCAACGCCATTTTGTAATGGCAGCTCTTCATATAAGTTGTCAAATTTGTCATTTTAACATCGTTTATAGCATATGCTTATGATCGAATTGTTTTTGTAGTATTCTATTGAATAAAAATCAGAATATTTCTCCTTATTGTCCCTGTGTTGAAATATTGATATTTTTAGGTCTGACCTTTGACCTCAATGTCACAAAATTGTGACCACTCTGGATTTTTACGACCCAACTTTTCTTATTGTACATGTTTTCCTCTTTCCGTCGATATATAATTTAGGTGTGTGTTCTTCCGGACCATTAAAGTTTAAAAAAATGACCTCTGGTTGCAGTACTATTAATTGAATATAAATATACGAGTTCAAATAACGATCAAAAAAGGTCAGATCTTTTTGGTATTCCCTCAATGATCAAATAAGTCCTTAAATTTCATAAATTACTATTCACAAAGCGAAGTGTAAAACTAAAAAGTGATGATCCCACTACGATTAAGTGCGCATATTAATGAGCGATCCTGAATACTTGCTCAGAAATTGCTACTGTAGATTATCTGTTTGAAGAACGGACAAAATTAACGCATACAAATATCATACCACCAGAAAATAGCACCGATCTTTCTAGTCTTTCTGTTCCGTCAGGGTTGATATATTTATCCATAGCAAAGTATTTGTACTTTAATGCTCTATTTGCATTCTTGTCCCTAACAATATCTTGATCAAAGTTGTCTCCTTCATCCAAAAACCCACTGCAGTAGATGGAAAAAGAGGTCGTCGTGGCGTTTCCTAAACAGTATGTAAGATAAAATTCGTCATTCTGCAGTAGTCAATATACGCATGTGCAAACAAATTATGTTGGATTTAGAGCATGGGTTTATTCGCAAAGCGAAAAAAGAATGTCATATTCGAATCTAATATAATACAGCTTAATTAGGTGGACACATTTTTAATGAATATATATCTAATAACAAAAAATCTTGAACCAAATATTTAAAAGCCATTCTTAATACTAGTTGTAATATTAGAGAAATGTGTTTCTTAAAACTATATAGGTTAAAAAAATAGATATGAACTTAGAATAGGTATTATGGCAAAAATGACCCAAATAATCAACTAAAATATAAGGCCGTCAAGGCAACGAACAATTACATGGCCATTACAAACTGGAAAGTAAGTTATAACATGACCCTGGATTACTACACGCAAAACAATTCAAGAGATAAGCAACGGCCTCATTTGTAATTGTTGATAAGAAATATAAGAAAACGAAAAGAAATTTGGCAGACAAGAAATATCGAGATGTACTGCATTACAGACTTAATATTTGGAAAAGCATATTTAGAATAAGGTCGGGTTTAACATGCGTGTGAGAGCTTTACTGTACCTTACCCTAAACAGGAAACTGATGTCACAGAAAAAACAAATGTAACAAAATGCAAACACCAGTTTGAGAGGCTTGACTTAACAAATCGAGAGTACCTTCAAGTAAGCATAAAACAACTAAAACGCTGCATACTTTGAATTTTTGTTGATTTCTAGTGTATCTACTAAGGCGAAGAAGATCTAAGGTAGACATCAACCAATGTCTTACCCATTTACAATATGTCTAGCAAAAAATATGTTTACACTTGAACAACAATCAAAAAGACAAGACTAACTGTTAAGACGCCATACTCATACAAATTAAATGGGGAACAGAAGTAGTCAATTTCCTGTTCTGTTCTTGTTTTATTTCATCAGTTAATGTTTAAGTACATGCATACCTCACCCATCGGTAATAAATCGGTTTGAATTTGGAATTCCTTGTCACAATTAAGAGAAAAAAATACTACTTGACGTATTGTTGAATTATTGAAAGTAAATTTCTTCATGTAGACGTTATTTATGAAACTGTCGAGCAATTATTTCTTTTAAAAAAACTTAAGTTTGTTTTTATCCTATTTACGTTTATTTTTACAACACCTCGGCAATAAACTATTATGTGCATTCATTTCCCAGATTGGGATACAATGATCAACATTACCCTCAGTTGGACTTGCAATACAGTGGCCATTGTATGGTGGGCTGTTTGTCAACAGTGTCCGACCAGTTTGTGTGCTATCGTCAGTCCTTCCCCATCCACCAGATGCAGAAACCCACAGTTTATATTCCCTGCCTTGAAGTAACTTATCTGCGGCTATCGATATTGTAGCAGTATTTATGTCTGTAGAAGTAAGAACACAAATGCCATTCATTTTTATAAAGCAGGGTTAATTCGCGTTGTCACATAAATGTTTAGCTTCACGTTTTTAAATAACTATATGATAAAGAGAACCTGTATTTATTTTAAATACGCCATTCTTTCCCTTTAAGATTCATGCTACATGTATATGATAATATCAACGGTTCCAGATGCGCATTTCGACAATACATGTCTCTTCAGTGGTGCTCGTGGCCAAAATATGTAAAATCCATATTATATAAAAGATGAAGAGCTATAATTCAAAAGTTTCAAAAAGTATAGCCAAATCCGTGAAAGGAATCAGAGCTTTGCTTGAGGGAGATACATGATTTCTTAATTTATAATAATTTTAACATTTTATAACAGTAAATTTAATATCCCCCCAAAAATCCGTATTTTCATGCAAGTACCGGAGTTCTGGCCACTGGGCTGGTAATACCCTCGGGGACTAACAGTCCACCAGCAGAGGCATCGACCCAGTGGTAGTAATAACATTAACGGTACCAATCATTTGAATTATCAAATTTAAATTTAAAGTATTTTGAAAATGCACATCAATAAATATCAATAATTAGTTTTTTTCTAATTGCAGCAGCCTGAGATCCCAGGTCTGTCTTTTTTAAATCATCGAAGCCATTCACGTGGAATTTGTGTTTACCTCGGCTGCAATATCTTTGCACGCGTTATCATTATCTTTGCGCGAAATAAATACCTTTACGCTCATACTTATAAAGGCAAATGCAGGTAGATTATATTTCTTAAGTTATTTAACTATAATTTGCTGGATAATTTCGCTTAATTATGAACAAGCACCAAGGCCTGTAAATATAAGCAAATAAAATGCTAAAACATAGAATGTAAAGATTACAAATCCTTCTATTCAGATCTAGCAATAATATCTTCTGTATATATTATTTTTACTTAAGGCTAGGTTAAAGCTTTAAAAAAAGCGAAAAAAAAATAGGGTCACCGACCTCGTTTAAGACGACATCTTTTTTCATTGAGTTTAAAACTTGTAGTCAATGAATAACAGTGATAACGTGAGAGTATGAAGAGTTACCTGTCAACGCCATTGTCTTAAAATCGGATGTTTCAACATTTATCCCTTGTAGTGACCATAGAAAGCTTAGATCATTTATTTCCCCTGGCTCACAGTCGTGGCATATTGCTTGATATATACTTTTCAGCGTTGTTGCATATTTTCTATCACAGTTCAGTATGCACCTATAAATATTAATTATAATTTAGAGCATATTTTTCATCGGACAATTTAAACCAAAAAAACATACAAAAGAAGCAGAATCTATAGCTACCAGCAGATGATCCGGAACCGCACATATAGTTTGTGGGTGACAGGTGCTTGGAGTAACAATGAAAATATCTGATGTTATTGGTGATAGTTTACCTGTACCAAGTATGTTTTGAGTTATATAGATACAGCGGACAACCGTTGATTCTTGAAAAAGAAACCACGAGCTGAATAGACTGATGTCACGAAAATGGTTTAATTAATGATAAAATACTCGAGTTCACGATAAAAAAAACCTGACTAAATAAGAAGTATTGTTTTTTTAACTTTTTTCTGGGAGTGCAGGAAGTCATACGTCTAGGAATTCTTTCAACCTCGGCTTATTCACAGTGTCTAAGGGATATATTCGACATTCGTGCAAACGATTGGTGCCACGTGCTACTGGATGTAATCTTATCGGATCACCTGTGATTCCAAACGGATTGTGTTGGGGTTTGTTGTGTGTTTTTCTTCTTTATAAAGATTTACAAAGCTGGACTTTATGATGAACCATATGGAATGACGAAAAAGTTGAATTAAAATCAAATTGTTCTGAGAACATTTTTAAGGTCTTCCCACCTAAGTTATTGATAAGAAGCTGATTAACTGGCAGTTACTATTGGTGCCCAATGAAAGGTTTCTGCATACGTATTTAAAAAAAAGTATGGCTTCTATATACTTTTGTTTAAAATGAAAAAGATGATTAGCTACTTCCTGTTAAGAAAATGTAACTTACGGTCTCATATGATAGCATTAATAAAATATATTCCAAAAATATGTTGTTTTAATATACTTTTCCCGAATATTGGAGATAATTTGTAACTTTTGATCCAGAAATTGTCACTTCTGGTCTCATGTGATAGCTGTATCAACACTTATTCCAAAAATATATGCTTTCTTTATACTTTTGCATATAAAAGGGAGATGATTGTCTACTTCTGGTTTATAGAAGGTCATTTTCGGTTTCAAATGATACTTTTCTCTGAAAAATGGTAAAAGTGTATACTTCCGCCTTATTCAAAGTCACTCGCGGTTGACATTTTCAAGGTTATATGTCACCCAACATTTTGCTAAAGAACCTTTGGTGTTTTTATGAACCCAGGTAAAGGAATTGTCAATTTACCTTAGTTTTAAAAATTTCAGGGGTAGCAACTTGGGTTGTGTCAGACCAAATCTTTTACCCGTGAAATATAGAACAAAAAGCAGGCACCACCGTCGGAGAAGCGTCCTTATCTCTAGCATATATCAGGAGGACAATTAGACTTATTATCGTTTCGAGAAAATACTTACATTATACCAACATCTGGAGCCCCACCTTCTCGAGCTTGCAGAAGCTGAGTATAATTTGAGATGAGATTATCTAGAAATACTTCCACTGAGACCGCATATCCTTCTTGCACTGTTAGATTCATGTTCAAAATACCGTTCGTATCATTTGATTCTTGTTCTAGCTTGTCCATGCAGTCTGGATAAGTATCTAGTAGTTTATTTTGTTTTGCTGTTTCGTACTTGTTACTTAAATCATCCAATTGATTTGTGCTAAATCTACAGTAAAAAAAGAAAATACCAAAACATCCAGATTCCGTGTAAAGAGTAAACGGAGTGAGATCAGGTGTGAAGAAAAAACGAAAGATAAAAAACATTTTCAAAACAATCTGACTTTTCCCTCCGATCATTTCCATAATCGTAATTTGAAATTAATATGTTGATATTTGCAGTCTTTTTATTGTGTCATTGCAGGTAAAGTAAGCTACACAATTACTTATGTTTTATTGTTTTTCAGATTAATAATTCAGCCATACATGCTATTTTTAATTGATCTTTAGATAGAACTTGTTTACGTTTTTGTTTAGCGTATTAAAATATAACAATCTTAATATTGAAAAGTAAAACAGGGGAGCCACAAGGATGAACCAGTTCTGTCACAGATTCAGCACCTTAAAATAATATTTATATACCAGTGAAAGGATGATTATTTCTAAGCTATGACAATGCTTTCATGAAATTTTAAATCGAATAGTATCATTTTCACAACGAGGCCTTTTATAATTGTCAATTGTTTCTTTTTGACTTTCTGTTATTTGAATATATGTAATTATATGCGTGTCATTTTTAAAAAAGTAAGAATTTCGAGTCAAATCGGTGAAAATCAATAGAAACTAACTTACCTCTTTACCTTAAAGATTAAGTACCCTTTTTGAAATGATTAATCATTGATAAGACTTATTTTTCGTATTAGATTTAATCTATTGGAGATTAATAAATTGTACAAACCTTTTGCAAGTCCAGGCGAAAGTTAAATTCTGATTTGCACCTTCTCCGTACATAACATCATATGAACTAGTCAGAGCATCAAATTTTACTAACAATTTGTTAAGTTTTACCGACAAAAGATTTCCACCCACTATATATGCAAATGGTGGTGGTTTGACAAATTTAACATATGTTGGTTCATATACCCAGGTTGTATCTAGTGTAACATTCAGTGTTACTTTATATATGTTCTCTTCAATTGATCCTTTTGCGAAACGTATAATACCGGTAGCTGGTACAACTGGTTCGTATGCATACGGGATCGTATAGGTTCCATTATCATCTATCGTAGTCAATTCCCAGACGTAAGTAACATGTTGCTCTGTACAATACACGGCCATTCGACTACCAAGATCTATATCTTGTGATGTGTATAACACTAACGGATTAGTTTCATTGGAGTAGTCACGATCAAACATTCCCGTGGGCTGAAAACATTCATTCCAAACGTTCACTGTAACAGCATAATCTACATGACTGATAGAATTTGAACAATTTATAGTAGCAGAGTGATTGCCAAGTGTAATGTAGGTAAAATAAAAGAGGTACGGATTTGAAACAGTCAAATTTTTATAAATATGATACATTTTTCGATCGATTAAATCCCCCATGAAAAAGGTGCAATTGATAAAGGGTAATGAATTGGCACCATCTGCAAGTGATACATTAACAAGAATTTTACCAGGTGGAAGGTCTATTTTTAACGGTAAACTGATATTAACTCCTATCATAGGTTCTTCTGCTCTTACAGGTTGTTCGGTGTAGGTTATTTCGTAAAAAGTTGTGTTGTATGCGATAACTTTAGGGTTAAACTTCTCAAAGTTTGGGTAAATATTAGTTTTAACAGATGGTTCATCTGTCAAAATGAATGTTTGACTCGAGCTAATAGAAACTTCATAAGTAGCTCCAGGTCCTACCCCTGATACAGTAAAAGAGAATTCACTGACGGCTATTCTTCCTCCATAATCTGGAATAATTATGTCTGTAGCTCCCATTTTTACATAACATGAATTTGATCCTGTTCCTTTGTTTTGATCACTGACGTTTATTGTTACGGTATAATTCCCCCGTTTTATGTACGTATGTGTTATTGTTGTTCCAACCGTCACGTTTTTCAAAGATTCGTGGAAAGTGGAATCCCCAAAATCAAAACTTATATCAATTCCAGGTGGAAATTTTACACATCTTAGTAATTCTACTTGAAAAGTAACATTCTTTTCATCATAAGTAAAAGTTGCATCACTAAAACCATCGTCGGAAGGAACTATTGTCATGTTCATCCCTGTCACTGGAGGGTACGATAGGCTGAATTTGTTTAAAATCGCAATGATCATTTCAACTTTGGTTAATAGTTCGACCCTACTCACTTCGTTGAAGCAGGTAATATTCACCGTGAAATCTCCGGCATTGGTGTAAGTGAATGTTTTGTTTATTTCAATACCGTACGTTATATTTGTTTCTTCTATGTCATCCTGCATACTAGGATGGAAAGAATTATAACATGTAATATTTGTAGGGTCGGGATGATTGACAATCATACTGTAGCTAAATTCTACAATCCCATCTGGTATTGGATACATTATGCTGGGATCAGTGAGAGCTGGTGTCAAAACCATGTCTTTGATGGGTGCTTGAATTAAGATAACCTTTGAATAAGAAGAGGAGTAAAATGGATTCCATATAACTACATTGACTGTGTAAAATCCAATCTTATTGTACGTGTGAGTTAACATTGGATCACTGTATGGATTGTATAAAAATGAAGGATCATTTTCAAATACCTGAACATCACCAGTTAATACTCTATAGTTAAAACCACTGGCTGGTACATCTGTGAACTTGAAACTTACTATTTCACTTAAATTGCCAAGGTCGGGTACATTTAAGCTAACATTATCTAAATTGTCCCAAATATATTTATCAATAAAGAACTGTTGTGTGCTGATTTCAGATTCAAAACTCACAAGGGCAGAATAATTGCCCTGCACAGTATATTTGTGATTAATTCGATAACCATGACTAGACAATAAATCTGCTCGGTAAGCGCCAGTCAAGACTATATTATTGACCCCTTGATCGCCGAAAGTTAATCTCATGGTGATGGTTCCCATAGGTTCTTGTGCAGCTGAACTTAGGAAGTTAGCAAACACTGTATCTTCCCCAGTTCCATGAGGTCCAGAATTACTTACAACAGAAAAACCATTTACATTGTATTGTGTCTTGAACTGAACGAATTTATATACTCGCCCAAGAGAGTTTCCAGCAATTACAGTTATGTTAAATTCAGCAATTGTACTGAATGTATGGTTTTTAGTAATAACAGATACCATTCCAACATGATCATCTAGCTCTGTATCACCCGAGAGAACGTCCCAGTGCCATTCAATTTCAACATTTGATGCTTGGGTAAATGTTGCTGTGAATGTAACTTCTTCGTTGATTGCCACGATCGGAGCCACTGTTACCTAAAGATGTAGATGAAATGTTAGTTGCTGATGAGGTATTCAAAGATACTGTATTGAACTAATATTTAATAACTCATAACCAATTATCATTAACCTCATTTTAATTTCTGTAATTTTTCAAATAGGTTTTGTAAATTTATTTTAAAAAGAAAAAAATCAACATCGATCATTTGTTATAATATACATGTATATTGATAAAGGGTTGATTGTCGATTAGACAACTTCAGAGCAAATGAAGTAAGAATTGGGTTTAATTATTTCGGAAAATGTCTTTGAGGAATTGTAAAATAGCGACAGCCAGTAGCCTGAATATCACTCCTGCAACAGTAGCATTTATCGTCCCTACATTTGAGAAATACAGGGGCTAGGTTTGAATATCAATTATATGGTCATTTTTATAAATTTTATGTTTACAAAACTTTGAATTATTCGAAAAACTAAGGATTTTCTTACCCCAGGAGTAGATTACCTTAGCCGTATTTGGCACAACTTTTTGAAATTTTGGGTCCTCAATGCTCTTCAACTTTGTATTTATTTGGCTTTTTAACTATTTTGATCTGAGCGTCACTGATGAGTCTTATGTAGACGAAACGCGCGTCTGGCGTATAAAATTTTAATCCTGGTACTTTTGATAACTATTTACATCACTGGGTCGATGCCACTGCTGGTGGACGTTTCGTCCCCGAGGGTATCACCAGCCCAATAGTCAGCACTTCGGTGTTGACATGAATATCAATTATATGGTCATTTTTTATAAATTTTATGTTTACAAAACTTTGAATTATTCGAAAAACTAAGGATTTTCTTACCCCAGGAGTAGATTACCTTAGCCGTATTTGGCACAACTTTTTGGAATTTTGGGTCCTCAATGCTCTTCAACTTTGTATTTATTTGGCTTTTTAACTATTTTGATCTGAGCGTCACTGATGAGTCTTATGTAGACGAAACGCGCGTCTGGCGTATAAAATTTTAATCCTGGTACTTTTGATAACTATTTACACCACTGGGTCGATGCCACTGCTGGTGGACGTTTCGTCCCCGAGGGTATCACCAGCCCAGTAGTCAGCACTTCGGTGTTGACATGAATATCAATTATATGGTCATTTTTATAAATTTTATGTTTACAAAACTTTGAATTATTCGAAAAACTAAGGATTTTCTTACCCCAGGAGTAGATTACCTTAGCCGTATTTGGCACAACTTTTTGAAATTTTGGGTCCTCAATGCTCTTCAACTTTGTATTTATTTGGCTTTTTAACTATTTTGATCTGAGCGTCACTGATGAGTCTTATGTAGACGAAACGCGCGTCTGGCGTATAAAATTTTAATCCTGGTACTTTTGATAACTATTTACACCACTGGGTCGATGCCACTGCTGGTGGACGTTTCGTCCCCGAGGGTATCACCAGCCCAATAGTCAGCACTTCGGTGTTGACATGAATATCAATTATATGGTCATTTTTTATAAATTTTATGTTTACAAAACTTTGAATTATTCGAAAAACTAAGGATTTTCTTACCCCAGGAGTAGATTACCTTAGCCGTATTTGGCACAACTTTTTGGAATTTTGGGTCCTCAATGCTCTTCAACTTTGTATTTATTTGGCTTTTTAACTATTTTGATCTGAGCGTCACTGATGAGTCTTATGTAGACGAAACGCGCGTCTGGCGTATAAAATTTTAATCCTGGTACTTTTGATAACTATTTACACCACTGGGTCGATGCCACTGCTGGTGGACGTTTCGTCCCCGAGGGTATCACCAGCCCAGTAGTCAGCACTTCGGTGTTGACATGAATATCAATTATATGGTCATTTTTATAAATTTAATGTTTACAAAACTTTGAATTATTCGAAAAACTAAGGATTTTCTTACCCCAGGAGTAGATTGCCTTAGCCGTATTTGGCACAACTTTTTGGAATTTTGGGTCCTCAATGCTCTTCAACTTTGTATTTATTTGGCTTTTTAACTATTTTGATCTGAGCGTCACTGATGAGTCTTATGTAGACGAAACGCGCGTCTGGCGTATAAAATTTTAATCCTGGTACTTTTGATAACTATTTGATCTAGGCTCACACAATTTGGTAAGCCTATTTGAAGACATTATCTCTTAAGTTGACCTTAAGCTGTCTTTGTATTTCTCTCAAAAAGCTCTATAAAATTGGATGAAATGGTCATTCAAGGACATTGATGCATGTAAGGAATCGATTGCCAATTTGAATTATGATTATTACATACTAGTATTTTGTGATCTTATCTCGCTGATCATATTTGCAACAGTTCCTCTCAAATCCATTAAATAGAGTCTAATCCCCTGTATATAGCAATTCCCAAGTTACACCTTATTGTGGTGCGCCTGACAGAGACGGAGTTTATAGAATGAAAAAAGCATGAACGTAAAATTCGTTAAAGTGTTAATTTAAGGAACGTAACCATTGATAATTTTAGTTGTGTTAACTAAAATGTTGGTCTTATTTTGCTGATCATTTTTTACGGTTTACAATTTCTTTCTAATTATTATAGATTTTACCCCGATTTTGTTTTTTTGTCCATGGATTTATGAGTTTTGAACAGCAGTATACTACTGTTGCCTTTATTTAACAACAACAATAGGGAACAAAAATCCACCATGAAAGTTGTCATGTGGAACTAGTTGAAGGTCTTATGTTGTTGGTAATTATTATAATTTACAGTTTATAGGTTTTCTATCTACTATTATAGTAAACGATTTGTTAACAACAAAAATACCGATCTCAAGATCAATTTTTCCAAAAGTTATCTATATATATATATATAAACTATAGATATGATATATTTTTTTAATTTCCTGTCAAACCAAGTATTTACATGTAGCATGACCAGGATCTGTAGAGTTCTATGATGATTTAATGAAACTTTAAAAATCAATGTTTGAAGCGATGCATTGATGCATATTTTAATAAACGCAACTTCGCAACTTATTCCTTATCATAAAAAAAATATGTTAAATTCTATGTTTATGTCAGAACTATTTTAAAAGCCGACAGATATACGCACAGTTATTCGTATAGGTTTTTTTTATTCATATCGATTGGGTTATATTACGTGAAATATTTTTGTATTTTTTGATTTTTTTGATTATTTGTTCAAAATCACTTCTTAAATAAATATATTTTCTGAATTTATATTGCTGTGAGTGCCGTTGTTCAGCCAACTTTATTAGTGTGTAAGAATGTATGGCTTGGTCTTTCAAAAGCAATACGAAAGCCATTATAAGTTGGTTGACCATTTTTGAGTTATATATGTGTTATAGATGAGGACGGCTATGCCCTAATCGTTGTTATAACAATCGGGTCCTTTGAATTAGACTAACAACCGGTTTTGTACTAACATAAGCAACACTACGGGTGCCATACTTTCAGCAGGATCTGCGCACCATTATAGAGGACAGGATATGTAATGACCAATTGTAATGACAAATTAGCATGATTAGTGAATGCAAGTTTTTCCGAACCATGTTAATAAATACATCAAATTTGAGAGGCATATATACGAGAATACAAAAATTACATCTTTGAACAATAACACAAGAACGAGATGTATAAGTACAGAGCCGCGACAAATGGGTATCACAAAAAAAAAAACTAAAAAGTAACATTAATATTAATAGACACAAAAAAAAATATATAACACGTTATGAAGTGTACAAACAATGTTAGTATACAGAATCTATACTACAAGACCATCGTGCATTATTTGTGTAGTTGATACGGAATATTCATCAACAAGGTCTTGGAACCTTCCGATGAATTTTTAAAAAGAAAACAAAAACTGGAATGATAAACACGCTTCATGTGAAAAACAAATATATATAATTACTGAACACAGGTCTGTGCATGTTTTTTTTAGACAAAGCTAGCTGTCATGTCTTTAAATATTTTAATGAATAAGTAGTGCTGTTGGCATTTATTGATTGAAAACAAACTGCTTTCGATATTAGTTCATAAACTGTAAATTAGTATGGGAATTATAATAAACGAGATATAAAAAAACATTTTAAATAAAAAATGTCATCCATGCATGGTGGAACACACAGTCGCAATAACTTATAGATAATAAAGAAAATAATAACTTGCCTGGAGTCCTGTAATTGGTATTTCATAAATGATTGCTGTGTTCAAACTTCCACCGTCATCGCTCAATTCTAATTTTACTTCATATATTCCATAATCCAAAGACTTACTCGAAAAGTCGGTAGTGGTAAATGTGATGGAATTACTATTGATAAGCTTTGATAAAGACTCACTTCCCGTGCTCGTATAGATCGTTGTTTGTGCTGAATCAGATGTAGTATCGGTGATATTGATAGCAGCTGTTGTTACGGTGGGACTAAGGGTGATATAATTTTGCGAACCAGCCGCAAAATCTGGACTCCCTGTAGAAATATAAAAGCCTTCTTAATAACTAAATATCATATGATCTTTTACGTTTTGTATGTTGAAGATGTCGATGAAGTTTTTATTTGATAAAGAAGGCATCAGGACAATCATAATGATACTCAACAATTAGATAACTTAAGTTTCTATGATATCTTGACAATTTGGGTTCTCAAACTGCATATCATATGCATTTTTACATGCACTTGAACTTACTTATTTTTTTGTCTATCTGATGAGTTGAGCCTTTTTCAACTGATTTTTATAGTTCGTTCTGATGTTGTACAGTTATACCACTGTCCAAGGTTAGGGGGAGGGTTGGGATCCCGCTTACATGTTTAACCCCGCCATATTATTTATGTATGTGACTGTTCCAGGTCAAAAGCCTGTAATTCAGTGGTTGTCGTTTGTTTATGTGTTACATATTTGTTTTTCGTTAATTTTTTTACATAAGTAAGGCCGTTAGTTTTCTCGTTTGAATTGTTTTACATTGTCTTAACGGGGCCTTTTATAGCTGACTATATGCAGTATGGGCTTTGCTCATTGTTGAAGGTCGTACGGTGACCTATAATTGTTTTGTGTCATTTTGGTCTTTTGTGGATAGTTGTCTCATTGGCAATCATACCACATCTTCTTTTTTATATTATACGTGCATTAATTACTATTCATATGACTATAGTTCACAAAGTCCTATAATATCAATGTTATTTGTGTGTAACTGTACTTTTGGTTTAAATTTTCCAAAAGTGAACGGTTAATAAAAAAAAAATCTGTAATACTTTGTCATACTTGCGGATAATATTATTATTTACAGTTTCTCACTATCATCTATAGTTTCATTGCCCCAAAATACAGAAAGGTGATAAAAAACTTCTATAAGCTGACATATCAATCTGCATGTATGCAGACCTATTTTCAGATCATCTCTTTAATGTCAGTTTTGTCTATACTGTTTGTATTCTTTCTCAGGAATAAATTACATTACATGTATTTGGCAAAACTTTTATGAATTTTGGTCCTCAAATGTTCTTTAACTTCTTATTTATTTGGCCTTTCAACTTTTTGGGATTCGAGCGTCACTGATTAGTCTTTGATAGACGAAAAGCGCGTCTGTCGTAAAAAATAAAATTTAATTCTGGTATCTATGATGAGTTTATTTAAAGTTTTCAAAATAAAAATGCGATAACAATAAAAATTAAAAATTGGTAAAAAATTATTCGCATATCTTAAATAAAGAATTGACCAACGATTTCAGCTATATCAACTTTTATGTAAATGTTGCGTTTTGAATCATATTTACTCATTGGAATTCTTTATTCTTTTTATTTTTGTTTCAAAATAATAGGCATGGTGCAAGAAATCGTTAAATCGTCATTGAAAGGCGATATCTACCTAAAGAGTTCACTGTTCAGTGATTATACTTATGTGAAGATCTTGTCGTGCCGATTATTCCTGGTATCCTAAGTTTATGTCTATATCATGTATATATTATAATTTTCTGAAAAAAAAACAATAAAGATAACAATTTCTCCAACAAGAAGTCGTATCGAAATTTTAATGTGAACAGATAAAAGTAAGATATCTTAACATTTATATTACGTCAGATTTCTCTTTCTATTTGTGTTTTCAAGATAGTAAGTTAGGTTTGTCTTGTCGTATAATACGGCAGGGTTGTCCGGGTTTATCAAATCAAAGATCGACCATTGGGCAAGCGAGAAAACTAAAATCATGTACAAAACTAGTATCTCAATTGTTTGTAAAACAATTGAAAGGTCTTTCCTGTAAAAGTGATGTTTTCGTATTGTACTTTGAACGACCTTTCGTTTGATATACGACAAGCATACCTTCTGAAACTTTTCGCTTTTTACACTTAATGACCTTATCCGCCTACATTTTTGAGATCGGAATTATAATATATGAAACAGAGTATATGAGCTTTCATTTGATATGCGACAACGCCATGTTCTAGAAAGTTTATTTTTTACACTTAATAACCCTATCCAACTAATTTTTGGAGGTTGGGAATTTGATATTTCAAATGTACACATCATGACCTTTCATTTGATATACAACAACCCTACCTTAAAAGAACATTTATTTTTTGCACTCAATGACCCCATCTAACCCATTTTTGGGAGACGTCAATTTGAAATTTGAAATGTACGCTTTATGTTCTTTCATTTGATATGCGACAACCTTACCATCTGAGAAATTTGAATGTTTGCACTAAATGACCCCACCCTTCCCTCTGGGATGAAAAGGGGGTTTAAAATTTTCATTTTTAAGTAGAGTTTATTAAGACCTTCAATTTGATATATCAGATGACCCCATTTGACAAAGTGCAAATAATGATGCAATATCAACTATATAAATAGAAGTTATGAAACTTACAAAGTCAATGCAAAACTTGAAAATTTCAAATTGACTTTTTGGTGTTTTTTTCCATGGAATGTTTTTGGTATTTGGTCAAACATATAACTATGTTAACCTCTTCAATTTCTAAAACATTTTAAGTGGTAAGCTCTTGTTGATTCAGAAATACATGCCTCCGCTCGCAAAACTTCAAACTGCATTATCTCTATAACGATAATAGATATCTCAAATCTGTTAAATGATAAATGATCTACAGTTGAAGATCAACATTATAGAAAAAGGATTGGAACAAATTCAAAGTTCACCAAGGTCACAATTAATCATCAAATATATGATGCAATATCAAACTTGAGAACCGGAAGTCGTAGAGACATGGGACTAGCACCATTCAACTCAGGACTACTTGACCTTTCAACTATCACAAGGTCAAGGTCATAGTAATATGTGAAGGTCAAGGTGAAATTTCATCATGACCTTACATTGACCTCAAATTGAAGGTCTTGAATTACTGATCATCTTTGCAGTTTATAGTAGGTTGATATCTGTTACCTTTAAAAAGATATACACACAATACTATACTTTTAAGAATCATCCCGTTGTAACTTATCAACAGACGGTCGGACATGTTTGGGCTTATTGCATAAAATGTAGAGCTCGTTGAGAGGAACAATTTACACGCTGTATGTATGCAGCAAAGTCTTATCGTTTTCCTAATATGTAATCTTGAAATTGCAGCGTAATTTTTTTTTGCACTCGGTGACCTTTGACCTTGGATGCATATTGAAGGTCACATGAATTAAAGATTATTGGTGAAGGTTCCAGGTCTCTATGACTTCCGGTTCTCGAAATAGAATTTTTCAAAAAATATGTTAATTTTTTCAAGGGAAATAACTCCTTATAAGGGTTAATAACAAAATTATTGTACATGTCCATTAACATTGTTATCTGTTCTTGTACATGTTGCCGTTTTCAAATCGATTCTATCTCTTATACTTTTTGAAAAAAATGCAAAGGAAAGAAATTGTTTCAAGGGGATATAACTCTCATAGGGGACGATGAAATCCTATGCAGCCTCATATGGTAACACATAATGATGAGATGTACATTTTGTCCAAATAAGGTCATGATATCTTTAAAAACCACGAGGGGGGGCCATGTTGAAAAAAATCAATAAAAGGGAGATAACTTCTTAAGGGGATGATGAAATCCTACAAAAGTTCATCAGGTAACAGTTCATAATGAGGTCTATCGATGGTTCAATTTTGATATTGATAACTCCAATAGAAGCGGTAGGAGGGCGTGCCAAACAAATGCTGGAAGTAAAAAAAAAAGAAAAAAAAACATTAGAAAAACAATAAGGTCTTTCCTCACGTAGGGGAAAGACCTTAATAAGGAATGAAAAACAAATATGATATAAAGAAACAAACGACATGTGGCGAGTTTAAACATGTTATCGGGCACCATAGCTTCTCATTACCTGGAACAGTGGTGTCTCAGTACATCATATACGCAAACCAAAATGATAACAGTTTTATAACAAAATAGAAAATTTACTTAAAAATATGCATAAAAACTATTTAGAATCTGTTCTAAGCAAATTTCAACTAAACTAGTCACTGTGGTATATGGGTTTATATGAACAAATGATAGTTTGATCATATAGAAAAGCAGTAAGTGTAAATATTGATTTTGATTTACTAATCTATATTTGAAAATGATATTTAAAAATAAAATGGCCTCTTCACATCAATGTCAGAAAAGGACGCAAGTATGACATGAAGATTTAATACTGAAGTTGATTCTTTGTTAAATTTGATGTATGACCTTTTGTGCTTCTTCGTTTCATTTGTTGTTTTTATAGTGATTAAAATGATAACACAATGTTGACTGCTGTACCCCTATTTTAGTTTGACTGTCCTTTTGGTATTTTTCGTCCCTCTTGTATACATTTTTACTCTTTGAGTATGTTTGTTTTGTTCAAGCATCGGTGACAATGTAATGGAATTTGATGCGACTGTCATACAAGTGAAAGGTTTAGCTAGCTATAAAACCAGGTTCATTCCGCCATTTTCTACATTAGAAGATACCTGTCAGGAATATGACAGTTGTTATCCATTCGTTTGATGTGTTTGATGTGTTTGGACTTTTGATTTTGCCTTTTGATTTTGGACTTTCCTTTTTGAATTTTCAGTATTTTTGTGTGTTTACTTTTTATATGATAGATATTGCGCAACAAGACTTTTTTATGAAGCAGGAACATATTCTTGGTATATATAATAATTTGTTTTTTAATGTAATTGCAATTCTTGAAAATAATAAATAAATGCCAAGGATAACTTAAAAGTAGATGACTATATTTTGAGAATAGGAATTGGAAGGTAAGGAACTATTTAAAAAGAACATCGTTACTCTTTTTTTTCAAGGAATGTGGACAAAATGAAGATAACTATTCAAGCATAATAGATGACATAAATATAAGAAAAAAAAAAGTAAAATCACAAAAATACTGAACTCAGAGGAAAATCAATTTGGAAAGTCCATAACCACATGGCAAGATCAAAAAACAAAACGCATCAAAAACGAATGGACAAGAACTGTCATATTCCTGACTTGGAACAGGCATCTTCAAATGTAGAAAATGGTGGATTAAAGAAAGTTTCCTGTTTATTTGATAACCTTCATATATGTAGAATTTATGTCTGGCATGTTCATCATATATGCATTTATACAGTTATCCGGTATGATGTCACATTTATAAATCAATTATTGGTCAATAAAAACTGTATGCTATGTACATCTGTATATTATTTACTGTAGTTTTTAACTATTCATGTGATTTAGTTTAAACATATTTATTAATAATGGATTGGAAAACAAGTTTTGCAACTTATATTAATCCCTGTCACTTTACGGATGCAAGTGCTGCCTTGTAGCGGCATTAGCCTGTTCTTTTTCGAAATCTACAAGTGTGTCTTTTACGTGCAAGATATTGACTATTTCTAAACACGGGTCAGCCATTTATCGTCCCCTTCCGACGGACTATTATCGTTTCCTCGAGACCGTACTTGCAAATCATGTCAAGGGAGAGCCGAAAATTCAGTCTCTGAATTTGAAATGCACTTTGAGAATTAAAATAATTGTTAATTTAAAAATTTACATATATGCCATCAATCCCCTTGGAATATTATTGTGCATATAAATTACAAACTTAAGTAGATACAATTTTCCCCTATGTCCTTTTATAGTAACTTTTTATCGACAAAAAGTGACATTTATTGTTACGAAAAGGTTAAATTGTGCTTATTGACGTTTTCTGATATTTGCAGGGAATTATTGCTTTTGTCATAAAAAGATTATTCCTGTTACATATTGAAAATTGTATATTATTCTAATTT
This sequence comes from Mytilus trossulus, assembly GCF_036588685.1. NCBI lineage: Eukaryota > Metazoa > Mollusca > Bivalvia > Mytilida > Mytilidae > Mytilus > Mytilus trossulus. The sequence continues at coordinate 27,032,511 of NC_086379.1, forward strand.
AAATAAGCAACAACGCATCAATACTTCTAAATGAAGCAAACATTATTTCTAACTGCCTTTGAATTTGATTCAAGATAAACGATAACCTAACACAAGTCAATATATTTTTTCTTGGAGCATATTTCATTGGAACTTTGTATCGTTCGGGTTGTTTCTTCAAATAAGAGACCTATAATTACGACAGGGAATTACAGGTATAATTCATATTCTACACCGTTTATTGAATTGTTATTCGTTGCTAGATACATTGTCAAAAAAAAAACGAAACTTAAAGATGTTTTTGATACTTGAATGGCTTAGTGTCAATATCAAACAAGTGAATGTTTACCTTACACTAGGGAAAATTTGTCATATTATCAAAATCGTCATCAATTTTCGGATGTTGAATTGTTTTTTCAAGACACTAATTCGCAATTAGGTTCTCGCTTGTAGTAAACTCATCCACGATAAATCTCGTAGAAAATGGACGATCCAACCTGATTTTTTTAGCTACCTCTTATGCAGTAAAACGAGTTGTTTCTGGCTTTTGATGAAAGCATGAAGTCTTACTAGCAATAGAGTAAAATGAACATTCTGTCATCGAAAAATAATCTTAACCCTCTACCGAAAATCAAATTAAAAGGCAGTTCCCCAAGAACTGAGTTGAGAAGGTAAGTTTGAGTACATTTGAGAAGTAAGAACACTACAACCCATCAATAACGCTGACCTTTGATGTAACGATCAACTAAGTCGTGGCATTCATAGATAAAGGATAAAGGCAACAGTAGTCATAGTATCGAAATTCAAGAAAAAAGAAGTTAAAGGTTAGTGCCAGGGTCATTCTATTTTGTAAGATATTTGAAAAAGTTATCTGCCCATAATGTATCAGTTTTTCAGTCATTCAATTTCCAAAAACATACTAATAATTCCTTAGAGTAAAAATAAATAATCAATACAGTTAATTTCATGATTATTGGATAACAAGTATGTTTTAGTGACGTCAAGAAGACAACAAATATTGTCTTTTTGTGGAAACAATAGTCAATAAGTTAACCAAAGAAGCATATATATATAATTTATCTTTGCATGCATTTTAATAACTAGGCAATAAAATATATTGATGCATAAATAATTATACCAATTCTTACCATCGATTAAATTCAGCATACTTTAAACTCTGAGATGGTACACGCATATGGCATGTGATCGCTCTATTAAAAAATTGCTTAACAAATTACTTTTATCCAACGTAAATAGTAAGCATGAGATATTTGACTTATTTAATTCGTGTATAATTCTTTCCTTATTTCAAATCATAAATGTTTTTGTCCTAATTGATAATCTACCTATTTCATGGAATGTCAAAGTGTTGGAAGGCCCTCTGTCGTGAACACCTATACCAAGGTGAAAGTCAACAGCCTTGACTTCAATCTGAGTCAGTTGTTGTAATTATATCATCGTTGACAACTCGCGGATCGATTCGAAAGAAGCTACTTTTTTTTTCGGACGCGGATTGTTCACGACTGCGCTTATCACATAGCAACATACTTACTTTGCTTAGACTAACATAAGTTTATTAGTGAAAAATAGATGACTTCACATCATAAATGTTAACTTTTGTCTTTAAATTATCAGAAAAAACTCATAATATTTACGTCGTCACTATCTGTTGGGCAATTGAGGACCTTAACACTATATTTGTGTAATCAGTAATATATCGAATTTTACATCGTTGTTGAAAATTCACACACTCTGCGGCGCAGCTAAGTTGGTGTATAAATTCTCGACAACGCTGTAAAATACAGTAAAATACAGTACACTCCTGATTACACTAAGATAACGAATGTATTTCTTTTTTTTTAAAGTTCTCAGAGTAATTATTTGATTGAAGTTTGACAAATACAAATATATGTTGCTAAGCAACAATAAGCTATTATATAACAAAAGTTATTATCTTTTACGGATTTGAACACTCCACTACTCATAATAACCGAGTTATCAACCACAAATGTCTAAATGGGCAAAGACAATTAAGCTATGATACAAACTCATATTTTTTGCAGATGCCAAACATGCAAAATTAAACCAAACTACTGTGTCAAATTTGTTTGAATAATTGTATAGTACGACAATTTGTTTTCGATTTTATTGATATTTTTAAAACATATCAAATATATCAGGTTTATAAAAGGTATGCAAGATGCGGGTTTCGTCTACATAAAACTCATCAGCGTCACTTGAAGCCATACAGATACATTTGTAAGACAAGCCAAGACAATTTATAACAACTTAGGCACACGTCTTGTGCTACAAGAGGATCACAATTAAACATTAACAATAACATATATACCTTTACATTCACAAGCAAGACACACAATAAATAAATAAGTGATTGCATACAATAAAATTGAAATAAACCTTATTTGGTTGATTTGTTTGCAAAAGTCTTAATTGCAACGTGGATAAGAAGTTATTGTAACAAGATATTTTATGAAAAGAATTTGTCAATGTGTTTAAAAACGTGCAAACTTTTGTAATCACTGGCATGTTACAGTGTTGAAGGTGAAAGAACGAAGAAAAGTTATGTCAAATATAGAAAAGGCAATCTTTTGCCTGTAGAATAGTTATCAAAGAGGGGCAAAATTTACAAGAGTGAAAGTCAAACTCATAGATAGAAAATAAACTGCCATGGCCATGGTCAAAACAAATCGCGCGTCAGACGTATTAAATTATCAGCCTGGTATTAAGTTTGATATCTATTTACTTTCGACGTTAGGAGCACAAATGTCAAACGAATGTCTTCTATTGCGTCGCATTCAAATAATTGATAAATAAATTTTGTGTGGCCCCTTTTTCATTTTTGAAATCAGTCACAGATTGCTTGGGTTTTAGAACATAATATACGTCAAACTCATGATATTCAACAGGAGTATTCGCAATAATTTATGATCAATATCTGTGCTCGAATTTGTATATGGATTCAATAAGGTGAAATTAGTCACTTGTGAGTGAATAAATCATCAGCGATGTTTCTTATATTATTTTGATGAAATTGCAACAATCTAGCTGCTAAAAGCGAATTATGTTTCACTACTTCACTCTCCTTGGTGAATAAACAAAACACATCATATTTATTTTGTTTAATATATGGTAGCTAATGGTCCAACTTTGGATTAACATGTTTGAATTCCCACCCCCCCGATTCGTGAAACATTTAACGGCAAAGAACTACACGGTCTACAGGTCATGTACGTTCACGCAATACGTAGTTTGTCAGAAATATACAAACTTGAGCAGTTCGGCAGTGCGATTATCGTGACGTATACGATTACAGCAGAGCTAAATCTCCTGGGTTCATTATGCGTGATAAGACACTTAATTGCAGGATAAATCAATTTTATGACAGTAAATTGAAGTCGTATAAGTTAATCCGTTATTTTTTTTCTAATTTTTCTATACATTGTGTTATTGGAAATATCGGTGCGTTGATATGCTTTATTTACCTGCACGTATAGAAGCTGGTGGAGTTCCTATAGCTTAATCTTTATTTTTCTGTGTAATGTATTGTGGACTAATGGTTGCCTTCTTGTCTTTTAGTGTTAACAACACCTACTGACATTTATATATGATTTAAATATCAAATTTATTACAATTTACAAGTATAACCATGATCAAATGTCATAAATGTAACCACAATTTGATATCTTCCATATTTGAATATAAATTGATTAGTCAAGTGTTCACTAATATTCAAGTCATGAATGCATTATGTATAGTGACAACGTTTCTATATTGCTTCTTTAACAATAATGCATGCAGGAATTCAGCATCAACCAACACCACAAGTTGCATTTAGAAGATGATAATGGGTAAAATGAAATGATATAACAGCAATAAAAAAATCCTTTCCACCAAAATAAATTAGTAAATATTATTATCAAACTCTAGAAGCATTTATCAAATACTTACATACCTACAAGCAAACTTAAACAATGCTAAAATTTCTCGTTATAGATGGTTGAGTAAATCTTTTTAAAAGCATCGTCATAATTGAATGTACATCGAGGCATATCGAAAAAAAATTAGTTTACACAATACGGACATGATCAGATGAATATGTAATAAGTTTGTTTTACAAGCATATGACACTTCATAATAATTTGATTAATAGAAAGTCGATGCACTCTTTACATTTACAATTTGGCAATTCATACGACCTATTCATTTGTCGTTTCGAGCTTATACGAGCTATTTGTTATTTATCATGTTTATAACGAATGAGTTTGAGGTATAATGATGAATTTCTTTCTACGATAAGTTACGGATAATAACAATAACCAACAAACGGGCTATTTACGGATTATAACAAGTATATTACGGAATGATACTATCTATCGAAGGTTCAACGTGATAGCTAAGACCTGTTTACGTGTTATTCAATTGCATTTTCAAGTCATTACGGTTTTACAGCTTTCATATCTTTCCCCAAATCGTAAACAATACGTATAGATTATTATACATATATATTCGTGATGTACACTCGGCATCACTTTTAATACACCCGTAATTCTCAGTAAACTAAACAAACTTACCATAAGAAATCGTATAACAATAAACCGATTCTTACAAGCGGTTTACAGGTGAATACGATTTGTTGCTTTTTGTAAACGAGAATTTTAGCGGATTGTTATAAATTCCTTCATAGGAAAAAAATTTAATCAATGAACAATCTTTGGAAATATTTTGATAGGTCAATACATAAAATGTTTCAAGGATCCTTACAAGTGTTTGCGAGTTGTTGCGATTTATGGCGAGTTATTCAAACTAGGTTCACACTGCAATTAAGATAAACTCGATAATCCAATTTCCCAAATTTCCTAGAATAATCTTAACTAAAATTCTTGATGAAGCCTGCTTACGACGTTACCCGACCGCCATACAACTATAATGATTTTAACTCGACCATTCACAACTCCTTAACGATTCCATCACGATTCTAATCCGACAAGTTATTGAATACATATTCGATTACTCCAATCAATTTACGATCTTTACACGATCCCTACCTGACTAGCTTGACATAATTAACTAGACTCGATATAAGCCCGATCCCGATAAGACCAGATCGACCCGATCGTAGTGATAGTCGGGAATCGGTTGGTCATATAAAAAAGAAGATGTGGTATGATTGCCAATGAGACAACTATCAACAAAAGACCAAAATGACAAGGACATTAACAACTATAGATAACCGTACGGCCTTCAACTATGAGCAATGCCGATACCGCATAGTCAGCTGTAAACGGCCCCGATAAGACAATATAAACCATTCAAACCAGAAAACTAACGGCCTTTTTTATGTAAAAAAATGAACGGAAATTAAATATGTAACACATAAAACAAACGACAACCACTGAATTAAAGGCTCCTGACTTGGGACAGGCACATACATAATAATGTGGCGGGGTTAAACATGTTAGTGGGATCCCAATCCTCCCTTATCCTTGGACAGTGGTATAACAGTACAACATAAGAACGAACTATAAAAATCAGTTGAAAAAGGCTTAACTCATCAGATGGACAAAAATACAAGTTGACGTGTATATTATCAGTATCAAAATGTCTGAACTTTTAATGCCTCGCCGCAGCAGATGGTTATTAAGTATTACTTAGTCATTTGTCCGTACATGCAATTTATGTACGCCCAAAGCATATTTTTAGTTCTTTAACTTTAGTTTTCCCCAACCAAATTTAATGAAACTTAAACACAGATTTATTACCAAAATGCATGCCATGCCCAAATTTCCTTGGCGTGACTCTTCGTTCTTGTGTTTTGCCGCTTATAATGTAATATGCCAGATAAAACATTATCTAGGTCACATGGACATATTCTTTATTTATTTTGTTATTCAGAAGTTTACGGAATCTCTAATATTTTTCATACATTTATTACAACATCTACATGGACATAGAGGAGTTGCAGACGTGGACAAGGTGGATATAGCTCAAAGAGACGGCTTAAAAACTGTGACAAGCTTTAAAAGAGCATAGTAGACTATTAAGGAGTGTTGAAAGCAATGGGCGCCGAGCAATCGAGATTAGTAATTAAGTTTCTAGTGTACAAGGCAATCACTGTATGGGCAGTATGACAAATTGGCACATGAGCTCAAAAGACAACCCAAATTGTCATGAAATTTTCCGCAGATCGGACCCTTATATATAATTGTAGTTCTGAAAGCGTATGTCACAATAAATGGTATAAATGACACCAACGTTAAGTAATTTGACAATTTTTTACATAATTGATATTTTCATCAAACTGTTATACACGAGTACTCGGATGAGGTGATGCAAGCCGTGAGAACATTTAAGATGCTACAGATTGCCGATGACTAAAGCTATGAAACGTTACTCATGCAAGTGCAACACTGGACAAAATCACGTGAGCATAACGTACCAACAGTTATTTCCTCAATATTATAAGTGGCCATCGTAGACGCAGACTACAAGTTCACATAGGTGCACATGGAAGTGCGTTTTTTTTTTATCCTTTGCCTCTTTTTAAAGAGTTTTAAAAGACTAGTGACAGTTTATTTTTGAGAAAGTAAGTTATGGTGTTAATCATATCTTCACATCCTTTAATATAATCTTGTAGCAGTCATGTGAACTCGTGAATAACCGAGTAGAGATCATAAAGGTCGAATTTGTTCGAGGTGAGATCGAGTACTTAACCAATTGGTGTGGAAGAAAAAAATACAGTATTCGCAGTGATCAGGAAGCGATCAGACAATTTTCAAGTTAATCAAGTTGAGAACCAATCGAATTATACTCGAGCATAGGTCGAGATGATCGAGTACTGATCAGTAAAATATTTGTGTTCCGACCAATGTCTACACGATTTTTTCTTGATCAATTCGACCACTTCTCGACAAATTTTCGATCCCTTGTCGAGTGTCTGGCACATCAATCGACGACAAGCAAGGTACACCATCCCGAACATTCTTACCTTCCGATCTGTCCATCTATCTTGATCGGTCTTAATCAATCTGATCTGATCCGCAGTGTTATCCTAGCAAGGATTTCAGCGAGTTTTTACTTCTTTTTTGAATAATGCTAGCAATTGACTACGAGTAAGCGATCCCAAAGTTCCCGTAAAAAATATCGGTGTGTGTGAAGGAGTCATTAAGAATATTCTAAAGTACCCGACACCAGGCAATGCTTGGAATAAAGATTACACCAACATGTAAAATTCATTATAATCAAATCCAAAGCAAATTAGGACTCATTATATTTTTTGTGAATCACGTAAAAATCAACAACATTCACGCTTCCGGGTGCGGGAATTTTTTGCTACATTGAAGACCTGTTGGTGACCTTCTGCTGTTGTTTTTTTATTTGGTCGGGTTGTTGTCTCTTTGACACATTCCCCATTTCCATTCTCAATTTTATGTTATCGGAAGGGATGTGTTCTTATACTATCCCCATACAGAAAGTAACAAGGTCGAAACTATTCACTTAAGCTGAAACTGAAATAACCCAAAGACTTGTGCTGTGTAATATATGTTAAGAAACTACTCAGTTTGGATGGATGTAAGTATTGACAAGTTTAATGTGTAAAGCAAAATATTGTCCTCTAAAGTTATTGTATATATTGAGACAATATTTCATAGGTGTATTGTTATGAATTTCATCTCATGAAGGGAGGCTTTATTATTATTTATTTTTTAGAAGAAAACGGTATCATTTTAGTGTTTTCTTTGAATGGTAATAACAAACACTTCTTAGTTAAATTAAACATCAAACAAATGGTTAAAGAAATATGTTTTCAAAACAAATATTAAAAATATATAGAAATGTTCTAAATTTCATGGCAGGAGATTTCTTTTGGAAAACATAATAAGTTGAAGAAATATCTTTATTGACAGAATATCACAGTAAAATAATATCATAAACAGATTTTCAAAGTAAAATGATCTACAATATTGTAACGAACAATATTTCATACTAAAAACATATTGTCTAGACTTGCAGGTTACAAAATATCACGAACAGGGACACATTTGGTATGAAATATAGTTGCACCAATATGTTTTTCATATTTCGTGGGAGACATTATTCTATCTAACAGCTCATTATTATAGTATTTCGTGATATTTATTTTTGTTTCATTCAAATCTAGTCAATATCTAGTCCAAATTATTTCATTGAGAATAACCTCTCATATATTCTTTTATTTATATACGATGCATGGTTTTGCGGAAATACTTTATACAGGGGATTGACAAGATATGTCAATTGAGATTGCATGTTCGAAAGGGTTCAAATTATGCTTTGAATCAGGCAAGGAAGGTTGTTGAGAGACTTTCCCTACATTGTACATCTTAAAATACCTTTCAAAAGCAAACGAAAACATTTTAACTCACAGTTACAGAAGTTTTCATTATTGTCAATATATGACATCTCCTATGATGACCTTATAGAAAACAATTTCCTTGATCGGATCTTCAGTAATAAACACTCGCTCTTATACGATTTTCGGAAGGAACTTTTGATAATAGAACAGCTGAACGGTTTACCGTCATTTTAAGGAACACAATTACATTATTGAATAAATCACGAAAGCACTTATTTTGAAAAAATACATCTAAATTGAATGAAATTTAAGATCTTACAGATTCTTGATGATAAACTCATCATAGCTGCCAGGATTAAAATTGTGTACGCCAAACGTGCGTTTCGTTTACAAAAGACTCATCAGTGATGCTCTTATAAAAAAAAGATTAAATGACAATATAGTACAAAACGGAAGAGCATCGAGAGCCGAAAAAAGATTGCAGACATTTTTATTAGTTACTCCTAAGAGGAGACTTACTTACATTTCGTCAAAATGATAGTACCGTAAAAAAATAACAAACTAAAAACCCGCTGTATCACCAAAATATATCCCATAAACGAAGAAACTATCAAAAGTTGTATATCAATATCTAGGTTAAAGCAATTTAAAGTATATGTAATTAGGCAGTAATTTGATTTTTTCATATTTAAATCAGAAGTACTATTTTATGAGTTTGAAATTCGATACGCTGCATTTGAACACAGACAAATGTATTGTGTAGCGAAAAGTCATTTAAAAAAATATATTTTACATAGCAATTATGAAACAGGTCTCTCTAAACTAAAAAAAACAGAGGAAAAATGCTCTTTTTATCGATATAAAAATAAGAGCCTACAATAACGATATGATAGCTTTAAAAGGTTTAATGAATTTATTGCAATCGCTTTTCATCAAGTTTTTCGTCTGTTGAAACCTTTCAGTTTTCTTCAACATCGTGTTCTCTTTATGAAAGGACATAGTACCTCTTATATTGTGTATTGAAATAAGCGCCGCCTTCTAACCTAATTTAAAATATGTGAGTGTTCATGCGTATCTTATAACCAATCATATTACTAGAAATGTATAGAAGGTAAACAAAATATGTCTATTCACTTCGTAACGATATCAAGAGGAAAATCCTGAGTATTTCATGTTTTAATTTGCACTCAAATACAGTTCAAGAAATTCTGAAAGTGTAATGGTTGTTAATAAAGACAAAATGGAGGTCAAATTTGATATTGACGATTTTAACTTTTCACCGTTCAGGTATTATGTTTCTAATTTTTTTAAATGGTGTTTCCAGTGAGGTCCTTCGGGTAACTAATGAACAGTTTAACCAAATCTTTTGAAACTTTTGTATGTTGTTACTGATGACAAAATGGAGGTCAAAATCGATATTGACGATTTTCACTTACCCCGTGCAGATGTTATGGATCTTGAAAAATTGAAAACTGGTTCATTCATGTCGTGCTTTAACTCATGAACCGTTCAACAAGTACTAAAGCGTTTCAAATTTTAGTTTGTTGTTACTGTAACTGATAACAAAATGGAGGTCAAGTTTTATATTGACGATTACCACTTTCATCGTTCACTAGTTGTGATATGGAATAATGAGAGGACACACACAAATGATAATAAATCTGTTTTGCTGTCGCTCTGATGGCCTCTTTTTGTTGGATGTTATTCTATTTGTATTATTCTGATTAATTAATCCTTTTTCAACTTATTTTTATAATTTGTTCTTATTTTTAACTGCTACATCTCTGTCATAGGTTAGAGGGAGGGATGGGATCCCGCTAACATGTTTATCACCGCCATATTCTGTATGATGTGCCTGTTCACAGTCAAAAGCCTGTCAGTCAGTGTTATTCGTTTGCTGTGTTACATCTTTGTTTTTGTTCATTTTTTTGTACATAAAATACGCCGTTAATATTCTAGTTTGAATTGTTTAACAATTTCATTCGGGGACTTTTGTAGCTAACAATCGGTATGAACTTTGTAAATTGTTGAAGGCCTTACTGCGAACTATAGTTATTAATTTCTGTGTCATTTGGTCTTTTATTATAGTTATCCCATTGGCAATCATACCACATGTTCTTTTTTATAATCAATTAACTCATCACACCTCTAATAAGTATATATAGCATATTTAGCTTTCACATTACAGATGTAGGTTTTAAATCGGTTGCAGCCTATATATCACCATTTCAAATGATCACACAACCAAATAATTTAAAAGGAAACGTTTTGCAGGATAAGATTGTGTTGAAGTGTTGTGTAAAGAGTTGAAAAGTCAAATCTGTTACACAATCAAAAGGACCATTAAATGCACGTAATTTATCTAAAACATCCACATATTTTTTTACACTCCTAACAAAGTCAATTCCATTATTTTCATATGTTTTACTACAAAAGTTGATGATAACTGCTTGGTAGTGTTTAAGGAACTGGTTAATGAATGAAATCATCATTGATACTGGGATTTAAATTTGGTATTGGCGACAATCAAGCGTGTCGTCCTTAAATGACTCATCACTGACGCTCGAAAAAAAAAGGATAAAAAACAAAATAAAGTCTGAAGTTGAAGAGTATTGAATACCAAAAATTCTTATTTTTTTGTCAAAAACAAAAGGTAATCTATAATATTAATAATTCCCCACAACACGGAATGATTAGTTGTGGAACATTACAAAAGTCTGAGATGAAACGATCTTTTTGTGTAGTTTAGGTAACCAATACATAGTAAGTATATTCAAATGTTGAGAAGATTGCTTAAGCTGTAATCCTGGTTGTGTTATGATTGTTTGCTATAAAGTAAAATAACAAAAATACCGAACTCCGAGGATAATTCAAAATAGAAAGTCCCTAATCAAATGGGGAAAAAAATAAAACCAAACACATCAAGCGAACGGATAACGAATATATGACTCTCTAAAGCGCATACAGATTTGATTGTAGCAGAATTTAACATTACATTTTTAAAAACTTCTGTGTAGTATTTACGGTGTAACAGCACCAGATTAGTGTCTGCTTTGTCGGAAGGTACAAACACAAACCAATTTGCGTTTTTCAGTCATGAGCGATATTAAGGCAGTGGTATGGGCGTATTGCATTTCTGCTGTTTGTTCAAAGTTCTAATACTACGTTTCCGAACACTTAAAATATACGTTTTCAGAAATTGTCTTTATCAATTTTTACTGGAAATCACCTGTCAGTAAATTATTAATATTTGAATATCTGTTAGATTAATTATTTATTTCATATTTTCATACAAAAAAGATATCTGCAATATACTACATAAAAAATGAAATCATAATAAGTGAAAGATGATGATGTCGGAATCGTTATATTTTTATGTTTCACCAACTTGTAATGACTATGAACGTCTATCATCAGCCCAGTAGTCAGCACTTCTGTGCTGAAACGAATTATCATTGATACGGTCCTATTTATAAATTAACTGTTAACAAAATATTTGATTTTTTTTAAATACTATGATTTTCTACATCAGGAATAGATTACCCTAGTTGTATTTGGCAAAACTGTTAGAAGTTTTGTTCCACAATGCTGTTTAATTTCTTACTTAATTCATTTTTTTTTAAAACTTTTTGGATTCGAGCGTCACTTGTGTGTAGACGAAAAGCGTGTCTGGCATAAATAACAAATTTAATCCTGGTATCTATGATGAGTTTGTCTATGTTATGAAATAACTGATATTTTCATAGAAGGCACAGTTTATCACTCGATACATGGGTGTAAAATCGTAACAACATTCCTCTTGTATTTGCGTTACTTCCACTTTTTTGTCAAAATGTGGGATCTGCTTATTGATGTGTGCACTACCCGAAGACTAACTCTCCAGCCCGAGCTAGATCATATTGACTTCGAATGTAAAATGCATACTACTGTTTAAACAATTTTATGCTGCTACAATCAGTTGTTTCAGGTTTCATTTACAAATTTCAAGGTACTCCTTATTTATTTTATCGAAAAAGTCATAATTCATTTTTTTCCGAAATCATAATATTTTTTCGGAAAAGTAACGTATTTATTTCCGAAAACGGAGATTTGTTTTGGCAGAAACTTCATCATTTTTACCCGGAAAAGTGATGCAAATTTGAGGAAACGTAAAACGTCGCGCGGTATAACAAGATCATAATAATAATATCTTAAATTGTGACGATTCACAGTTTCAAGTTTGAGGAGTATTTTTCTCTCCTGACGTGTGATGGTATTTTACCAATTTTACATAATAATGTATGCCTACTATTGGTTTTGAATATAGATAGATTGTCACGTTTATAAGTAATACAATGTTTAATTCGTTAATGTCGATTGATACGTTTGTCATGCGACCTGTTATAATGTTGTCTTTTATCCACAATATTCATGATGTCGATAGAAACAGTTTAAAATATGTTCCATTGTCCCATCATGTTGTCATTTAAACCCATAGGGTATGCTGTCTTCAGTCGTTTAATAAAAAATAAATTTATGGTAATCTTCAAATTGGTAATATATTCGATTGTATTTTTCGTTTATGAAGCGTTTCCAGTGTTTGGAATCTTATTAGTTTAATATTGTGATTGTTTTAACCTAAGTTTTGGCAAATGCTACTTCTTAATTTCTTACGTTTTCAAAAGCGATATAGAATGATGTCCTTTTGCCCATTTATGTTTTTTTTTTTTCTTTTTTTTTTTTTTTTTTTTGGGGGGGGGGGGGGTGGTGTCTTTACCCGTAATATGTTTTAACCGATTTTATTTAGGATTCGTATTACTCAGTTAAGTTTTCTTGTTGTTTTTAAAGTATCAAACAATACTAAATTCTTCATTAAGTGTTAATGGGTTAAAAATTATAGTATTATCAATTATAAAAAAAACACAAAAAAATACACAAAACAATTAAAAAAAACACGAAAAAAACCCACATATCTGACCTTAAGGGTATTATATCAGCAATTATGTTGTATAATTCTCAAATATACTTACCATTTGATGTATCAACAAGAAAGACAAGCACAGTACAAACTATCCACAGTAACAACATCATGTTTCTGTGTCTTTCATTTCAGTACCAAACTTAGTGCAGTGGATTGCATTTCAGAACTGCTATGTGTTTGAGTATTGACCCAGCTTCGCATTTGCGTTTTGTCTCACCCACTTTTAAAATCCTTTGCAAGTTTATTCATTGGATCAGCCGCGATATTAGTCTGTCTTAAATAATTGAATATTTGAGATCGATTTCAAAAACTGTCAATTGAAGAAAAACAAAAAAATAATTTCCCTTGACAGAAAATGAATGTTAAGATTTTAATTTAATGTAATTGTTATAACTGATATTACTTAAGTCAAAAGAAAAGTGATAATGGATAATCTTTAGCCTTATTCAGTCTATTAAGGCTTAATTTCTCTCTCTATTGAGCACATGCTTGTCCTTTTACTTATGTTATATGATAATAAATAATTATTATTGATATTTGCTAATGAAATATTCGAAGTGCATGACTATCTATAATAAAGAAATAAGTACCACGGTGTCTGAAATGTTATTATACATCCATGGGTACATGTATCATGCTTTAGGTCACACCCTTATAAAAAACTTTTCTATTATTTGCATTAAAAATAATATTAGGGCGACAATATGATACACCTCTTCAAACTTACATCCTCAGTAGCTATGCATAAACTGTGTCTGAGGAAGTTTAAGTCATTGGCTGTTACTTTAAACTTCTTTGCTGTTTTTAAGAAGTTTACAATGCTTAATTTTATTTTTTTAATTTTTTAAATTATAGTCTCATATGTTTCACAGTTAGCATATACATTGGTCCGATGCACTCTGTTAAATTGGTTTATGAATAGAGAAATTGAATTGATATATGCATGTACATATTTGAAATAAATGCACGAAAGTTAGTTTTTTTTTCTCTTTCTTTTTTTAAAGATAAGTTTGCATGGTTATGAACACTACCATCTTCTATGCCATAATATGCACCATGAGACTATCTTTATTGAATTGAACATAGTTACAATTATTTAGTTTATTAATAATTCATGTTGTTTTATTTAATATATATAACAGCTGACCCGTGCATCAGTACTGTTCATACATGCATTTCAATAATTTCTTATATAAATGCGTTTAAAGAATTCCATAAATGGCATAGTGATAATTATTCGAAATTAATTTTATAAAAACCTTTAAAATTTGAATTGGATTTCGTTTAACTATTTACACGATTAGAGCAAACCAATAATAACAAAGACGGAAAATGTCTATTTATTTCCTAAAGGTACCAATTACAATTATTGATATATAAATCATTGAAAATAAAACCTTAAACAGAAAAATCTAAATATATAGCCAGCTTCGTAGGTTATATATAATCATAAACACATAGTTACAATTTTTTTTAATACATTTTTGTTAAATTGTTATACTTTTGTGAATTTGGTCCCCCCAAAAAGTCGATATCAAGTGTATGATTAAATGGCTCAATAGATATATTTAAAGATTTTCCTTGTGTTGCGTTTACATCATTTGACTTGATATCAATATACTATGACATTCACATGAAAGTTGTAAGGGTATATATATAATATACAGTTACAGAAGGGTTTGACATCAACGACCCAGACCTACTGCGAACACCACCACACACATCGCCCGTCATCAACACGGAATCGAAAGAGGCAACTCAAACAGCCATGCTAGCAGCACGACCTGATACTCCGTACCAGCAACAACAACACAGTCGGAGTAAAATGAAGGCCAAACGATAAACAAACGCCGGTCTGAAAAATATGTTTTCCCAGTCCGAAATATCCAGATAGGATTGCCGGACGTGAAACATTTACATATAATCATCATCAGAAGGGGTAATAAGGTGGCAAACGTAAAACGAAATTGTCAAATCTTGACATGTTGTGAAAAATTTATTTTCAGAATCCGATTGGTTTTCACAATTATGAATGACTGATTAAATTTGAAAACGAGTACATCGACTTCTCTTTTTAAAAAAAATGATATTTTGCCTGATTACGCATTAAGATTACTTTTGCCAACAGAAAAAATACTCACGAAATGTTTTAGATCAAATAAATGTATAGTTTTACTAAAATCATGAAAATTATGTTTAAAAGAGGTTTTCCAAAAAATTGCATTTTACATTCAAATCATATTGAGATAGAGAAGATGCTCAAACTGATTTTGCAAAAATCTGTTTGCGTATATCTTTTGAAACAAAAAGTGAGGTACGTCTTCTCAAATGATAGATATGACAAAGAAACCGAAATTTCCTGTCGACAATATTTGTATCTCAAATTATTACTTGATTTATTTCACTTGACTCACCGTTCACTCAGTAGAAACCAGTCTATCTATAGTCAGGTAATTTGGGATACACTGATTAATGCTGCATCCAGTTATGGTCATTGAACGGGTTAAAATATGTCAAATTTATATGTGTATTCGTTAAATAAATAATGACACACAGTCGTTGAATTTCTTGTAAAGTGGAGTTTCAAAGCATGTTAAATTGACTCAATTGGTAATTTGTGGATATGAAAGAAAATCTATAACGACAACAGTAGCAAAAGCTGAATACGTCGTTATTCTATAATATTTTGGTGACACTTGATTAGAAATCAGTAAAAATGATAACGGCAATCATCCTTACCAGATACATCTTCGAATAGAATTACAAAAGAGTACATTTCTATGAAATTCTTACAATTTACATTTAACGTGGAAATGGAATTCATCTTCAATCTTCAGTTTTCTCCTTGCAAAGTGGATTAATTTTCTGAATGTGATATATGTCTTGTGCTTTAATACATTGAAACGTTTCTCTACAGGTCACATTACTGACGTTACGATTTTTGTCGTACTTCTATAAGACTAAAATTACGAGGTCCAATTTGTCAGCCGTCATCACGTAAAAACGACGAATCAAAGAATTCAACTTTATATATAACTAATACAGTACAAAGGTGTAGATTAAAAATTACACCACTCCAGGCCCTTTTGTTTTCCACGTAATTAATATTGCCAATAATTAAGAAGTTCCGGGTCGAGTCCGATACCGATACCAATAGTATATATTTAATTGTTACCTATTACCTTATCTGTACGTTCCGCATTTGACAGGCACACCACCAAACGGTGTATTCAGGATTAATATGCTATATACACGGGTCATAATCACAGGGTTGACACTACTAAATTGTCAATAAAATTGTTACCTATTGTAGTCCTTTAATCAGTAAGACTTTCTAAGATAACAATACGAATACTAAAAATCTGGACTAAACATAAGGCGTATAGGTACAGTTTTCAATTTGTTAGCGGGCATGACGGGTTCAAGCAGAAAGATTTGAAAGCAGAGAAAACTGTGTATCTTATAATCGGCATGACTTTATCAGATGACAATACTAATACTAAAATAAGGCTTGCGCATAGTTATATACTTTAATTCAGTCACGGACCCGCGATATCACGGGTGTGTTCTAGTATGTTTAAAAATCAAACACCGTATTGTTCAATTGAGTGTTATATTCATGAGCTTTTCATTCTCTTGTTCTACGTTTCCAGATATTTCTAATAGTTATTTTGGAAAGATATGTTTTTTTAAAGCATTTTCAAATGCAGATGTGTATTTAGTATCAGGTTCTGTACTTTAGGGTTAAAAAAATGTCAAACATCATTATCTGAAACTCTTCCTTATTACCTCCAGTTATTTTGCCCAAGCACTTTCATAATTATACAACCGTACTTATGTACTATGCTAGTAATCGTAGATATCTAGTTACACTGATCGAATGGTTTGTGTTTGTAAAGAGAAAAAAACTGGGACAGCTATAATAGAGTAAATGCAGGCAATTGATTTGTATTGTCAAAACCATTATAGCAAAAACAATCTAAATATAAGGTTTACCTTTCTCTCTATAATAGGAAATACCCAGGTAAAAGACATTTTTTCTGTATCAAATTTTGCCAATTAGCTGAAACAATACGAAAAAAAACCGAAAAAAAATATATACATATAATAAGTGACGCAATTTTCTTATTTATAATATGTTCTTAAAGCACATATCAACACCCATCTTTTTTATATTCTATTTCCAAACTCTAACTGAACTTACAGATTTCTTTTTATTAACCAAAACGTGTTTTCTATGAATCAAAAAATGAACTATATGTGTATATTATATTATCATGGTATTTTTGGAAAAGCATGGTAAAATTTGTATTTTGTTAATATATGAAAAGATTATATCTGAAAACATGATTATCAATTATGGACTTTTAACGAGGTCAATACGCTATATATGGATCAGTTAAGATTACATTGAAAGGGGAGGAAGTCAACAATTTTAAAATGATCTAATAGGTTCATATATACATTTTATATATAACGCATCGGCTAAGTAAAAGTGTTTAATTTTGATATATACTTCATATTATGTAAATCATAGCGTAGATTGAAAAACGATGTTGACTATGTGTTACTATTTCTGAAAATGATTTTGACGCTATGTTACTATTTTTTATTAACAGGGCGTCAATATCATTTCTTCGTATTGTTACGTCGAGTCGATGTGTCAAAATAGTGAAAAAATGCAAAATATATATTGAAAAAAACGTGACCAAAAAAAACCGCGACAATTCCAGTAGATACATCCAAGCAGCGCCTGCATACGGAATATATATCTCCCAATTGATACGATATTCCTGGGTTTGTTTTTCCTATGATGATTTCCTTGATCGAGGGTTGCTGCTCACAAGAAATTTATTAAACCAAAAGTTCGAAATGATGAAGTTTAGATCATCAGTTCGTAAATTTAACGGACACCATCACCAGTTGGTTGACCGTTTCAAAAGTTTCAAAGATGATATCGGATATGATCCTTATGTCGTTACTACAATCCCGTTCCCTTTTCACGAATGTGACCTAAAGAATTAAATTATTTACCGGTATTGAAATAACATGAGCAACACCAAGGGTGCCACCTGTGAGGCAGGATTTGAATACCATTCCTGAGCGAATGAAATAACCCCAGGTTTTGGTGGGGTTCGTGTTTGTTTAGATTCTATTTTTCTATATTGTGTCTTTTCCTTTTTAGCCTTGACGTTGTCAGTTTATTTTCAATCAATGAGTTTGGATGTCCCTCTGTTATCTTTCGCCCCACTTTAGTGACGATTGTCGATGCTCTTTAGTAATTTTGCCTTTCTTTTACCTCTCTATAATATGACATTTAGTCAATATGCATGACTGGAACAATTTATCGACCCGTAGGTGAAATGCCAATAGATGTTTATAAATTCTATTTTATAAGATTTCAATGGTCTTGTTCAACAAAATGTTTGTGATTTTATTTCCCAACTTACAATACAAAATACAAATATTATCTGGGAACATGTATTTACTTTTCAAACAGACTGTTATTTTGTACACCTAGAAACAGTACTTCTGAATGTATTACTATGATTTGGAGGATTATGAAGAGGAGGAAAGGGGCATCCAAAAGTCGTTGTATTATAAATCGAACAGAAACATACAACGCTATGGTATAAAAACGAATGACAGCGACAGGAATTCCAAAGAAATCTTGGGGATTATCTCCGAAGCTCTGGAATGGTAAGCATATCCTGCTTCACTAGTGGCACCTGTAATGTTACTCATGGTAAGTAAATATTATACTATAGACCTACATCATCACTACAATCTTAATTCTATTAAAAAAATCTCAGAAGGGTAGCGTAAGATCTAACACAAAGTACCAACTTGGAGATTTACATTCCATATGCAGGAGCTGCCGGATTGTTGTCATACGAATAGAAAGTTCAAAACTGAGAAGCTGAAACAACAGTCTCGACATAAAGAGTGGGTATCAACTGACATCAGTTTTTGCTATAAGTGTAAGTCAATTTTTAGACACGAAGGAGTCATTAGACACAACTATAGATGCGTTAAACATAGTCCCAAAACTTTGAATTATTTAGTAAGAGCACATCTTCTTTACAGCTAACTTTTTTTATTGTTCATAGATTGATGTCTGCCGTATATGGATTTAGGAACAAGTCGGAAAGATGGGGATCAGTGTTGGCTTTCAACAAAATTTATGATGGATAATACATCCGGCAAACGTTACAAAATATAAATTAGCAAAAAATACCGAACGCCAAAGAAAATTCAAAACGAAAAGTCTGTTTCTAATGGCAGTATCAAAAGCCCAAACATATCAAACAAATGGATTACAACTGTCATACTCCTGACTCGGTACAGGCATTTTTCTTATATAGAAAAAAAAAATCACAGAAATACTGAACTCCGAGGAAAATTCAAAACGGAAAGTCCTTGCCCAGAAGGCAAAATCAAATGATAAAACACATCAAACAAATTGGCAACAACTGTCATATTCATGACTAGGTACAGTCATTTTCAAATATTGAAAATGGTGTATTGAACCTGGTTTTATAGCGCTAAACCTGTCACTTGTATGACGGTCGCATCACATTCCCTTATTTTTACAACGATGCGTGAACAAAACAGACATAATCGGTAAACTAGTCAAAATATGGTTACAGCAGTCATCACTGTGTTACAATCTCAAAACAAACAAACGTTTACAAAAAAGCGTGAATTTAACCTTGTTTAATAGCTAGTTATACCTTTTACTTGTATGACAGTTGCATACAATTCTATTATTTTGACAACAATGTGTGAACACAACAAACAAACATAATAGGTACAAATATAAAAAATTGAGGTACAACAGTCAACATTGTGTTAGAAACTTAATCACTATAAGAAAAAAAATAATGTCAACAAAGAAAAACAAAATGGCATAAAGACCAAGCACATTAGTAAAAACAAAATAGACGAATACAAAAAATTACTATAGCACAATAACATGTACAAAATGACAGGATGCAAAAGTACCGATCCACGTCAAATCTATATTACTAAAAGAAGTACCATACAGTAAAAGTAATAATTAAAAAAAAACAAAAAAACAAATAAAAGAATAATATACCTTGTTATTAAGATGATAAACAATCAGTTCATAGAATCCATACTTCATGACCATCGTGAATTATGCATGTTAATTATGAAGTTGATATGGAATATTTGTAATAAGATCTTGGAATTTTCTTATAAAAGTTCTGCCCAGACACTGGTGACCTTAAGCAAAGTTTGTGTAGCAGCTGCATTGCGGATTAAAAGTTTTTATGACTTAACCTATCACTTGTGTGACAGTCGCATACAATTTTATGATATTGACAATACATGTTTGAGCAAAAAAAGAATTTTTTCAAGTGTGTTATCGTAAACCATAACACATAATTATATGTGTAACATGTGTAATACAAGAATATAAAAAAAAAACATAATGGCATAATACCACAATAGCGGGGTATACAAATACAACATAACGCCAACAGTTTATTATCAGAAAAGGACTAAACAGTAAAGTATAAAATATATAAAGACAAACAAAAAGAACATCATAACACGTAATTATGATAATATACAACCTAGAATATATACTTCAGACCATCATGTAATATTTGTGAATGGCTATTAATTAATCAACATGCGATTTCAAACACACCAAACGAATGGATAACAACTGTCATATTCGAGACTTGGTACAGGCATTTTCTTATGTAGAAAATGGTGGATTAAACCTGGTTTAAAAGCTAGCTAAACCTCTCACTTGTATGTCAGTCGCATCAAATACAAAACAACTGTCATAGTCCATTCCTGATATAGTTAATGCGTTTTTCGAAGAAAGCTTAACCAGAAACCAAATTGATGTACTTTAACTTATAGACTAAGCCTTTCGAAATGATGCACACTAAATCATATTTAAGTATTCATTTAAGTATTTCAAATATTGAACAAAGAGTCTTCTTCTTCTTTATGTACAGATAAACATTAACATTTTGAAGATTACTTTCCGGCGCATGCCTGAGTGATGTTGCTTTTATAGTAATTAATCTCAATTTTTCTTTTATTTATTAAATTTTACAATTTTTATTCAACTTTTAATTATTATATTTTTTATTATAATTATGTTTTTTTTTTATTAATTAAGATAGATAAAAACAATAGCACATACATTTAAGTGAAAAAATGTTTTAAGGAGTACTTCATGGGTAAGTATATCCTTAATGTTGTCTGTAGAAATTTTGTTTGCAATTTCAGGTCACCGTGGTAATGTATTCAATCTTTGATTGTTAGGCTTTATTAAACTGTCTTTGTTTGGTTGGAGTTGTCTGTATGTTTGTTGATTGGTAGATCTTGTTTTGGACTGGCTTTTTATGAGAATATATTCTAGGATGATATTGCAGTTTCAATATTTATTACTTTGTGGAACATTTGAAGTCTGCTTTTTAGCTTTCGTTCTTGTAAGTTTGCCAGTTTAAATATTTAAGCATTTCTAGATACTCTGCTGGTGTTGTGAAATATGTCACGTGATCATCATGTAAGTTTGCTGACTCATTGCAATATTACCCTCATATCTGATATTCATATGGTTTTACCATGCCTCTAGAGACACCACGAATGTCTAACAAAAATGATAATTTATCTCTCTTTAATTGACATTTTAATGAAACTAATTTAAAAAAAAAAAAAAAAAGGGAAATATAAAATTAATTTCATAACTTTAAAAAATTTTCATTTGGATTTTTATTGAAAGCATAAAGTTAACTTTGTCGAAATTAAATACTGATTATGAATGTTTAATGAATTATTTTCCTTTTATAGCAAAAAAAATACAACAATCACATACATTATTAAGGAGGGTTGTTAAGGCGAATACTTTGTTAAAAATTATGTACCAATCAATAGAAATAAGAAGATGTGGTATGAGTGCCATTGAGAAAACTTTCCTTTGAAGTCACAATATATAACTAGAGGCTCTAAAGAGCCTGCGTCGCTCACCTTGGTTTATGTGAATATTAAACAAAGGATGCAGATGGATTCATGACAAAATTGTGTTTTGGTGATGGTGATGTGTTTGTACATCTTACTTTACTGAACATTCTTGCTGCTTATAATTATCTTTATCTATAATGAACTTGGCCCAGTAGTTTCAGAGGAGAAGATTTTTGTAAAAATTTACTACGATTTACGAAAAATGGTTAAAAATTGACTATACAGGGCAATAACCCCTGTCAGATTTGCTCTAAATGCTTTGGTTTTTGAGTTATAAGCCAAAAACTGCATTTTACCCCTATATTCTATTTTTAAACTAGATACAATAATGATGGTTGTGGCCAAGTTTGGTTTAATTTGACCCAGTAGTTTTAGAGGGGTCCTAAAGGGGTCAACTGACAATTTTGGTCATGTTGACTTACTTGTAAATCTTACTTTGCTGAACATTATTGCTGTTTACAGTTTATCTCCATCTATAATAATATTCAAGATAATAACCAAAAACAGTAAAATTTCCTTAAAATTACCAATTTAGGGGCAGCAACCCAACAATAGGTTGTCCGATTCATCTGAAAATTTCAGTGCAGATAGATATTGACCTGATAAACAATTTTACACTGTGTCAGATTTGCTCTGAATGCTTTGGTTTTTGAGTTATATTATAAACGAAATGAAAAAAACAACAAGAAACGAACCATAATATGCCCCCTTTGAAAGGGATAACAAAGGACGTCCTATAGCAGATGCACGATTATCAAAAACAAGAGGGGATCTTAAGACCGACCCGGGGATCCTATAAACCGCACAGGATATCGTATAGAACATCCTGTTATAGATACATGAACACCGAACAGGGGATCCTATAGAACGCCCTATAGCAAATACACAAATATTGCACAACAGGTGATCATATAGATCCAATAGGGGATCCCATAGAACGCTCCCTAGTAGATACATGATTACCAAACAACGGGATCCTATAGAACACCGTATAGCAGATACACAATTATTAAACCACAGGGAATCCTATAGACCGCCCAGGGGACCCTGTAGAACGCCCTCCAATAGATACATTATGAACAAACAACATGGCTCCTATAGACCAACCTAGAGATTCTATGGATCGACCCAGGGATCTTAAAGAACGCCCTATAGCAGATGCACGATTATTAAACAATACGGGATCATACAGACCGCCCAGGGAATTCTATAGAACGCCCTATTGTAGATACATGATAAACAAGCAACATGGGATCCTATAGAACGCCCCGGGGATCCTATAGAACGCCCTATATTAGATACACGATTCTTCAACTATAGGGGATCCTAAATAGGACACCTTCTAGTGGATACATCTAGCAGATACACAAATATTAAACAATAGGGGATCCTATAGACCGCCCAGTTGATCTTATAAACGCCCTGTTATAGATAGATGATGCACAACGAACAGGGGAACTTATAAGCGGTCAAGAGGATCTTATAGAACGCCTTATACTGGAAACATAATGAAAAAAATAACCAGGGGATCCTATAGACCGCCCTGGGATCCTATATAACACCGTATAGCAGCTACACGATTATTAAACAAGAAGTGATCATATAGACCAAACAGGGGATTATAAAGAACGTTCTCTAGTAGATATATGATTAACAAACAACGGGATCCTATAGACAGTCTCGGGGATCCTATTAAATGCCCTCTAATAGATACATGATGAACAAACAACTGGGGCTCCCTGAGATCGACCTTTGGATTATATCGAACACCAACTGGAAAATACATGGTGAACAAACAACAGGGGGTCCTTTAGAACGACCCAAGGATTTTATAGAACGCCCTATAGCAGATTCACGATTATAAAACAATAGGGGATCTTATAGGCCGACCGGGGATCCTATAGAAAGCCCTATAGCAGATGCACAATTATAATACAACAAGGGATCCTGTAGAACGCCCTGTTATTGATGCATGATTAACAACCAACAGGGGAACATATAGACGATCTAAAGGATCTTAAAGAACGTCTTATACTAGAAACATAATGAACAAACAGCAGGTGATTCTAAAAACCGCCCCGGAGACCCTATAGAACGTCATACAGAATGCAGATACACGACTATTAAACAACAGGGGATCCTACAAAACGCCCCCTAGTATATATGTAAATATGATACATGTTTAAAAACAGGGGAACCTATAGAAGGTCCTATACTAGATGCATACAAATCAAACAGAGGATCCTAAAGAATATATAATGCTCAGACAACAGGAGATCCTGTAGAACGGCCTATAGTATAAACATGAAAAACAATCAACAGGGGATCCTATAGAACGTCCTATGATGGATATATAATGTTGAGAAAACAGGGGATCCTGAAGACCGCCCAGGGGATCCTGTAGAACGCCCTTTTAGTATATAAATGAAAAACAAACATCAAGGGATACTTAAGAACGTCTTATAGTAGATATGTATTTTTAAACAAACGGGGATCCTGTAGACCGCCCAATAGATCCTGTAGAACGCCCTATAGTATAAACATAAAAAACAATCAACAGGGCATCCTGTAGCCCTGGGGATCCGGCAGAACGCCCTTGGGTTAGTATATAAATAATAAACAAACAATATAGGGGATCCTATAGAACGTCCTATAGTACATATTTAATGTAAAGACAACAGGGGATCCTGTAGACCGCCCAGAGGATCATGTAGAACGCCCTATAGTATAACATAAAAAAACAATCAACAGGCATCCTGTAGACCGCCCAGGGGATCCAGTATAACGCACTTTAGTATATAAATAATAAACAAACAATATAGGGTATCCTATAGAACGTCCTATAGTACATATATAATGTAAAGACAACAGGGGATCCTGTAAACCGCCCTATAGTATAAACATGAACAACAATCAACAGGGGTCTTATAGAACGTCCTTTAGTAGATATTTAATGTTCAGACAACAAGGGATCCTGAAGACCGCCAAGGGGATCCTGTAGAACGGCCTTTAGTTTATAAATAATAAACAAACAATATAGGGGATTCTATAGAACGTCCTATAGTAGATATATAATGTTCAGACAACAAGAGATCCTGAAGACCGCCCAGGGGATCCGGTAGAACGCCCTTTAGTATATAAATAATAAACAAACAATATAGGGGATCCTTTAGAACGTCCTATAGTTGATATATAATGTAAATACAACAGGGGATCCTGTAGACCGCCCAGGGGATCATGTAGAACGCCCTATAGTATAAACATGCAAAACAATCAACAGGGGATCTTAAAGAACGTCATTTAGTACATATATAATGTAAAGACAACATAGTATTCTGAAGACTGCCCAAGGGATCCTGTAGAACGCCCTTTAGTGTATACATGATTAACAAACAATAGGGGATCCTATAGAACGTCTTATAGTAGATATATTATGTTGAGACAACAGGGGATCATGTAGACCGCCCAGGGGATCCTGTGGAACGCCCTTCAGTGTATACATGATTAACAAACAATAGGGGATCATATAGAACGTCTTATAGTAGATATATTATGTTGAGAAAACAGGGGATCCTGTAGACCGCCCAGTGGATCCTGTAGAACGCCCTATAGTATAAACATAAAAAACAATCCACAGGAAATCCTGTAGACCGCCCAGGGGATCGTGTAGAACGCCCTTTAGTATATAAATAATAAACAAACAATATAGGGGATCCTATATAATGTCATATAGTAGATATATAATGTAAAGACAACAGGGGATCCTGTAGACCGCCCAGGGATCCTGTAGAACGCCCTATAGTATAAACATGAAAAACAACCAACAGGAAGTCTTATAGAACGCCATTTAGTACATATATACTGTAAATACAACAGAGTATTATAAAGACCGCTCAATGGATCCTGTAGAACACCCTTTAGTATATACATGATTAACAAACAATAGGGATCCTATAGAACGTCTTATAGTAGATATATAATGTTGAGAAAACAGGGGATCATGTAGACCGCCCAGGGGGTTCTGTAGAACGCCCTTTAGTATATAAATGAAAAACAAACAACAGGGGATACTTTAGAACGTCTTATAGTAGATATATTTTTTAAACAAACGGGGATCCTGGAGACCGCCCATTGGATCCTGTAGAACGCCTTATAGTATAAACATAAAAAACAATCAACAGGGCATCCTGTAGACCGCCCAGGGGTTCCTGTAGAACGCCCTTTAGTATATAAATAATAAACAAACAATAAAGGGGATCTTATAGAACGTCCTATAGTTGATATATTATATTAATACAACAGGGGATCCTGTAGACAGACTAGGGGGATCATGTAGAACGCCCTATAGTATAAACATGAAAAACAATCAACAGGGGGTCTTATAGAACGTCATTTAGTACATATATAATGTAAAGACAACATAGTATCCTGAAGACCGCCCAAGGGATCCTGTAGAAACGCCCTTCAGTATATACATGATTAACAACAATAGGGGATCCTATAGAACGTCTTATAGTAGATATTTTATGTTGAGAAAACAGGGGATCCTGTAGACCACCCAGGGGATCATGTAGAAACGCCCTTCAGTATATACATGATTAACAACAATAAAGGATCCTATAGAACGTCTTATAGTAGATATATGATGTTGAGAAAACAGGGGATTCTGTAGACCGCCCAGGGGATCCTGTAGAACGCCCTTTAGTATATACATGATTAGCAACAATAGGGGATCCTATAGAACGTCCTTTAGTAGATATATAATGTAAATACAACAGGGGATCCTGTAGACCGCCCAGGGGATCATGTAGAACGCCCTATAGTATATAAATGAAAAACAATCAACAGTGGGTCTTATTGAACGTCATTTAGTACATATATAATGTAAAGACAACATAGTATCCTGAAGACCGCCCAAGGGATCCTGTAGAACACGCTTTAGTATATACATGATTAACAACAATAGGGGATCCTATAGAACGTCTTATAGTAGATGTATTATGTTGAGAAAACAGGGGATCCTGTAGACCGCCCAGGGGATCCTGTAGAACGCCCTATAGTATAAACATGAAAAACAATCAACAGGGGGTCTTATTGAACGTCATTTAGTACATATATAATGTAAAGACAACATAGTATCCTGAAGACCGCCCAAAGGATCATGTAGAACGCCCTTTAGTATATACATGATTAACAACAAAGGGGGATCCTAAAGAACGTCTTATAGTAGATATATTATGTTGAGAAAACAGGGGATCCTGTGGAACGCCCTTTAGTATATACAATGCACATGATTAACAACAATAGGGGATCCTTAAGAACGTCTAAAAGTAGATATATTATGTTGAGAAAACAGGGGATCCTGTAGACTGCCCAGGGGATCCTGTAGACTGCCCAGGGGATCCTGTAGAACTCCCTTCAGTATATACATGATTAACAACAATAGGGGATAGAACGTCTTATAGTAGATATATTATGTTGAGAAAACAGGGGATCCTGTAGACCACCCAGGGGATCCTGTGGAACACCCTTTAGTATATATATGATTAACAAACAATAGGGGATCCTATAGAACGTCCTATAGTAGATGTATTATGTTGAGAAAACAGGGGATCCTGTAGACCGCCCAGTGGATCCTGTAGAACGCCCTATAGTATAAACATAAAAAACAATCCACAGGGAATCCTGTAGACCGCCCAGGGGATCGTGTAGAACGCCCTTTAGTATAAACATGAAAAACAATCAAATGGGGGTCTTATAGAACGTCATTTAGGACATATATAATGTAAAGACAACATAGTATCCTGATGACCGCCCAAGTGATCCTGTAGAACGCCATTTAGTATATACATGATTAACAACAATAGGGGATCCTATAGAACGTCTTATATTAGATATATTATGTTGAGAAAACAGGGGATCCTGTGGAACGCAGTTTAGTATATATGTTCCGGACCATATGAGTATTTGGACCATACGCGTATGGTCATGACCATATGTGTATACTCATATGGTCGGACCATATGAGTATGATACTCGTTTGCTTATTAACGGGCCGGACCATATGAGTATTTGGACCATATAGGTATTGTTTTTCAATAATATGCATTAGAAAACTTGATAAAAAACAATGATTTTTTCATGCAATAGTATTATTTACACTTCAAATAGCACTAAATAATTATGCCAAAGCTACTTGTCATTGCTAATGGTATTCTTGCTTGTATGCGTAGAGTGACATATACTTCCATACGGTACCATAGCTTTTCTTAGTTCCTGGGTCATTCCGATGTGTCTAAGATGTTTTTAAAAAGCTCTAGATCTCCAATATCGTAACACGACTGAAGTGCATCATATCACCAGACAACTTAGAAAATTAAACTAGGGTTCTTGCCGGTTACCTCATTCATTTTTTAACAACAAAAACACGTATTAGTATACAAATTCTGAATATTGCACTGCTAAATAAATGCTAATTATATAAAGTTTCAAAAGTAAGCAAATTATTAGACTCTTTATCCCGTCAACTTTTACGTCAGTTTTTAGTAAAACAATTGATTTCTTGTGTAACAGTTCATTAAGATATGTTTGGAAGTTATCTTCCCAGGTCGACATTTTGCAGTTCACTCATAATAACACATCGAAAAAGGAAAAAACAATGTTTTTACTGTAGTTTTGACTAGTGATGAAATTTACTGTGTGAAACTGCTTATTTCATTTTGTTAATCTTGTTATTATTAATTTTTTTATAGATCTATACTAAAATTACCTTTGGTAGTGTCTTTTTAATAATGACGTGACAACTAGAAGTAAACCTGTTAATAACCCCGACCATACGCGTACGGTCAGACCATACGCGTATGGTCGGACCATATGAGAATATACCCATATGGTCATGACCATACGCGTATGGTCCAAATACTCATATGCTCCGGAACATATACATGATTAACAAACAATAGTGGATCCTATAGAACGTCCTATAGTAGATATATTATGTTGAGAAAACAGGGGATCCTGTAGACCGTCCAGGGGATTCTATAGAACGCCCTTTAGTATATAAATGAAAAACAAACAACAGGGGATACTTTAGAACGTCTTATAGTAGATATATATTTTTAAACAAACGGGGATCCTGTAGACCGCCCAGTGGATCCTGTAGAACGCCCTATAGTATAAACATAAAAAAACAATCCACAGGGCATCCTAGACGGCCAGGGGATCCGGTAGAACGCCCTATAGTAGATATATAATGTAAAGACAACAGGGGATCCTGTAGACTGCACTATAGTATAAACATGAAAAACAATCAACAGGGGGTCTTATAGAACGTCCTTTAGTAGATATATAATGTTCAGAAAACAAGGGATCCTGAAGACCGCCCAGGGGATCTTGTAGAACGCCCTTTAGTATATACTTGATTAACAAACAATAGGGGATCGTATAGAACGTCTTATAGTAGATATATTATGTTGAGAAAACAGGGGATCCCGTAGACCGACCAAGGGATCTTGTAGAACGCCCTTTAGTATATACTTGAAAAACAAACAACAAGGATTCTGTAGAACGTCTTGTAGTAGATACATAATGTTGAGAAAGCAGGGTACCACATAGACCGACCAAGGGATCCCGTAGAAAGTCCTTTAGTAGATACATCAAAAACAAACAATAAGGTATCCAATAGAACGTTTTATAGTTTATATATAATGTTCAGACAACAGGGGATCCTATAGACTGCCCAGGTGATCCTGTAGAACGTACTTTGCTATATACATGATAAACAAACAATATAGGAGCTCCTATAAAACATTCTATAGTAGAAATATAAGGTTCAGACAACAGGGGATCATGTAGACCGTCCAGAAGATCCTGTAAAACGCCCTAATAGAAAATGTAGCTTCATTATAAACAATTAACAGGGGAAACGAAGACCAGCACCCCCCACCCGACCCCCACTAACACCACCCCCTCACACCCCGTAAAGGAAATGTGTCGTGTCTAAGAACGTTGTAAGCTACATGTTTTTTTTTTCAATTTGCCTACATCAAAGTATCTTTATCATATATATCTTAAAAAGGAATATGTATTTGCTTAATGAGGGCACAATGATATATGCTACTGTAATGCGGAACATTTTCCTATTTAAGACACCATTTCACGTTGAACGTGAAATAATTTCTGTCATAAACGTTGCACGAAAAATAAAGATTTTAAGGTGAACCTTTTGTGACTGAGTCACTGTCCTCTTGTATATATGAACTCTCTGTTTTACTTTATATTCCCAATTTAGTGTGTACACATTTATTATATAAATAATTTACAGCTTTTAAAAAAGTATATGAAGATATTCTTAACTTTTAAAATGCAAATAAAGGAACACCAGCATTGGCCTTACCGCCTTATCATTTCATATCACGGAAACAAAATTAAATCAATTTCGTTCTTGACCATGTTGACGATCCCTGTCTAGTTTTTTTTTTTTAATTATTTTTTTTAAATACTGAGCACGCAAAATAAGCTTTTACGCCTTTGAAATTTTCAACTGATTTTTATAGTTCGTTCTTATGTTGTACTGTTATACCACTGTCCCAGGTGAGCAGAGGCGGATTAAGAGGGGTACCCAGGGGGCCCGCCCCCCCTTTTTGGGAAAAAAATTGGTTGCTTATATAGGGAATCACTGAAGCGTGACTGGAGCGGGCCCCTCTTAGGTCAGTCAGTGGGCCCCCACTTATGAAAATTCCTGGATCCGCCACTGGTGAAGGTGAGGGTTGGGATACCGCTAACATGTTTAACCCCGCCACATTATTTATGTATGTGCCTGCCCCAAGTCAGGAGCCTAGCTAGAATTCAGTGGTTGTCGTAGGTTTATGTGTTACATATTTGTTTTTCGTTTATTTTTTTACATAAATAAGGCCGTTAGTTTTCTCGATTGAATTGTTTTACATTGTCTAATTGGGTCATTTTATAGCTGACCATGCGGTATATGGGCTTTGCTCATTGTTGAAGGCCGTGCGGTGACCTATAGTTGTTAATTTTTGTGTCATTTTGGTCTTTTGTGGATAGTTGTCTCATTGGCAATCATACCACATCTTCTTTTTTATATTTGAAACACGAAGCACGTATAATAATTTCATTATATTAGAACATGTTGAACACCTAGCTGTTTTGCACGACTGAACGTAAAATAAAAAAGTAAAAACACGTTGAATGTGAAATAAAAAAACGCGATCACGTTCCACGAAAATAACCCTTTACCACTCTCCATGAAACTTAATGATTTTGCATCGTTTTTTTTAAGATAGTTTTAAATGTTAAGAAAATTCTATTTTTAGCATTAGTATTTTCCGAATCGTTTAAAAATAGCCTATAAATAGAATATGCATAATTCATGCATCGTGACGTAGGGCGGTCTACGGGATCCCTTCTTCCGCTTACCATTATACATGTATCGGTAATTTTGAAAATCTTGAAACTTCCACATTAAATTACGGCTTGAGCTTTTGAATTTCTTTAATAGCAATACTCATAGGAGAAGACCCTATATCAATACTGAACTAATAACAATAAGATGAAGAACAACGATCAAGAGTTGTTGACGTATTTTTAAACTATGTTTAAGTCATTCCTAAAATTAACAAGAGTTGTCTCTCTTTATCTGTTGTTTTACAGTAATTCACAAATACCAAAATTAACATGATACAGACTTACTGTATACTATACTCATTTGTGTAGATGTTCAATGCTCTGTTTTTTATTTATAACTTTTACAACTATTACAAAAAAAATTCCATTGAATTAAGCATACATTTTATTACACCAACTTGTATTTACATTTCCATGACTAGAATATACATTTTTACTTTGTGCCATTTCTTTGACTACAGAGTATTCTATAATATTTTGTTGAGGCGCCAGGGTGACTACCGATTACCTAACACAATGGCTATAAGCTGACCTATGTTGACATAGTGTCATAAAACCTCTGGTAGTTAAACACGGTTACACCACCATCTGCCATGGGAGTGACCGGGGAAAAACACTCGTATTACCAATGCTCCAGTTATAAATGCCCCACCTGTTGGCAGGTGTAGGCTTCCCCTCTATAAGATGAGGTGGAGGAGGTCGCAGCGTTATCCATCTGTAGACCCCACCGTTACCACAAACCTTATTTTCCAAACCTGCAAATTGTAGAACTTGTCAGGCCCAGAGCAAGGGCCGAGTGAAATAATCCCCCAATCACTACCAGTCTCCCTGGACCTCCCCCATTCCAAATTGACTCTGCGCCTAAGGATAGTAGAAGAAAATTAATTTCTTTAAAATGTCTTGTTTTCTTTCCAATTGTTAATTACTTAAACTAGAATTAGTTCTGGATGCTTAAATCACAATAGTCTATAGGTTATTAATAACGTGCTTAATGACGGAAATGTCCAAATGATAGCAACGCAAGTTTATTTCTAATAATCCTGTCTAGGTCCAAAACTAGGAAGGTCCGGCTTGAATACTGGTAACCATAATATTGCGATCAAATACAGCAAACCAGTGCCTGAAAATATAAAACAAAAACAGCAGCAACTATTCTCATAGGGAGGGTGGGCGGGTTTGGAGAGTTTAACTAATTTTCGTAACACCTGCTTTCGTCGACAGCAAATTAACAAGTGCCCGATACGGGATTTCCAAAATTCTATTCAAGCTGATCCGGGAATTCCAAAATTCTGATTCATGCTTCGAGCGCCGCTATGGCCAAGCCAAATATAGCATTGAGCTACAGGCTGCAACACCCACAAACCCTCAAGAATATTTGATTGAATTAAACCAGGTTATTGAAAAATATAAAAAAAAAATTATAATCTCAATTAATTAAAATACTCATAGAAGAAGTTCCTATATCAATACTGAACTAATAACAATGAGATGAAGAACAACGATCAAGAGTTGTTGACGTATTTTAAACTATGTTGAAGTCCTTCCTTTAATCACAAAGTGACTAAAATTAACTAGAGTTGTCTCTCTTTATCTGTTGTTTTACAGTAATTCACAAATATCAAAATTAACATGATACAGACATTCTGTATACTATACTCATTTGTGTAGAGGATCCATCATCTGTTTTTCATTTATAACTTTTACAACTATCACACAATCAATCCATTGATATAAACATACATTTTATTACACCAACTTGTATTTACATTTCCATGACTAGAATATACATTTTTACTTTATGGCATTACTTTGGCTACAGAGTATTCTATATTTTTTTGGTTGAGGCGCCAGGGTGACTACCGATTACCTAACACAATGGCTATCAGCTGACATATGTTGACATAGTGTCATAAAACCCCTGGTAGTTGAACACGGTTACACCACCATCTACCATGGGGAGTGACCGGGGAAACACTCGTATTACCAATGCTCCAGTTATAAGTGCCCCACCTGTTGGCAGGTGTAGGCCTCCCCTCTATAAGATGAGGTGGAGGAGGTCCCAGCGTTACCCATCTGTAGACCCCACCGTTACCACTAACCACATTTTCCAAACCTGCAAATTGTAGAACTTGTCAGGCCCAGAGCAAGGGCCTAGTGAAATAATCCCCCAATCACTACCAGTCTCCCTGGACCGCCACATGAGAGCCCCATTTTCATTATTGATTTATTGGAAAAGTTGAATTTGTTGTGCGTAGGAAAGACTCAACACCCCCTTGTATATTATTTAAGAAAACCTGATTTCAAGTTTGTGACAAATGAGTTCCATCTGTTCTGTATAAAGACACTTCACTTGCCCTTATGTTCTCATGTGATATAGCTTTCCCCCCGTTTTCTATTACACAGTTTTTGACCACTCTTTTTCTCTTCTGTTCGATTATTGCACCCACATTCAAGGGGGCAAAATGCCAGTATCTACGCTGTAGAATTGAAGACCATATTATAATAACTTTTTTAAAATAAAGCCTTGTAACGTAGGATAGAACATTTTACATTTTCCATTACGCCCTTCCCTGTCAATTCTAAGTCTGTCAAATCATTAGCTCCACAGTGAATAATAATAAAATGAGGAGAAGGTAAGCAATTTCTTTTTGCGTCCAGTAGGGAGTCCAAATCTTTAAACTGTAAACCAGGTTGCCCAATCCAGTATCTTGTTACACCTTTTGACCCCAGTCCCAGGTTGTTCCTACCATATTTCTTCGCATCTACGTTGGCCCAATGAACAAGGGAACTTCCAACAATCCATAATATATTGGGACCTGTGAAAACCTGTAGCTTGTTAGCCTTTTGAAACTAGAAAAATTGTAACCTTATATAGCGAGAATAAGCATGCGATTTCCATCTGCCTAATCTCATAATTACCTCCTCTGATACCCCTTGTCTGGCTAGTTCCGTGGCTCCCCCAATTCTAAAACTATGTGACCTAAAGTTACCTTTACTAATATGAAGCTTTTTCAAGTATACTACTGAATTGGTATCTAGTTAAAGGCATACAAGTATAATGGATAAACAAATCTGAAATGTTACAGGTAGGTCGTACCTCTAAATATTCGTTAATGAGTCGTATCGGACAGTAGTTTTTTCCGTTCTCAGGTATCAACAAATTAACACACTTTCCCTTTTGGTCAGTTTTTGACCACCTTAGAAAACCAAAGAAAGCAACAGAAAAAACTGCTGAAAATAAAGCAGCTTCATATTTATTCTTACATACTTTATCTAAAGAACTTATCATATCTGATAACAATTGCACTGTAATTGGTGCTCTAATGTCATAACGTTTTCCCCTTGAATTCTTTTTATTCCTTCTAATGCCTTTCCAATTATAAAGACTTTTGTAGTGTCCTGTATCCCTTGAATTTTATGATGGTATGAAACTTCTGATATATATGATATGCCCCCCGGAAAGACCCTGTACTGACAAATAAGCTATAAAATTTAACAAATCATTGACTGGCACCGGCCAATCCTGTTTCAATTTATAAGATGATCTAAAGGTACAAAGTTTTGACAGAGCCAATTTGTATTAATTTTGTGTTTTTTTGGACACACCTTGATTGACAATATAGTCAGCCACCTGACTTAAATGTTCCAGATCGGTGTTGGAATTTTGGTTGGCCACTGGTCTGCTTCTAGAGCTAGGCTTCTGAACTTCCCCCACTGAGAATGAGAAAGACAATCAGCAATTTGGTTTTGTTTTGAAGGGATATAAATTGCCTTAACTAATGTATTATTTTTTAAGTTCATTAAAACCATCTGTCTTACTAACGTCATAACTCTACTTGATTTGCTAGTTTTCATATTAATGATTTGAACAACAGCCTGATTATCAACATGAAAAATAACTTTTTTGTAAACAAAAAGGGATTCCCAGGACATAAGAGCAGCTACAACTGGAAACAACTCTAACAAAATCATATCTCTGGTGATTCCAGCCTCAACCCAATGTTTTGGCCACATGCCTTGGGCCCACTGACCTGCAAAATAGATCCCGTACCCGCCTTTGAACCCCCTGCACTATCAGTGAACAACTCTAATTTTTCATTTGAAACCCATACATTGTCTGTTATTACAGTGACACCATTGTATTGTTTTTAAAAAGTCTAACCAAACTTCTAAATCTGCTTTCATCTGCTTGTTTACTCGAATTTGAATACGATTTTCTAACCCCGATTGTTGAATTTATGAGTCTGCGAACAGAAGGTGAGGCCTGGAGCAACTACCTTACAAGCAAAATTCAGGAGCCCAAGAAGGGATTGCATATCTTTAAGAGTTATTTTAGAACTGTTCAAGGTATTTCTGATTTTTTGGGAGAGTTTGACAAGTTTTTCATTTGGAAGTCGCATTATTAAATTCTGTGTATCAAATTCTATACCCAAAAACATAAGTAATGTAGTCGGCAAGTGGTCTTGTCACTAGCAAGAGGAATACCTATTTTGTTGCATACCGCTTGGAATAATTTTAAAGTATTGCCAACTTTTGATGCTTGGCTCGACTCGACAAAAAGAAAATCATTTAAATAATGGAGGATATCATCATTTCCGCTTTTAAGCTGTATTATCCAATGCAAAGCTCTTGCAAATTTCTCCCACAGGGCACAACTTATTGAGGCCCCCATAGGGAGCATTTTATTAAGATAATATTCACCCTGAAATTTTATCCCCAACAAGTCAAAATCGTACGGGGCAATTGACAACAAACGAAAAGTCGCTCTTACGTCGCACTGACTTAATCGGGAAAATGTTTTGTGTCTATTAATCAAACATGCTGCTTCGTCCACTGAACTGTACTGCACTGAACAATGATCTTTATCAATAAAATCGTTTATTGAATTATTCTCAGGATAGGATAAATGTTGAATAAGTCTGAAATCCCCATCCTTGTTTGGCACTAGCCCCATTGGTGATACCTGAAGTGTGGGAAAAGGTGGGTATCTGAAAGGACCAGCAATGCGACCAAGTTTTACTTCCTTCATTAATTTTTCTTTAAAAAGTTTGGGTAGCTGTAATGCACTTTTTAAATTGGAACTCTCCCTTGGTTCCCTAGAGCCAAAATATATACTGGAGCTGTCTAGACGTAATCCCTTCATTCATTCCGGTTAAATTATCGTTTCCGCTCCGTAACGAATAAAATTTTACATTAAATAATCGTCATCAGTTTCTGTGTATTTACCTTAGATATATAAATTCTGATATGATATCTTGGCGGTAAAGTCCAAAGAAGAATATATATATAAATATTTATGCTCCTTCATGGCAGTTTCTTCAAATGGGTATAACAATTCGTTTTATGTTAATTTACAATCATTTTAATGCTAATTTATTTACCTAGCAAACAATAAAATTGAAAATGGAAATGGGGAATGTGTCAAAGAGACAACAACCCGACCAAATAAAAAAAACATCAGCAGAAGGTCACCAACAGGTCTCGGGTGGGAAGGGGGGGGGGGGGCACTTAATTTTTTTGTTGGTAGGAGTGAGCAGCTGAGACATTAAGTACCCCACCCTTTTCATATATTTTGTTCATCAAAAATATATACCTTGTCATATATATCATGTATATTAATTAACAAAAAACAGACCTATAGATATATTTCAATATTTTCCCTGCTCATCATCACGTTCTTGTTAAGGAGCAAAATAGTCGCAATGATATCACCGTCTTTTCCAATAAATTCGCCACACTTTTTTCTTAATTGCCCATTTTACATCTTTCATTATGAAGATATTTCAATTCCAAAATACAATATATATAAAAGACGTTTTGAATGTCTGGAAGTACCTATCAGCCACGTTTGCCTATCCTCCAGGACCCAACACATCGTGTTTCTGCAGTACAGAATAGGACAAACTCTATAATATTCCGTGGCTCATATGAAGGGTGGGTGCTTCATCAGGGGTCCTGACCCAATTCTTCATATTGTACTAAGCTTTGACTACCGATCTAGTCAGTATTTCTTTTAAGTTCCGATGTCTACTATACGCCACCATTGGTGGTTTTGGAAATAGCTCCCTACATTTCGCATTACTAGCTAGTTTTTTATAATGTTTTCGTAAAGCTTTATTTATATTTCCTAACGAGAAGTGATATTTAGTTACAAATACTAGTGGTATCTGCTTGTCAGATTCTTGTTTAAAGCGGAGTAACTCTGGTCGTTCGATATTGAGAGCCGATTCACAGTTACGACGTATTTCAAGGTCCTTATATCCCCTTTGCTTAAGATGGCCTTTGAATTTACAGAGAGTATCTTTCAAATTTTGCGTGTTGCTGTTGTTTCGGTGGTGGCGAATAGCTTCCCCTTTTATAAATCCGGAGAAGACTGTTGGGTTGTGCATAGACGTCCTATCTAAATATTGAAACGTATTAGTAGGTTTGGTGTAGCTCTTGATATCAAGGATACCGGTGTTCCTGAATCTTAACCCTTTATATACGACTGTGTCGAGAAAGATTATTTCTTCGTTTGAAATTTCAAACGTAAACTTTAATAAAGGGTGATGATCATTTGCTATTTTAAAAAACTCCTCAACTTCTTCTCGTGATGAATGTGCTATTATAAACGCATCATCTCTATACCTTCCGTAAAATAAGATCTTATTTTTATACTTATATTTTTCAATAATTTCATTGATAATTTCGAATGCTCTTATATCACAAATTTCTGGGCTGCATTTACTTCCCATACTAGCGCCTATTTTCTGTACAAAGTATCGGTCATTAAATTCAAAATAATTATTTTTCAACACTGTGGCTACTAACAATTTA
Source organism: Mytilus trossulus (assembly GCF_036588685.1). Lineage (NCBI taxonomy): Eukaryota > Metazoa > Mollusca > Bivalvia > Mytilida > Mytilidae > Mytilus > Mytilus trossulus. Next base: position 27,071,051 of record NC_086379.1, read on the forward strand.
ATTGTTTCACAGCTAGGTAATTTGATCGGATAATCATCTTTTACTGCACTGTTATAAGCCCGTCCAACAGAATGAATGAGTTCATTGAACTCCATGTTTGTATACATGCTGGTGCAGTCAAAAGAAACCAAGAGGCAATCCTGATCAGGCCTTAAATTTTCTATTTTATTTATGAAATCCCCACTATCTCTAATGTAACTGTTCTGTCTTTTAACTATAGGTATTAAAAAGTAATCAATAAATTTGCTAACCCTTTCGGTGACAGAGTTACATTGAGAAATAATCGGTCTGCATGGGGGTAATTCATTAACTGTCATCGTTTGTTTTTTTATCCCTTGAATAACAAGTTCACTTAATTTGTGAAGTTTAGGAAGAAGAAAAAGACGACCCAATCTGGGTCCCTCTTTTGGTGAGCCACGGAGAAAATCAAGAGTTATCCCATCAATCTCACCATTGTCAAACATCTTGCTGATTTGTGTTTGTATATTATTTTTAATCAGTAATAGATTAGGTTCTTGTATCTCCGTGTAATGGATAGAGTTTAATTGTCTTAACCCTTCTTTAATGTAGTGTGTCTTTTTAGATATTACAGTTGCGCCTCCCTTGTCGCTTTTAGAGAAAATAATATCCTGCATGTTTTTCAAAGATCGTAATCCTAGCTGTTGTTCTTTAGTGAAATTGTAATAATTATTTCGTAAATCAAGATTTGATAATTCAAACTTTGTTAGATCTAGATAATTTTCAAGTTCAAAGCAAGCAGGCGTCGGTTCATAAAATGATTTTTGTCGGAACGGATGCATTCCCTGACTTTCTGTATTGCCAAAATGAAAACGACATCTAATTTTTCTGGCAAATTCATTGAAATCTGTCATTACAGATCTGCCTATATTACACTTCTTAGGCATAGGTATAAATTTCAAACCTTTACCTAGAACTATGTATTGGTCGTCTGTCAATTGACAGTTGGCTAAGTTATATACATATTGTTTAGCTTTATATACCTGTGCTTTTTTTTGTCTTTTCTTTCTAGAAACCCGATCCAGTTTTCTTAATTTTTGTTTAACCGTTTTTATAATACTTTCTTTTTAAATCTGCGAGCCATTCTTAATATTGACGATTGTCAATCTGATAGTTATAAATGCGATCACAATTGTAACTTTTACGCCTAAAACAAACCACAATGGGAAAACCAGCTGTCTGCAATCACAGACAAATGTTAACTGAATGCACACATTTTATCGTACACCTACTTGATGATAAATCAAGATGTTGACCTCAGCTGACCCAATATGTCAGTATTTGGAAAGTAAACATATGTTTTCAAATATATTGATACCTTAATTAACATGCATAACTCAACTTATCTGTAATGAGGAGTGGTAGAAGTGCTGCTAAAAAAAACATTAAAATCCAATTAAGATGATAGATTAACACTTGTTTTATTAAACAAGAAATAAAAAATCCAATGAAAACATAACAAATTTCCATAGTATCATAATTAATAGTTATATGAATTGTCCCTGTATCTTTTCCTTTGGTTATGTGGTCCACTATGTTTTTCCGATGGTTTGTAACGAATTGCTGTTTTAAATTCCGCTAGCTTCCTGTCATTATGGTCTTTCAGTTCTCCTAGTTTTTTGTACATGATAGATCTTGCTGTACCCGCACTTTTACTATTAGTTCCAATTTTATCTTTCGCCTCTCTTCTTATAGTTGTTATAGTTTCCTTTTTTTCTTCCAGGAAACCGTCTAATGTTTGGATTATTCTGTCCGTGAACGTGTTTCTTGTCTCTTCTGTGATGTTCTTCATTTGATCCCTAAACAAATTGTTCATTTCAACATTGCCCAGATCAGGGGTGCATCTCATGTTGAGATGACAGAAAGGGGGCATATTATTGGATGTTTTCCCGTACACCATCCCTTCTCTGGCTTTGGCTATTCCTAATCTCTGGCCCATAACTTCCTCTATTCTATTAACGGCTTCAAAGGCAATATCAATAGGTGGTGGTCCGGAATTGTCGTTTAGATCTGTTAGGTCCAGATCATCGAAGTCGCTGTCATTCATTTCATTCGCAGCGATCGCGAGTGCTTCTTGATTTAGTGGTGGATGTGAACTGTCCATCTTTCTACTCTTCTTTAATGTTAGCTTGTTCCTTCCTGTCTTATTCATAATATTACTGAAATAATAGAAGTTGGCTATCAGAGATTCTTTTTTCTCTGGTTTTTCCAAACTCATAAATAAACACGTGTCAGCAAAATTTGACAAAGGCGAGACTTAAGAATGTCTTGCAGAAGCACTTATCAAGTGTGAGTCCCTGAGAACAGGAAATACGGATCGACATCAATCACAATTGAAGCGATACACGGGAAGGTACTAAAAAGGACAATGTCCTATAATCTACATGTTGAATGTCTGGAAGTACCTATCAGCCACGTTTGCCTATCCTCCAGGACCCAACACATCGTGTTTCTGCAGTACAGAATAGGACAAACTCTATAATATTCCGTGGCTCATATGAAGGGTGGGTGCTTCATCAGGGGTCCTGACCCAATTCTTCATATTGTACTAAGCTTTGACTACCGATCTAGTCAGTATTTCTTTTAAGTTCCGATGTCTACTATACGCCACCATTGGTGGTTTTGGAAATAGCTCCCTACATTTCGCATTACTAGCTAGTTTTTTATAATGTTTTCGTAAAGCTTTATTTATATTTCCTAACGAGAAGTGATATTTAGTTACAAATACTAGTGGTATCTGCTTGTCAGATTCTTGTTTAAAGCGGAGTAACTCTGGTCGTTCGATATTGAGAGCCGATTCACAGTTACGACGTATTTCAAGGTCCTTATATCCCCTTTGCTTAAGATGGCCTTTGAATTTACAGAGAGTATCTTTCAAATTTTGCGTGTTGCTGTTGTTTCAGTGGTGGCGAATAGCTTCCCCTTTTATAAATCCGGAGAAGACTGTTGGGTTGTGCATAGACGTCCTATCTAAATATTGAAACGTATTAGTAGGTTTGGTGTAGCTCTTGATATCAAGGATACCGGTGTTCCTGAATCTTAACCCTTTATATACGACTGTGTCGAGGCGCAACTGTAATATCTAAAAAGACACACTACATTAAAGAAGGGTTAAGACAATTAAACTCTATCCATTACACGGAGATACAAGAACCTAATCTATTACTGATTAAAAATAATATACAAACACAAATCAGCAAGATGTTTGACAATGGTGAGATTGATGGGATAACTCTTGATTTTCTCCGTGGCTCACCAAAAGAGGGACCCAGATTGGGTCGTCTTTTTCTTCTTCCTAAACTTCACAAATTAAGTGAACTTGTTATTCAAGGGATAAAAAAACAAACGATGACAGTTAATGAATTACCCCCATGCAGACCGATTATTTCTCAATGTAACTCTGTCACCGAAAGGGTTAGCAAATTTATTGATTACTTTTTAATACCTATAGTTAAAAGACAGAACAGTTACATTAGAGATAGTGGGGATTTCATAAATAAAATAGAAAATTTAAGGCCTGATCAGGATTGCCTCTTGGTTTCTTTTGACTGCACCAGCATGTATACAAACATGGAGTTCAATGAACTCATTCATTCTGTTGGACGGGCTTATAACAGTGCAGTAAAAGATGATTATCCGATCAAATTACCTAGCTGTGAAACAATTAAATTGTTAGTAGCCACAGTGTTGAAAAATAATTATTTTGAATTTAATGACCGATACTTTGTACAGAAAATAGGCGCTAGTATGGGAAGTAAATGCAGCCCAGAAATTTGTGATATAAGAGCATTCGAAATTATCAATGAAATTATTGAAAAATATAAGTATAAAAATAAGATCTTATTTTACGGAAGGTATAGAGATGATGCGTTTACAATAGCACATTCATCACGAGAAGAAGTTGAGGAGTTTTTTAAAATAGCAAATGATCATCACCCTTTATTAAAGTTTACGTTTGAAATTTCAAACGAAGAAATAATCTTTCTCGACACAGTCGTATATAAAGGGTTAAGATTCAGGAACACCGGTATCCTTGATATCAAGAGCTACACCAAACCTACTAATACGTTTCAATATTTAGATAGGACGTCTATGCACAACCCAACAGTCTTCTCCGGATTTATAAAAGGGGAAGCTATTCGCCACCACCGAAACAACAGCAACACGCAAAATTTGAAAGATACTCTCTGTAAATTCAAAGGCCATCTTAAGCAAAGGGGATATAAGGACCTTGAAATACGTCGTAACTGTGAATCGGCTCTCAATATCGAACGACCAGAGTTACTCCGCTTTAAACAAGAATCTGACAAGCAGATACCACTAGTATTTGTAACTAAATATCACTTCTCGTTAGGAAATATAAATAAAGCTTTACGAAAACATTATAAAAAACTAGCTAGTAATGCGAAATGTAGGGAGCTATTTCCAAAACCACCAATGGTGGCGTATAGTAGACATCGGAACTTAAAAGAAATACTGACTAGATCGGTAGTCAAAGCTTAGTACAATATGAAGAATTGGGTCAGGACCCCTGATGAAGCACCCACCCTTCATATGAGCCACGGAATATTACAGAGTTTGTCCTATTCTGTACTGCAGAAACACGATGTGTTGGGTCCTGGAGGATAGGCAAACGTGGCTGATAGGTACTTCCAGACATTCAACATGGACCTTGAAATACGTCGTAACTGTGAATCGGCTCTCAATATCGAACGACCAGAGTTACTCCGCTTTAAACAAGAATCTGACAAGCAGATACCACTAGTATTTGTAACTAAATATCACTTCTCGTTAGGAAATATAAATAAAGCTTTACGAAAACATTATAAAAAACTAGCTCGCAATGCGAAATGTAGGGAGCTATTTCCAAAACCACCAATGGTGGCGTATAGTAGACATCGGAACTTAAAAGAAATACTGACTAGATCGGTAGTCAAAGCTTAGTACAATATGAAGAATTGGGTCAGGACCCCTGATGAAGCACCCACCCTTCATATGAGCCACGGAATATTAGAGATTGTCCTATTCTGTACTGCAGAAACACGATGTGTTGGGTCCTGGAGGATAGGCAAACGTGGCTGATAGGTACTTCCAGACATTCAACCCATATTTATTTTTAGACAAGTTATTTAAAGATAAGATGACGATTACAATTTTGTTGTGTTCTATATAAAACCTAAATTACATACGGAACGGAAACAATTATATTGACCCGGAATGATTGAAGGGATTACTTCTAGACAGCTCCATATATACTTTCTGTGTTTGCCAATGCATATTTCACATATGTGTTTAAACCTACAACGAGAGAAGTATGGACAGTCAGTACCATTATTATAGAATTTACATGACATATTTACACTTCCGCTAGTTACATGTGATTGTTGATGTATTCTACTGTTTGAAAGCGTAGCTGCAGTTGAGTTATAATTACCACGATTTTGTGTATTTTTTCTATAACCCTGTGATTGCACTGACACACTGTTATGTACTGTGGGAGATGTGATGTGTAATAGCCAATATTCGCCGTGTATATTTCCCCAAGATAAATTTTGATTCTTTTCTATTTTTAGCCTAAACTGCTCGTCATAGGTGGCCCAGTTGTCTGACCTTGTTGCCGCTAATCTTTTATCGCGCATATATTTTAACAATTCCTGTGCCCGTGTGCTGTACTTCTCAATGTTAAAACTCATAAAAATCATGAATGCTGAAGTCCATTCATTTATTGACAAATAAACCCCCGACGATCTTTTTTCAATGCAAATTTTCCCCCTTTTTAATTTCATATCGCCCTCGTCAACCTCTTCCATTTCTTTTGGCGTTCTCAAAAGAGAATGAAGCTCTATACACTTTCCCTCCCAAATCTTTTCTTTAATTTTAAAAGACACGTGTTCCCCCACTGTGTCATGAACGCTAGATTCTTGTGGCGGAAGGAATGGAATTATTTGCAATTTCGTGCCTTAAAGAGGGAAATGCCCGTGCATCATCCTCCGACTCATTTCCTGATGAGATATCAGTAGTTTCCTCAGATTCCTCAGGTACTTCTGCCACCACACGTCCGACCTCTTTTGTTTTTCTTGGCAGGTCTTCTCCGGCCAGATCCGTCTTTCTTTTGAGCAATTTCTTCACGCTGCACTTTCTTTCCTCCTGTCCTGCTGCTCGTTCTTCTTTTCTTCCCCATGGCCCTTGATGGCGATCCTACGGCATTTCTCTTGTTATGCATCTTCTTTTTGGATATTTGGAGAGTTTAGCTAATTTTAGTAACACCTGCTTTCGTCGACAGCAAATTAATAAGTGCCCTATACGGGATTTCCAAAATTCTATGCAAGCTGATCCGGGAATTCCAAAATTCTGATTCATGCTGCGAGCGCCGCTATGGCCAGGCCAAATATGGCATTGAGGCTGCAACACCCACGCATCCTCACGAATATTTGATTGAATTAAACCAGATTATTGAAAATATAAAATATTTATAATCTCAATTATTAGACTTTAAGTTTGATTAAATCCACACCTGATGATATCAGGATTAATCTGATCATTTAACTACTTTGTCATAAATAATTTAATAAACGTTGGTTGGTTCCATGATGATCGAAACTTGATTTGTTTTAAACAGTGTGACGTATATTTTGTATTCATTATAGGTTCTTTAATTGTATTTTACTCGATGATTATTGGATGTGGTTATAATTTACAGTGCATATATTGTGATGCAAGTGATACTTACTGATTGGATAACACGTTGGATAATCTGATACCTAGTTTTGCTCAGTTGATGTTTTACAACTGGATCAAGTAGATATAGTCTATATTTTGTGTCAATGATTTAGAATAATCAAAATGTGGACTATCTTTTTGGCACTAAGTAAGTATTTTTTTTTGTATAACTTGTATAAAATGTTTTAAGGTATAATTGTATCAAGTTGAAACTAACTTTGACTTACGATTCAGTGGCCAGTTTCACAATGGTATCTTAGGAATGTTTTACGATAATTTTAGTCCTAGGTGGGTTTTACAAAGTGTTACTAACTTAGGACATTTCTTCAAGTTGTTTATCAAGTAACGACTACATGAGAGGTGTCTAATGATGGTCATAGGCGGTATGTGTGATAAAACTTAAACGTTTACTGAAAATACTCACGTGTTCTTTGATTAATACGACATCCATATGAGTTTGAAGCTCTTTATCTGTGAAATTTAAAGTCCTTTTTTCTGCTCTTATTTAATCTTCAAAGGTTGACGGATTATATATTAAATGAATTCTCAGCACTGAACATTCAATGCATTTATAGCAAGAATGCAAAACCTTTTTCCTTCAACCTTATAAACGATACAGTGGCAAATGTAATTCAACTCTGTTATACCAAAAAAATGTCATAGTTTTTTTGTTGTTGTAAGAACGTGCTATAATCGCAGAAGAAGTGTGTTAAGATCGTGTTACAATCGGATAACTCATGGTATGGTCGTATTGAGAACGTGATGACGTAGTAGTATCGTGATAATGATTGAATGAGCATGGTTATAACATGGTTTAATCGTAGTGGGATCGTTATAGAAACTTTATGAGGACTTAGTATCATCGTGAAAACAACGAAAAATAAACATTTTCATACCGCGACCTCACTACGATCTGAATCAATTTAAGAACGCTGTCAGCGTGGTGCGATCGTGGTCTAGGAGGACTAAGGCTTCAAGATGCAGATTTTTCGTTAAATCTAGATAAATATTCAGAGACATAAACTTATTAAAAGTTAAGGGCGTATGTCTGTTTTTCATGGTTTTTAAGTTCATGATTCTAAAACATTAGTGGTGGTACTGCCCTCATTGATATCTTTTTTGTTGTAGTGAAAACTTTGGTATTTGATATTTCGAACGCATTAGCACCTCCCGATTTTATTAGTAGCTGGAAGTCAATATCTGCCTACATAAATCCAGAAGTGGACATTTCACATGGGTTAAATGAACTTCCTCTTAAGGTTGAAGTACAGGTCAAAGTGTTTGATACGTTTTTAAATAAGGACATGTGGTTCTTAGCAGAAGGATCTGCACAGAGAGGAAATGATTATGCTTTGCCATTTGGGGGAGTTCTGTACGTGTATAATAATGAAACAATAAAGATAATTGCACCAGGACCAAAAGATTGTAACCACCAGTATTGTACAGGTTTACTAGTGTATTTGGGTAAGTATGTTTACTAACAGCTTTGATTTATGTACTTTGAAAACAATTTACATATCAGTTGATGCGTATTTTTGCGTCTCAGATTTTATATTTTACTTGCTGTTTAAAGATCATACACATTCCAAACTTGTCGAGGTATTTAGACTATAGACCGAAAGAAAATAACCTGTCAAATTATTTTCGTTTTTACGAGTCTCTTTGTATGTCACCGTGAATGGGATTTTCGAACACATGTATTCATAAAATATTCTATCAAATTTATATAAACTTTCAATTGCAGTACTGTACAAATGTTAAATGTTCATGTGTATCAATTTCAGATCTAGAACTGTACAAATATGACATTTTCTGTAACTGTGAAAGCCCGAAATGATAACAATGTACAACATGTACAATGTACAACATGTACAATGTACAAAAGGAAGAAATTTTGATAGTAAAATGTCTACCTTTCGAATAGAAGTTTCTAAAGTGGAGATAGGATTGAAATACTAAAATATAGAACTAAAAAATATTAATGATCTTTATTTTTGTTATGAATAACCCCGGTAGCCATGTACGTTTTATTAACTCCAAAGCAAATTATTTAACTGTTACCAAAACCTGTAGCCAAATTTAGTAATACTATGCGTTTTTATTTTCTGTATTCCTGTAGTCACCATGTTAGCTTCCATATTCATTCTACTGTAATTATAAATTAACATGTTTCAATATTTGACAGTACAGTGTTGTCAAAAAAGTATTCAGCCCTAAATTATCATGAGTCAATATAGGATCAACTCAAAATACATTTCCAATGTGTCTTTCGTTGGTTCTGTTTGTTACTTAATATATCCATCTTTTTCTTAAATTTGGTATACTTTTAAATGTCTATCTTTTTAAATGAAATTCATTGTCCTGATCAATCTATAATTAGACAAAGATTTCGTTGTTTTTGTTTATTTAATTCGTTGGCTCTAACAGAGACTTACATTTTCACCCAAATTAAATATTTAAAGTTCATTTTTGTATTCCAAAGATGTTATATTTTAAATTTAAGAAACGATTTGAAAATAAATAAATGTTAAAGCAGTTGTGAATTACTAAATTATTATATACAACTTTATCAAAACCTATCGATGTTTTTCGTAAATAAGAATGACAAGCTATAATTGAAGAATAAACTTTAAAATGAATTTTAATTTATTTTATTATAATTAATTATAACTTGATCTTTGGCTTTATTCGGTCGGGGTTCGAACTCATGATCTCTGTCACTCGAGACAAACAAAATACCAAACCAGCGACTTTTGAAAAACTTAAGAACAAATTCAGCAAATAATTTCAAAAAAATATACAACTACCATTAACACCAAATTCTAAAATTCCTAAATTGGGAAAATGTATTGCGATAGTCATGCATTGGCTAATTGATTATTGCAAAGCGTTTTGTAGAGAAAAACTACATTTACTTGAAAATAAAGATATTCAACACATTTTTATGACGGTGGAAAGTGTAATGATATGCAAAACTGATAGAGTGCAGATGAACTTTCGTGTATTGGTTTTACTCGTGGTTGATGGCCGTTCAAATCAGTACTAGTACTGTTCACTACTGTTCTTTGGTTCAGGTAGAACGTTGTGTTTTAATTGTGGTTGAAGGCCATACGAATCGGTAGTTTTCACTACTGTTATTTGGTGCAGGTAGAACGTTGTGTTTTAATTGTGGTTGAAGGCCATACGAATCGGTAGTTTTCACTACTGTTCTTTGGTGCAGGTAGAACGCTGTGTTTTAATTGTGGTTGAAGGCCATACGAATCGGTAGTTTTCACTACTGTTCTTTGGTGCAGGTAGAACGTTGTGTTTTAATTGTGGTTGAAGGCCATACGAATCGGTAGTTTTCACTACTGTTCTTTGGTGCAGGTAGAACGTTGTGTTTTAATTGTGGTTGAAGGCCATACGAATCGGTAGTTTTCACTACTGTTCTTTGGTGCAGGTAGAACGCTGTGTTTTAATTGTGGTTGAAGGCCATACGAATCGGTAGTTTTCACTACTGTTCTTTGGTGCAGGTAGAACGCTGTGTTTTAATTGTGGTTGAAGGCCATACGAATCGGTAGTTTTCACTACTGTTCTTTGGTTCAGGTAGAACGTTGTGTTTTAATTGAGGTTGAAGGCCATACGAATCGGTTGTTTTCACCACTGTCCTTAAATGAAGGTAGAAAATTGTGTTTTAATCGTGATTGAAGGCCACACGAATCAATAGTTGCTACCACTATCTTTTGGTGAAGGTAGAACGTAACATGTCATCGGTAGTCATACAATGTGCAACAATTCACATTTTCCTTTTTTTAAGAACTACACACGCTAATATTTTTGTATTTTTGCATTTTTGTGAAAAATGTTCAAACAGCACTATTTATTTTAACACTTACTCCTGACTATATATATTTTTCTTTTATTTTTTGGTAGAAATTGTTTTTCGGTTTGCATAGATGATCGGCATCGGAAAACGGCGCTCCCCGATAGGTTTTTAAGAGGAAGAGCACGCGCTCATCGTATGACATATGCGTTAAAAATGCGCATTGTTATAGTTCCGAGCCACATTAAAGTATGTTCATGAACTGTTTTTATCTATCCATGTGACACTTTTGGACAACTGTAACCTTGCACAGATTCTGACAGCTCTTCTCTAGAACAGATTCTGGACAGCATTCTCTCTTTCTCTCATTCTTCTATCTAATTTTAATATTTGAAACGAAGTATTAGGATATCTTTATTAATACACTTATTAGTTAGTATTGTTCATTCCTTTGAATTGTTAGTATATTTTTCGTTTATTAACTTTGTGAAATATTGTCATTTGCATATACGTATCAAAATCTGTATTGATACATATATAAAAAAAGAGATGTGGTGTGATTGCCAATGAGACATCTCTCCACAAGGGACGAAATGACACAGAAATTTAAATTTATAGGTCACCGTACGAACTTCAACAATGAACAAAGCCCATACCGCATAGTCAGCTTTAAGAGTCCCGAAATGACAATATAAAACAATTCAAACGAGAAAGTTAACGGTATAATTTATGCACAAAAAATGAACAAAAAAGAGATCTGTACATTTTAAGAAATGACAACCACTGAATAATAGAGTCCTTTGGACAGGCACATACATACATAATGTGGTAGAGTTAAACATGTTAGCGGGATCCCAACCCTCCCTTAACCTTAAACAGTGGTTTAACAGTACAACATAAAAAACGAACTATATAAATCAGTTGAAAAAGGCTTCATGCTTACTCAGTTACTGAAAGCTATTTCAAAGCCACTAACAACTAATAAAACAGCATGCATCTATAACTAGTTATCACTCAGTTCACATCCAACATCCAATGGATTTAGTGTAAAGTAGTCAGAAACAGTCAGAGAAAAACATGATATTGTACAGTGCCAACAAACAGGAATCGACAGATTGTAGATCCATGAATGTGTATATGTATATAACAATAATATTTAGCCTGCTTTTAATTTACTGATAACAAAATTAATATTAATACCAATTAAAACATTATTTAATGATTTAATTACAGTAGTGTTTAATTGGTAACCTTTTGAAATTTTTTATTTAAAGGATCGATAAGTTTACCAGAATCGTTTCTAAATTTCCGGGCACGGTAAACAACATATCCGTTAAGATGAGAATGTGCTATCCCGTTCGAAATAAAATTTCGACAGGCACAATTAAACTTCAAAACCGAATATTTACATCTATTGAAGAATTAAGTGAATGTTTTAAATAAATTGAAGTAACAAAATCCCTGGCTTTACCAGTAATACATAGACTACGTTCGTTAAAACCAGAAACGTCACATTAGACACGGGCATAGAGAACGAGTTGTGAAATTTGTACACCATAATATAGTTCCAAAGGAACATCACCATCCAAAAAGGAAAAATTAACAATAAGGAACGAAATATTGTCCCTTTTGACGTAAGTTTTAGTGTGGAAATTCCCGTGTAAAACCGAAATATCTAAATCTAGGAAAGGACAGTTATAACCGTTTAAATTTGATTTATGTAAAACAAGTTCCTTTTGGTTAATACCGCCAGTATGTTTAGAAAATTCTTGATTCATTTAATGAAAAAAAATCATCAAGTTATTGGTAAATGTGGTTGAGCTTATCATTTAAATGCCATTTACATGATTTAGACGGGTCTTTACTGAGTTTGGTCAGAAATTGTTTGGAAAGTTAAACTCTCGAACTGATTCAACAACAGACACCGTCTAAACAGTTTGCAATTGTTCTACATGATTACATGTGTGTTAAAAAATGATTTAACAATTGTTCGATAATAAAGCACTGATTGTTTGGGAAAAATCGATTACTGACATTCAAAGTTTGAACGTATTATTTACATTTAATACCAAGGAAACATTTACGAAAAATAACCTTTTTTGTCAAATCTCTTGAAAATTAATTGTTTCAAAGGCTCATCGATGGTCATTTAACTGGAGATTACCAAACAAAAATTGAAGCAAAAAATGGTTTTGTGTTGGTTTTTTTCATGAATGCAAAACCGTTTGTAACATGTGTAAATAAAAAGAAATAAAATGAAATGAAAATTTTTAGGACTAATTGTTGTTGGAAGTTAATATATCATTTCAGTTTTTGTCTGTTTCAGGGAATAGTAATACATTTATTGGTAACGATTCAATGGCTAGATCGTTTTCAGCAGGACATGTGCGAGCAAGAGTTTGGAGAGCATGCTCACTTCCAAGACCTCAATTCGTCTCTGAAGAAATTCAAATGAGCTCAGGTTTAGTATATAAGATATGAAAATGGATTAAATTGATCAAATGCATATACATTTTTTTGTAGAATTTTGGCTGAACATTTTTCTCTGTTGCGAATAATCCCTAATCAAAACTGTAAAAATATTAACAGGATGTTAACTCTTTTTAATAAATATTCATAAACTACATGTGTCTCTAGTGAATTGAAAATTTCAACCAAATAAAAATCCTGCCGTTTGAAATATGAAGGATTTTTTTAACATTATAGTGATTTTTTTAAAATCCCTTCCCTTTCATATGGAGTGTATTCCTTAACAAAAAAAGAAGCTCGTCTTCCACCTGCATACATGTATTCTAGCCCTAACAACACAAGTAAAATAATTTATCTTTATCGATTCTTTTAAGTCGATTTTTGTTAATTTTTCACTGATTAACCCTTATTCTAAATTGTGTCAAGATTTTCCTATGTAGAAACTTCTAAATTTGACTTATATGATTCGCTTTTGAGCTTTTAAAGATGTTATTAAATTTAGAATAAGTATGCAATTTAGATTTTTTAATATTTGCTTGAGTTTAGCTATCATTGATATGTTCATACTTATAAATTAACTGTTACCAAAACTTTGAATTTTCTAATTACGAATGCTTTTTCTCTCAGGAAAAGATTAGCTTAGCTGTATTTGGAAAAACGTGTAGGTCCTCGATGCTATTCAAAATCGCTCTTTATTTTGCCTTTTTAACGTTTTTTTGATTCAAGCGTGACTGATGTGTCTTTTGTAGACGACACGCGCGTTTGGCGTAAATATAACATTTAATCCTGGTATCGATGCCACTGCTGGGGGAGATTTATTTCCACGAGGGTATCATCAGCCCGGTAGTCAACACCTCAATGCTCTCCAACTTCGTACTTAATTTGTCCTTTTTCACAATTTTTTATTCGAGTGTCACTGATGTAATCTGTAGACGAAACGCGCGTTTGGCGTTAATATAACATTTTAAATCTGGTATCTATGATGAGTTTATTTGTTAATATTGATTAATAAATGACAAAAAAACGGATAGCCTATTTATCAAACCATGATTTACAAGATTTTATTTGTTTTGTTACACGAAACCCCTTCCTCGAAGTGGAAATTACATCATTATTTACCTGACCAAAATCATTCAAAAGAATTTTTTTCAGACTGCATATTTGAAGTCTCATATTTGACATAAAAACAAACAAATAACATTACTTTCGAAAATAAAAGAAAAAGAAGAAAAAATACGCTGAAGTTAAAGAGAACTACAACAATCAACGAAAATTATAGGTAGATAATTGTGTCCCCGGACCAAATGCAGACGTAATAATCGGTCTAGATATATAATAAAATTTGCTGTTTTGGAGGAAAATGCAATGCATTTGTAAGATTTTTCATATAAATGAAGAACCGGCTGTTTAAAACCTTATTATTTTGACTGATATTACCAATACAGAATTGTATTGGTTTGATTAATTGTTTTAAACACGGACATGAAAAGCACCCTGTACTTTAGTCCTATAATATATGACTTCGTATGTCAATAGGTAGTCCTGTTATATAAGACTTCGTAGGTCCATATCATTTGCTTTCAACGTTTTTTATCGGATTTATTTTACTATCAATGCTAAACAACGGTTCAGCATGGTTCCAAGATCTCATAAAAACATTGAAAGCAAATGATATGGACCTACGAAGTCTTATATAATAGGACTACCTGTAAATACGTTTCAGTAAGAATTTGAGATGGTGCATAATAAAATGATAAGCATGAATCTTTTTTGGTGTAATATTGTGAACTTTCTTTATGCATTATTCTTATTTTACGTTAGGTGACTTCAAGTCTTTAACAAATGGACATAAAGCCACGTGGGTTATTGTAAGGGTGCATTCTGATCAAGGCTGGGTTTATGAGGCACAAGGTAATGTATTGTTATAAGTAAGCATATTATTGTCACACGGTACATGTACCTCGCCATAATGCAAATGTCTTATCATTAGTGCCATTGTCGAAAAGGTGGCATCGAAAAGAAAACGGTAACTGGTTTTTCCCTTAAAATATTAAAATAAGAGCAACACGATGTGAACAGCAGGTTAATGATTGTTTGTATTACTGGAAATTAACTAAGCCTGCAAGTTCTCTTGTTAGTACTACTAGCAAATACCTTAGCCTATTCCAAAATAATAAGAATGATGAAGTTCCATTTTTGGGGGGTTTTGCACATAAAAAAAACCACACCTACACACAGTGTAAGCACCATATCCATGATGGTGATGTCCATGCATGCATATATTGTAAAGTTTGACAGTATCTAGCTACTTATACTTTTAAAAGAATATGTTTATAAACGTGGGAAAAAAGTTTGCCTTCTATTTTTGCTGTATAAAGTGGTTATAAAATAGATGAATAAGTAGCAATATCAACCCAGTTGTTTGGTTAAATGATTGTTTGTAAAACGTGTGATTAGATATAATAAAAAAAAGTTCAAATAACTTATGTGCTCTATCATGTTGTATTATATATTGAGTGTCCTGTTAGGTATTTATTTATGTAACATTTCTTCTGATCATCAGGTAGCGTATTTTATGAAACATCCAGTAACCCATTTGGAGGTGTCGTATTTGCATTTAGCGATAGTCAAATCAGATTATGGGTTCCAAGAAGAGGCGCAGGATCGTCGAGTGCTAATGGTAAGAAATATTGTTGATAAGTCAAATCACATTCTATCTCCTTATTGAGCGAGTTAAATCCAAAACTTTCCGTTAGCACAAAAAAAGATACGCCTCTATGGTTTTGACAATTTCACAGAAAAAAATTCAAAGCACGCAGACGTAACAAAATCACAAAATCGACCTTCTTTGTTTACCATTTTCCTGTGTAGTCAGTTATAAGTTTATATCATGTCATTTGGTTTTTTTCAATAGGGATTACTAAGAAGGAAACATTTTCACTAACTCAAAACATTATCGATTCAACATCTCTTCGTTATCAGAGCGTGAAACAATATTTGATCTCTCAAAAACGTATAAAAAAATGAAATAAGAATATAATATGTTTTTCTTAGCTAGAAACCAACTCGGTGGGCTCGATCTCTGGCTTATCAAACCAAAGACATAAAAATGGTGTTTGCTCCTTGTCTAGTTATATCAGAATCTGGTGGGCTCGATATGTGAATATTGTGTCCGGATAGGGCCATATGTCTCTGAGGACTCCTATATATCTAACACATTATATATAAAAATAAGGGGATGAAGTTTGATTGTCAGTGAGACAACTATCTACCAGAGGCCAAATTAATTGGAAGTAAGCAATGATGGTTCTCTATACAGCTGTAGAAGTCCGGTTAAGCTAGACAGACATGTGCACAGCAGGTTTCATATTCAGATTTTTCGTCTTGATATCCGTAAAAAGTTTCTTCATGGACGTGAACACCAATCCGTTCATATAAAGTTATAGTTGTTGAATCCGTGTCATACTTTTCCATGAGGACTCAGATGAATTACAAATTATTACACGAGGTTTATTCACAAATTTTTACGTGTACTTGACAAACCCAAAGCAAAAGAACGGCGCTTTTATCGAATTGTTTTACCACTAAGCCACAGCTAAGTAACAGCTGTCAACTCAAGATGAGTTCCAAGCCAATAAACAAGGAAAAGTCATTACCACCTTGTGAAGTGAAAAATCTGCAATTTATTTTATTTATACATTAGAATACCATTCTTTGTCTGTAATATCTTTTATGTTAATGATATATTTCACATTTTGAATACAGGTGTTCCATTTAATGCTATAAATGGTTGGGGAGAATCTGGTGATTTCGGATACAGCAAAACAGTAAGAGTGAGGGCATTTGTATGGGATTTTAACAGTTTTAACCACACACCAATCGTTCTAGAGCAAACCTCGTACATAACAAATTCCAGCTTTATATCTGTTCCAGCTGGTTACTCATTTCAAGATAACAACTATTTGCTTCTGTTTTCGGTAAGTGGAAATACTTAGTTTTAATTACGAATTCAGTATTTCTAATACATAATTTGTACTTAGGGGTGCCAGATGTGAAGCAGGATCTGCTAACCTTTTCGGGGCAATGGGATCCAATGAGTTTGAATATTCCTTTCTCTTATTTGTTATTCATTTATTAACTGAGAACCGTTCTTTTTATTAATTTTAATAGGTATTTCCCGCATGTGACATGAGTTATAATACTTAACTAGCTCTATGATTTGTGTAATCTGTACTGTTTCTTGGTCATGTAGTTTTCTATCACTTGTCGTCTGTTGTCATTCGTCTGCAACTTTTCCAAAGACCCTCTCTCAAACTACTGATCAGAACCATTTTCAACCATACTTTAAATGAATGATCCTTGCGGTATCTAGTGTAAAGTTTGTATTTTTATTTCGGCCACTCAACGAACATGGTAGCCATTGGTAAAAGTAGAACATAAGGGTAGTATATTTTAATAATTTTATCTTGAAAACCACAAGAAATAGAGAAAACTGATAGGGCAAACATGTTCAAATTATTCAGGTTTACTTTCACAAAGGTTTTCAAATGACTCGTTAAAGGTGTTATTGCTCGGAATGGACGATTATCTTTACTTTATCTAACAATTAGAATATAGAAAAGTGCTCTCGACAAATGAAACTGTAGAATTTGATGTTTCTTAAATGTGAAGATCGAATGAATGTAACTCATGATCTTTAGTAAAGATTAATCCTTTTTTGGGGTCTATTTTCAGTTTAAAACAAGAATTTTATAAATAAGTTACCCGTAGCACATTTATCAGATTAAAAGGATTTATCACAATGATTGAATCTGACAAATATTCGAATTGTAAATATACAGAAAAATATCAAAATAAGTTGAATTAAGTTTTGAATATATTTTGAACTTTTAAAGGACCTTTATTAGAACATTTCTTTGACATAAGGGACTGTGCAATATTTATCTGAGGGTGGGGCCGGTGCAAACATTGACGGGGCACATACTTTTTTTATGCAAATTATGAGCGGGGCGACAAGTTTTTTTTAAGAAACATTTGGCGGGGCGCACACTTTTAAAACCCCTTTGCGTGTGCATAAAAAATAATTAAATCAGAGTAAAAAAGATTAAAACTATTTATTAAAATCAAATTGAATAACAGCACATTTAACATATCGATGGCTTGAGATAATGTTAGTTCATATACTTATGTATTATCTGAATGCAAAATGTTTAAAGGTCTAAATGTTCTTTTCAATACATATATTTGTGATTTCTGTGAGAAAAAAATAACTTAAAAAAAAACACCACAATATAATCTAAAACAAATTAGCCTAATACAGTGCTTCAATATATTTTTGTGTGTTTATGCTTTTAATTATCATTTAAAAAAATGAAATACTGACCAACATATAAATGTATAAAATGTTCATGTACAATGTATAAACAACCTATTTGTACACATGTACATGTATATTGTACTCACATTTTTGTTTATAAAAGTAAAGGAGAATCAAAACATTAAACTCAAATGTATTAAAATGAAAAAAAAGAATGTTGAAACTAAAACAATGTAAAATAAGAAAAATAAATGTTTGGCACTTTAAAAAAATATCAAATTGCTTTTAATATAGTACATTATTATTATCTGTATAAATAAAATATCTGGAAAACTATTAACAATGGTTTGTAAATTAAACATAACATAACATATGGAAAATAAATGCTTAAACTTTAATAAAATAACAAAATTAAATTCTTAAACATTAAAAGAATTACAACTTAAATTTGGGTTGTGTAAATACCACTAGAGGAAATTTATATAGTTTTGTCAATATCTCAAAATAAATACTTCTTCACAAGTTTATAAAAATTAGTAAAAATGTTGGGTAAACCCTTATTAAAGTTGAATTTCATAATTCCAAGGAAAGTATATCATGTATATCAATGAATATAAAAAAAAATGTATAGAAACATTCTAGTGGCAGTTTAAAATATTATTTTCAAAACACAATTAAAATGTGTTATAAAATCTTTATAATATTGAAATATATGCATTTGAGTTGATATATTAACTCTGATATACATGTGTTATTGAATGTTGTGCATTTGAGTTTAAAAATATCATGTTTCCATATGTGTGTTTTATTTTTTTCAAGCGGGGCAAGGACTTTTTTTGTAATTAATTGAAGCGGGGCAGGAACTTTTTTTTAAATAAATTTTGGGGGGGCATAAAGTTTTTTTTTAATAAATATTTGCTGTACACCGGCCCCACCCTCAGATGAATATTGCACAGTCCCTAATGAAATAGTATTTGATTTAAAAAGCAGGACCAAACTTTTGTATGTAAAATAAAATTAGTTGTATCTCAAAAGTATTTATTTATTTAAACAGGAAATAAAAAAGACAAATCATCACTAAAATTTTACACGAATGACATTCATACTCACAATCGGGAAACATTTACAAAGTCTACTTTTGCTTTGTACTGTTGTGTCACCCAATGTTTATAACATTTTTTTTAATATTTCCAAATTATAAAAAAGTCCTTACTCCACTAAAACTAGACCATGAATGAAATGATGCAAAATGAAGTCATGCATCAATTATAAAAATTTAATTACACTGACAATGGAACTAATTCTTGAATAAAACCAATCAAGAGATCATTTGAGCCTTGAGCACTTTACAATATTCTTGTACGAGAATGATTACGCCATCGCTCGACTTAATCATAAAGAAAGGTATTCTCATTCTCTTACATATACAAATTACACGCATAAGAAGGTCGAATGCATAAAAATTACATCTCAGCTGGTTTGTACTAACGAGGATGATCTGAGCCGGATCCCCCTACCATATCACCCTATCTGGAGTTTCCATTTTCTGCATGTATTCCTTTGTCCTGCAACTTTAATTTAAGGCGGGAATGTTAAAAATGTTAAAACTTAGAAAATCAAATATTTCTATGGAAAAGACTCACTTTCAAAATTTGTGTAGAAAAAAAACAGTGTCTATGCTACGATTCGAACTCAAGACCTCAAGCGTATAAATGCACAAATCAAACCCCTACACCAGGGTGACAAGACACACGCACTTTGTTATTTAACATATCTAAAGGAAGCAA
Organism: Mytilus trossulus; assembly: GCF_036588685.1. Classification (NCBI taxonomy): domain Eukaryota; kingdom Metazoa; phylum Mollusca; class Bivalvia; order Mytilida; family Mytilidae; genus Mytilus; species Mytilus trossulus. Next base: position 27,091,164 of record NC_086379.1, read on the forward strand.
GATATTTTTCCTAAATGGGGCCAGTTGACAGACCTGTATTCTGTGGGATGTTAACCCTTTTCATAAATTAGGCGAGTTGTCAGATTGATTGTTTAATGCGATTTTACCTAATTTGGGCGAGTTGGTATACAAGAGAAAAGCGTTAATTTGTCTTTGAAACCTCGATAAACTTATTTGATTTGTTTAAGAATATTTCGTTACGTGGTTTGTTTATTTAAGAAAAGAAACTCCCTCCCGGTCTCTTAATGTGGTATTTAAGGTTTGTATGAGCAGAGTAAGAACTTTACATTTCATTTATAACTCATAGAATTTCTATTTTGTTATATGCTTTATACTATATATTTATAACGATACTTTTGAGTAGTTCTATAATTGAAATTATTTGTCAGTTATAATCCATGATCACATGGGTTTTAAATTGAATAATAATCATGACATATGTATATTAAAATGACTACCTGCAAAGCCGAAATAAAAGTTAGTTTTTTTAAACAGTATATTACTCTGAATTAATTGCCTTTAAATGATAATTTTTACTATTATTTGAACGTCTGTCTTAAACTGTTTCTCTGAAATTAATATCAATACTAATTTCAAACAACATTTTTATAAATGATCTTTATGGTGTCCAAAACAAATTTAAAAATGTCATCCGTGCCGACAAACACACATAGCCGGTATGTTTTGTAAATAATCTTCAAAACGTGTTAATACAGAAAATCTGACAAGGGAAATATGTTCAAATGTCAAGATCTACCTAGTATGTCTAATTTGACAAAAATTTCTGACAGGTCCTTGAGTAATAAGAGTTGGCTTTGTATTGCACTTAACTAACTATTTTTCCGTTTTTTATGTTTGCATATTACCTTGTAAACAATAAAATATAAAAAAAAAAATCAGCAAGACAAGATCTTCGAAAAAATCAACATGGACGAATTGTCAGCGGTCGCTTTATTAAAGTTATTCCCCTTTAATGACGATTGTTATCCCTTTAAAGCTTTTGGCAAATCTAAAGCAGAATGATCATAGATATAGTCAATAGCAAAAACTTATCAGCAAGCTGAGATCTTCTTATAGGTCTAGTTAGCCGAAATTTTCGAGAGACTCATTAAAGAAGTTATTGCCTTTATGTAATGAGATTTACCAATTTTGGCATCTTTAAAAAAAAAAAAAAAGTAGTTAAAGAAAAATCCAAACAAGTAAAAAAAGTTTAAATAGACAAGATCTGCAAATAGTTTAACGTAGCTGAAATTGTCCGTTTATTTCTTATAGGAGTTTTTGCTATTTAATGACGATCTTTATCTTTTTTCTTTGAGTTAAGAGCTAAAACTGGAAAACGGGGGAAAAACGATTGGCGGATAACACGAAGTCTTTTTACTTCTGTATGCAGAGCCAATTAATTCTTTTATTTACCAGCCGACACCCAGAACAACTGGTCTGTAATATCTGGCCGTTTTGAACTCTAGAATCGGATGATATGTGTTTACTTTAATTTGTTCCTGTAGTCCTCAATGATCAGAGACGTCGTTAATTCATTTTGAATGTAAAATTGTAAATCAGAGAAAAATAATATATTAAAAACTGGATAACACATTAAAAAAAGTAATTCTTCTTTATGTTTACCTTTCCCCTAACTTTGGCAAGAGACTACATATATGTTACTTGTGCACTATTTGACTTGACCAGAACAATAATGATAATACTATAGACATTGATAGGGTAATTGGGATGGAGAGTTGTCTCATTAGCACTCAATCCACATCTTATATCGTATACATCCATTTCAGATACAAGCAGAAAGTGGAAATAATCAGGGCTACCAGTTCTATCCAGCTGGTTCATCCATGACAGACGGGACGACAAACAGTAGTAATACTAAGTTTGGGTCATTAGTTTATGGCTTTACTGATGACACAATTTACTATTGGACACCTAATTTCAACGCATCAGGGTGTGTTCTGTTATTGGATGGTTTATGGGGTTCACAGAATCAACAACACTGTCTGAGTAAAAATGAAGTGACACTGATGATAACGTTTAATGTGCTAACAATATATGGTATGATAAAACTTTCTTGTTTCTTTCTTTCGATGCTATGCATTTAAGCCAGTTTACATTTTATTTGCGCCACAAATAATATTTCATTTGCGCCACAAACAATACTTCATTTGCGCCAAAGTAAGATATCAAAATGGCACCAATAATACAGGTTAATAGTAGATTCAATATACATAAAGCTTAAGTTATCAGGTTATATCTATATAAAAATACTTGCATTAACCTGTATATTTCATGGCATTGTTCATGTTGAAAAAATAATAGAAAATATGCATGTATAATAATATGAAATTATGACCCGTAGAAAATGTGAATATCCAAAATTTTCAACACGAGAAGGTTATTTCAATTAGGGCGCAGTCCGAAGAGAAATTAATTATTTAGAGTCAATTTTAGATATTCATCGATTCTAAGGGGCAACATTTATTTTATTTTAACGAATTAACAGTGGAAGTTTTTTTTGGACCATTGAAAAAACACTTACTGTACTATTGACTAGTATTAGTAGTTACAATCACAACTTCACGAGTTCGAAGTTGACGTTCGAAATACTTTTGTGTCTTAGAATTTCTCGTATGTACAACAAAGGTTGAATCTTTTAATAAAATATTGATGGTTCTAAAAAAAGACCGTTTATATGAGATGTCATCGGCACTAGAAGCATGTTCAAAGCCTTGTTTCCTCGTCACTCAATGGACTTACTATAACGTGAATCATGAATGTTGCCATTTTTTTTTACTTTCGTCTGTGACGTTTTTTTTTTTGGGGGGGGGGGAGATAACTCGTGAACAAACCTAGAGACTCAATAGTTTTTTCGCCAGTGCAATGAATATGGTTATTCACCGCTGGTGTATATATTTAGGGTAATTCGTTCTTCCTTTCAATTAAATGAAAATTAACTGAATTATTCCATGCCATGTGATAATGTGTTTCTCAATAGAATTTGCCGTTTCAGAATCTAATGCATTCTGGTAATATTTTCAAAAATGTACACCGAAACGTCGTGATTGGTTGAAAACGTCCAAAACAATGGAAATTCAACCAATGAATTAAGTTATTTACCCATGATGCTTTACATTCTGAAACGGCCAATTGTTTATAATATATGTGAGGTATAGTAACATCAGTTGTATTGATATACCTAGAAAGGTGAATACAATGAAAGGATAACTACCTACCGAAAATACAAATATAAAACTGTATAAAGGCCAATGCTAGTTTCGAATGTAAAATTATCATCAACATGATCAACGCTACAAGTTATAGAGGAATTTCAATCATAGAACAATTACAAGTAAAATTTCAATTTATAACTACATGCATATGGCAATATAATAACAATACTGGGTTTTTATGTTTTTAAAGAAAAAGTTACGTCCTTCAAAAAAGTCCTCACGTGTACCATTACAATTTATGTTTATCTACGGAAGTAATATATTAATGTCATGGTACGTCGTTTCGATCTTACAGAAAGAAGAATCCATGACATCGATCGGATTGTTTTAGAATTCAAAATACATTAATTTTTTACTATTCATTTTAAGAATAATATGACAATCGTTACTCATGTTCTCACTCTACAAATATGTAATACAAGTTTTATAGACCAAATGCTTTTTATGCTGCCCTTCACTAAAATGAAGTTAATATTACATTACTACGTGCGTCGGCAAATTGTCTAATTAAATATTTATCCTTTACGTAAATCATATCATTATAATTTTGTAAACAAAAGTATCACGGTGGGTATGGTTGTCCTGCGAGAGAACGTACTGTGCTGGTGATTTGGTCCTGACGGGTGCTGGTGGGTCCTGATTCTGTGCTGGTGGGTTTGTTTACATTGTATCAGAACGGCAATAAAACGACTGTTTTGTTGCTTAATTTTTCTTTGATGTGTCATAAATACCATGCAAAGTATATAACAACAATATTTTATTGCAAAAGTCGTGCAAGTTCGTTAAACGGAATTGTCCTGACGCTGTGCTGGTGATTAGAAAAACGGTCATGGTTCTGTGCTCCTATGTCCTGGTTCTGTGCTTGTATATTTTAGTTAAAAGTGGCATATATTTAAGATCATTGATGCTGTACTGTTATTGACATATTAGCTGTTGTCTGCTTTCTTGAAATTGACATTGTTGTGAATCTGTTTACTGTTATTATGAGAGAAAAAATACCCCTATTTTTATAAAAAAAAAATTTAAACTAACTGTAATCTCATTCATTGGCCTGTTAATGGAACCCTTCTTGCCCCCTTTTAAGATAAGAAAATATGTTTACGATTTTCGGGATTACGATCATTTTGCAATACTTATATAAAGTAGATGATGTGGTATGTTTGTTGTCAATGGACAAATTTCCATAAGAAACCAAAGGAAGTATGTGTTAACAACCATAGGTCATCGTACGACCTTCAACAATAACCCATAAAATAAAAATGTAAAAGGTTTTGCATGAAAATGGAGAGCAAAAATATAAGACAAAGGACTTTCTGAGCGTTTGAATCATGTCTTTAGCAGCTTAAAACACATTTGTTTGTGAACAATTGAGTGCTGACTATAAGAATGACAATAGTATTGCGGGTTTGTTTGTTTTGTGTTTTTTTTTTTTTGGGGGGGGAGGGGGGATAAGTTAGAGCGAGGTTACAGTGAAAGCTTGGAATAGTTTCCCGTAAGATTTAAAAGTTGTATTGTAAAAGAAAAATGTATCTTATAGCTATTAAGAATCACTTGCTGTAAGATTTTTCCAACACATTTTTTTTTGTCTAAACGGTTATCAGGTATTTTTTTTTCGAAATTTCGATAGAACACTAAAAAAATCACTATTTTATGAAAGGGCAGGCTAGAATATGTCAGAGAATGAAGACGAGATAACCTAGAAAACACTAATTTAAAATTTCTTAGCTTTTTTCATTTCAAAATAAAAGAATTACGGGGGAGGAAGTGAATAATGTGTCCTTCTTTTCTATATATAAATATTTTTCATGAATAAAAATAAAATGTGCCTTGATTATAATTGAAAATGAGTAAATGGAAAAAATACCCAACTAAAATACACTTTTATTTTAATATTGGTAATATCACTAAGCTTTTAAGTTTTGTGTGTCAAACACACCATCTCTGTAGTAATGACTCCTTACTAAGATATTTCACTTCATTCATTTTTTTTCTGCATTTTTTTATATTGTGAATTCATAGAATTATTATATTAAAATGTAGCCTTAATTTATATTGAAAAAAACTGAATCTAAAGCCAGATATATCAAACATTTTTGTTTCCATCTATCCGTTTTCAGGACTTTAAAAATCAACAATAACACGCCTGGAAAGTAAAATGCGTACTCGGCTGTCTGTAATCGACACCCCAGGCTCCTAAAAAAACAAGCCGGGTGGGGGTTCAAAGATGCAAATTAAGTACTTATATCAATATTTTATCTTTTCGTGTACGGTTTATGACCCCTCCTGTGGCCTGTCAATTCCGAAATGTGCAAACTGCAATAGTATCAAAACAGCACAGACAATGAATAATAGAGATATAATTTTGTACATATATCAAGGGGAAACTTCTTGCAAAGCATTATTATTTATAGTTCATTATTGTTTTTAGTAGAAAAAGAGAATTAAGTGAAAATCAAATCACTATTTTTGTAGAAAATTCACAGACCTTTATATAGAGATTTTTGTTATGTTTAGCATGGGATCAACACAATGGTTCATTACTGACGGTAAAAAAAAATCAAAATGTCTATCTACCTTGCACATTTCAGAAAATTCAGATCAGATAACGGAACTGGTTTCAGCAACATTTATAAGCAATTTAAAATTGTGACCCTTACAGTTTCCATTCACCACAAATATTCTCGTTACAACGAATCATTTTAAATACAAAAAATACGTGTTGCATGCAGCCTTTTGTTTATCTATTAATATATGTATACGAATAAAGTTATGAAAGGCAGCAGGGTCATCATGATGAGGAGTCCATGTCATATGAAATAAATGCTAAGCATAGATCTAGAAAGCGACATATAATCATGACATTAAAAAAAGTCTCTTCCTTTCGCCTTTTTCGAACAAATTGACACATAAAATGAATTATATAGTATTGTGGAATTTTAACTTATTTTAGATACTATATATTAATTGTTATCTGATATTGGACGAAAGATGTTGCCCTTTTATGTTATTATGTAATACAAGTTCAGATCATTTAAAAACACATATTAAACAGCCAAATGGATGCACAAGAGCTAAAATAGGAGTCATAGATCCTGTTGGCAACAATTATTTGGCTAATTTTATTGATTTTGTAACATTTGTTTCAAATATGGCCAACTTCTTATCCAAAATCACCAGCACCGTATCAGGACCCACCAGTACAATGACAGGACCCACCAGCACAGTATCAGGACATGAATAAATTGAGAAAATGCTAAATTTTAATAAATTGCAATGTTTTTTTCACAAAATTGTTTTGTCGTGTGGATTGCAGTATAGAAAGCGGACTCAATGAGCATTTTTGTTTTATTTTTTCAGTTCGAGATTTTCTGAAAATGAGCATTTTTGTGTTACACTTACTGAAACAGTTTAGAGGGTCATTTTTTTAATGGTTTATTTATGAACCCCTAAGAAACGAAATTGAAAAATCTCAACTGTTTTCTTCCATTTTTTATGAGTGAAAACGTCAAAAATCATCATTATCGTCTTTGTTTACATTTTTTCATTGATCACCAGCACCCGTCAGGACCAAATCACCAGCACAGTACGTTCTCTCGCAGGACAACCATACCCACCGTGAGTATGTTTTGTTTGTAGAAACCTATTCTATATCATATTCGGATTTGGGTATTATCCATATATATTTTACACTCATGTTTTATTTAAATATAAGGAATTGTAATGTAACTACGGTATGTTAAACGTATTACTATTGTGAGCAATTTTCTATTTCGATGTTCTCCATCGATGCGTACTTTATTCCCATATTTTGATTTTAGAAAGAGTTGTGATAACAGGTAAATGTCTTCTCCAGTGACAATAACAAGTAAAAAATAATGTACGTTTCAATTACATGTAATAATATATATCTAGGGTAATTGAAATACGATTATGGTGACAATCTGATCAAAATATACTGAGCCAAAAAAGTTTAGCAACAAAAATGTGAAATTTTATTTTCTTACAAAATCATAACAAAACATAATTTTGATAATAACAAAATGGAATTATGACATGTCAGAAGCAACATAAATGTTTATCACTAACATTCATTAGGATTTTCTTTGTATGGAGCGCGGAAGGGTCAAAGTGTGGAAATGAGTATAGTGTTATTCAAAACCAATTTCTCAGCCATAACCCTAAGTGCACCATTGCAGGATTGGCAGTCACACCAGCTGCTGCTCTTAGTCAATGCACAACTTTTGTGGCCGGAAAAAAACTTGTCACGTTTTGATTTAACGCGAAGAAAATTCTCATACCTTGACGATACTTTTTTTGGTCTACGAGATATCGACCTATCCTGTTCAGTTGCAATTCGTCGAAATCTGTTTGTTAGTCTCTAAACTAATGTTTTATGCACATTGAATCGAGATGCGATGTCAGTAACACTCATTCCCCGGCATCAATCATTCCAAGAGCTTTCTGACGGTCATTTGTTTTTAAAGTGAGAGGGTTAGCGCTATAGAACCAGGTTTAATCCACCATTTTCTACATTTGAAAATGCCTGTACCAAGTCAGGAATGTGAGAGTTCTTGTCCATTCGTTTTTGATGCGTTTTGTTATTTGATTTTGCCATGTGATTATGGACTTTCCTTATTGATTTTCCTCTGAGTTCAGTATCTTTGTGATTTTACTTTTTTGTGGGGAGGCCTGTTTGAGGCTCTATGCATATTTTTCAAAAGTGTATGTATTTTTCTTACCAATGGTGTGTTTCTGAACGTTAGTGGAAAAGAATTTTTAAATATCGTTTTTAAAGTACAGGTACAGAAGGTAAAACATCAATTACACGTACAAAGCTGAAATGGCTCGAAATTGATTACCAGGAAAAAAGAATGATAGTTTCAAATTAAAGGTCAAACTAAGGAATATATTAATGATGTTTAAATAAAAAAAAAATAAAAAACAACAACAACAAAAAAAAGTGTTGCTAAACTTTTTTTGGCTCAGTATACATATTTTGTATATACGTTTACCACTAATTTCATTTTTCGATTGTCATAAGTTCAGAAATAAGTCTGATCAGATTTGTGACTTGAACATTACCTTCTGCCATTCGTTGTTGATTATTTGTTCTCGTCTTGTATATGCATGAAATACGAAAGAAGCGACAACCATTAACCATTAAATAATCATATAGAGTTTTGACTTTTCAAAAGGTTAGTCTGATTTTAAAATCTTTTAAATGTGAGAAGATAGTGCAAGTTCTGGTATAGTTTAATGACTTCTGTTAATCCCGTAGTCTAGGATCAAACTCCGCTTCCTTTTACAAATATCCGTCCGAAGCGTGATTAAACACACCGATAAAAAGAAAAAAAACTTTATCAAGTCTGTAGAAAAAAATAAACACATAGGAAAACCAGAACACATATTTATTGGTACCAAATCTTAACCAAAATAACACCAAACGCACCGATGATATAGAAATATCATTTTTCCAAGCTTTAAATAATATATCTCCCCTCCCCCCTAACAAAAACCTAAAAAATTGCATCAACCGTTTTGCTTGTCCTGGTTTTGTAACTTGACTACAATTTGTCTGCAGCATTTACTATTCTGAATGGATGAAATAACTATGCCAAAATACCCAAATTAACTATAGAAATATAATTAGATGTCATCTTTTTAGTAACTATAGCTGTAATTGCTTGTCCTATTACAATCTCTTTTGGGAGTTTTTAATATGACGCACATTTGCGACGCAATGGAGGCCAAACTGTGTGACACTCAAAATTTAAATATTCATTTTTGGCTCACTATATCAATATAAGAAGTTTATTTTTTGTAATGATAATGATAATGGCGTTAAGCGTCCATTGTCATATAAAATGCATAGTTAAGACGAAAAACTTTTTCAGCAATATGGCTATGAATCCTGCTTTTTACTGGACAGGCACACTGATACAAATTGTCAACGCTCTAGTTCACAAGGTAGCAGTCCGCATGACGAAATGTCATCCTACACATTTTCTGTCTCCGAGCCAACCAATATCTTCCTTATCTTCTTATTGCCACCACTTGCTTAATGGAGAAGCAGAAACTGCCAAATGAACCGGTCGAGTAATCGATCACGTCAATTAACTAATTAATATTTCAAAGTTTTTTTGATAAACAACTGTTCATCCCGGGTCTCAAGGGTGTACTTAGGTGAGGTTTTAGAATTCGTGTCAAATGATCAGACTCCTTGATATTTTTTATAATATAAGGTTAAATATTTTGCCCCATAACACCTATCTCTTTTTTCATATAAGACTAAATAGATCATGAAAAGTCATTTACCAAAATTTTAAAAGAATCTTGATTTTCTTTATTTTTGTCTGAGGCCCAAATAATCCCAATGCATATATAAGGTAAAAGTCCGAGATAGTCTTTTCCCGCTATATTTTAAATCTCAAATATCTCGAAAAGGAGGTCCATGAATTATCAATATTTTTAGTTTTTTATACTTAATGAATGCTCTATCAGCTTATAGTATCAGTTTTAAATTCTTGATTTATTAGTTTTCTCATAACCTCACCTAAAACCTAAAAACATCCTTAAAGTTTTTCTTGTCTTCATAATTTGTTGTATTATTCAGAAGAAATAATATGCAATAAAGCTGACATCTTAAAAATACTATCCGTCCTCGAACATTGATAATAATGATTTGACGAAAATTATAACGTACGAATATTTAAAGACCTGGCAATTATCATCCAGCTAAAAAAAACTTTATTTTACAAGGTGTAAATAACGAATACGTAGATTTCAGTTACCAATCAGCATCTTAGAATTCTTAAAGTTTACTCATACATGTTTAACTGAATAAGAAATAATCATACTGATATTGTATTCGGTTCATTTAAAAGGTCGTACATTAAAAAGAACATAACGGGTACCAATATGGAACCTACAGTAAAGACGTAGTAACTATTGTAAAGGGGTTTTTTTTTCTGATGGAGAGAGCTGACTTCAGTATCTCCGTATTTTGACAGGTCAGTCATATTTACCGTAAAAAAATTTAGAAGGCATCTTTAGTTGAATACTCTGTAATAGATTTTATACAATAGATATGTACAGTTAAATAAGTAAATTATGTCGCCATTGTTGTTCACGTTTCTGTGTAGAACCAGCATGTGGTGTGTTTCCATGTGCAGGTGCATCAGACAGAGGACCAGAATGCAACTGTACAGGAAGTGGAAAGGAAGGACAGTTCTGTGATAACGGTAATTATATGTTATCTAATAGTACATGTTTATTTTATTTTTTAATTTAAAACACTTTATTCTTTAAATGTCAAAAAGTTTAACAAGATAAAAAGGAAAATCCTGTTACGAGTTATCAAGCAAAAACGCAGATTATTTTAGTATGAAAAACAAAACAAAACAAAAACATTTTAAGAATGAATATTGAATATAGTGAGGGAGGAAAGACACCAGAGGGACAGTCAAATTCATAAATCGAAAATAAACTGACAACGCCTTGGCTAAAAATATTAAAGACAAACAGACAATTAATAGTATAATGACACAACATATAAAACTAAATCATAAGCAACACAAACCCCACCAAAAACAAGGGTTGATTCCAATATAAGGGTATAATTATTACATCTCACATTTTCAGATATTAATCAAACAAAAACGGGAGTAAAAAAAAAGGATTTAAAAGAACTCAATCAGAATGAGACTAGTAAAAAACATTGCTTTCTTCTTAATGTCCCTCATGATCAAAACGCCACTCCGGTCCGTCGTTTTTATATTCGAGTGTTTTTAATGAAGTTAAATCTTTAAAAAGCGTACCGGACACACAATATATAAAACAAAAATGTATTTTAATCAACATTATATATAAAGGCAACAGTAGTATACCGCTGTTTGAAAGTCATAAATCGATTATGACAAAACCAAATCCAGTTCACAAACCAAAACTGATGGAATCTTAACAACTATAAGAGGAAAAAAAAAAACCGAACACGTGCACTGAAGTGAACAAAACAAACGACAATGCAACACACACAGAAACGAACTATAAGATAACTGCCAATTTCCTGACTTGGTACAGGACATTTCAAAAATAAATGGTGGTTTGAACCTGGTTTAGGAACCAGTTATAGTTTCATATTGTCATTGGCTATATAATCCATGGTATAGATGAAGCGTTCGTAATGATTTATTTTCACTGCAACGATGAATAAACCGCATTTTTGCGCCTGTCCCAAGTCAGGAGCCTCGGGCCTTTGTTAGTCTTGTATTATTTTATTTTAGTTTCTTGTGTACAATTTGGAAATTAGTATGGCGTTCATTATCACTGAACTAGTATATATATATGTTTAGGGGCCAGTTGACCTGTTGATGACCTTCTGCTGTTGTGTTTTTTTTCTATGGTCGGGTTGTTGTCTCTTTGACATATTCTCCATTTCCATTCTCAATTTTATTATGGTGCCGAACAATGAACGTGTGGAATCATTTCTCGCAGACAATGTAGTAGCATTTGAGTAAATGTATTCCATCCTCGGCAATTTCATTGCCGTAATGAGAGAAATAACTGGCATTATTTATCGATATACTTTAAAGTCATATGATACATGATTAACAGATGATGCATGTATATTTTGAAGCTTAACAATGGACAATTAACAACAATAGAAAAACTGAAACGTGACTTACGTCATAGATCCTATTTTCAACCGATTTCAAATTACTAAACCAACAAGGTTTTCCCTTGCTTAAAATATCCATCATACATTCTTTGGTTTGAAACCATTCTCAATTATGCATTTTTAATGATGTAAATCAATGTACAGCTCTTTTACATTGAAAAACAGATGACACACTCGTACATGTATATTTTTTTCGATGACGTAAATTCGTTAAAATTTTCCCTGAAGACACTGATTTGTACTCATTTAAAGCATAAATGTTTAAATATGCTCATAACAAAAATACAAAATGTAGTTGTTACATCAAATATTCACAGTAAATTGAATCTAAATTATAGAATATTGGCTCCCGGACTCCTAAACATTTTATTAAGTGAAACGTGTATTCTTTTGTATTACTGAGAGCAAATGTTGTGGAAAATTAAAATTAAAATTATGTAGAAATCAAATGGACAATAGTCAATATCGTAAGTAGGACATGAACCTTAAATGATGCAAACCTAACAAATCACAATCTGACTAACCTTTTATATTACCTTGACCTCGATTTTAATCCTTTATAAGAATCTTTGTTTGATTAATTCACAATTTCGGATTGTCATCTTCATAACACGCTGCAAGAACATCTGCTCATTAGGGAGATATTTCTGTTTGTTATTCTATCAACATGTTACTAATCAATCTATACAGCACAGACAAATGGCATCAGGTGGTACTATACATAGGACTATATTTTTCTACAATGATTTGCAAAGGGTGATACCCACAGGCCATTCTATTATACTTATATCAAATTTAACTAATGTAAATGATCTGAAGTAATTTTTTGTCGAACCTGAAAATTTAGTGGCATAAAGCTCGATATAGGGATACTGATCCGGCGGCGGCGGTGTTAGTTTACTTCTTAAAAGCTTTATATTTTGGAAATGGGAGACCTGGATGCTTTGTATATAGATGCTTTATGTTATGAAGTTTCCGTCTGTCATATGTTCAGTGTCCTTGACCTTTTTTTTCATGGGTCAGTGATTACTTGAAAAAAGTTAAGATTTATTGTAATTCTATTCTTGTGAGTAATATGATTACTATATTAAGTATGTGCGTTCTTTGAAAGGGAATCATGTCCGTCAGAAAGTTTTCATTTGACCTCGATCTCATTTCATAGATTCGGGAACAAGGTTTAATGGTCAAGTCCATATATCAGATACTATCAGTAACATGTGTACTATATTTGGTGTATGCAATGATTGTAAAGTGTACATGTTTTACTGGCAGGTGTCATTTGACTTTGACCTAATTTTCATGGTTCAGTGGTGAAAGTTAAGTTTTTTGTGTTTTTTTCTAATACTTTATGCCATAGGTCAACTATACTTGGCGTATGGAAATATTTAATAATATGCATGTCAATGAAATGTTAAGATAACCTCTGGTCAGTGAAATCTGTATTGGTAAACAAGTTTTACAGGAAGACACTATTTTGCCATTACTGGAAAAGGGGATTTTAAACATGTTCGACACTATTTTAAAATCGACCGTTTCACAGATTGTAGTGAATTTGTGCCTAATGTCGTAACTTCAATCCATTCCCCTTTTCACGAATGCCATCTTCAAAATTATATTTATTACCAGATGTGTACTAACATGAGCAAAACGACAGATGCCACATATAGAGAAATTTCCCAGGGTCGTATTACCCTTCCGGAATACCTGAGATCACCCCAATTCCGATGGGGTTAGTGTTGCTTAGTCTAGTTTTTTATGATGTGTTTTGTGTACTATTGTTTGTCCGCTTGTCTTTTTTCTTTTTAATCATGACGATGTCAGTTTATTTTCGACTTATAAGTTTCAATGTCCCTCTGGTATCTTTTGCCTCTCTTCTGTTCTTTCTATTATGCTAGTCCTGTACACCTTTACCGAAGTAGATAACATCTGGTTAGTAAGTTCAGCGGTGGTATACAAAGGGATACCGGAGGAAACTGTTTTCGCTTTGATGGACAAAGGATTGGAAAACATGGAAGTCATCATTCAAAATTAACCAAATGGTAAAGGTTGAGGGTTTTTAGTTTTTGTTTAAGGAATTTATTATTTTCAAGCAATTCAAAATGATATATTTTCAACTTTTTTTAAAAACCTTTTTCATCTCCCCTTAACACCGATTATATAAGGATATACACAATGTCAATGTTTGGCGGCAAAACATATAACTTTATGTCATTCTCATATATTTTATAATGGTATGATACTAAACCCCTAACGGGAAGAATTGTGCACGATGTTCATATGATGAAATCATATTCTTTCAGCAGTCAGTTTAATTGAAGTCTGGAGCTGGCATGTCAGTTAACTGCTAGTAGTCTGTTGTTATTTATGTATTATTGTCATTTTGTATAATTTTTTGGTTACACCTTCTGACATCAGACTCGGACTTCTCTTGAACTGAATTTTAAAGTGCATCTTGTTATGCGTTTACTTTTCTACATTGGCTAGATGTATAGGGGGAGGGTTGAGATCTCTCAAATATTTTTAACTCCGCCGCATTTTTGCGCCTGTCATAAGTCAGGAGCCTCTGGCCTTTGTTAGTCTTGTTTTATTTCATTTTAAGTTTCTTGTGTACAATTTGGAAATTAGTATGGCGTTCATTATCAATAAAATAGAATATATTTGTTTAGGGGCCAGCTGACGGACGCCTCCGGTTGCGGGAATTTCTCGCTATATTGAAGACCTGTTGGTAATCTTCTGCTGTTGTTTTTTCTATGTTCAGGTTGTTGTCTCTTTGACACATTCCCCATTTCAATTCTCAAAATGTGAATTTAAATAGAAAAACATGAATACATCTGAAACGTACACTTTTTCGATGCTATGATGACCTGGGGTCTAACAATTTAGTACATTTTAAAAACATGCATCACAATTAATCACTTGTTTTCCATATATTTTAGATACAACAAAGTTTACAACAGTGGAAAGATTATCGACATCAACTTCATCACAAAGTGACGGTATGTTAGATTTTATATATGATGATTTGAAGTTTAAAAACTGTTTTGTAGTCACACAAGACTACATAGGCAAACAGCTTTTATCTTAAGTGTGAAATTAATTTGCTCGAAATTTTGTTAGCTATCAGAACAGGTCTCGCCTTTCATCACTGCGGTATACATTGTCCACTTCGTGCCTCGAACTCGTTTCCGTACTTTGTGACAATGCGAAGGAGCAATAAAACAATTTATATTTATCAGGAGCCTGTAATTCAGTGGTGGTCGTTTGTTTAGGTGTTACATATTTGTTTTTCGTTCATATTTTTATATAAATAAGGGCGTTAGTTTTCTGGTCTGAATTGTTTTACATTGTCTTATAGGGGCCTTGTATAGCTGACCATTCGGTTTGGGCTTTGCTCATTGTTGAATGCCGTACGGTGACCTTTAGTTGTTAATGTCTGTGTCATTTTGGTCTCTTAAAGACAGTTGTCTCATTGGCAATCATACCACATCTTCTTTTTTTTATATATATTCATCTACCAAAATCAGTGTTTTGCGATAAAATCGAAAAGCTGCGTACATGTGACAATTTTATAGATATGAATGTGATACACTAAATATTTTTTTTTTATGACTGATGAAAACCATCAGATTGTACTATACACAGTAGCATATTTCTCTACAATGATATACAAAGATGGATAACCACATGCCATTATGATATACACATCAAATTGAACAAACGGAAATGATCTGAACTCACTTTGTTATACTAGTCCTGTACATATTAATGCAATGTTGATATAACCTCTGGTCAGTGAAGTCTGCATTGGTATACAAAGGTACGGTATACCAGAAGACACTATTTTGGCATAAATGGGAAAAGGGATATTAAAAAAATGTTCAACACTATTTTAAAATCGACCATTTTTCACAGATGATAACGAATATGTACTTATGTCGTAACTACAATTCCGTCCCCTTTTTACGAATGTGACCTTCTGAATTAGACTTATTACCGGATTTTTACTACCATGAGCAAAACGACAGATGCGACGTATAGAGAAAATTTCCAGGATCGTATTATACTTCAGGAACAGCTGAGATCACCCCAGTTTCCGATGGTGTTAGTGTTGCTTAGTCTAGTAGTTATGAAGTGTTTTGTATACTATTGTTTGTCTACCTGTCTTTTCTTTCTAGCCATGACTATGTCAGTTTATTTTCGACTTGAGAGTTTGAATGTCCCTATGGTATCTTTTGCCTCTCTTTTATTCATTTTATTATACTATTCCTGTACATCTTTGCAAAAGTAGATAACATCTGGTTAGTGAGTTCAGTGTTGGTATACAAAGGTATACCGGAGGAAACTGTTTTCGCTTTGATTGACAAAGGTTTGGAAAACATGTTCCACATTATTTTACAATTAAGAAAGGGGATATTTTTTTTTGTTTAAGGAATTTATTATTTTATACCAATTCAAAACTATATATTTTCAACTTTTTTAAAACCTTTTTTCATCTCTCCTTTTTCTCCAATTGAATAAGGATATACTCATATCATTTTTTTTTTCGGCAAAAAAGTATATTTGGCATGCGCATTAAATCAGAAAAACATATATCAGAAACGTAGACTTTCTCGTTGCTAGGATGACCTGAGATCGAACAATTTAGTACATTTTATGGTTATACGTAACAATTTATCACTTGTTTTCCACAAAGTTTACACCAGTGGAAAGGTTGTCGACATCAACTTCATCACAAAGTGACGGTATGTTTAATTTTATATATGCTGATTTAAAAATGAAATACTGTTTTGTAGTCACACAAGACTAAATACGCACACAGATTTTATCTTAAGTATGAAATGGTTTTGCTCGAAATTTTGTTACCTATCAGAACAGATCCCGACTTTCATCACTGTGGTATGCATTGTCCTTTTCGTGGCTCGAACTCGTTTCCGTACTTTCTGACAATATACAAAGATAGATACCCGCAGGCCATAATGTTATATTAAGCAAATTTAACACACGGAAATGATCTGAACTCATTTTGTTATACTAGTCCTGTACATGTTAATGCAATGTTCATATAACCTCTGGTCAGTGAAGTCTACATTGGTATACAAAGGTATACCTGAAGACACTATTTTTGCATTACTGGGAAAATATTAAAAATGTTCAACACTATTTAAAAATCGACCGTTTCATAGATGGTAAAGAATATGTGCTAGTGTCGTAACTAAAACTCCGTCCCCTTATTACGAATGTGACCTTCCGAATTAGACTTATTACCGGATTTTTACTACCATGAGCAACACGACAGATGCGACGTATAGAGAAAATTTCCAGAATCGTCCTTCAGGAACAGCTGAGATCACCCCAGTTTCCGATAGGGTTAGTGTTGCTTAATCTAGTTTTTTATGATTTGTTTTGTGTACTATTTTTTGTCTGCTTGTCTTTTTTCCTTTTGAACCATGGCGATGTCAGTTTTTTTTCGACTTATAAGTTTCAATGTCCCTCTGGTATCTTTTGCCTCTCTTTTGTTCAGTCTATTATACTTGTGCTGTACACCTTAACCAAAGTAGATAACATCTGGTTAGTGAGTTCAGTGGTGGTATGCAAAGGTATACAGGAGGAAGCTGTTTTCGCTTTGATAGACAAAGGATAGGAAAACATTTTCGACATTATTCATGTTATTTTTACATTAAGAAAGGGAATAGGTTGGGTTGTTTTGTTTTAGTTTAAGGAATTTATAATTTTATACCAATTCAAAACTATATGTTTTCAATTTTTTTAAAACCTTTTTCGTCTCTATGAACATTTTATGAACAAGCGTAACAATGTATCTCTTGTTTTCCACATATTTTAGATACAACAAAGTTTACAACAGTGGAAAGGTTGTCAACATCAAATTCATCACAAAGTGACGGTATGTTCGATTTCATATATGCTGATTTGAAGTTTAAATACCATTGTGTAGTCATACAAGACTAAATACGCACACATGTTTTATCTTCAATATGAAATGAATTTGCTCGAAATTTTGTTAGCTATCAGAACAGGTCCCGCCTTTTATCACTGCAGTATACATTGTCTCCTTCGTGGCTCAAACTCGTTTCTGGACTTTGTTACAATGTCATGGAGCAATAAACCAATCGATATATTCATCTACCAAAAACAGTGTTTTGCGATGAAACCGAAAAGCTGCGTCAATGCAATTTTATAGATATGAATGTGATACATTTAATGTTTTTGAGAATTTTTTGTTGACAGATGAAAAGCATCAGGAGGTTCTATACACAGAACTATATTTTTCTACAATGATATGCAAAGAGGGGTACCCACATGCCATTATGTTATACTGATCAAATTTAACAAACAGAAATGATCTAAGCTCATCCTGTACATGCAATGTTGATATAACCTCTGGTCAGTGAAGTCTACATTGGTATACAACAGTATACCGGAAGACACTGTTTTGTCATTACTGGGGAAAGGGATTTTAAACATGTTCGACACTATTTTAAATTTAACAGAGTGGATAGGCTTCAGAATTTTTGTGTTCAAGGCATGTATTATGTTATACTAATTTTGGCTATTAATATTCAATTTTTCTTGAAAACTTCAATGCAAGGATGGTCTGAGGTCGGATCTTTTAAACACTTTAAGAGTGTGTGTGACAATTAATCACTTGTTTTTACCACATTTTAAAAACAACAGATTTTACAACAGTGAAAACATTTTCGACATCAATATCATCACAAAGCGACGGTATGTCTTATTTCATACATGTATATGCGTATTCAAAATTTTTAATTACTGTTTGGTATTCTCACAAGACTCAGTATTCACACAGGCCTTATATTTAATATACCAGAATTAATAGAAATGTTGTTAGCTATTAGTGTTACTTCCATTACTGTGGAATGAATTGTGCCCTTCGGGGCTCAAACTCAAGTCGGTACTTGGTGACACTTGGAAGGAGCAATAAAAAAATTGATATATGTATCTGCCAAAAATGTGTTTTTGGAAAAAAAATGAAAAAGATGCGCGTATGCGAAAATTATGTAGATATGCATGTGATACATGTAATAATTTGAAAATGTTTTGATGACTGATGAAAAGCACCAGGTGGTACTATACAAAACACCGTATTCTTCTACAAGGTGATATACCACCATTGAATTTACCCTATTAGGGAACATGTATTTATTCTAGTGAGCTTCCCCCAAGCATGCTCGGGGGATGCCTGGAGCCTTTTAGAGAAGCTTCTTCCATTAAGAAGCAATCAAAATCCAATAAATGTCAATCAAAAAGCAAATCAACTGTGAGTTTACTATTAAGAGCTTTTATAAGAGCTTTTATAAGCTCATAAAAAAGCTTGTTATTTATAGTATTAAGTAAACATAAGCTGCATATGAATTGTTTTGAAATTGCAAATGTTCATTTTTACAAAGAATATTTTATGATTCGTACACTCCAAAATGTAATGCTAGTGCACAATCAAGTTATATTTATTACAAAAACAAAGATTTGATAACTAATTCAATAAGTTTAAAATGCGCTTTTATTGTTACATGCAAGTAGAATTTTTTTATAATAGTTTTTATATTCTTTAATCATTTCATGTATATATATACCATTTAATAATGTTTTGATTAGTTATGAAGTAGCAGCTGATTTTACATTTAACACATCTAAACCACATAAGCAATAAAAGTAATTCATCAACTAGCTGCGATGCATACAGGATTGAACTTTGCTTGACCGCAGTAAATGATAGAGATACAATTTAAGTAAACTGTTTACCCAGACATGTATTAATTCATGTCAAAAATTAGCAGACGATGATTTGATCAAAGATCACAACAGGATAAATTTGTAAAAGTTACTTGCAATTAAAAATAGTGTGCAAACGATCTCTACTCTATTTAATACTAATTAAGAGATTGTTATAGTTCTAACAATTTAACTTAACATATGGCCTTCTCGACAATCATACATATAAATAAATAATCATATTAAAATGGAATTAAATTAGGGAAAATGCTAGAAAAAAAATTGTTTGATAACGAAATATTTTAAACATTTCTTATAAGTAGATAATGAAGAAGAAGCAAATACAAATGTAAACTGCAGTATGTGAATTTGATAGAGAGTAGACGTCACCCATAAAAAACAAAATAAACAGCTGCGCCAAGAGCGCATGATACGCCCGTAGTCTTGTGAAAAACCGTAATAAATGTTTTTGGCATAACACGGGGTTGTACAAGATGTCATGCTTAATATATCCAGACTCATTCCTTATTCCAGCTCAATAGGAAGTTTTAAAATATAAGATGTATATGGAAACCAGTCGCAACATAAACGTGTTAAGTTTTAAGCAATAGAGATACGGCACGAAATTTGAAAAAAAACACACCCTTTTTTACCAAAAAAAATTATGACATACATTAATCCTTTAAATTTGTAGCCAGGACTCATTAAACAGGTATACCCCGGGGTCAATGTGATTATGATATTGTGTATATAACAAGAGTCTTATGATAACATGCCACTTTGTTAATTAGCTTAATTTATACAAAGTTTGAAGGAAATCGATATTGAACAAAGATTGTACAGTAAGTTCACAAATTTTTGGTCAAAACATTTTTACGATTTCCAAGCGGGGGGGGTTTTCCCGAACCCCCCCCCCCCTAAACCCCCCTAAATCCGCTAGTGATACATGTGCCTGTCCCAAGTCAGGAGCCTGTAATTCAGTGGTTGTCGTTTGATGCTGTGTTACATATTATTTGTTTTTCGTTCATATTTTTGTACATTAATTAAGCCGTTAGTTTTCTCATTTGAATTGTTTTACATTTGTCATTTCAGGCCTTTTATAGCTGACTATATATGCGGTATGGGCTTGGCTCATTGTTGAAGGCCGTTCGGTGACCTATAGTTGTTAATTTCTGTGTCATTTGGTCTCTAGTGAAGAGTTGTCTCATTGGCAATTACACCAAATCTTCTTTTTTATACAAACTGCTTCTTTTTTTTTTTTTTTTCAATGGTTAATAAAAAACTGATATTCATGTTCATATTCATTGTTTATTTCCAAGATACAATCATAGCATATACATGTTCATTTTTTAACTTCAGCTTTTTCATATCACATGCAGTTCTATAATAATACATGTTGTACAGCTTACCTATATTCTTCACAATTAACTTTTAAACTCCATGTACAAACCATTAGATTAATCAATATATTTCTTGTAAATTTGTATTTGGGTAGCAGGTTGCAAAAACCATTTTTACAACATTTCACCATCAAAATTACTTTTTAATATTCTGTACTCTATAGAGAAGATACAATCTAACCAGCTGTCATTTTAATACATACAGATTATAATTAGTAACACCAAGATATTATGGTTGATGCAAAGTTATATATTTCTAATAATTAAGGGGGTCTTTCAGGAATCTGACCTTATCATATGGTGAAGCATGATAAATGAAGGATATCTGATTACATTTAATGGCTTCTTGGTGTTAAAGATAAAAACATGTGGACAGTGCTTTACATTTTATTAATGGGATAATTTGCCAGTTTTATGACTACTGACCTCAACTGACCTCCACTGATGTTAATGATATTAGTGATAAGAAATGGTTTTTAAATAGGGACATTGAAAAGTTTTACATTATAAACATTTGACAATTTATAAAAAACAATACTGCAAAATCAGAAATTAATGCAATGTTTTTATCATTGTGAAAATTGCAACATCACAAAAAAATAGCAGCATTATTGAAAATTAACATTTTCTGAAATCACTATTTGCTTCAATGTTTGTTGTCAGTAAGAAATTTTCACAAAATTTTATAAATTTATGTTAGTATTTATTTGATATTTATACCCTTGAATCATTTCAAGAGCAGTTCCATCAAATACAATGTATAATGGCATAATAATGTAGACATATAGCAGAGATTTTCACATTCAAACATCAAAAACTACTCTTTTGTGAATTCAAAAAAAAATGACAATTTCACTTTCCTATTTAAAAATGCATTTCATAAAAATGAACAAATTTAGTTTATAACATATATTATTGAATAATTACATTACATGTATATTTCAATATAATCCGCTAATTTGATTGGCTAACAGCAATCTAGCGTCATTCTTCATAGCACAATGATGTAACATTCATGATAGCACGTGCGTACACAAAAAAGTGCACAGGCAAATATTAGAAATATTAAATAAAATCGTTTTTTCTCATGATTCTAGCAAAAAATGTAATTATAAGAATTGAATGCTTCTTTTAGTAATTTTATAGGGGTGTAAAAGCCTTGATCGAAGTACATTTTTAGAATGAAGCGCTTCCGCGCTTCATACAAAAGGTACTTCGGTCAATTATTACTTTGAAACTGAAAAGCGAGCTCCCTTAACAAAATGTGTGTGTTTTTTTTATCTAGAGATAGATAATTCCCTTGACATCACAAAACATTAACAAAATAAAAAATAAATGGTCAAAACCGGCATGATAAATTGTCAGACACGGATTAAGAAATAATTTCTTCATGTCATGCTCTAAGCTCATTTTAACATGGGTAGGCATTATATTTGGAGATTTTTTACACTGAGCGTTAGCGAGGTGTAAAATGTGGTCAAATATTATATAATGCCTACCCATGTTAAAATGAGCAAAGAGTATGACATGAAGGAACTATTTCGATTCTAATAGGACAAATACAGCATTTTTATAGATCGAAGCGTACGAAAATACCGTAAAAATGTTTAGCTGTTCCCGTTTCTGTACATTACATTTCATATTTGATAAGTTTTAAAAAATACGAGCAGGGTAAATATATGTTGTTCGATATAACAAATATTATAAAAGTTTATGTAATCTACTTGAATGTATATATTTTATAGGATAACGATGGAAATAACTTTAATATAAACATTAAATTTGTGCGCATGTGTCAAACAGATTTTGTGCTCATTAGAACACGGCTTTGTTTACAAAGCGTAATAAGGGCGTCATATTAAAATTACAATTCTACAATGATGCAACACTAGTATTCATTAAAAGCTCTACAGGCATATTTGAAAAGAAACATTGTACTTTACAAACTGTAAAACTGAGTGAGGTTTGTACGATTTTGCATGTACATGTATTTACGGGTAGGGTCTGTCAGAGAGAAAAAAACACATTTTAAAAAGAGAAACATACGAAAAAAGCCCATTATTTTATTTCTGTTTGCTGTTTCATAAGAGACACTGCCACTGGACAATACATTCTCTGTGACAGATTTGGTAAAATGTTTTTGGATTCATTATTCACGCTGTAATTGCTTCACATGATTATTTCAACGAAACACATGATAACTTTTGGTATGAAATTATCAATATCAATCCAATAACTTATCTTCCTAGAAAACATGTCTGACGAAAACCTTCCTTTTTACTTACTTTCTTGCAATTCGGACAATTTTCCACTAGAAGCCGACCAATTAGTAACATTCCAAGCCATATGTGCTCGATTTATTTATAAATTTATCACTTTACTACGAGATTAAAATAACTAATATCCGTTACTGATACTGACTCATTCAATCTGATCATGACATTCTGATTTAGCTTGCATATTTTGTTCAATTGTTTGATTTTGTGTTTATTATGTTTATTATTTCACTCTCCTTCTGGAGACAATAACGAATATATATACCTTACATGCTATAACAATAATAAACTTATTTATGACATCTTTGTTTCGAATAGGTTCTTGCCAAGACATATACATGGCCGACAACCGGAACTCAAATGGAAACTACGTCATTCATCACAATGGGAGCGCAATCAATGTGTATTGTTCATTCGAAAGTAACTATGGTTACACGTACATCTCTAAACAGTCATATAATACAGAACTTAACATAAGTTTATTGTATACCACTTTAGATTTTGCCAAGATTCGCCATATAAAAAGCAATGGTATTCAAAAAGAAGTTATCGTAGAAAACTTGTCTTCGTTCCAAAGTCGGTCTACTTTATATTTTGGTTACAACGCCAATACTTCGTATCAAGGACCAGATAGGAATAACGCAGGTTTAAAACCGTACTTATTTCTCGGCTTTTTACCAGAGAGTTTTCTAAGAAACTATGAAACACAAGGGTACCGCGCAGCTGGAAAAGACTTCACTTTCAAAAATTGTGATAAAAATCCGAACAGTTATATTACATTTTACTATAATCCCAACAATACAACACCTGGTAGGCTGTGTAATACCAATCACTTCATGATGGGGTGGATGGATGAATCTGAACTATTGCCAATGAACAACTATATGGATACTGATTTTTACTTTGACTGGGAAATGCACATGGGCGGATGTGGTGGTTTCATGACGTCACACTGTCTGTCAAACAACAGAGCGGCACTTGGATTACCATTTAGTATGTATATATATATTGTTTTATGATGTACTAATTACTTTTATTTCTTTTTATATTAATTGTATATGTTAAATTGAGAAAGGAAACGGGGAATGTCTCAAAGCGACAACAACCCGACCATAGAGCAGACAGCAGCCGCGAGAAACTCCCGCACCCGCATGCGTCCCTCAGCTGGCCCCTTAAAAATATGTATACAAGTTCAGTGATAATGAACGTCATACTAAACTCCGAATTATACACAAGAAACTAGAATTTAAAATCAACAAGACTTTAATACAAAGGCCAGAGGCTCCTGACTTGGGACAGGCGCAAAATTGCGGCGGGGTTAAACATGTTTATAAGATCTCAACCCTCCCCCTATATCTCTAGCCAATGTAGAAAAGTAAACGCATAACAATACACACATTAAAATTCAGTTCAAGAGAAGTCCGAGTCCGAAGTCTGAAGTCAGAAGATGTAACAAAAGAAAATAAACAAAATGAACAGACTACTAGCAGTTAACGGACATGCCAGCTCCAGACCTCAATTAAACTGATTGAAAGATTATGTAATCATCATGTGAACCTTTGAAGTTCTTTTCTTTACATTTGATATTATCAAACATGTAAAATGAAACGGAATAAAAATTATAAAACGCATTTGTACAAAAAGCCCCTCTTCTAAGCGTTTCATCATTAAAGCTATCATATTAATCCAGTTCTTAAATTGCATATTAACGACTATTAATTTATGATACGAGTATCACAGTACCATTAATGCTCTTTTTTGTTATTGTGCAGGCATCAAACCATGTGACGGTCTTAATTGTCAAAATGGCGGAAGTTGTGATTCATCCGTGTCACCAGCCTGTTGTATATGTGTCGGGAATTACTTCGGTGACAGATGTGAAAATAGTAAGCCATTATATGTTTTCCATAATCTTATGTGTAGATATGTCACGATCAAACATAAACAAAAAGACTTTGACATAGACAAAATAATAATAAGAATAATAATGAGAATTTCATTAGATTAAATTCCAAACAATAGGATTGTTGATAGATAAACAAACCAAACAAAAACAAACAAACAAACAGACAGACACGCATATTAATGACAAAATGATAGACATTAAACTATACATTTAGCATTGAAACAAAATAAAGATTATTAATATTAATTATAATACTATTTTTTTGACATCATGGCTCCACAATTAATATTAACAATTCAAATATTATGATTATATATATATATATTATATAATTTAAGCCACCAATCACAAACAGTTCATTTACTTGCTCATTGAATTAAAAATGGGGACACTACTAGAAATTTTATTAAACATTTTGATCCTAGTTTTAATCTCGGTAAATGCTATGATAAAATGGAATTCATCTTCCACCTCTTTATGGCATAAAGAACATATTCTATTTTCCAAGTCTGTTTTGTTGTATCTACCACGTTCAACATCCATAATTCTATTACTTATTCTTATTTTGGCATATTATTTTGTAACAAAGGAAAATGACAGACTTCGCATACAATTATAATCATTTGTCATGTTGATTACCTGTCAATAAGAAATTGTTTTTTCAAAGACCAATTGTGTGAATTTAAATTGATTTATATCAATATTCACGAAATATCAACAAAATACATGTAAACTGAAAAAGTACAGTGTCTTAATGACATTTTGCCATTTAAGTTAATGTAGGATGGACAGAATGGTCAGTCTGGAGCGATTGTCCGGATACTTGTGGTGATGAGGACCTTACTAGGACTAGATCCTGCACAAATCCTGCTCCAGAAAACAACGGAACAGTTTGTCAAGGGCACACCTCGGAAACAATTTCATGTACTACAGCAAAATGTCCAGGTTAGATATCCATAACAGAAAGGTGTTGTTTTAGAAAATAGTTTTTTTAGTATGAACAAGCTTTATATAGTATCATAGATCAAACTTATTCGTATTTCAATGTATTATAAAGTGTCTTTTTATGTTGTAATGATTAACATTTATAGACAGTATCTCTGCTTTTGATATAAAGGTAGCACAATTACAATTTTGTATTCAGCGGCTTTTCTACAAAACACTCTTTAAGTATCCATCTACAGGCGTATCAAAATACCAAAGTTTTGTGAGCCAAATGCCACTGATTCGTAAGGAGCAAATCGTTCCAATTGTTTTCTTTAAACTGCAAATGGTATTTATTAGTAAAATGTATTTTCTACTTTAGTTAATGGGGGATGGACAGAATGGTCAGTCTGGAGTGATTGTCCAGAAACTTGCGGTGATGAATACCTGACAAGGACTAGATCCTGCACAAATCCTTCTCCCGAAAATAACGGGACAGATTGTCAAGGAAGCAACACGGAAACACTTTTATGTTCTACAGCACAATGTCCAGGTAAGATTACATAAACTGGAGTGCATTTTTGATAAAAAAAATTAAAAAGAGTTACCTGGAGGACAACGTATAAGCAAACAGACTTGTTTTTGAACAAATGTGAAAATTATATTAACGATAGCTTACTTGAAAAAATGCCGTTATTATCACAAATAAATTAAAAGAAATATGGAACTTATAGAATAAGCAATTTCACCATAATCTAAAATAAAAAAAAGACATTTATGTTAACGAATTAGTTATCAAATCTTTGTTTTTGTAATAAATATAACTTGATTGTGCACTAGCATTACATTTTGGAGTGTACGAATCATAAAATATTCTTTGTAAAAATGAACATTTGCAATTTCAAAACAATTCATATGCAGCTTATGTTTACTTAATACTATAAATAACAAGCTTTTTTATGAGCTTATAAAAGCTCTTATAAAAGCTCTTAATAGTAAACTCACAGTTGATTTGCTTTTTGATTGACATTTATTGGATTTTGATTGCTTCTTAATGGAAGAAGCTTCTCTAAAAGGCTCCAGGCATCCCCCGAGCATGCTTGGGGGAAGCTCACTAGAATAAATATATGTTCCCTTAGTTTGTGTTAAATTTGCACTTTTCAAAAAATAGTGCAGAATTGTTCTTTTTTTCAAATAAGAAAATACTTGGCATGAGTAAAGTTTTATGCTGTCCAGTACTAAAGACATTTTTTTCACATAACATTGCATTGCATATAAGAAAATAACCATCTCTGGAAGCTAACCAATCAAATGTTCACCTCTTTTATTTATATGTGAACACGTTTAAGTAACCATGTAGGTTTCAATTCTGTAAATATTGACAATGCAATTTCCCATAGGAACTCCTTTTATGACTAAACTGTTCAACTTTTACTATTTAGTTTTGAAAAAAATCTTATCCTAGAATTGAAAGTTCATATGGACCACAATTTTTTTCAAAGATCAAAATATAGGGCTGTGCAGCATATTTTCAACGTTTATATGCCCTGAACTTCTCAGAGTTTAAACTAACACTAATTTTCTTAACTACCCCTACCTCGAATGAAAGGTTATCACAGATTTCGATGTAAATAATATGCACATGTTAATTTACTGGCATAGCTGTACGTCAGAATAACATAATTATATATCTGACATGTATAATTTTTCAATACTAGAATGATCTGAGGTCAATACTTTTGAGACATATTGAGAACGCGAATAATAATTAAACAATTGTTTACTCTATATTTTAGATACAACAAGTGTTACAACAGAAGACAGGTTGTCAACATCATCTTCTTCACAAAGGAAAGGTATGTTCGATTTTAAATATTCTGCTTTTAATTTAAATACTTTTTTGTAGTCGCTCAAGACTAAATATACAGATAAGCCTTATCTTAAAGTATAAAATGAATATCCTCGCAGTTGATTTAGGTATCTGATTCCACCTTTCATCACTGCAATATACATTCTTGTCTTCGGGGCTCAATTTCATTTCGGTGCTTTGTGACCATGGGAATGATCAATAACCCAATTGATATTATATGCACCAAATATCAAAATAGTACAAGGCGTCGAAGTTGAAAAGCTGCTTACCAATTAATAATTGAAATGGAAAGACATTCAATTATTCCTTGAACAATAGGTTTTAATTTTTTTTTAAATATATTCTTCCCTTAAACAATATAAGTGTAGCATATTCTTCTTTTAATCAACTTTGTTGCATCAAACTATGTTGTAGGTACCGATTTTGGATATACTACAACGTCCGTTTATATGGGACCTGACTGTTTTGAAAACATAACTTTATTCGGTACTAATTATAAAGAAGAAAAAAATCCATTACCTATGCTGATAACGAATGATAATACGGTATGTTTAATTTATTTATATTCGCATTTAGTTAGGATCAGATAAAGGTTAATATATTTTTAGTCTAAACTATTAGGTATGACTTACCAGCCAAATAAGGGTTTGGAATTCAATTTGTTTTTTGATTATTGGAAGAGAAAAAAATATTATGAAGTTATTAGTCCCCGCACCAAAAAAGGAAGTCCAGGTGAAAAAATAACATGCCACATGTATAAATTCTTTGAATTTAATATCTGTCTTTAAAAGCTATAACCTGCAAATAATACAAACTTTCAAATTTCAATATTTCATTCATATATGATACATAATTCATCATTGAAAACATTTTCTCTTATGTTTGACATTAACCATCTCTCAATTGGTATCAAGTCATAAAAATCAGACTTGACCTCGGTAATCCATTGTGTCCAATATTGAAATATAAAACACAATGTATAAACGGTTATTTAAATGTATCAACATATACCCCGTCAACCCACTCACCTGCCCACCGTACAAACTAGAATTAATGAACGCATTCTAGTATTTTACTATTAATGAAAAATGGTGTGACTGTTCACCAATAAAATTTCACGCAATCAAAATGGCTTAAATCCCGAAAGTTTTTTAACACTTATAGAATTTTGCTTTCAGAATTTAGCAAAAAATTGAGAATGGAAATGGGGAATGTATCACAGAGACAACACTCCGACCATAGGAAAACCAACAGCAGAAGGTCACCAACAGGTCTTCAATTCAACGAGAAATTCCCGCACCCGGCGGCGTCCTTCAGCTGGCCCCTCAACAAATATATACTAGTTCAGTGATAATGAACGTCATACTAATTTCCAAATTGTACACAAGAAATTAAAATTAAAATAATACAAGACTAGCAAAGACCAAAGACGGCGGGATCAAACATGTTTATGAGATCTCAACCCTCCCCCTATACATCTAGCCAATGTAGAAAAGTAACCGCAAAACAATAAGTAATTTTTCAATATTTACGTTTATGCCAACAATTTCATTCATTGCATGTGACACTATAATAGTCTCCGCTTTTGATAATCAAGGGGCCTTATGTTTTCCGGTCTGTACACCCGTCCGTTTGTTTGTAGCCCTTCTGTATCGTCCCGTACTAGGTTAAATCTTTAATTTACGGTAGGTTTAAGGTTTTTTTTAGGATATCTTGTGGTCACATCAATTTGAAACCTAAATTCATGTTCACTTATGACTGAACTGTTTAATTTATATATATGCGAAAATAGGATTTCGACCCAGATTTCATGGTTCATTGAATATGTAAATGTGATACAAATATTGTGCGATCAGAACATGACATTGGTTTTCTATGGTCCATCATTTTGTTTTGTAAATATTATTGGAATGACATGTCAGGAAAGCTATACAATTGTACAGTTGCAAAATTTCGATCATATAATAAACTGACATCATTTTTAAGGATTTAATATATCGTCATTATAATGAAATGACATAGCAATGAAGTATGACCCCGATTAGAATCCGTTAAATATGCTTGTTTTAAAGTATTGTATGTTATCTAACATAAGGCAATGTAATAAAACAAATCCTGTAATTTTTGGTCTCAATTTGTTGAGATCGGCTTTGTACACTGCACGTGCCAAAAATAAATCATCGTTGAAGTATCATCTCTGGTGTCTTCTTCACACGATGCATGTGTCACGGAGAGTGTGTTTGATTTTACGATTTCCCTGTGAGAGGATGGCTGCAAATACAGTTGAAGTCGTAAACTGCACAGGATGGATGAATCTTGATAAACAATAAAACAAATAGCCCTCCGACTACTGCAGAATGTGGGCATTTTCGAAAAAATATTATTGCTTTTACAAAAAGTTCAAAGCAAATTGTTATTGTAGAACCGATCGTATTAAATATTTTAAATGGTTTGAAGTTGGGCTTTTTTGTGCTTTTAGATAACAAGCAAAGGTGTTGTAGCACTAACCTGTCGAAACAGTCATATGGACTACAACTGGGATTTATGGCGAAAACTTCAAAATGGTACATATATTGAAGACAAATATTTTGCTAATCCAGCAAATCAACCAAAATCTGCTGCAATCTTCTTTAGAAAAGAGTCGATACCAGAGGGACACTATTTGCTTCGAATGGTTGTTAATCTGACAGATTCTGGTCAATTTTTGGAGGACGAAATGTATGTGGAATTTAAATTACCGCCTATTGTAACAGGTATTCAAGGAGGCTCAGTAAGATATGTTAACAAAGATAACGATTTGGTTATAGATGCTGGTCCTGTAACATATGATAAAGTACACAAATACAAAAGTGTACCTTTTAACTATGAATGGTTCTGTCGCAAAGGTCTTAACCAGTCACAAGTGGACGCAGTTCTTGGGAAATTTGGGTTACCGGTAGCTCCAGAAATTATAACCCTTGGAACAAGTTGCAATGAACCTTCATGGGGAGCAAAATGGACAATTCCATCTGGAAACCTTAGTTTAGATACGTGGTATTTATTACATGTAAAAACCAAGAAAATAACAAACATAATGAATGAGGGATTATTAGGAAGCGCAGACACTATCAGATCAGCAACTGCTCTTCAAGCTGTAAAAGTGCAAATTGGGGACGCCCCAACGATTAACATACTGTAAGTATTAAAGGTTATATTAGAAGGTCTATATGCCATTTTGTTTTTCTTTGTTTTTATGGTAATTAAGATTATAACCCAATGTTGACTGCTGTACATTTTTACCTATTATGTCTGTTTCTTTTTGTCACACATCTTTATGGAATTCTATGCGACAGTCATACAAGTGAGAGGTTTAGCTTGCTAAAATACCTGGTTAAATCCACCGTTGTATACACGAGGAAATGTCTGTACTAAGTCACAAATATGACAGTTTATAACTTTTTATTTTGCCATTTGATGAGGGATGAGTCATTTTTCGTTTTGAATTTTTGATATTTTACTGGTACATATAAATGTTGACGACTCAATTTCGTTTTTAGTTGTTCTGATGTCTACAGGTACACATGTCGTCATTATTTGTAATGGTTTGTTAAGAAAATAATAAAAAAAACCCAACCTGATGAGGTATGATTACCAATTAGACAATCATCCAAAAGAGAACAAAGAACGTGGATTTTAGCAACTATAGGTACGCCCTTCAACAATGAGACAATGTAAAACATAGTGTTACAGCCAGAAATCGCCTTTAAATTGTAGCCAACAAAAGACACACATCAATAGTAAAATTTAACAATATTTATTATACAAAAATTTACAAGAAGTAAAACACAAACATTACTGTCAACTTAACTGTCAAAATATGAGTCCAATCTTTTATCTTTATCTGTATCTGGAAATCTTTGGGAATCAAATCTGAATAATACGTTCACTAATAAAGTCACAATCCAGTATGATTTTGTTTGTAGAATAAAAATGTCTATTCAAATGCTGTGAATACTAATATCTATCGATGTCTAAGTCTAAGTCTGAGAGTTTAACTTTACATGTAGTGTCTGTATATATATATTTGTCACGGAAAATTCTAGAACACTCTAGAATGGAATGTCCTAGAAAGTTACAACGGAAGTTTCTAGTAAAATGTAGAATTCAATATGACTCATCAGATTGATACGAAGTACAATAAAATAAAACATCAAGAAAACAAAACAAAAATGACACAAAGTACACAGTCTAAGAATACTGGAAATATTTTAAAGCCAATTACAATAAAAATAATCATGTTTACACAGAATTATATATCAATCAGTTACTGTACACAACCAATGGATTTAATGTACAGACGTCATAAACAGTCTAAGAAAATCAGAATATTGTACTATTCCGAATACACTTTTAAGTGCAATGTATAAAAAGAATATTGGACCATAAGTTCACATAATTATTTTGTAATGCATATGTTGAAGACCGTACTTTAACCTATAATGGTTTACTTTTTAAATTGTTACTTGGATGGAGAATTGTCTCATTGGCACTCACACCACATCTTCCTATATCTATAGTTATTTTTTTATATATCAAAGACAACATAAATGTTGGTACCAATAGCATGATTAAAGAAAATATTCAAAAAATTTATTTTAGTGTTAAGTTGTTAACTTAAATGATTCCTATGGATACGAACTGTGCGCCTCTTCTTACCGACCTCTTCTTATTTTCATATGAATCGGAGTTCCATCAGACATTTGTCAAAAATAAGAAGATCAAAGGACCCAGATTATGTAATTTACTTTCAGATCTATTGATAATGTTTTTTATATTAACAATCCCAACTGTTCTGATTGGGTTTCATTAATACATCCCCATGTCATGTCTAGACATTAAAAAACAACATATAAGTCTTCCTCGGCTTTATTTTTAGACTGATAACTCGAATTACACATGCACAGTCATCCCAGTACCAGAATCTATGATGAATGAAACGATTCTAACTTTGAAATTATCAATTTTCCCACATTAGTAGCAATATACCAAATTCACTTCCATATGTGATATTCATTTCCCAACTTATTCGTTATTAAAGAGCTTACAGGTCCTACTCAGACTTTGTAAAACGTCACCAAAGTCTGAGCAGAAAGTTGATGAACCAGGGTATGTCAAAGAACTTCTCCTCCTTCTACGGAAGGTACCGAGACCTTGCTTATAAATATTCCGTATCAACTTTACAAATAACGCATGATGGTCTTGATGTACAGATTATGCGAAGTGATGATGTTTATCATCAGAACAACGTGTTATACTGTTTTTTGTTTGTCTTTGTTCTATTTTTGATATTTCTTTTACTGTTTGGTCTGTTTTCTGTGCTTTTTGTTCTTTTATGTTAACTATGTGCTTGTTTTGAGATTGAGGCACAGTGATGACTGCTGTACCTATATGTTGACTATTTAAACTATTATGTCTGTTTTGTTCACAAATCGTTGTAAATATAAAAATATAATGAAATTTGATGCGACTGTCATATAATTGAGAGATATAGCGCTATAAAACCAGGTTCAATCCACAATTTTCTACATAAGACATAGCCTATACCAAGTTAGGAATATGACAGTTGTTATCTATTCGTTTGAGGTGTTTGAGCTTTTGATTTTGACGTTATATTAGGACTTGTATCTAAAAATTGACTATGAGGGTCGGTTGAAAACATAACTTTGTGACATAAGAGACGATTTCAACTTCCCAATTGTTACATTTTAAATTCTAAACCTAGAGATACACATAATGAAGATGTATTTATCATTTCGTAAATATTACGGACGCCATCACGAGTTGGTTGACCATTCTGGACTATTCCTAATACAGATGATATC
Organism: Mytilus trossulus; assembly: GCF_036588685.1. Taxonomy (NCBI): domain Eukaryota; kingdom Metazoa; phylum Mollusca; class Bivalvia; order Mytilida; family Mytilidae; genus Mytilus; species Mytilus trossulus. Next base: position 27,125,063 of record NC_086379.1, read on the forward strand.
GGATACCTTTCTTCTGTCGTATCTACAATACCCCTTCCATTTTAACGAATGTGACTACCGAATTGGACTATTTTCTGTCTTTGTGACATCATCAGCACTACGACGGTGGCCACATGTTGAACAGGATCTACTTCCAAATCCTGAGCATCTGGAATAAACCCTTTGGTGGGGGTCCGTGTTGTTTTTGTACCGCTGATCTTGACATAAGAAAATGCATGTACCAGTCATCGCTGACCTTGACATTCGAAAATACATGTATCAAGTCAGGATTATGACAGTTGTTGTCCATTCGTTAGATATATTTTATCATTTGATTAAGGACTTTCCGTTTTGAATTTTCCTCGCAGTTCAGTATTTTTGTGATTTTACTTTTTGTTTAATAGGATGCACAAATAATTTCTGATAGAATCTAAATTTACGGGCTCTATAAACGAACTCCTCGTGGAAAATAGAAATCGTTATCCCGTTGTTCTGAAAGTATTACCAACCTTCTAATTTTAAATCAAATCAAATCTTTGTACTTTTATCGGAGTCTTTTTTTTACAGAAACCCATATGAAAATTATTTTGTCATGTATGCCTTCATAGTTTCATTGAAGTCATACATGTCACTGTAGTAACAAGCAAAACGAGCGAGTTAAAAGAAACAATGTGAATGAAAGCGTAACAATTTTCCTACACGAGATATTCAACCAAATTCCACGCGGACATAGCTACGATTTAATACATCCTAAGCAGAAAACGACCGAACCTTAAGGTGGTAGACCTAGGTTAAGGGGAATAACTCTTAAAATCATCAGTACGTTTGTGACAGCTTTTTTAAAAAATACGTTCTAAGCTTCTAGGATACATAGATTATTTTCAATCTGTTTCAGGTAAATGCTTGAAATACATTAATAAAACTTGACTATTACAAACGCATCACTGAATTAAAGAGTTATCTCCCTGGACATAGGTCTACCCCCTTAAGATAACAGATATTTAGGGAATTTGGGAATTTCTATAAGATTGAGTAAATTCGGAATTTTTATTTCAGATGCAGAAAGAACTGTCTACCAAAATTATCCCTAAATTCTTTACTGATCCTTAATGCAGATTGTCCAGAATGTAGCTTATCAGACACCAAGTACGAGTGGTCAATACTCGTGTTCAACCACACAACAGAAGTATTCGATAGTTTGAATTCTGTACCAAGGATCAACCAGTCACGACTTATTGTGACCAGTAAGTGACCTCCGTTGTTATATTAATAAAAACTTATTGCATTAAGCCTCGGTCACACCTTACCGGATAAGACGAACGGACGCAGAACGGATGAAAATAAAAGTTGTCCGTTGACAAAATTGTTATCCGTTGGGAGTCTGTTGATGTACTGACCAATTAAAACGGACGCCTAACGAATGCATAACGGACATGCAACGTACGAGAAATGGAGACGCACCGGACATAACGGATGTCGAACGTACATCCAACGGACGAGTACCGCATAAAACGGACACCTAACGGAAGCGTACCGGACAAAACGGATATACAAGATATACGAAAATATTAAAGGCTACAATAATAATACATCTAAATCGCATTAATATTAAAAATGTTCTGTGTAACTGGTTTTGGTTTGTTCTTCAAAATGCCGCTAAAGGGCAGTGTCTGACCTGAATAACAGCTGCTTGATAGTGAAGATGTGTCCTGTCTCTAGATCTAAGATTGATTATGAATAATAAGAATTGATAAACCTTAAGAAATCTGACATACCAAAAATCGGCATTTCTGAATAGAAATTTTAAATTGGCATTATTTTTGTCCATCTGATGAGTTAATCCTTTTTCAACTGATTTTTATAGTTTGTTCTAATGATGAACTGTTATGATACTACTGTACCAGGTTAGGGGAGGGTTGAGATCCCGCTAACATGTTTAACCCCGCCACATTATTTATGTATGTGCCTGTCCTAAGTCATGAACCCGGTAAAATCAGTGGTTGTCGTTTGTTTATGTGTTACATATTTGTTTTTCGTTCATCTTTTTACATAAATAAGGCCGTTATTGTTTTCGTTTGAATTGTTGTACACTGTCTTGTCGGGGCCTTTTATAGCTGATTATGTGGTATGGGCTTTGCTCAATGTGGAAGGCCGTACGGTGATCTATAGTTGTTAATGTCTGTGTCATTTTTGTCTCTTGTGGAGATTTGTCTCCTTGGCATTCATAACACATCTTCTTTTTTATATTTATCAGATCCGTTCATCATCCGTTTTATCCATTACACGTCCGGTAAAAGTCCGTTTCACATTCATTCAACATCCGTTTTATCCGTAAGACGTTCGTTAGAAGTCCGTTGGTGAATTTATCTGCAAGACCTCCAACGGATGAATAACGGACACGAAACGGATACAAAACGGAAACGAAACGGACGAGTACCGTACAAAACGGAAACGAAACGGACGTCCAACGGATATTTTATCCGTTGGACGTTCGTTCAAAGTTTTAAACATGCTCAAAGTTTTCGACTGGCAAAACGGACGTCGACGGATAAAACGTACGCTTAATGGACAGGCAACGGATATGGACGGACGTCTAACGGATAAGAACGGACGTATAACGAACATGAACGGATTGACGTTAGGTGTCCGTTCGAGCTATCCGGTAAGTTGTGACCGAGGCTTTACGGACATACAAAGCATGTTCTTCGTGCTAATAATTCATAGTACAAATTGTAATGAAATCTCAAAAAAACAACATTGTACTTATTTACGACCAATTACGTATACGCTTTGAATCTTCCTAAATTTCTTCAATTTGTTTCAAAGTTCTATCTCGTTGCCGTTTACACAACATTTTAACTGTGAAAGCGCTTGATACTTTTACAGATTAAAAACGCTCACTATAACTCACATTACATCAGACTATAGCTATAGCCTTATAAATGCAATATTGCTGCGAGAACTACATTCAAAATTATTAGACACAAATTCGACAGTGTTAATAATCAGACGAACGGTCTTTCAATCTACTTAAACTTGAGTTCAAAGCAAAACTATTGAATTACGAATAAATTCATTAATGAGATAAATGCGAAAAGTTTTCACTATAATCCTAATGACGATGAACCTATAGATCACCGTACGAACTTAAGGGGGTACAGTACACACAAAGGAGTTAACTCTTAAAATTAAGCTGAGTGGTTTGATCACATACTGTTAGTTCGAAAAAAAAAGCTTTCAACGATCAAAACTAGTGTATGTCAAACTGCTACATATATATAGGCAACCAAATGTTTTCATATTTTTGTACACAGATCAAAATAAATCTTTTTGTCAAAACTTTATGAAAATTAATAATGCATTGACTTCAATACAAAACACAACAAACACACCTGAAAACAAAGCGCACCTACAATGATGTTCACTTTCCCTGTAAAATTAAACATAAACGAAGAAACATCAAAACCAAACAACATAAAGAAATCATCAGACTTCGAAAATTCTAGAATAAACAAGAAATAAGCTTGATAATAACTAGAAATAATCTTTGCTAAATGGCATAACAGGGCATATAACTAGAAACCATACCAGCTTCGGTTAGCGTGTGACAAATATACCTTTATTTGCATACTTTAGTGTTCAATGTTATTTGTATATTAGTTATTTTGTTTTAAATGTTAGTTAATGATTTCTGGTTCAAATGTGCATAATATAAATGATATATGGCACAATTTCCAGTACTCCAGTATTTTAATCAGCGCATTTAACTATAGTAAAGATCTTATACTTTTAATTTTTCACTTTTTAGGTCTAACTGCTGATGAGATAGGTGTCAGACCCGATGCCTTCCGAGAAATGGATAGAATAAGATTTGTATTGATCAGAACACCCGGGGGATATCATTCGGAGGCAGATTATATCGTGTCTGTGAATGCTCCACCATATGGTGGCTCATGTTCTATAACTCCTAATACAGGTATGAATACATTTGTATAATTTAAAGTTTGTTTGAATCGAAATTTAAAACAATTCAGATATGATAGTTATGCATGAGAAAATTAGAAGTCGGACCATTGATCACACATGGTAAAAATAATACTGCTCTGTTGATGATATAAATATCTAATGTTTCTTTTTTTAGGTATTGCAGTTAAGACTAAGTTTACTATAGCTTGTACAAACTGGTTTGATGAAGGAGACAGATATATACAAAACAGAGCAGAAGATGGAAAGGAATTATTGACATATTCTATCTATCATATGAGAAACACCACATCTGGTATAGTAGAATCTTTGTTGTCAAAGACGGGTTTGTATACTGTATACGTACTAAGAATATATATTCCTTGAATCATTAAAAAAAAAATCAGAATATATCAATTCAGGTATCTCTGAGCAGCTTTGACTTTATTTTAAGGCTATTTACTTTATCATTTTAAGAATAAATCAACATACAAAAATTCACAATATTTAAAGAATTTCGAAACAAGCTGCACAATACTTAAACAAATCTGTTTTCTTCAAATACACATTCCAATTAACGATTACATAAACATAGCATGAAATTGTACAATGAAGAAATAGAAAAAATATAATTTGAAAATAACGCAAATAGTTGAAATACAAAAAAACAAAAAAACAAAAATAAACAAAAAAACCCAGAAAAAAAGTCTTAAGTACTACACACAGGTCCAGATGAAATGCAACTTTGTCAAAATAGAAAACAACAGTTTAACTTGTAAATCTCTTGCACTTTAGTAAGAATTTTTGCTTTTTCTCAAATATATTCTTGTAGTTTTGTTGGATATTATTTTTTCGTGTATCTACGTCGAACTGTTTTTTAGTAATATTATTCTTCATTTTAGAAGGCAGCAGTATTATTACAACGTTAGCAGTAGGAGATCCAGAAAATAATTTTTATAGCATCATAAGGGTTAATATCATAGATTTCTACAACGGTTTCACAAGAGTGGATTTACAAGTAACGGTAATTCTCACCTTTTGAAAACTATTATGTCCAATACATAAAAAAACCTGTTTAAGACTAACTATATTATCTAAATAGTATTTGAAAATGTTCTGTGAAATAATGGTTAAATCGTAAAATGACGTTCAACAATCTACAGTTCTATTGTTGATTTTCTATTTGCGGTGAAAAAAAAATGAAAATACTCTGTGTCTTATCATTTTCAGGTTAATAATGTCATTAACACTGAAAGATCTACACAATCAAATACAGAACTGATTAAGACTATTAACGAACTAGTAAATGACGGTATGGTTAACGCACGAATCAGTAATGATCCTAAGCAGGTCATTTATCAGGCTTCAATTATCGTGGCTTCTATTGCATTAATAGTAAGTAGAAACTCACTCACAGTCACCATACCCCTAAATATATAAAAACCAACTGTACTTCCCAAAATTCATTGTTCGTATATCGGTTTAAATGATGATTTTTTTTGTATTTATGACATAGACAAAAAGTACCAAATAACTTACTTGTAATCGATAGAAAAAAATGCAAATCGTTGTAAAGATTTGTTTTTTTTTTGTATCTAATGATAAATTATAGTTTACGGCGATAAGACATTACATTTTTTTATCTTATTAACAAAATTGTACAGAATCAATTCAAATTCTGTATATTATTAGAATTAAATAATTATACTGGTCACAGTCTAACTATTATTGGTTGTTCTCTTGTACTTATCCTATTGATATCTAACTTTCTCCTTTATAAATTTTACACTGCTATTTTTTTTATTATGTTATCAAATACTTACAAAAATAACTAAATGTTATTGCTCATGTTGATGTAAAGCTATCACGATCCTGCATTCTGTCGATTCTAATAGTTTGGCATTGCAAAAGATCATTTATATTTTCGTTGACTCTCTATGATGTCTTTACACTTATTCCATTGGTGCGTACTCAGACACATGATTATTTTTATTGACTTTGCCCTAGCTTTAAATAACCGATAGAAAATTTGTAAGTAAAGTCTTCTTGTTTGATTATTTTTTGTGTAGCTAGCCGCAACACCAGGTTCAACCCACCAGTTTTTCTTAAAATGTCCTATGCCAAGTCATGAAAATGTCAGTTGTTATCTTAATGTTCATTTATGTGTGAGTTGTATTGTCGCTTTGCTTTTTTGTTGCACGTCAGCATTTCTGTTGTTTCGTTGTTTTCCTCTTATAGTTGATGTGTTTATCTCAGTTTTAGTTTGTAGCCTGGATTTATTTTCTCTCAATCGATTTATGACTTTCGAACAGCGGTTTACTTCTGCTGCCTTTATTTGTATCGATCTGATGAGTCAAATATCTTTCAATTGATACTTATTATCGTTATGATACTGTTTAAAAAATTATAGAAAGAAAGATATATCAAATATAATCTTAATGAAAATTAAACGTTATAAACTTGGAGTCACTTGATAAATAAAGTCATGTCAACTAGCAATTATTGTTTTTATCGGTGTACAAAAAGAGTCACTTATAGTGTAGCTGATATTTTTTAGCCAATTCAACCAGAGACGTTTAATACCACGGACAACCCGTTAGAATGGGTTTCTGGATTATTGGAAGCCACAAAGAATGGAACGAAACCATATGACGATATACTGCATGATCTACTAAAATATTATCAAGATCCTGTTAAGGCGGTTATTGTACAGGTAGGTATATTTGATCAGAGCGAGTAAATAGTTATCAATAGCTACCAGGATTATAATTAAATACGCCAGGCGCGCGTGTCGTGTACATGAGACTCATCAGTTACGCTCAGATCAAACAATTGTTTATATTACATACTGATTTAATAATTGTATTTATAGAAATTAAATAAATCGTAATAAGGATTAATAAATCATAATAAGGATTCTGCGTAAACGTTTAAAGAACTGCCTTCCCATTTTATTAGCTATGATAAGAGAAGCTAGTAAGAATAAATATGTGTAAGGCAAACTGCATTTTCAAATACCTGACAGTTATCCGAATCAAGGTAGTATGATATGCAAATAAAAATTACCAAGTATTTTAAACTTAATCATTTTTTTCAAGGCTGTTGAGAATTTGACAAAAGAAATGGAAGCCAAGTTAATGTCGGATGACTCAACTTTTCATATGACAGAAATGGCCACCAATGCATTCGGCACTGCACTTAAAAACAATAAACTAGTTAATAACTTTGCCGGGGTAAGTCTTATAAAATGAATTGTATTGCCATTATGAGTTAATTAATTAACATAATGAGTTAAAATCAAGAGATACATGTAGATTTTTATATATAAGTAAGCAGATATCGCATTCTCCGAAATTAAAGATAAAAAAGAAATATCGAAAGGTTTGTTCATTCCAAATGAAAGTTTGAATATTTATATTTAAAAATATACGTCGAAATTATTAATGTTTTGGGGCATACAAAACAACCTAATATAATCTAATTCGTTGAATTCGATTTTTAGATTTCAGGATCCAATGCACTAATAAATCTTGCTTCACGTTTCAAAAACGCAAGTGAAACTGCATTATTAAGTGATGGTTTGTTCGATAGCTCAGACCTTCATTTAGACTCAACATCAACTGGTGAGATTTACATTTAAAATGCTAGAAAATTTAATCAAGTAATGATATTAAATTACGAGAAGCAACAAGTATTACTCTGTTATTTGATAACTTTTGTCTACTAGAACGTTAAATGAAAGGTTATGTAATATATTGATATTTTACTTATTGAAATGTGAGACGGAATTTACTCTTCAGTTGTATTAAGTAAGACTGACCATTATTAAAAAAAAAGCCTAATTGTGTTCAGCACAAAATAAGAAGATGGGTCAATATTGACATTTGGACACATATCTAGCAGAGACCGACTGACTTAGATGTAAGCAACTATAATTTAATGTATTGGGGTCAACAATTTACAAACCCTTTACAGTGTAAAAGTGGTGCAATGATTACATGTCAAACAATGCAACCGAGAAAACCAACGGACTGGTTAATGTACAAAACAAAAATGACCAACGACAACAACTTAATTACAGGTTTCTGACTTGAGACAGACACAAAATCTGACAGAGTTACATTTTGAGTGAGAGTTCAATCCCCTTAACAAAGGACCGTGCTGTAGCATTTCAAAATAAAACAAACTTTTAATATCTATTGAAAAAAAGCATAACTCTTCAGATTGACAAATAAATACAATATCAAAAACGTTTGGACTCAAGGTATTTGCAGTTACTAAAAACTAGTTCAAAGCCAATAACAACTGATAAAAATAAATCAGTGCACATCCAATGAATTTAGTGATTGGACGTAATAAACAGTTTGAGAAATTACCTTGTGCAATGTCAGAATATTAGCATCGACCAGATGTAGAACCGGTATCGTTCATACCTCTACAAGAATATATATTCAGTTATATTAAAAAAAATGATAACAAAATTAATGTCAGTTATGATATATATAAATGCAATATTCAAAGATCTAAAATTTGCTGATATTTTCTAGAATAAGACTTCCTTGTAAGTCATATATCTTATGGTCTTTCAACGATATGCCTTAGAGTAACAGCTTAGATAAAGTGAACAGGGACTATTATATAAGTGTTGGTCTTTGTTGGGGGAAAGGATGTTGTGTGCTATACAACATTTTTCCCACAATAACTTGTATTTAAAAACTTTTCCAATGACCTCAATTAATCGTTAATCTAACTCTGTTTTGTTGTTACATAACATATCTAGCTATCATAAAAATATCCATTGAATATTAAAAAAACAATATTTGGAGCTGATTACTAGTGTTTGATGCTTTTATTATAATTCTATTTTAATGGTATTTTGTCATCTTGTAATACATTATGAAAAAGGAAAGACTTGACAATGTACTTCTATAGATAGATATAAAAAGGAGAATGAGCTCATAAAACAGCTAATCAAAGTGTAAAACAGGTTCATGCTATTGTCCCTTATAGGGCATTGTGTAAGTGGTTATCGATGTTTCAATGTGGTTTGTTTTGGTGTTTGTTTTTGTACTAGTTTTAATTTTTTTTTGTTAATGTCAGATTATTGCGTCTTTTGCGACGTACGTTGCTTCCTTTATATAATTATTCTTCAAGTATAGACTCGGGTACTTTCATAAAACTGTGAATGGAAACACAGATTGCGTCAAAGAGACAACATCTAGACCAAAGAGAAAAAAAGCAGTCCATTGCCACCAATGGGTCTTAAATACAGCGTGAAAATACTGCACCCGGATGTAGGCTTAATCAATGCAATAATGTATACTACCAATATAATAAGGTGTACTGGCATACGAGGTCTCTAAATACATGAAACCCAAAGGAGCTTTCGTTCGTAGAAGCCATATCAATTATGTGTATCAGTGGGGGGAGGGAGATTTAAAAGCATAAAAATATAGTATGTTTGCTAATACACATAATTATCAGCGCCGTGTGATGTTTCATAGGCTGCCTGGTTTATGTCCAACAAGCCCAAATCGGTTATATCATTATACTGGATAACTGAACCGCCTGTTAACTCTGAACCGCCAGTTAAATGAACAACCGGTTAAATGAACCACCGGTTAACTCTGACCCGACGGTTTTCTATACAAATAGGGTGCCAACATTAATCCACTATTCTGCCTCTGAAGAAGATCTTTTTTGGACTGAAACCGGTCAGACTATGAAACATCACCAGGCACTGATAAGTATGTGTGTTGGCATATATATTATATTTGTATGCAATAATGTATACTAGTTCAGCGAAAATGGTCTTTCGAAACATATAAATGAACTAAAATTTAAAAGAAATACTAACAAAGGCCAGATGTGCCTGAATTCGTATCGGCACTTAAATGCAGCGAGGTTAAACATGTTTTGTGAGATCTCAACCCTCCTCCTATACCTCTAGGCAATGTCAAAAGAACACACACACAGCAATATGCACAATAAAATTCGGTTTAAAGGAATTCACAGTCCGATGTTAGAATAGGTAACAGTAGAAACGAAACCAAGCAAAATGCAATAAACAAACACACAGGAATACGCACAGTAAACTTCGGTTTAAAAGAATTCCAAGTCCGATGTTTGAATATGAAACAGAAGAAACTAAGCTAAATAACAACTATATATCAACCTTAATTAATAAAGGACTACTAGCAGTTACAAACATGCAAGTTTGAACCAAAAGACTGGTTAAAAACTTCGTTTTTTCCACTGTAGATTTTATTTGTTTTTAACGTTCGATTGATGTCCTGTCTATGTTGATGTTGATGTATGTCGTACATGTATCATACTGTTAATTATGGAATGTTTCAATACAAATTTGTGGAAGGACAGTGAATTTGAATCAATTATATTTTAAGCTATTGTGACATTAGTGTCTGCTGTTGTTGGATCAACACTGACATCAAATTTTCCGGAAAATAGTTTGCCATTGTTATCTGCAACAACTGCTGATGCAAGAAAACAAGTAGACTTTTATGCAAAGATGTACAAAGACGATGCTTATAGTACAATGGAAGATGGCGAATTAAGTCCAGAGGAGCGCACTGGACTATACTTATTGAGGGCGAGAATTTCCCAGGCCGAGTTTGAGGAAAAACAAATATTGGTATTAATTATTGTTTTAAATACAGCAGGAGAGGCAATATATGTTTCGTATGCAAAGCAAAAATACAGATACATTTACACAATAACACAATAGCTTTTAATCAAGGCCATTATAGCTACTATGAATTTTTGTCCTGGACATATATTCGTATTTATTTCAATCTTAAGCAATGGTAACATTAATGCGGTGTTTGTGACGATTCCTGAATTCTAAAACTAAGATTAACGGTTTCGACTTCCAAAGTTTTAATTCGTGGTTTCTAGAATGTACATTGACATTTATTTTAAGTCATATGGATAGAGTTTCTGATAAAATGTCAAGAAAATGATTTAACTAATGCATACATATATATTTAACTAAGTCCTCTGAATGCGTTTTGTATGCCCCACCTACGATAGAAGTGGCATTTTGTTTGCTGGTCTATGCGTCCGTTCGTCTTGTTTCAGGTTAAAGTTTTTGGTCAAGGTAGTTTTTGTTGAAGTTGAAGTCCAATCAATTTTAAACGTAGTACAAATAGGCGAGCGCCGATTTGAGAAAAAGCCTCTCGTTAAGGTTTTTAATGCACCTATCGAACACACAGCTAATTTTGGTATCAATCGAAAGAAAAACTTCTAGAGCATACGATTTGGGTGGTCGTCAAAGTTCCCTATGGTCACGTTTTTTTCAAATCTCACGAGAACACAGACATGTCGAATTACTTTGGATTATACGGTGATACTTAACATTGCATATATCGGCATTGTTGTAAATATATTATTCGTTTTTATCTAAGATAGCTTGGAATACATTCTAAAAAGACATGGAATCCAATAAAAAGAAGATTTTATGAAAAATTAGTTGATTCTGAGCCATCTGTAAGACCAACCCTAAAATGTAAAAAAAAATACCATATTTTTTTAGATTGTCAGTGTCACTGACTTATTAAAACTCTTATATGTTTTGTTTTTTATAAATTCCATATACCCTGAAAAGATTGCGACACACATCGAAGCTCAATGATGGATAATAAACGTTTGACGACTTTTCTAAAATCTGCATTATTAAACGGTATTCCGGATCTGTATCGTGTTTATCCCAGACGCTAAACATTTATATAAATCTAGTATCTAATATGCATAGGTAACACTTGAGTTTCCAAAACACAAGTCGTGTTTCAACATATTACTAGATAAATATTCGTATATGTGTTACCAAAAGACCACTTTAACCATTACTAATGATAGTAGCATGTGCTATGTAAGCAGCAGACTGCATTTTGTATAATAGTATATCCTTGAACATTATTATAATTACTCATCATTGATGAGTGTCCAAGTCATGTGAAATGTGCGCCACTTCCAATGAAGCGCTGCCGCATGTCCATAATTAGCAATGCTGTATAATATGTCAAAATATTACACAAGAGACTCTTAGTATGACAACAAATAGAGGTTTCACAACCTTAATGAATGCTGTTAGCTTAAGGCAAAGACATGATGATGTGTTAAGGTTGTTAGAGACATTGTTGGTTTTACAAAGAGGAAGGCTTCATTGATAAGATGGAATCTTACAAGGCATGTGCTTAGTCAGATAACATCGGCAATGAGAGCACGTGCGTGTCTTGTCCAGGTTAGTGACCAATGTCACGATGAAGAAAAACCAGCTGCAATGAAAAGGGATAAAACATTTGTAGACGATCTAACTGTTTATATAACAGAAAATATGACAAATCCATTTGACGTTGATAATCTCTCCCGTCAGCATATGAACATTTCAACTGGTCTCCATGCAAGTCACGACATTGAAGATTCACTGTTAAAATCAGTTGAAACTTGAAAAACAAAAACGTCAAAAAGGAAGATATTTGTTGAGTCATTACTATCAACAGACAAAGATCAGGACTGAAGACATTTGAGGATATGAACCCCAAAGTACAACTAAAATGCAAATCTGGGCAAGTTGTAAAAGGTCATTTGATTCCCGAGCTTGTGTTTACCCGTGCACTATCTCTAACTAAATGTAGAGATGCCGTTTCTGTGGAAACTGTTTCGTCCCATCTAATTTGTCCCATTCCCACTGCATATATTATGACGATGGAATTATGAGGAAGACAAATAAGTCTGATCTTCCCATGAATTTGAAAATTAAGGTAGGATCAGTCCCTAACATTCCTCCAATCAATCACAGTGCTACCGTACCAATAAGAAATGATTTTCAGTCATTTGATGTTAATAGGATGTCCACAATTGGAGACTTGGCCAAATCTTACATTATGCAGGCACTCATTTTTAGCCATGGCGTTGTCAGTTTATTTTTGATTTATGAGTTTGACTGTCCCTTTTGGTATCTTTCGTCCATCTTTTACAATCATGCTTCCGATTCACAGACAAGGTTGTTGATGTCTTCGATCGCTATGACACTAGTACTGAACATTCCATAAAATCAGCAGAGCGACATAGACGATCGGCAACAACTACGAAAAAGTTTCATATCGCTGAAGGCCGAACTGTTCCAGACTGGAAAAAATGTCTATCAAGCAACAAAAACAAGCAAGCTCTGATAACTTTCCTTTGAGATTATCTGAGAAGCAATTTGTCTGATATGTTCCAGGATGAAAACAAATGTTTAGTTCTTGACGGCGCATTTTCCAATCCAGAATAGAGCGACAACACTCAATGAGAGCATGTAATCGATCATCAGATCTGTCCTGTTCGTATAAAGACACAGACACCAGAATCTTGCTTCATGTTATACTCTCATAAAATCTTTTAGCAGTTGAATATAAGGCGACCAATCATAGTCAAGTGTTCCGATACAGATGTTCTTGTGCTCTGTGTTCATTATTTCAAGATTCTTGTGTCGACTGAACAAATGTGGTTTTTGACGGGGTCAACTAATTGTCTTAAGGACTGTAGAAGGTACATACCCATCCATGAGTTAAGTAAATCTTTTTCACCTTTACTAGCTAACATTCTCCCTGTAGTTCATGCTTGAACTGGTTGTGATACCACTTCTGCTATAATTGGGATTGGCAAAAAGACTGTTTTCAATTTGATAAGAAAATCTCCGAGTGAGTTTACAAATCTCCAAAACTTTGACAAGATTGCTTTTTCCACATCGTTGTCAGCTGCCATAGAGCTTATTTCAAGCTTGTATGACTTAAAAGAAAAATTCGCTGCATCACATGTTGACGTGTTAAACTTGTAACATGCAAAGACTCAACTGAACCTGCATTCAAAGAACATATTTTGCGGTCATTTCAACAAACGACAATTTGGATGTCCTCACATCTCGATCATCCAAATCCTTTGTCTCCTTATGAATACGGATGGAAAAGAATTTACATGGCCCAGATCCATTCTACTTTTTAGGCATGATGAAGTCCGATTTCCTGCAAGATCTAGTATGTTCTTGCAAGAGGGAATAAATACGTAGCAAGAAATGTATTTGCCGAGAGCAGCAAATGTCTTGCACGGAGCTTTGTCATGTCAGGGCAGTGATACTTGCCAAAATATTTATTCTAAAGAGAACATCAACCTCTAAAAAAGATCAAATGATGACGATGATGAAGATGAAAACGATACCATTGACTAATAGCAAAAGAGCATTTGAGCAATGGGGCAATATAAAGTTTAAGTTGCCTCACTGTTATTCAATGTAAATATGTATATTATTATTAATTTTGTGTTTTGTAATAACTCTACCAAATGGTTGTGTACTTAAGTTCCGTATGCGATGATAGTGGTAGTTAAAAAAAAAACCAAAAGAAACAACAACTAGCAAGTGATCTAAACAAAACAAAAAACAACAAAACTTGCTAGTGATCTTCGGCCTTGACGTGGTTGGCAAGCTTAAGACAATTAAATCATATTGTATTTATAACTGTCGAACTAACAGGAGACCAAAATAACATTTATTTTTAACTGTGCTGTAAACATGGTAAATATGCGCTTTAGAGCAGTTTTAAGATATGTTTTAATATAGTTTTATCAATATTTTGTCGGTATAAAAAACAAGCTAGGCGAGACATTAGAACTTAAAAAACTAGTTATATATGTTACTAATATAAAACCAATAGAATTTGTGTGTTTTTAGATGCAAAATTAAATATTACCGAGAGTTTTGCTTCAAAATTATGATTTTCACAAAAATACGAGATTTTTTTCATTTTAAACACTTTTTAAATTTTTTTTATTTCAGAAACAAAAATTAGATAGACTTTAGTTTGTCAAATGATATATTACATATTATATTGCAGATGAATTTGCTCTTAAACTGCATTTTTCGAACAATATCGTCAAATTATGACTTATATTTTTTCCTCCTTTTTTGCCGTTTTTTGAAAAATGTGACCATTTCCCAGTTTGACGACCAGGCAATTCTGAATGTACGATAAAAGACCTTTCAAATGATATATCATATAGCCGTGTGTTAGGTAGGTGCATTAAAAACCTCCGAATCCTTGTTTTGGCGCTCGCCTAATGAGCTTAAGAATATAACATGGAACTTTATTTCCTTCTTCATTTTCATTTCATTAGAAAATGTTTCTCCGATTAACTTAAAGACTTCCTTTTAGACAAATCATGCATAATAATGAAAAAATGCATTGCATTTCTTGTTTCTGTAACATTAAGGAAATAACACAAGTCCTTGTACAAATTCAGGATATTGCTAACAACGATTTATTAACATTTTGACCTAGATGCAAGTGGAATGTCGATCAAAAGCTGGGAGAACTGAGCCATTATTTCAGGTACAAATGTACCAACTATAAAACCATGTTGTCTTAGTAAAAGTATACCTTATCGAGGCTATATGAACTCATAAATACGTTAATGATTTCAGAAGATATAACACAGTTTATATGCAGTAAGTTTATAACAAGAGTTCAGTATTTCTGTTATTTTACTTTTTTCAATTATCTTGGAACAATCTCAGATCTATAGATACCAGAATAGTAGGCTGATCTGTAAAATTTACCAATTGTGTCCTGACTTTTCCCTATTGCGACATTTTTGTTGTGTGTAAGTTGGTTTGACAGGTTATTCATCCACAACAGGAGTCTGTTCTCCTGTTGCCACACCCAGTCTTGCTTATTTTGGAGTTGCTGCCATCCCTAAGTTTGTCTTCATTTAAAAAAAAACTAAATTTGTACTTTTCTAATGGATTTAAAGCATCAGTAAACTGCTGTTTCCCCTGATTAAGTATGTCTGGAGTATTCTGAAAAATCCTTCCAGGATACATCTATATCTTTTATCTCTATAATTAAAGCTTTATAAATGGTCGGCGTTTTTCGGATTATAAAAATATTTATATTTGGATACATATTTTTGAACGCGTTATAGATTTCTGTTCAAACTGGAATAACTTAATTATGTTTACATAACATAAAAGTAAGGGGTATATCCTGTATCCATACCCCAAAAAATAAGAAAATAAAAGAACATGCAAAAAACGAAATAATCGTTCATATATCTAGCAAGGATAAAAGGCTATGTTAGGAACATTTTATGAAGGATGCATCCCGGAAAAAAAGGCATCTTTATGTCAAAAAAACTTTTATATGATGAAATCGTTTCCGTTCGCACCGTCCTGAATTTGTACTTAATTTTAGTCGTACGAGTTTTTTTATAAATAGAAACCGCTGCTGACCAACCCTCACAAGTGTAATTGCTGTTTATCGTCCACCTTGTGCGACATAGGCGAGCGCCGATTTGAGAAAAAGCCCCTCGTTAAGGTTTTTAATACATCTATCGAACACACAGCTAATTTTGGTATCAATCGAAAGAAAAACTTCTAGAGCATACGATTTGGGTGGTCGTCAAAGTTCCCTATAGTCACGTTTCTTGCAAATCTCACGAGAACACAGACATGTCGAATTACTTTGGATTATACGTTTACGGTGATACTTAACATTGCATATATCGGCATTGTACATGTTGTAAATATATTATTCGTTTTTATCTAAGATAGCTTTGAATAAATTCTAAAAAGACATGGAATCCAATAAAAAGAAGATTTTTTGTAAAATT
Organism: Mytilus trossulus; assembly: GCF_036588685.1. NCBI lineage: Eukaryota > Metazoa > Mollusca > Bivalvia > Mytilida > Mytilidae > Mytilus > Mytilus trossulus. The sequence goes on from NC_086379.1 coordinate 27,141,668, forward strand.
AGTTGATTCTGAGGCATCTGTAAGACCAACCCTAAAATGTAAAAAAAATACCATATTTTTTTAGATTGTCAGTGTCAATGACTTATTAAAACTCTTATATGTTTTGTTTTTATAAATTCCATATACCCTGAAAAGATTGCGACACACATCGAAGCTCAATGATGGATAATAAACGTTTGACGACTTTTCTAAAATCTGCATTATTAAACGGTATTCCGGATCTGTATCGTGTTTATCCCATACGCTAAACAATTATATAAATCTAGTATCTAATATGCATAGGTAACACTTGAGTTTCCAAAACACAAGTCGTGTTTTAACATATTACTAGATAAATATTCGTATATGTGTTACCAAAAGACCACTTTAACTATTACTAATGATATTAGCATGTGATATGTAAGCAGCAGACTGCATTTTGTATAATAGTATATTCTTGAATATTATTATAATTACTCATCATTGATGAGTGTCCAAGTCCTGTGAAATGTGCGCCACTTCCAATGAAGCGCTGCCGCATGTCCATAATTAGCAATGCTGTATAATATGTCAAAATATCACACAAGAGACTCTCAGTATGACAACTAATAGAGGTTTCACCACCTTAATGAATGCTGTTAGCTTAAGGCAAAGACATGATGATGTGTTAAGTTTGTAAGAGGCATTGTCGGTTTAACAAAGAGGAAGGCTTCATTGATAAGATGGAATCTTACAAGGCGTGTGCTTAGTCAGATAACATCGGCAATGAGAGCACGTTCGTGTATTGTCCAGGTTGGTGACCAATGTCACGATGAAGCAAAACCAGCTGCAATGAAAAGGGATAAAACATATGTAGACGATATAACTGTTTATATAACAGAAAATATGACAAATTCATTTGACGTTGATAATCTCTCCCGTCAGCATATGAACATTTCAACTGGTCTCCATGCAAGTTACGACATTGAAGATTCACTGTTAAAATCAGTTGAAACTAGAAAAACAAAAACGTCAAAAAGGAAGATTTTTGTTGAGTCATCACTATCAACAAACAAAGATTAGGACTGAAGACAGTTGAGGATATGAACCCCAAAGTACAACTAAAATGCAAATCTGGGCAAGTTGTGAAAGGTCATTTGATTCCCGAGCTTGTGTTTACCCGTGTAACTAAAGAGGGACGAAAGACATCAAAGGGACAGTCAAACTCGTAAATCTAAAACAAACTGACAACGCCATGGCTAAAAATGAAAAAGACAAACAGAAAAACAATAGTACACATGACACAACATAGAAAACTAAAGAATAAACAACACGAACCCCACCAAAAACTAGGGGTGATCTCAGGTGCTCCGGAAGGGTAAGCAGATCTTGCTCCACATGCGGCACCCGTCGTGTTGCTTATGTGATTACAAATCCGGTAAATAGTCAAATTCGGTAGGTCAAGTTCATGAAAGGGAAGGGGATTGTAGTTACGACGTAAGGAACATATCCGATATCATTTGTGAAACGGTTATTCCAAAACGGTCAACCAACTCGTGATGGCGTCCGTAAAATTTACGAAGGGATGATTTCAACTTCACCATTTGGAACTCTTGGTTTAATAGCTTCCTTGTGAGCAGTAACCCTCTATCAAGAAAATCATGATAGGAAATGCAAGCACGGGAATATCGTATCAATTGGGAGATATATACCCCGTATGCAGGTGCTGCTGGAATGTTGCTACTTAGAAATGTAAAGTTCACAATTGGAAAGCTGAAATCATCTCTTTTGTCGTCGTAAAGTTTTGTCTTCAACCGACCCTCATTGTCAATTTCTAGATGTAAGTCAAGATATGAAGCCGACTTAACTGTATCTGTAGTATCCTTAATCTCCAATTCGATGGGATAAATGCGATCCACATAGTCACCAAATTTTGAATTGTTTAGTGAAAGAACGTCATCTATATAGCGGAAAGTAGAGTTAAAGGATATTGCTAACTTCTTATCTTTCTTCCTAAGAAGTTCCTGCATGAAGTCAGCCTCATAATAATAAAGAAACAAGTCAGCAAGTAGAGGGGCACAGTTTGTTCCCATTGGGATGCCGACAGTCTGTTGAAAAACACGTCCTCCGAACGTAACAAATATGTTGTCAATCAAGAAATCAAGCATCTTGATAATATCGGTTTCAGATAATTTTTTGTTTGAATCAGAATGGTTCTTTACAAAGTATGATTTATCCCTCCCTAAGACAAGATACTTGTATCTACGTTGGCCATTCTTTTTTATGAAGCAAAGTAATACCAACTCTTTTAATTTGTCTTTTAGTTTGGAATGTGGAATACTTGTGTAAAGAGTAGAAAAGTCAAATGTTTTAATACTGTTACAAGATGAAAGAGAGTTAGATTGTATGTACTCTAAAAGATCTTTGGAATTTTTAAGTATCCACATCTGATTCACGCCACCTCTAGAATAGGCAGTTTCACAATAACTTTGAAGCCCGTCTTTGATTGCTGATAAAATGGATGTTAATAATTTAGAAAGGGGTTTCGTGGAGCACTTGGAAGACCCAGCAATATACCGTTGTTTGTAAGGACACTCATGTAGTTTAGGTATCCAATACAGTGATGGAAGATCCAGTTCTTCATCTGTGGTTGAAATACCAAAGGAACAAAGAACAGACATATGATTATCCAGGATTTCCTCTTTGGTAAGTGTCGTGAGGGTATATGTTGGGTTTCCAAGTGAATTGTCTATACCTAATTCGTTTATCAAGCAATTAATGTAATGACTTTTACAGATAAAAACGATGTTATTTGGGGCTTTGTCTGCGGGGACAACAACATATTCATCATGGAGGTCAGATAGGTGTTTAGCAACATTTGGATCTTTGAAGATTGACGTAGCCTGGGCATTGATGGACCCATTCAGTTTCTTAATTCTGATTTGTATTAACGACCTCACTGCCTTAATCCATTCGGATAGAGTGTCTACGTCTTCCTTCTCGCGCTTAGCCCATTGCCTGGCATAATCCTCGACTGAATCCATCAAAATTTTAAAGTTGTGTTTCCAATTGATGGATTTAGGCTCACGATATTTCGGACCTTTCGATAACACGTTTCGTAGAGAAGTGTTATTAACAATGTTAAGGTCACCGGTAATAACGTGGCCAGCAGGATTATATGTGAATTGGGAACTAGCACAAGTGCAATCAGGAGGTTTAGACTTGAAGTCGTCAATATCGAGATCCTGCAAAACGCGTTTGTAATTGAAAATTTTAGTTGCAATAGGTTTGGTATAGATATAAGAAATTATTGGTACAGACTGGTCTTTGAAATAAGGAGGTATTTTCGATTGAACTAATTTATGATGAAGGATATTGCCTAGGTTGACGCCATCGAGACCTTTTCTCTTTTTCATCTTTTCCAATGCGAACTGGCTTGAAAAGTCTGTGACTAGCAATATCCGAAATTATAGCTTGTAGTTTGTATTGGTTTGAATGAGGGTTTGTTACAGTGGATTCCAAACATAAATTGAACAGAGAATGAAGTTTTGAAAGGGGTAATGAATAAAGTTTCGTGCGAATGTAGAGATGACGTATCTGTGGAAACTGTTTCGTCCTATCTAATTTGTCCCTTTCCCACTGCATAATTTTATGACGATTGAATTATGAGGAAGACAAATAATTCTGATCTTCCCATGAATTTGAAAATTAAGGTAGGATCAGTCCCTAACATTCCTCCAATCGATCACAGTGCTACCGTACCAATAAGAAATGGCATGATTTCAGTCATTTGATGTTGAAAGGATGTCCACAATTGGAGACTTGGCCAAATCTTACATTATGCAGGCACTCATTTTTAGCCATGGCGTTGTCAGTTTATTTTTGATTTATGAGTTTGACTGTCCCTTTTGGTATCTTTCGTCCATCTTTTACAATCATGCTTCCGATTCACAGACAAAGTTGTTGATGTCTTCGATCGCTATGACACTAGTACTGAACATTCCATAAAATCAGCAGAGCGACATATACGATCGGCAACAACTACGAAAAAGTTTCATACCGCTGAAGGCCGAACTGTTCCAGACTGGAAAACATGTCTATCAAGCAACAAAAACAAGCAAGCTCTGATAACTTTCCTTGGCGATTATCTGAGCAGCAATTTGTCTGATATGTTTCAGGATGAAAACAAATGTTTAGTTCTTGACGGCGCATTTTCCAATCCAGAATAGAGCGACAACACTCAATGAGAGCATGTAATCGATCTCCAGATCTGTCCTGTTCGTACGAATACACAGACACAAGAATCTTGCTTCATGTTATACTCTGATAAAATCTTTTAGCAGTTGAATATAAGGCGCCAATCATAGTCAAGTGTTCCAATACAGATGTTCTTGTGTTCTGTGTTCATTATTTCAAGATTCTTGTGTCGACTGAACAAATGTGGTTTTTGACGGGGTCAACTAATTGTCTTAGGGACTGTTGAAGGTACATACCAATCAATGAGTTAAGTAAATCTTTTTCACCTTTACTAGCTAACATTCTCCCTGTAGTTCATGCTTGAACTGGTTGTGATACCACTTCTGCTATAATTGGAATTGGCAAAAAGACTGTTTTCAAGTTGATAAGAAAATCTCCGAGTAAGTTTACAAATCTCCAAAACTTTGACAAGATTGCTTTTTCCACATCGTTGTCAGCAGCCATAGAGCTTATTTCAAGCTTGTATGACTTAAAAGAAAAATTCGCTTCATCACATGTTGACTTAAACAAGTTACGTGTTAAACTTGTAACATGCAAATACTCAAGTGAACCTGCATTCAAAGAACATATTTTGCGGTCATTTCAACAAACGACAATTTGGATGTCCTCACATCTCGATCATCCAAATCCTTTGTCTCCTTATGAATACGGATGGAAAAGAGTTCACATGGCCCAGATCCATTCTACTGTTTAGGCATGATGACGTCCGATTTCCTGCAAGATTTAGTATGTTCTTGCAAGAGGGAATAAATACGTAACAAGAAATGTATTTTCCAAGAGAAGCAAATGTCTTGCACGTAGCTTTGTCCATGTCAGGGCAGTGATACGTGCCAAAATATTTATTCTAAATAGAACATCAACCTCTAAAAAAGATCAAATGAATGACGATGATGAAGATGAAAACGATACCATTGACTAATAGCGAAAGAGCATTTGAGCAATGGGGCAACATAAATTTTAAGTTGCCTCACTGTTATTCAATGTAAATATGTATATTATTATTAATTATGGTTTTGTAATAACTCTACCAAATGGTTGTGTACTTAAGTTCCGTATGCGATGATAGTGGTAGTTAAGAAAAAAACCAAAAAGAAACAACACCTTGCAAGTGATCTAAACAAAACAAAAAACCATAAAAAACAACACCTTGCTAGTGATCTTCGGCCTTGACGTGGTTGGCAAGCTTAAGACAATTAAATCATATTGTATTTATAACTGTCGAACTAACAGGAGACCAAAATAACATTTATTTTTAACTGTGCTGTAAACATGGTAAATATGCGCTTTAAAGCAGTTTTAAGATATGTTTTAATATAGTTTTATCAATATTTTGTCGGTATAAAAAACAAGCTAGGCGAGACATTAGAACTTAAAAAACTAGTTATATATGTTACTAATATAAAACCAATAGAATTTGTGTGTGTTTAGATGCAAAATTAAATATTACCGAGAGTTTTGCGTCAATATCCGTAAAAATTATGATTTTCACAAAAATACGACATTTTTTTCATTTTAAACACTTTTTAAAAAAAAAATATTTCAGAAACAAAAATTAGATAGACTATAATTTGTCAAATGATATATTTCATATTATAATGCAGATGAATTTGTTCTTAAACTGCATTTTTCGAACAATATCGTCAAATTATGACTAATATTTTTCTCCCCTTTTTTGCCGTTTTTTGAAAAATGTGACCATTTCCCAGTTTGACGACCAGGCAATTCTGAATGTACGATAAAAGACCTTTCAAATGATATATCATATAGCCGTGTGTTAGGTAGGTGCATTAAAAACCTCCGAATCCTTGTTTTGGCGCTCGCCTAAAATGTTCCCTATAATATGATTTTAATAAATGTTAATGCCAAATTATTTTTTTTCTCAAATTTTCCGGTCCACTGAACATAAAAATGATAGTGCGAGTGGGGCATCCGTGTACTTTGAACGCATTCATGTTTATATTTATTATGCAACAGTATTATATGATCGACAATTAAATATTTCTCTCTGTGATTGTTGATCGTAAATTTTGGGAATTGATTTACTTTCGAGCCTTTTTGCCGAAGATTATCGATGTTCACATATTGATAAACATTCAACACAAAATCATGGAGCATGTAAAAAATAAATGGATAATAGATTGACGTTTGTTTTTTAACTTGTCTCGCTAACCCATTCAACGCATCACATCTTGCTCCATATTGAATTTTTGTAATTCCCTCAGGTTTTTTGTTGCCTTGATTTGTTTCTTCTTAGTGGAATTATGAGATTGAACATTGGCACACTATTGTTGCCTTATGTTTTATCAAAAGATTTGAAGTAATAAGTTATTATTCTTGTCAATATTTCCAGGCATCATTAGCAGATGTATCAATAGACACAGCGTTGCACGTTATCAATGACCAGGGATTGAATATGATATGTAAAGGCTGTCAAACAACCTTCAACACAAAACATGTAAATCTTCACATATTTAAAGCAAGACGTCAAGAGAGATCCTTAAGTGAAGTACCAAATGGTATACTCCAGAATTCGACAATTCCTGTGAGGCTAGGCGATATGAATGACATAACTTCACTTGGAGTAAGAATGCCTAATTTTAAAAATTTAAAAATTATTTTTTATAATTGTTGTTTTAAACGCGTTTATTTTTTTTGGAATGCTAGTATACCAACAAACTTAAAAAGCGCTTTTAGTACTGTGTTTACTATAAAACATTTCGGAAAGTTGCATTTCAAGTATCAAATATTAATATATTTAATTTTGTATTGTAGATTGCAGATTTCCCACAGAATGTGTATATAGCCGGTAGTTCAGACACAGCTTTAGTTACGTCAAATGTCCATAAATTGTTTCTAAAAGATAAAAATTATAAAACTTGTATTCCGGCCAATTTAATGGTTGCAATTAACCAAACTACTCGAGCTTTGCAATTTTCTCAGATCTTACCTGTATACACAGAAGGGGATGCTTCTAATCTCTTTTACCACTCATTTTTTTATCGTGACAATGGAGACTATGTGTGTGTGTCAGTTCTTCCAGTACAGGGCGTTCCAGATTATGTTACGTCATATGACGTCTATGTAAAATTCGATACCCAGCCAACTCACTTAAGTTATGACGCAAAAGGAAGAACATCACCTGACAATGACAGAAAGATATGCTTCCCTCCTCAATTGTTTTCTTCAACGGGAGAGATGCATGTAGCCCTGCATGAAAATAGTAAAGTGGGTAAGACATAAGAACAAACATAAATCGTATTCTGTATAGAAATTTGAGTTAGATGCTCTAACGGTACGAAGACTAAAATAAGTGAAACCATTTAATCGTGATACTACACATGTATTAAGTTGACTCTAAGTCATATTGAGTAACTCACACATAGCTTAAAGGTTTATACAGCAAACTGTTGCCCGGAGTAAACAATCAACGTCTAAGATATGTGTCCTTTGATGTACTATACTGAATGTTCTGTTATCATTGTCTACTAAATCTTACATTAAAAGTCCATGACGTCATATGTAACAACGTTGATAAGATAAATAACTAAAAAAAAGTAAATAAACGCAGCATAGATACATTGTACCAGGATTAAAATTTTATATTTACGCCAGACGCGCGTTTTGTCTACATAAGACTCATAAGTGACGCTCGAATCAAAAAATGTTTAAAAGGCCAAATAAAGTACGAAGTTAAACAGCATTGAGGACCAAACATTCCTAAACTTTTTACCAAATACAGCAAAAGTAATCAATTCCTAAGGTAGAAAAGTCTTAGTTTTTCAAAAATTCAAAGTTTTGTTATCAGTTAATTTATAATTATGAACATATCGATGATAACTAAAGATATATATTTTTCTTCGGTTGACAGTTTTTGGGTCCCTTGGTTATGTATGGGAACCAATAACCGGAAGATATACTAATGGATCATATAACATATCAGCACCAGAACTAATGCCGTATAATTTGCATATAGTGACATCAAATTGTAAAGAGTGGAATCCCAAAAGACAATCATGGGTTTCAGTCAACTGTGAGGTAATCAAACTTATTTCTTTAAAGGATTTTTACTGCTACCACAGGATTAAAATGTAGAGAGATACTGAAATAACTTAAGTCTGGGTTTTTGTCTCTGATTCTCGAGAAAAAAGGCAGACTTTGTGACTGATATTTATAAAATTAACATATACTCGCGACAAGAAAAGGAAAGACAAATTGTAAGGATTTGTAATGCTATTCAGGATTCCTAAGAAAAGTTTATATGCATAAGTCTGTAAAAAAAAGTATTTATAATGAGGCTCATTATAAATATTTGATATTGGATTATTAATGAATATTGATATAAATGAAGTAGAATAGACCATATTGAATTTTCAATTCACAAACATTAAAAATTGAGAATACAAAAAGCAAATATACACAAAACAGGTCACACTAATAAAGTAAGTTTGTGCACATTTATTGAAATTTTACAAATTCATGAATGTCGTTGTAGATGTAGTTTTTGCGAGCATCAACAATGCTTCTACTCTTTACAACTTTAAAGGTCCATCTCAGGGTTTTGTTCTATAATGGTGCATCATAACAATTAATCTGTTTGGAAGGTCTAAGTTTACAATGTGTATTTATTAATTTAACGACATTAATGTCATTTTTTTCCAGTTAAATATAAGACTAAACTTTGTTTTTCTTTGTTTCATTCCCTGATTTTTAGGATTTTTGAGGTATATACAGAAACATTTTACAAAATTATATACTTAAGTGGTGTCTATTAAATGAAGCAATTGAACAAAATGATTTAATGATACCATACGACCTCATACTGTATTTAACACATGAATGCGTTTTATATGTGTGTGTGGTTTTTTTTTAGCTAGCTATTACGTTTTAAAGATTTGACTGAATATCAATTGAATAAAATTAAAGACTCAATATACTTGGGAACATTTATGTCCTTATACGGTACCACAGTCCCACTAGGCCACGATCGCACTACGATTTGTAAAAAAAATGCAAATTTTGATGATCGTAAGGTCGTATCACAGTCGTTGTGAGGTGTTCAGGATCGTGACGAGCGTGGCTAACCTTGAACATGCTCAAAACAATCGTAGTGCGGTCGTGGCAAAATCAGGTAGTAGAAGAAGCGTAGTCAGAGCGCAGTAAGGTCGGGGTAAGATCGCAAAGGTCGCTGTACCAACGTAGCGAGAGCGTAGTGAAAGCGTGATTCTATTCGGAGAGACTTCGTTACGATCTCACACCAACAGCGACGTTGTTACGACCTCACAACGACCATCACGTTATCACCACGACCCAACCGCGATCGCAGTATGAACGTAGCATAATCGTGATAAGAACGTGCTATAATCGCAGTAGAAGCGTGGTAAGATCGTGTTGCAATCGGATAACTCGTGGTATGGTCGTAGTGAGAACGTGATGAGAGTAGAAGGATCATGATAATCGTAGAAAAAGCGTGTTGAGAACGCGGTACAATCGTAGCAGGATCGTGGTAGAAGCGTAATGAGGACGTAGTATCATCGTGAAAGCAACAAAAGTTTACATTTTCATGCCGCTCATACCGCGAATTGACCACGACCTGAATTTATTTAAGATCGCGGTGAGCGTGTTGCGATCGTGGTCTAGTGGGACTGGGGCTTTAGGTCGAAAGAAAAAAAATTAAAGGTGATAACATGTCGTGCTGCTCAAAACAGTACACATTAGATATATGCGCCTGCATTTAGTGATGTCAAGGAAAAGAGAACGAAATTATGGTAAAAACCAAAGCAATATTTGTTCAGGGATGACTTCAACATAACCATTAGTAACCCTTTGTTCAATAACTTCAATGTAAGCACAATCCTCTATTAATGGAATAAGAAGTAGAAGACGCAAAAGGAACAATCGAACACCAAACGTTAAAGTTAAACAGAAAACCAATGGTCAAAAGAAACAAAAACGACAACAACAAAAACCGTGTACAAAACACTACACAAAAGAACCAAACAATGAGACAAATCCTACAAAAACTGAGGTGATCTTACGTGCTCCGAAGGGTGAGATAAACCTGATTTACTAAAAACATTCATCATATTACCAATGACATAACAAACAATCGGGGATCAGACGCATCTGAAAATGTCATAATCGAAAAAATATAAACAGAGGTCGGGATTGCGGTAACCATAATTTGAACATGGTAAAGTCCGTACATCATTTTATGGAACAGATTCTTTGGAATACCTGGAAGATATATTCTCCATATGCAGGTGCTGATTTTTACTATATAGCAATACAATACAATACAATACAAAGTTTTTTATTGTCAATTATGACGCCCAATAATTTGAGCAGTACAATTAAGTTCAATTTCATACAAGTGATTACATATTGATTACATTGATTATTTAACAATTAACAAAGTCAAGTCTTTTTCACCCAAATAATATCTGCAAAATAGATGAATATATATTTATATGGCCTTCCAAATACCGTTTCGATCTCTAACATCACTGAAGAGACATTTATTGTCGAAATCCGGATATGGTGTACTAAAGAAATATTGACGCCGAAGTTTGTGGCTCTACAACCTGTCCACAAGTTAACATTTTTTTTTTCTTTCTGTGACGTATTAAATTTATATTGAGATCCATTTTGTAACATCTTGTGATCAATTTTATTTGGCAATCGCCAATGGCAGTCAGCAGGGTTAAAGAACATCAGTTGTTCGACCTGTTAGTCAAATGCGTTTTGTTTAAATATACTTTTTCACTCTTTTGGTCTTTTGGAAAATGTTGTTTGTGCTGTTTTTAGACCCTTCTACAAACGAAATTTGTTTGACATGCACACGTATAAAAATTGCGGTTTTTATCCAACGCAGTCATAGGTTTGAACGTAGTTTTCAATTTAGACTCGTTTATATTTTTTGTTTGGGCATGTATCATATTTTCCCTCCGGTTTATATGATCCGTTCATCCTATATATTGACTCTTAAAATTCAAGAGTTAATCTAAAAATGAGGGTACTTTCTCTAAAAATGAGGGTACTTTTTATATGGCCTTCCAAATACCGTTTCGATCCCTAACATCACTGAAGAGACATTTATTGTCGAAATCCGGATATGGTGTACTAAAGAAATATTGACGCCGAAGTTTGTGGCTCTACAACCTGTCCACAAGTTAACAATTTTTTTTTCTTTCTGTGACGTATTAAATTTATATTGAGATCCATTTTGTAACATCTTGTGATCAATTTTATTTGGCAATCGCCAATGGCAGTCAGCAGGGTTAAAGAACATCAGTTGTTCGACCTGTTAGTCAAATGCGTTTTGTTTAAATATACTTTTTCACTCTTTTGGTCTTTTGGAAAATGTTGTTTGTGCTGTTTTTAGACCCTTCTACAAACGAAATTTGTTAAACATGCACACGTATAAAAATTGCGGTTTTTATCCAACGCAGTCATAGGTTTGAACGTAGTTTTCAATTTAGACTCGTATATATATATATATATATAGTTTTACAATATAATATAGATGAACAAACTACCGGTGACTAAACTGTATCTCGAATTGATTTTCTCTCTTTGAATAAAGTACACAATAATAAACTTACTTTTTTAATTATAACATTATCCTCAGATGACATTAACCATATTAATTTTGATTTATTTGGGAGGCTTTTAAAGATTTTGTAAACCCTATTTAAGTAATCTATATATTCAGATCTTTTATTTTCTAAAACAGGACACTGAAGAAGAAAATGAATTTCATCTTCAACTTCAGTGTTACATAATTTACATATTCTATCCTCCACTCGAAGCCCCACATATCTGCCTCTTTCAATTTCTAATTTATGTGCACTGACTCTAAACTTAGTGAGCAGTCGCCTTTCATCCTCATTTAAAATTGATAAGTATTTTTCCATATAAATATTTTTTTAAATAGTTTATTTCCATGCGGTTTATTTTGTCTATCATTATAAAGTTCAGATTTCCAAATACAAGAATATTTCTGTTTTAATTTAAAATAGCAGGTTTACATGTCTCATCAAAAGAGTCAAGAATATCATTTATAAAAATTTTAAATAAAGTGGGGCTTAAACTATCCCCTTGTTTGACTCCTATGTTAGATGTAAAGTTTTCAGTCATAGAATATTTGTTTACCTTTACACAAAGTTCAGTATTATTATACATATCTTTTAGAGTGTTATAAAATAAATCACTGACTCCAATATTTCTCAGTTTATAAAAAAAGTCCATCATGATCAACAGTATCAAAGGCTCTTCGTAGGTCAACAAAGCACGTACAGAATTTTGTATTGCCTTGTTGAGCATACTTTTCTATAAGAGTTCTCAAAACTAAATGATGATCACTGGTGCGCTTGTCTTTACTGAAACCAATTTGTTCCGGTTTAATAATATTTCTACTTGCCAAAAATTTCTCTAAACGAATGTTTAAAATTTTCACAAATAACTTGCCTAAACAACTTCCAATGGTAATTCCTCTATAATTTGAAGGATCATCTTTTTAACCACTTTTAAATAAAGGAACTATATATCCTTTTGCCCAAATTTTTGGAAAATTTCCTGAGTTTAAGATACTATTAAACAATTTTTTGAAAACAAGAAACTAAATATATTTGACTGGACTTTAACATTTCATTTAAAATTGAGTCAAAACCACTGGCTTTTTTATTTTTTAGTGTACTAATCGCCTTTTCTATTTCTGCTTTTGAAATCAAATTATCAAGTTCAGTAAATATGTTTTCTCTTTCCATGTCTTTTAGCTTATCTTTTAAATAATCACAGGATGCATTAGTGTCTTTTTCATTCAAATTTTTAAAATAAGAAAACCAAGCATCTGTTGACACATCAGATGTGGTATTCTCCCTATTTGTATCTGATAACCCATGAAGCAGTGCCCAATATTGACTTGGATTATTGTCTTTTAAATTATCTAATTTATCTATTAAATCTTGTCGAAAATCTCTTATTTTTTTTCTTCCTTGTTTTTCTGTAATGTTTTAATAGACTGAAAAAAAATGACCGTATTACTGGATCAAAAGGATATTTTTGTAATAAATTTTCTTTGTCATTTAAGTTATTTTTTAATTTAGATAATGAAGCATCTAACCAATTGTTTTTTTTCTTTACATTTTGTTTTAACTTGCTTGTTGATTTTTTAGTAGGCTTTTGTTTTAGTGATAAATTTGCAGCTTCATAGAATATAGTATTAACATCTTTAATCATAGTGTTTATATCAGAATGGTATTCAGTTTTATTAAAATTCAAAATTTTTTGTTGCATACTGCCTGAAGATAATGCTTCCTGAAATAATTCAGTAGAGTTCTCATTCCATTTATAACTTTTAAGAGACATCTGAGTTTGACATGTATCTCCTTTTATTTTACAATGTATGTTCAATAACACAGAAATTTGACAATGATCAAAGAGATCGCCCAATAAGTTATGGACTTTAAAAAAACATACTTTATATAATAAATTTTCTGATACAATAAAATAATCTACAACACTACATCCATTTGGAGTATAGCATGAAGTTCACAATGGAAACCTGAGATCAGGGATTGGCACGATTACTGACAAATGTAATCGATTAATGATCGATTACATGAAGGATTTTTGTGCAATCGATCGATTACTCAAAATTTAGTATGTAATCGATTACAATCGATTACTTTATCAAAAGTAATTACATTACTTTTCGATTACTGTCAATTACATACTTCAACATTTCAACAAAAAATAACATGAATAAAACACGATTATATAGCTCAACATTTGTATAGTGGAAATTAAGAACTTTACAAAATGCATTATTCAAAGCATTGTTTCTAAATTATAAGGTAATAGCTGTTTTTTTTTTTATATCAAATCTCTTGATGAAGATTAGAAATATTTAAAAAATCTTGAAATTTTGACTTTCAACACAAATGAAAGATATCATTGCATTGCAATAATCACTTATTCATAGCTAATTGTTTTTAAAAAAATTAGCTTTCTTACTGACTTACTTTAGCTTTTTTGTTTTTACTCTTTATAAAAAAAAATGTTTTAGCATAGTTAATTAGATATAGGAAGATGTGGTGTAAGTGCCAAAGAGACAACTCTCCATCCAAGTAACAATTTTAAAAGTAAACCATCATAGGTTAAAGTACGGCCTTCAACACGAAGCCTTGGCTCACACCGAACAACAAGCTATAAAGGGCCCCAAAATTACTAGACGTGTAAAACCATTCAAACGGGAAAACCAACGGTCTAATGTTTAAGGAAATATAAAAAGAGTAGAATAATTAATTAGTTCAGCTAATTTTTAAAATCAAGATTTATTTTTATAATGACCTGCATGATTTAACCCTTTTGTTTGGATAACCACCCTAATTACAGATTATTTAACTGCCACTGGAGTACAATTTATAACCTAGGGCTAAATACTGTAAATTTCCTTCTTAATTAGATATAAGATAATTGAAATAAAAACAAAGTATGTTTGATATTGATTAGAAGACTTTGATCATCTCATTATACAAATTAGAAAAGGCAAGAATTTTGTTAAGATTTGTAACTTCTTCAATCAAATCATATACCAAATATATGTATAGTGTCAAAGGGATACTATCTATCTATTTCTAAAAAGAATTGCTAAGCATTGCCATTGCTTCATTGTTAAAAGGATGTTGTGTTCTTTTTAATTTAGTTTATATACATGTATATCATAACATTTAAGAAATCAACTGTTTATCTATTCTAATCTTTAATTTCAACTCTGATTGAAAATGAAATTAAATACAAATAAACTTTCTACTTTTAAAAAATGTAGTACAGAACTTACCGAAAGACATAAACATTTCTTATTTAAGATCTATTTTACTATTTCAAATCTATTTTCTTATTTAAATATCAAAGCTCTTGAATTATTGACAAGCACATACATCCATTTGTTTCCAAAGCTAGATATAAAGTAAATTTAGGTAGGGGATCTGGTTGCTCATAATGCAGCTTCAGACAATAGATATAAATAAGGCAGTTGCTTAACTCTCAAGTATTGTTGATGCATAATATTTTATCTGTTCTATAAAGTGATAACATACATATTTTCCTCTGAAATAGGTTATTTTTCATCAAACTATTTTACTAAAGTAATCGAAATGTAATCGAAAAGTAATCGATGATTACATCCAAATTTTTGCTGTAATCGATTAAATTACGATAACATGTAATCGAAAATGTCTTCAATTACAGATTACTGTCGATTACTTGAAAAAATGTATTCAATTACAATCGATTACGATTACAGATTACGATTACCCCATTTCTGGCTGAGATCATATATTTTCTCGTAAAGTATAATTCTCAACTGGTCATTATGATTGAAGGCTAGATATGGCTCAAGATTTAAAATAAGACTTAGCTCCGTCAGTGGTATCACTTTGACTAAGTCAAGTTAATGCGAGTCTATTATTAGTTGTATGCATTTATTTGTATTACTGTTTTTGAAATTTCTGACCTGAAACCGCCAAATTACATGAAAAGCTTAGCAGGCGACAGTCAATAAGTTTTATATTATTTGTTTTCATTTGCTTTCTAAATTGCCATTCTAGACATAATTCTAAACAAACATAAAAAGATATCAAATATATGTAAAATAATTTTATTTAAATCATTTACGTAAGCTTTCACTGTAATGCTTCGTGTAGACTTATTAAATCAATAGCAAGGAACTAGCTAAAATGTGTAGCAGATGATTTACCCCAGGAGTAGATTACCTTAGCCATATTTGGCACAACGTTTTGGAATTTTGGATCCTCAATGCTCTTCAACTTTGAATTTATTTGGCTTTTAAACTATTTTGATCTGAGCGTCACTGATGAGTCTTATGTAGACGAAACGCGCGTCTGGCGTATAAAATTATAATCCTGGTACTTTTGATAACTAATTAGAGCAATACAATTTGAATATGCGTTTGGAATTTTTTCAGATGAATTGGTTTCCAAGGCAAGATATCATAGAATGTAAATGTTGTCCAGCTTTTGGTTTAACATTTGGTAACACTTTTTATGTGGCGCCAAATACGATCGACTTCTCTACAGTGTTCTTACGGTTTGATATAACCAATCAAGGTCCTGTGATCGGGACTCTTATAACGATATTAGTGATTTACGTTCTGCTTCTTATCTGGGCGAGACATCAAGACAAGAGAGATATTGTAAAGGTAAAGTTCTTTTCACTGATTTATTTTCATCAGTGTTAATCTACTGAAAATAAAAAAATAAACAAAGTATCGAAATCAAATGCAATGAAGAACAATAACCGGTGTCTTATTTATGCTTTTAAGTTTTTTACTAAAATTAACTGTAGAATCATTGTGCACGAAATATTTTTTTAAATATTTTAATCATGTTGTTTATCCTCCAGAATAGTATGGATTTAAAATTATGTTAAGTCTTAAGTGATATATATGATATAATCTAATAAACATTAAAAAAAAATTGAAAGTTATCAAAATTTATAATTATGAACTAAGTCAGAATTTCTAAATCTTTTAGTGGGGAGTAACACCATTAATTGACAACTTCGTTGACGACACATATTATTACCTAGTAACAGTTTATACAGGAATGAGACGAGGGGCAGGTACTAAGTCCAAGATAGGATTTATAGTTCATGGAAAAGATGGAGATACAGGAATACGGGAATTATCTGATGGCGTCAGATCGGTAAGCCAGTATTCTTTGTTTTGAGTTCAAAAAAGTAAAATATTCACTCATCACAGTTTTATCATATTATTTAGTTTGTTTTAAATATGATGAAATGCCATTCAGTTTTCTCAATAACAAAGTTTATTATGTTCCTTACGTCATAACTACAATACCCATCCCTTTTCACGAATTTGATCTACCGAATAAGACTATTTACCGGATTTGTAATAACATAAGCAACACGACGGGTGTCACATAAGGAGCGGATCTGCTTACCCTTCCGGAGCATCTGAGATCATCATCAGTTTTTGATGGGATTTGTGTTGCTTAGTCTTTAGTTTCTTCGTTATGTCTTCTTTTCTACAATTTGTCTGTTTGTCTTTATTTTTAGCCATGGCGTTGTCAGTTTATTTTCAATCTATGAGTTTGACTATTCCTTTTAGTATATTTCGTCCCTCTTTTCTGAGATCTAGATCCTTATCGTTGTAGTGTTAATTTCGGATCTTAAAAAGAAAACAAATATATTAATGTGATGTCTTAATCGGCCATGTGTGAAGGACTTCGAACTATATTTTGTTACAAACGTGATAATTTTCAATTGTCAACTTCCAATTTCCCAGCAGTAATATACTATCTGTGCATATATAAAGAAATAAGAAAACGTATTTAATAACCTCATCATAGATACCAGGACTAAACTTAGTATATACGCCAGACGCGCGTTTCGTCTACAAAAGACTCATCAGTGACGCTCGAATTCAAAAAAGTTAAAAAGGCCAAAATTTAAGACCACCATCTGTTTACACTATATAGACTTTATCAAAAACGGATGTGCTTCTTACAAACAAATTTGAGCAAACAGAGTCATGAGGAAGAGCTACTTAAATTGTAACGTCATATTTACGTCATCAATGTGTTGACCGGTACGATCGTATGTATCTCAACTCACTAGCAACATGTGTTTGCGGTCTTAGATTGTAAGATACCAGAATATTACAATCTGTTTAATTCACCGAGGGTTCCAAAATTGTAATATTGCAGTCATCCCTTTATATGTCTGATCTGTTGATTAACACCAAGTGTGTTATACTCCTTGTTATGACATTTTGACGAGTGCGGATTATCATGGCGGGAACAGCATGAATAGCAAGGGACGTTTACCTTGTTGAGGCACCTAATCTTGCACTCTTAGAAGATGATGCGAATCACACTTATTTTACTTGGTACTTTGATATTTATACGTATTTTTACGCCTTTCCCAAGTCAGGAGCCTCTGACCTTTGTTAGTCTTGTATGCATTTCAATTTTAGTTTCTTGTGTATAATTCGTAGTTTAGTATGGCGTCCATTATCACTGTGCTAGTATAGATATCTGTTCAGGGGTCAGTTGAAGGACGCCTGAGGTTGCGGGATTTTCTCGCTGCATTGGAGACCTATTGGTGACCTTCTGTTGTTGTCTGTTCTATGGTGGGGTTGCTGTCTCTTTGACACATTCCCCGTTTCCATTCTCAATTTTATGTTGGTAACCTATATGTAAGATTTGAACATAGAAGAACTTCTATCATATATTCCTTTAATTATCCGTCATCATTTAAAAAGAAAAATATTAAAATTATGACTAATATTACAGATTTACCGATCGTCGTATCATACTGTGCAAGAAATTTATATTCAATGCGTACGTATACTAAGATATTCCACTTCTTCCACTAAATTCCAAATGTGTTGCAAGTATAATTCTTGCCAATACATGTACCACTTATCGCTTTCTACTTTTGTTTTAATGACAACAAACTTACAACTCATTTTGAGACAATTTTAGCGCGAGGTCAAAATTTAAGTTTTGAATTTGATTTCGTTACTTACATTTAGACAATATACGTATAGTGTCTTGAAATATGAAATTTATTTGTATGAGGCTTAGAAACGGGAAAAAGCGAGGTTCTACCGAGCATTTTCCCGTTTCGTGCCGAATACAAATAAATTTCATATTTCAAGAAACTATACGTATATAGTTTTTATACTGAAATCGAAAAAAAAATGAAAAATGAAAAAAACATGTAACAAAAATTGTTAAAAAAAGTGTTTGGAATTTCCCTCTTGAGGTACCATTTTGGGGTATTTCCCTATGAACGTAGTCCAGGTGGTAAGACATTGGCGTATTAAGGAATTAGAAAGGGAAAATGAACTTTATTAATAACATTTGATAAACATGATATATAAATAACCAATTTGAAGACATAAAAGTTTAAATTGAAAAAAGTTTGACCATTGTTACTTTACGACGTGATGTTGTTGATGAAATACAATAAGGAGGCGGGGTTTATATGTCAGTTGGGGTCATTGACGTATAAAGGTAACGTTAATACGTATAGCTTTATCTGTACAGTAAACTAGCTGATTGCAGTATAAAAAAAAACTACATCTTGTATCAACGAGATATTCAACGTTTGTTATTGTGGAAATAGTTATTTCCTGTGAAATTTTTCCAAACTTATGATTTTATACATTGTTCATAACAATACAAATTTGGTGATTAATCTTCTTCAGTTTAGTTTTCAACCGATCCTCATCGTCAATTTTCTAGAATAAAGTAAGTATCTATGTGAAGCAGATTTTTTTTTCTTTTGTTACCTCTTTTGACATCGGACTTCTTCTCTAAAACTGTGATTTGCTGTGAATATTGTGGTGCGTATTTTTTTCTTCATCGGCTGCAGGTAAAGAGGGCGGGTTGAAATCTCAAAAACATGTTTAACCCCGCCGCATTTTTGTGCCTGTCACAAGACAGGAGCCTCCAGCCTTTGTTAGTCTTGTATTATGTTTAATTTCAGTTTCCTGTGTATAATTCGGAGTTTAAGTATGACGTCCATTATCACTGAACTTGTATGGATATGTGTTTAGAGGCCAGCTGAAGGACGACTCCGGTGGGGGTGTTACTCACTGGATTTAAGACCCATTGGTGGCTTTTGGCTGTTGTCTACCCTGTGGTGGGGTTGTTGGCTTTTTGACACATTCCCCATTTACATACTCAATTTTATTACCTGTATCTGTGGTATCATTTATTTCAAGTTTGATAGGATGGACGCTTTAAAAAAAAATACAGACCATTGAAATTTATTATCCCAATTTAAAATGAAAATAATTTACAATTTGAAGAAAAATAAAATGACGTTTTAAAACATTAGATCATCTTTTAAAGTTCTTCGGAATTATGTCGCCAGGTGAAGGGCAAGGATTGTGTATAAAATGAAATAGCAATCAAACGGTTTCACACTTTAATAACCAGTTTCTGTTTTTCACATTTCACAGTGCCATAAAATTATAATATACATTCAAACAGAAATTATTGTCACTTTACGGACCCAATAACCATTTTAAATTGTTACGGTTTTGATGTGGAAATAAAGAAAGACAATATTGTCTTTTCTCTATGTATCTTTGTTATACATTGAAACAGTTGATTTTTGTTCCAGGAAATACCAACTGCAAGTGTTGTACATTTCCTGATGTCAACACCATATCCGCTAGGAGACTTAAGCTATGTTTACATATGGCACGATAACTCAGGTGAAAGCGATTCTTCATCATGGTATTTAACTCGTGTTGATGTAGAAGACATACAAAAGAGGGAAAGGTAGTGTGATTATTAAAATCCGTGTAGTTTATATTTTGATTTGAGCGTCACTGATGAGTCTTGTGTAGACGAAACGTGCGTCCAGCGAACTTAATTATAATCCTGGTACCTTTGATAACTATTATTTTGATAAACTGTATTTATGGAGGTTCAGATAATCCAGATTATAACTTCAATGTTGATTTTTTTAAAGGCGGAAAGGGCGCATCAAGAAAATTGCTGAACAATTTTATTTCTTTATATAACGTTTCCTTAAAATAATCCGTGTCGTCTAAAAAAACACTCGGAAATCTATTTTAAAACCTCCATATTCAACAAATATGAATTATTTGCTACTCTGTTTTCCAGAAAAATTAGAATGTATTTTTACCTTTTAGTTGCATTGTAAGATACATTATCTTGCTAATTTAATGAATTCCGCTATTTTTCATTCAAATTAGTAAATACATTTTATGAATTCCATTGAACATTAATATGTACATCTCTAATCTCAATGCAGGTTTATTTTCCTATGTGGTAAATGGCTATGCTTAGATACAGTTGAAAGCAGTGTAGATGCTGTCCTTCCAGTTTGTGGAAAAGAAAATGTTACGACGTTCTCAAATATGTTTACTCTTAATATAAAAGAAAACTTAGCTGATAACCATATGTGGATTTCAATATTCTTCCGGCCGACAAGCAGCCATTATACAAGATGTCAGAGACTAACATGCTTCCTTTTATTTGTTTTTTTAACAATGATAGGAAATGCAATATATTTTCGTGACGAAGACGAGTACTCAAATGCTGGATCAGATATTCATGTTGGTCCCTTTTCATTATCATTGACAGCAACTTACATTGCATTCATATCTGCTCTAATTTCAACACCTACCACCGTATTAGTAATTTTGATGTTCAGTAAAAGTAAACACAGGAAAAATAATACTGATACTAAAGATACTTCACGAAAATATAGAATACCGGTATTGGATTTTTGGTTGGATAGCTTAATGGCAGATAGTCGTAAATTAGAGAAAGCTCTCGTTTCAAAGGGACTTTTCAACACTGAAAGTACTATTTTTCCATATTGGTTTCAATATATAGCATGGATTTTGGCACTATCAGGAATAGGAGCATGTTCCGTCTTCTTGGCTCTTTATAGCGTCGAATGGGGGAACAATAAGTCTGAGAAATGGCTGGGACAGTTTTTCCTGTCTTTTTCTAGCTCGATCTTTCTACTGGATCCATTAAAAGTAAGTAACATATTATAGTTTAACAAACTTAAAAAATATATTTTCACTGTTGTTACTAATTTACTTATCATCAGTTAAAAGTATACGCATTTTGTAATCTAGTTCAGTTCAATTTGTGTTTTGTTCTCTTGTACATTTGATATTGTTTTTATTATCGACATTTGAGGTCAATGAAGGTGGTAATTGTTTTTTCAAATATTTTTCGAATGTTGTGAAATATATCGGGATGATTTTTACTACATGCCTGTGCATTGCACTAAAATTGTTAACGTTAATTTTATCATGTTTATTACACACAATGTGTCAATATCTCTGCTAGTACACTCCTAGTCCCCGAGAGTACAATAAGCCCAGTAGCCATTGTACGATTGTACTTAATGTAAAGTACGGAAATTGTTTGTTTTAAGTTTGCTGTTTTAAAAGGCATTTTAACTTCATGAAACCTGATGTCAACCTGATTCTTTGTCTGGATTTGACTATAGTTTCGTTTGATCAGACCTTTAACTTTTGTTTAAGCATTTTAAACTTCTAATAATTCTAAACGAGACATTTAATGTCGAAATTTGCTTTTGATGCAGAAAATTTGTCCCGTTTATGTGTTTATGACACGTATTCATAATTTCTTAAATACACCTTATTGAGAATTACTGGTTACATATTTTATAACTTATGTTTTATTTAATAGATCATAGTTATGTCTGCAGTATTTGCAATGGTAGTAAAGCAAATCAACAAGTTCAGACCTACAGGACTAGAAAGATCATTCATTCTCAAGAACTACAGGCACACTTTCGGATGCGAAATAAGTAAGTAATTGGTGCATGTATGACATTTCTATGTATTTGCTCAGCATATAGTTATTTCAAACGCAAACTTGTCTGTCATTACCACTGCATGAGACTGGTACGTATCAAAATGGGATTCCAAATCGTTGATTTTGACTATAGCTCGTCTCGGCTAACAACTATGCAAAACGTTTTAGATTTTAGTTCATTTAGTTGTAGGCATAATGTCTCGAAATGTTCCTTTTGTTCTGTCTAAAAATGAATTTGCTGACGTAAATATCGCTGGTTAACATATTGATGATACTTATCTGGTTATAAAGAACAATAACAGATTGATAAATGTATAGTATGTAACACTTTGACATCACCTAATTCGGTTTATGTGAAATCCTTAACCCCAAGTTTTGCCGAATGTCAAAAATAAAAGCAAGGTTTCTCGTTAAAACATACTAGTAAACTACACGTTTAACAGGAGGTGTTCAGACAAATAAAAGATACATTTGTGATAGGAAACGCTAGCTCTAAAACAACTTTAATACCTAATACAATATATAAGGGATCAGTAAATTCAATATGGAGATCCGAGCTTCGCTCTATCCCCATACGGAATTTACTGACCCCATATATATATATATATATATCGTATAAGTCACTTATACACTTTGTCCACTAATACAATCCAATTCTCACAAGTTGATAAACCTTTTCTCTAATGGTCAACACTGTCATTGTGTAAACTAAAAAGTCAACAGATAGTTGATCTAATCATTTACACATTAAACGTATGACGTCATATGTCGTGTTTCGGTGTCAAACTTTAAAATCAGTATCTTTTTTTCGCTTTTTGTACGTTTGTGAATGTAATGAAATCTTCATGTCACTTTTTCGTATAAAACTCCGCGGAGTGTGATACGAGAAATATTTCTTCATGGAAGACATTGATAACAGGCCACAACCATATTATGAGAAAATGTTTTCACTTATGGTTGTGGCCTGTTATCTATTTCTTGCATGAAGAGATATTAATCGTATCACAATGCACGGAGTGTCATACACAAAACTGATATGAAAAAATGCGTTACTTGAATTGACTTTTTAAGCATCAGTAGACAACATTACGGCATTTCCAATTGCTATTCATTTGGTCATGTTAAGGCTTTTTGTACGCTTCCGAATGTAATAAAATCTTCATATCAATTTTTCGTATAACACTCCGTGCAGTGTGATACTAGTCATATATCTTCATGAAAGAAATTGATAACATGCCACAACGATACGAAAAAATGTAACCGGTTATGGTTGTGGCCTGTTATCTATTTCTTGCACGATATTGCTCGTATCACAGGAGATTAATTTGACTTATTGAGCACCAGTAGACGATATAACGAAATTTCCATTGACTATTCATTAGGTTATTGATAACTTTCAAAAGTAAGGATGATGGAAACGGACTAATGTGATTTCTTCAATTATATACAAAACACTCACACTTTTCACCTGTAAATCTTCAATTTATTTAAACTGCCTGATATTCAAGTTTAACATCATAACAGGACATTTGACGTCATACAGCTGGTATGTGCAAAAGACTAGATCAACGGTTCGCGGGATTTTAAATTAAGCAAAATGAAAGTGTTGACCATGAGAAAAATAGGTTAACATTGGTTAGAGGTTGGGGGAGGGTTGAGATCTCACAAACATGTTTAACCCCGCCGCATTTTTGCGCCTGTCCCAAGTCAGGAGCCTCTGGCCTTTGTTAGTCTTGTATTATTTTAATTTTAGTTTCTTGTGTACAATTTGGAAATTAGTATGGCGTTCATTATCACTGAACTAGTATATATTTGTTTATGGGCCAGCTGAAGGACGCATCAGGGTGCGGAAATTTCTCGCTAAATTGAAGACCTGTTGGTGACCTTCTGTTGTTGTTTTTTATTTGGTCGGGTTGTTGTTTCTTTGACACATTCCCCATTTTCATTCTCAATTTTTTTAACAACATTGCTTGAAATCAACTCTCGTTATTTAGTTTAAAAAGTAAAAACAGTAATATAGTACGCCAGACGCGCGTTTCATTTACATAAGACTCATCAGTGACGCTCATATGAAAATATTCATAAAGCCAAACAAGGATAAAAAAATCCAAAAAGCTGTGCCAAATACGGTTAAGTTAATCTATGCCTGGTATGAGAACATCCTTAGTTTTTCGAAAAAATCAGAGTTTTGTCTACAGGAAATTTATAAAAATTACCACATTATTGAGATTCATGTAAACATCGAAATATTGACTACTGGGCTGATGATATCCTTGGGGACGAAATTCAAGCTAAATTCAAGCGAGATTCAATTCTCAATCGTTTTGAAATATATATATACGTCTTTTATGAGGTAGGTTTTTAAGGATATGATGATCAAATAATCAAAACAAATTCCCACTCATTATGTTGTACTGTAATACCACTGTCCCAGGTTAGGGGTAGGGTTGGGATCCCGCTTACATATTTAACCCCGCCACATTATTTATGTATGTGCCTGTCCCAAGTCAGGAGCCTGTAATTCAGTGGTTGTCGTGTGTTACATATTTGTTTTTCGTTAATTTTTTTTATATAATTAAGGCCGTTCGTTTTCTCGTCTCGTTTGAATTGTTTTACATTGTCTTATCTGGGCCTTTTATACATGTAGCTGACTATGCGGTATGGGCTTTGCTTATAGTTGAAGACCGTACGATGACCTATATATGTTAATGTCTGTGTTGTTTTGGTCTTTTGTGGACAGTTGTCTTATTGGCAGTCATACCACATCTTTTTTTTTTAATAATTTCTCTACTTAAAGCCTCGGTAAACATATCATATTTCTCCGAAATTTGGATGCAATAGTGTAACGTTGTTTTATATATTTGGTGCATGTGTACTTTTATTTTTTACAAAATGGATTTGTTGATAAATATGCACACATGTTTGTATCCAAATTCAAAGATATAAAACATAAAAAGCACTTATAAACCAGTTTTGAACTGTAAGGATCATGTTGATCTGAACACCCCTTTAAAACTGGACAAGGGATTATTTATTCACATTCAGTGTTTCAGTTAACTGTCATACTTATTTTCTTCAGTAAATTCAGTACTGTTAAGAAATTTGTAATCAATTAAGATATAAGCAGTCTATGTTCTGACCGCTCAGTAGTTGTTAGTTACATGTACAAACTAACAACATTCTGAATTGTCTAACTAATGATCAGAACAGTATTAACTGCAAGTCATATGTCACAACGGTAATGAATTTCAAACAACAAAATATTTGAAAGTTAACTTAAATTCCTACCAAACCTTATCGTTTTTTAGTTTCAGACTTAGATGTTTTTTTAAGATTAACGTTACTATTTAAGACTTTATTTGTTTACTAGTGAAACATGTGAAAGGAAAACAACAGGTTTATCTAAATGTTTACAATTTTTGCAGATAAACGACTGCCTGCGTCACCACTCAACCATTCGTCAATCGAAAAAGCTCGCAACGAAAGGCAGAAGGACATACAAATGATGGAAAGTATCCAACAAGTTCTCATTACGTGTTTCTGTTTATGGATTATATCTAGCATAAGCTACAGTTATAAAGATGACAGATCTTATAATTTTCATCAAAACATTGCCAACAAGCTTCTGACTCCTCAAAATAAAACACTGCAGCATTTCGGCAAGGTAAGGTAATGCTTCACAGTCAAATTACAAGAACATCCAAGAACATTTAGTGAGCAAGGTAAAATATTTTAACAAACCACAATACCTTGTACAATAACCCTGGTGGGACAAATATGAAATATGACAAATTCATACTAGATATGCGTGTATTGGGTCCTTGATATATTTCCAAGTTTCAAATAATTTGGTGTATGCTTGCCAAGGTTATCATCCGAAAATAATTTTCTACTTTCAAAATTAGAAATCTGGGATATTTTTTTAAACAAAATGTTGTGTGCATTATATATTTCTTCCTATATGTATTTGATAAAATAAAAACTATATATAAAATTAAATATTTAAAAATAAACCACTCCAAATTAGACAGTTTTGCAATTAAAGAATGTATGTGTCTCTTTACGTGGTAAATTTTACAAACTAAATCTGATAATTCTCAATTCATTTGAATTACTGTGTAGTGTTGTAAGAAAACTAGACTAAGGGTCATGCATTCTATCTTTTCTTAAGCAATTAAAAGAAGTCAGTTATGTGATAACTCTATCAAAAATAAATGACATTACGCTCATTTTTTAATTAAAACACAGGTGCCAGGGCATACATTTTCTTAATGAAACTAAATCAGGCAAAGATGTTGGCATGCTTAGGAAGAAACAAGCATACATGCATAACAGGAGGACGAAAGATACCAGAGGGACAGTAAAACCCATCACTCGAAAAAAAAACTGACAACGCCATGGCTAAAAATGAAAAAGACGAACAGAAAAACAATAGTACAGTTAAAAAAACATAGAAAACTTAAGAATAAACACACAAACCCCACCAAAAAATAGGGGTGATCTCATGTGCTCCGGTAGGGTTAACAGATCCTGCTCCACATCTGGCACCCGTTGTGTTGCTTATGTGATAAAAAAATCCGGTAAATAGTCTAATTCAGTATGTCACATTCAAGTACATAGCGTTCTTTAACATCATATCATAATGATCTATGACATACTTGACGATTTCCTGTCAACTTCCCATTCTCTACAGGGACTTACCCACTTTCCTATCGTTTAACGTTTACATATATCAATCGACACGTAACACGCATGTGTGTTTACATTATACTGGTTTTCTTTACCAATGTTGTGATCACGACAGAAACACCTCCAGGAGGAAGAAAGACTGGAATTTTGTTTTACGGTCACCATCATAAACTGTGGGTCTGTGTTTCAACTTAAAAGAGCCATGTTATTGTGATCTAAGATCTTGATAATCAAGAATTTCGTCTGATCTGTCAATTACCTAAAAAATCATAAAAAAAATGACCGCCGAGGAAAATTAATTCAAAACGGAAAGTCCCTAATCAAGTGCAAAATCAAAGAATAAAAACACATCAAACGAATGGACAACAACTTTCATATTCCTGACTTGGTACAGGCATTTTCAAAGGTAGAACATGGTAGATTGAACCTGTTTTTACAGCGTTAAACCTCTCACTTGTACAACAGTCGCGTCAAATCTCATAATAATGATAATGATGGGTGAACAAAACAAACAGACACAATCGGTAAAAATGTCAAAAATAAAGGTAAAAAGTTTAATTCGGCAGGTCACATTTGTACCAATTGTGACCAACTTCCTATTTTGAGAATGTAGATTTGCATGGCAGATTATGTATGGACTCATTCGAGTTTCTCTCGGTGTGTAGTATTTTCGAATCCCTCATTGTCTGTTTATTTTTATCTAGATTTGTATATTTCAGAAGATTTGAATTCAACATTGATAAACTACTATTGCCTCCAAATTATCACTGATGTAATTCCTTAATAAATATAGTTATATTGAGAATAATGATATCAACCTGTAATATAATTATTCATTATAAGAAGTTTGAGACAGATTTAAGGTGGGACGATATTGACTGAAGTGTGAGCAAACAATATTGGTTGTTTTTTTCTATAATTATTTCCTGTCTCATTTTGTAATTTCTTTAAAACGTTTGTCAATAGTATTGGTGAATATTAGTAAAACAAAAGTTACATTTTAGTTGTGGTAGCCACGATGCAAATATAACTCTGCTACTTTGTGTGATTAAAATTGTAATTACGGAGATCCTTTGAACAGATAAGTGCATTAAATAAAGCAACACACGTCAAACTAATATATATTTTTTTTTAGATAACACACGTCAAGGATTATGTGAAATGGCTGCGATATACAGCGTTTCCAGAGTTGTATCCTGAAACTGATTATACAGGAAAACGTTTACATTGGAGACTTAGACAAAATTTCAATGATTTGACAAGTTTCAGAGTTGGACCACCTCGACTGAGACAACTTCGGGTCACAGATTGTAAGGACAACCGTTTTATCTTCTATTATAACGTTCATATGAAATTCAAATTTCATTAAGACTTAAGGTTTGGGTTATAATCATTAATCATAGTACATGTCGTAGCAAAATAAAAAAGAGTATTTAAACATGTTTGCTTGAAACAAACACTTTTACGAAACATTTGTTTACAGGTTGTTATTTTCTTTTTCTTTGCAGCTTCTGAAGTCTTTCCTTTTTTTGGTAAAATTCAAACGAGACCAGAATACTACTTACCGATGGAGGAAAACAGAGATTTTTGTTTTGGTTGGGTGAGTGGTATATGTGACAGAGAAAAAGTGGCACGTTCATTTTCGTATGCTGGGTGGAAATTCACGAGTGCCGTTGATATATGGGGTCTCCCCATACCTGGACGCTATAACACATACGGAGGTGGCGGATATATTACCGAACTAGCTGTAAACTTTGATTTTTCCAACAGAACTTTAAACGAATTAACAGACTATTTATGGATTGATAGAAAAACACGAGCTATTTTTCTAGAGTTCAACTTATATGCACCGGATCTCAACCTATTCGCGTACAGCATTTTTTTAGCAGAATTTCCTGAGACAGGAGGAATAGTTACCTCGTATTCTATATATCCATTCCGAATTTATTTTCATCTTGGTACGAATGGTATCTACACATTAATTTGTGAAATATTATTTTTATTATGTCTAGTCGCTTTTACAGGCAAGGTCGTGTCAGGTATTATAAAGAAGAGAAAAACGTTTTTCAAAAGTATCTGGAACATTCTAAACTGTTGTTGCATATCCCTGAGTTTTGTGTGCATTTCAATGTATGCTGGGCGTCATATTCTTGCATCTCAAACCATGGAAAAATTCAAGGAAGGTCCGAAGCAATTTATAAATTTTCAGCATATTGCAATATGGGATTTGTTGTTTAATTCGCTGCATGCTACTTTGTTATCATTGTCAACATTAAGATTGATCGGTATTCTAGGCTATGACAAACGAGTTGGTAAGATTTTCTTGGTTTTTAATAATTGTGCAAAGGATTTATTCTGGTTTGGTATTTTTATTCTGTACGTATTTTTGTGTTATGCCGCTCTAGGATATTTGCTGTTCGGAAAATATATTGAATCCTATCGTGATATATTTGAATCTATGGGAACATTATTCATTAGTATGATGGGAAAGAGCAAATTCACAGAAATAAATGAGAAGGATCCAATTATAGCACAATTTTATTTCTTAACTTTCATCCTGGTGATAGTATTTACATTACTGACCATGTTTATGGCCATTCTTGGTGAGAGTATCAGTGCAGTACATACCATGAACAAACGGAACAAGGCGGAAGAATTGATTGAACGTTTGTGGAATAAATTTAAGAATATGTTCGTAAGAAAGTTAGAACCTACGCAAAATTACAAAAAGCAACGTAAGTGTTTTTCTAATAAAAAAAAATATTTCTTGTCTCTTAAGGAATATAATTACGAATTTTTAAAGAATTGGAATTTTGATGAAAGTTATTAAAAAGAGCCCGTTGCATGTTTAAAAGTAGATAGTGGTGCGATTTTAAAAATAACATGGAGAAATAATCGGTTGAAACTAGTTTTAAAGCTAGCTTAACCTCCCGCTTGTATGATAGATGGTTATAGTTAGGTGATAGTTCCGTTATATTAAAGAAAAAAAAGGGATACAAGATATAATAGATTAATGAGACAATAATTGGGATACAGAAGCGAAAACTGTGTAAACATACATCACAGACGTACAACACAACTAACTAAAAAGATTAAACAAATTGTTTTATTGATCTAGCAAACACACCAACAAAAAAGGTGTAAATGACAATAAGTTTGACAATGATGTATGACTGAAAAATAGTTTTGTCGTTGATAGTACATGTACATACAGTGTATAATACGAATTTTCTCAATAAAATAAAAATTAAGTAAATATAAATACAAGGATAAGCCAAAAAGAAACAACCCTGCACCACCTTTATGGCCTTTCGCACTGCAGGACCCACCTGCCCCAGATATTTAAGAGTAAAAAAGGTTAATCATCTAATTGCGGGATGTATAAATAGCGAGTCACGTCAAAATTCATACGTCAGAAAGAAACTTAATCGCACGAAGACTAATAACGGAAAACTTAAAGTAAAATAAAAAGATACACAGCTTTAGCAACTATATCATCTGCGACATAGATATTTAAAAACAGTTTACCCCTTTTAGAGTCGGTACAACTTTAAAAAACAATGATTCTAAACTTACAGCTAGAAACCCTGGGTCAAAAGCTTCCTTGTAAGCAGGAAGCCACGGTTAAGGACACCATGGGAGAAAAATCAAGCCCGGTTATACGGTATCAACATGAGAGAGAAATGTATTACATATACAACCAATGTTGAAATGTTGCTTTACTATAAAACGAGTAGACCTAATGTTGTGTGTCGCCTCTCTTCCTCCTACAATGAACAATATTCCTCTGTGTATATATAGGTATCATGCATAGTCGCATTTGTCATCCATTCTATGACTATTCAGTTTGGGTTATTTTGGGAAAAAACGAAAATAAAGGTGTCAGAGCACCAATTAAAAGTCCCTATCTGTTCAACCAAATTTTTCAATTTTCATAGCTTTCTAAACTTTTTATCTTAAGTTTAACCTCTTACAAACCAGGTATGTCCTGAATCGTACAGGTATCACCTTTCCTCGTGCCAATTTTCGACATACCTTTAAAGCCATATAAGAAAGAAGAGACCTTCCGAATGGATGTCCACTAAAAATAACCCCTGGTTTTCTTGAAATCTTAAATAAGTATACTATGGAGCGCATTAATCCTCAATTTTTAATTTCAACTCATAGACAAGTAAATTTGGGCTCAAAATGGTCTTAATATATTTCTCTTTCACCAAATGTTTCATTTCTGCAAATTTGTTGGGAAGTTTAAGAAAACGATGACATCAAATGCACTATTTTTTGTCCCGAGTAGGCCTACTTTTACATACGTTCTAAATTTGAAGGAGTAATTGGTGGTCTGACACCTAAAGGCGTCCGGATATTCATTCGGTCATAAGACCGACTTTTATGTCAGACAAGACTACCGGTTTTAACGTTGAGAACCAATCGTATGATAGATTACAAAAACGAAAACTTAATAAGCCAATCAGAGTGTTGTCCATATCGAAGTTTTAGATAGTAAGAACCACTTCTATTATACCTCGGTTTTAACTTAGTACACATAGTTTTCATTAGGACTCGTACGGGGACACTAAGGACAATTATTTTTGCGTTAATTTGCATGTGCTGTAATATATACAGACACTCTATATAATATATCAGTGATCGCCATGGAAAAAACTTTAAAAGTAGATAGAAAATTAAATACACTTTAATATTTATAATATGGATACGAATGTTCATAGCAGAGACATAGAATGTATTACATGTCTCTGTTCATAGTATACAGAAATACAAAAATAATGGACTATAACAGAAAACCAAAATGATAACAGACTTTGAAAAAAAAGGCTGAGGGCTTAAAAATATTGTCCTGTCTTCATATACTTATATCACTTTTGATATCATTTCTTAAATTCTCCAGACATAATATCTTTTATAAAAATTCTTCCTAAAAGAGATAACATACTTTCAACCAAGCTTAAAATGCCCGCGATTTCGTTTTTAAGTCAAACAGGATTTCCGGTTTTCAACTTGCACATCAATTTCTTAAGAGTACTCGGGGACAGCACAATAATTATCGGGTTGATAGAGATTCACTCTATAATATAGCAGTGATCCGCTATGAGAAGAAACTGAAAATTGATAGTTAATAGCAAATACACTTTATTTATAGGATACGTATGTTTATAGTATTCAGAAACGCGAAAAAAATGGAATTTAACCGAGAAAAAAAATAACGGACTTTGGAAACAAGGGAAATAAGACTGAAACTATTTCCAAGTACCTATGAATATTGATACCTTTTACTGAAATTCTCCAGGCACAAAATATTTTACAAAATATCTCCCTACAACAGTATAAATACTTTCAACCAAGCTCTAAATTCCTGCGATTTTGCAATGATATTTACAATAAGGATACAAGTGTAAAGGGTAGAGAGTTTGTATCTAATAGATATCTGACATATTTTAGTATCCACATCTGATTCAAACATCCACTAAATAAGTTGCTTCAAGGAAACTATAAAAACCAACGGTTTGTTTTACTGATATGAACTTCTTTCGTTGAATTGATTATCTTTTAATTTTTTATCCAAATAACTCATGAAAAACGTGAGAGGAAATGCCAAGGCGGCAATCATAAACCCTACTCCGTATAAAAACAAGGAGAGCAATGACCAAAAATAAAACGCCGAAAACAAATCAAAATAAAACATATAAACAAGCAACAAAAACCTTGCCAAAACATTGATAATTTACATTAGATAGAAACATTTATTTTCGTGTAACCAGGAAAACATGAAAACGAATATTTCAAGAATAGGACATGTAGAAAGTAATATAATGTTTTATTTCTGTTTAATTCTTTGTAGATTTTCAGAATCCATCTATTGGTCTCCTGTACGACATAAGAAAAGCCTTTAACGATTCTGATGATGATAATAAGTTACCACGAGTTTCTACTGACTTCGTAAAGAGAGCAAAACGTATTTTTGATACCAATAAGTAAGCATGATTTTTTTCCGTGAACACAACAAGAAGTTGTACAACTGAAGTAATATAAAGTTTAACACAGCATATATCTATCGAAGAGTAATTTGATGATACCAAGAATACTGTCTCACCACATTTCAACTATCAAATTCCTTGAGTTATTTGTTCTGAAATAGCAAAACAAGTATTTATTTATTCCGTAAAATTTATCACCGTTCGGTCAGAGTGATAGAGGGTGTTTAGAGGGAAAATATTCAAAAAAGTAAAAAAATAATAAGTTGAAAGATTCATTGATAAAATTATCAAAAGGTTTTAACTCCTATCGATATATACCAAATGAAAACAGACGCATGCCAATATTTCTTTTTTTTCAATTTTGTCTTAAATGAAGCGAGAAATTCTTTATTGTACTACAATGTGTATATGTGTCATAGATGTGAGTGTAGAACTTCAAAATTCATGAGACCGGACAACACTCGATGAAATATCACTTAATCAGAAATACAATCTATGAGATTTCATACACGATAGAATAATTACTTTTGTAGTGTTTCAGACTAACAAAGGTCAATTCGACTTTTGAAATAAAAGTTGTTATGAACATTAATTCAAAAGATATCTAACAAAATAAGTTAAGGACAAAGTAAAATCTAAAAAAATACTGAACTCCGAGTAAAATTCAAAAAGGAAAGTCCCTTGAGCAAGTGTTGAGGGTGGCATTCAAAAGCAAAAAAAAATATCAATATCGCTGATACTCCAAACAAATACGTTTCTTACTATTAATTATCTCGGAATTACAAATATCTAAAAGGATGTAAATGAGTTGCTGTTGAGTTGAGTCTACGGTCGGGTTGTTGTCTCTTTGACACATTCTCCATTTCCATTCTCAATTGTATTAATCAAAATAGAATTATATAATAGCATATATAATATACACAAGCCAAATTAAAAATAAATAAACTAAAACCACGTAATAACGTGTGGCGATTCAAGGTGTCGTATCTGTACCAGAGAAAACTCCTACTATCGTGAAACGTATACACTAAACACTAAATGTATTGCATTTGATTCCGGTTAATTCGAATTCAACAAATTTGATTTAGTGAAATACCTATATTGAGTGAACAGAAGATGGACCGTTGTTTGTTAACATGTTATAGTCTTTGTTAGAGGGTCATTAACGGTCACAGAGAAGAGAGAATACATAATACATTAAAAAATGGGCCAAGTTAATTCAATATTATACTTTCAATCAATGCAAACGTATTCAACTGGAACATAGGGCAATACAGTTATATTTGTTTATATAGAAATAGTCTACATACAACTGAATTTTATGAAAACTAGGCAT
This sequence comes from Mytilus trossulus, assembly GCF_036588685.1. Classification (NCBI taxonomy): domain Eukaryota; kingdom Metazoa; phylum Mollusca; class Bivalvia; order Mytilida; family Mytilidae; genus Mytilus; species Mytilus trossulus. The sequence continues at coordinate 27,176,290 of NC_086379.1, forward strand.
TAAGATTTTAGTGTACAAAAAAAAGGATATAAAAAAAGAGTTTTACCTCTGACGAATCAACAATTGATGTCAACATGTTGAACCTTTGAATATCTCTTCTTATTTTGTGCTGTTACACCATTGATATAGATCAGGGAAAATGATAGAACTTGCAAACATTTCAACCCCACCAAGTTTTTTTTTTGTCTGTCAGGACCCTGTAAATAAACTCATCATAGATACCACGACTAAATTTTGTATATACGTAAGACGCGCGTTTCGTCTACAAAAGACTCATCAGTGACGCTCGAATCCTAAAAAGTTCAAAAGGCCAAATAAAATACGAAGTTGAAGAGCATTGAGGATCAAAATTCCCAAAAGTGTTGCCAAATACAGCTAAGGTTATCTATGCCTGAGGTAGAGAAGCCTTAGTATTTCAAAAAGTAATTCAGTGTTTGTATTATTGTAGCTTCTGTCATACTTATTTTATTTTCTTGTTGAAAAATAGAACAGATCGTCGTTATTCTCGTTTGGAGTGCATGAAGTGTTCACATTTTGCACTGCAAGTGTTTCTATAGCTAACTACATACATTGTCTACACATTGGTCATGCTCAGTGTTGAAGTCCGTACGGTGACTTTAAGTTATATCCTTATTAGAAATCATAACCCGTCTGCCTGTTTGGTATGTCCCTGTTTTTTTTCTTTATCTGTAAATGAACAACCTCTTTAAACTATACAATTTTTGAAGGATATTCAACTTAGAAAGAAAAGCAATGAGCTGAATCAATGTCTGTTCGTGAAGTTAACTAAAAATCGTTTTTCGTTACGTTGTGTATCAATAGATAACAATCATTGAAAGACAAGTTGATTTATATACGACATGATCAAAACTGATGTGCATAAAATACTTTACCATACAAGAGAAAAAAAACACACAGGCTATAAAATAAAATGTATGTATTCGAATCTATCCAAAAAGAAAAAAAGAAAATATTTCTTTCTTCCAACTGATGATCAACACAAGTTAAAGTCTGTGTCATTTGGTCTCTTGTGGACAGTTGTCTCATTGGCAATCATACCGCATCTTCTTTTTTGTACTTATGTAAAATTGAGTTTTTTATCAAGATTTGGAGATGTAACGATTTTAAGAAGGAGAAATAATGATAAATAATAAATAATTATACTTTAACATTATTTAATTGCAGGTAAACAAAATATCAGATGCTCTGTCGTCATTTCAATGTGTGTGAATGTTTTATTTAGCAGAAGAATGATATATGCATTAACAACTTGTGCTAAACTGACATTCGTATGAAATGTACAATGATTTCTCAAAGAACAAACTGTTTCGATGTACCATCAAAAGATTTCGCCAATGTAGTTACTACAGCTATAACAGAACACTTATGATAACTATTTAATTTCCCTAACATTGTAAATGTTGTAGATACTTATTGCATATCTGTATTCAGTTCTTTGGCTTTTTTTACTTTATCATAATTATTAGTTTGTTTTGCAGTACAATGTATGTTTTTTTTATTGAACACGGGCATCTTTGAAGTGGTACTTTGACTTGCCATACAAACTGGTGAGTCTCATTGTAAAATCTGTATCTATATGTGTTTTATATGTACATGTTGACAACACTATAATGATAAAAAAAGGCTGAATTTCCATAAGTCGGAATATAAATCACTCAAAGATACTTTCAAGTGGGTTCCAGAAAAAAAAAATGGTTTTGTATTTTTATCTATTTGCTGAATAAAACACAAAAATTTTATAGATACATTTTAATGATTATTTGTTTTATTTGAGAAATACAGTGTGAACTTTCATTCTAAACAATGCACGACTTTTTATTCGTTGTTCGTGGCGTTGGACTAAGTCCTAAATAATTCGCAGTAACTGCGAGTACTCTCAGATCAGTACTTAGTGCCGTTTTGTTGTTGGGATGTACAAGTACCCGGCTACGTGAACTGTGTTTTTGTTAGATGTATTTCTATTTGTGTCCATCTGATGAATTAAGCCTTTTTCAACTGATATGTATTTTTCGTTATTTTATTGTACTATTACACCACTGTTCCTGGTTAAGTGAGGGTTGGGATCCCACCTACAAGTTTAACCCCGCCACATTCTGCATGTATTTACCTGCCCCAAGTCAGGATCCTGCAAGTCAGTGGTTGATTTTGGTTGATGTGTTACATATTTGTGTATCGTTCATTTTTTGTACATTTGCCGTTAGTTTTCTCGTTTGAATTGTTTAACTTTTTTCATTTCGGTGCCTTTTATATCTCACTATGCGATATGGGCTTTGCTCATTGTTGACGGCCGTACGGTGAACTATAGTTGTTAATTTTTGTATCATTTTGTCTCTTGTGGAGAGTTGTTCATTAGTCATCTTTCCATATCTTCTTTTTTATAATTATCCAACATTGACGCAATCCTAGGAATTTCTTAACTTTAGGATGCCAATTTAGGTGTCTTAAGATTGCTCCTCACCAAGAATATAAACAAAAATGGCCTGCATCGGTTGCATCTTCTTTAGGGAGCTTCCATTTGATTTCCATGTTGTCCTGTTTTTGGAACAAGTCTGAGTTGTAATTTGCAACGCACACAAAATATTTTGACTCGCATCTTTCACAAAGAAAGGAAGCAAATACAGAAGATAATGTCATTTAAAAAAAATGCAATGTATACCGTTAAATTGAGTACACATGCATATACGGTAAATACATGTATATGTTTTGTTAAAAGTAATTAGATGATGTTTTCTCTCTCCGATGAAATAATCGCCCATTTTTGGTAATAGTTTTTTTTTCAACAAAAATTTTCGCCGGGGGCAGATCTAGAGATGCACATTAATGCTTTAAAAAGATCTTTTATCTGTCTGCGAATTTTTTCAATGAAATGTATGCTTATGCACAAAAAAGATACACTTGTATTAATAATTCCTACCAAAATCGACTGTCTTATGAAAATTGGTCTATAATTTAAAAGTTCACAAATATTATCCATCCATATCACAATTGTTAATAATTTGATAGGACATGTCATATTGCAATAAAAGTGTAGACATGCTTGAAACAAACTTTCTAAAAATCATTACTTTTTACCTCACCTGGTCTAAAAGGCCAAGTGAGCTTTTCTCATCACTTGGCGTCCGGCGTCCGGCGTCCGTCGTCGTCGTCGTCGTCCTGCGTCCGTCGGTGTTAACTTTTACAAAAATCTTCTCCTCTGAAACTACTGGGCCAAATTGAACCAAACTTGGCCACAATCATCATTAATGTATCTAGTTTAAAAATTGTGTTTTTTGACCCGGCCTACCAACCAACATGGCCGCCATGGCTAAAAATAGAACATAGGGGTAAAATGCAGTTTTTGGCTTATAACTCAAAAACCAAAGCATTTCGAGCAAATTTGACACGAGATAAAATTGTTTATCAGGTCAAGATCTATCTGGCCTGAAATTTTCAGATGAATCAGACAACCCATTGTTGGGTTGCTGCCCCTAAATTGGTAATTTTAAGGAAATTTTACTGTTTTTGGTTATTATGTTGAATATTATTATAGATGGAGATAAACTGTAAACAGCAATAATGTTCAGCAAAGTCAGATTTACAAATAAGTCAACATGACCAAAATTGTCGGTTGACCCCTTTAGGAGTTATTGCCCTTTATAGTCAATTTTTAACCATTTTTCGTCAATCTCCAAGGTCTGTTACAAAAATATTCTCCTCTAAAACTACTGGGTCAAATAAAACCAAACTTGGCCACAATCATCATTGATGTATCTAGTTTAAAAATTGTGTTTTTTGACCCGGCCAACCAACCAAGATGGCCGCCATGGATAAAAATAGAACATAGGGGTAAAATGCATTTTTTGGCTTATAACTCAAAAACCAAAGCATTTAGAGCAAATCTGACAGCAATAAAATTGTTAATCAGGTCAAGATCTATCTGCCCTGAAATTTTCAGATGAATCAGACAACCCATTGTTGGGATGCTGCCCCTAAATTGGTAATTTTAAGGAAATTTTACTGTTTTTGGTTATTATCTTGAATATTATTATAGATGGAGATAAACTGTATAAGCAATAATGTTCAGCAAAGTAAGATTTACAAATAAGTCAACATGACCAAAATGGTCAGTAAACCCCTTTAGGAGTTATTGCCCTTTATAGTCAATTTTTGTACCATTTTTCGTAAATCTTAGTAATTTTTTACAAAAATCTTCTCCTCTGAAACTACTGGGCCAAGTTCATTATAGATAAAGATAATTGTAAGCAGCAATAATGTTCAGTAAAGTAAGATGTACAAACACATCACCGTCACCAAAACACAATTTTGTCATGAATCCATCTGCATCCTTTGTTTAATATTCACATAAACCAAGGTGAGCGACGCAGGCTCTTTAGAGCCTCTAGTTATATATTGTGACTTCAAAGGAAAGTTTTCTCAATGGCACTCATACCACATCTTCTTATTTCTATTGATTGGTACATAATTTTAACTAAGAATTCGCCTTAACATCCCTCCTTAATAATGTATGTGATTGTTGTATTTTTTCGCTATAAAAGGAAAATAATTCATTAAACATTCATAATCAGTATTTAATTTCGACAAAGTTAACTTTATGCTTTCAATAAATATCCAATTGAAATTTTTTTAAAGTTATGAAATTAATTTTATATTTCCCTTTTTTTTTTTATTTTTAAATTAGTTTCATTAAAATGTCAATTAAAGAGTGATAAATTATAATTTTTGTTAGACATTCGTGGTGTCTCTAGAGGCATGGTAAAACCATATGAATATCAGATATGAGGGTAATATTGCAATGAGTCAGCAAACTTACATGATGATCACGTGATGATCATGTACTTGCAACATATTTCACAACACCAGCAGAGTATCTAGAAATGCTTAAATATTTAAACTGGCAAACTTACAAGAACGAAAGCTAAAAACCAGACTTCAAATGTTCCACAAAGTTATAAATATTGAAACTGCAATATCATCCTAGAATATATTCTCATAAAAAGCCAGTCCAAAACAAGATCTACCAATCAACAAACATACAGACAACTCCAACCAAACAAAGACAGTTTAATAAAGCCTAACAATCAAAGATTGAATACATTACCACGGTGACCTGAAATTGCAAACAAAAATTCTACAGACAACATTAAGGATATACTTATCCATGAAGTACTCCTTAAAACATTTTTTTTCACTTAAATGTATGTGCTATTGTTTTTATCTATCTTAATTAAAAAAAAAAACATATAATAAAAAATGTAAAAATTAAAAGTTGAATAAAAATTGTAAAATTTAATAAATAAAAGAAAAATTGAGAATAATTACTATAAAAGCAACATCACTCAGGCATGCGCCGGAAACTAATCTTCAAAATGTTAATGTTTATCTGTACCTAAAGAAGAAGAAGACTCTTCGTTCAATATTTGAAATACTTAAATATGATTTAGTGTGCATCTTTTCGAAAGGCTTAGTCTATAAGTAAAATTGGTACCGTTGATTTTATTACTACCACTGGGTCGATGCCTCTGCTGGTGGACTATTAGTCCCCGAGGGTATCACCAGCCCAGTAGCCAGTACTTCGGTACTGGCATGAAAATACGGATTTTTTGTGTTATTAAAATTTGCTGTTACAAAATCTTAGAAATTATTATAAATTAAGGAATGTATCTCCCTCATGCAAAGCTCTGATTCCTTTCACGAATTTGGCTATACTTTTTGGACCTTTTGGATTATAGCTCTTCATCTTTTATATATGCTTTGGATTTCAAATATTTTGGCCACGAGCATCACTGAAGAGACATGTATTGTCGAAATGCGCATCTGGTGCAACAAAATTGGTACCGTTGATTTTATTAAAGTACATCAATTTGGTTTCTGGTTAAGCTTTCTTCGAAAAATGCATTAACTATATCAGGAATGGACTATGACAGTTGTTTTGTATTTGATGCGACTGACATACAAGTGAGAGGTTTAGCTAGCTTTTAAACCAGGTTTCATCCACCATTTTCTACATAAGAAAATTCCTGTACCAAGTCTCGAATATGACAGTTGTTAACCATTCGTTTGGTGTGTTTGAAATCGCATGTTGATTAATTAATAGCCATTCACAAATATTACATGATGGTCTGAAGTTTATATTCTAGGTTGTATATTATCATAATTACGTGTTATGATGTTCTTTTTGTTTGTCTTTATATATTTTATACTTTACCATGTTTACTGTTTAGTCCTTTTCTGGTAATATACTGTTGGCGTTATGTTGTATTTGTATACCCCGCTATTGTGGTATTATGCCATTATGTTTTTTTTTTATTCTTGTATTACACATGTTACACATATATGTGTTATGGTTTACGATAACACACTTGAACAAATCCTTATTTTTGCTCAAACATGTATTGTCAATATCATAAAATTGTATGCGACTGTCACACAAGTGATAGGTTAAGTCATAAAAACTTTTAATCCGCAATGCAGCTGCTACACAAACTTTGCTAAAGGTCACCAGTGTCTGGGCAGAACTTTTATAAGAAAATGCCAAGATCTTATTATAAATATTCCGTATCAACTTCATAATTAACATGAATAATTCACGATGGTCATGAAGTATGGATTCTATGAACTGATTGTTTATCATCTTAATAACAAGGTATATTATTCTTTTATTTGTTTTTTTGTTTTTTTTAATTATTACTTTTACTGTATGGTACTTCTTTTAGTAATATAGATTTGACGTGGATCGGTACTTTTACATCCTGTCATTTTGTACATGTTATTGTGCTATAGTAATTTTGTATTTGTCTATTTTGTTTTTACTAATTAAATGTGCTTGGTTTTTATGCCATTTTGTTTTTCTTTGTTGACATAATTTTTTTTTCTTATAGTGATTAAGTTTCTAACACAATGTTGACTGTTGTACCTCAATTTTTTATATTTGTACCTATTATGTTTGTTTGTTGTGTTCACACATTGTTGTCAAAATAATAGAATTGTATGCAACTGTCATACAAGTTAAAGGTATAACTAGCTATTAAACAAGGTTAAATTCACGCTTTTTTGTAAATGTTTGTTTGTTTTGAGATTGTAACACAGTGATGACTGCTGTAACCATATTTTGACTAGTTTACCGATTATGTCTGTTTTGTTCACACATTGTTGTAAAAAATAAGGGAATGTGATGCGACCGTCATACAAGTGACAGGTTTAGCGCTATAAAACCAGGTTCAATCCACCATTTTCAATATTTGAAAATGACTGTACCTAGTCATGAATATGACAGTTGTTGCCAATTTGTTTGATGTGTTTTATCATTTGATTTTGCCTTTTGGGCAAGGACTTTCCGTTTTGAATTTTCCTCGGAGTTATGTATTTCTGTGATTTTTTTTTCTATATAAGAAAAATGTCTGTACCGAGTCAGGAGTATGACAGTTGTAATCCATTTGTTTGATATGTTTGGGCTTTTGATATTGCCATTAAAAACATACTTTTCGTTTTGAATTTTCTTTGGCGTTCGGTATTGTTTGCTAATTTATATTTTGTAACGTTTGCTGGACGTGTTATCCAGCATAAATTTTGTTGAGAGCCAACACTGATCCCCAACTTTCCGACTTGTTCCTAAATCCATATACGGCAGACATCAAGCTATGAACAATAAGAAAAGTTAGATGTAAAGAAGATGTGCTCTTACTAACTAATTCAAAGTTTTGGGACTATGTTTAACGCATCTGTAGTTGTGTCTAATGACTCCTTCGTGTCTAAAAATTGACTTGCACTTATAGCAAACACTGATGTCAGTTGATACCCACTTTTTATGTCGAGGTTGTTGTTTCAGCTTCTTAGTTGTGAACTTTCTATTTTTGTATGACAACAATCCGGCAGCTCCTGCATATGGAATGTAAAATCTCCAAGTTGGTACTTTGTGTTAGATCTTGCGCTACCCTTCTGAGATTTTTTTAATAAAATTAAGATTGTAGAGAGGATGTAGGTCTATAGTATAATATTTACTAACCATGAGTAACATTACAGGTGCCACTAGTGAAGCAGGATATGCTTACCATTCCAGAGATTCGGAGAAAATCCCCAAGATTTCTTTGGAATTCCTGTCGCTGTCATTCGTTTTTATACCATAGCGTTGTATGTTTCTGTTCGATTTATTATATAACGACTTTTGGATGTCCCTTTCCTCCTCTTTTTTATTAACTGTAAATTTGATGGAACATTACAAATCATAGTAATACATTCAGAAGTACTGTTTCTTTCAACTAGGTGTATAAAATAACAGTTTGTTTGAAAAGTAAATACATGTTCCCAGATAATATTTGTATTTTGTATTGTAAGTTGGGAAATAAAATCACAAACATTTTGTTGAACAAGACCATTGAAATCTTATAAAATAGAATTTATAAACATCTATTGGCATTTCACCTACGGGTCGATAAATTGTTCCAGTCATGCATATTGACTAAATGTCATATTGTAGAGAGGTAAAAGAAAGGCAAAATTACTAAAGAGTATCGACAATCGTCATTAAAGTGGGGCAAAAGATAACAGAAGGACATCCAAACTCATTGATTGAAAATAAACTGACAACGTCAAGGCTAAAAAGGAAATGACACAATGTAGAAAAATAAAAACTAAACAAACACGAAAAAAACCTGGGGGTGATTTCATTCGCTCAGGAATGGTAATCAAATCCTGCCTCACAGGTGGCACCCTTGGTGTTGCTCATGTTATTTCAATACCGGTAAATAATTTAATTCTTTAGGTCACATTCGTGAAAAGAGAACGGGATTGTAGTAACGACATAAGGAACATATCCGATATCATCTTTGAAACTTTTGAAACGGTCAACCAACTAGTGGTGGGGTCCGTTAAATTTACGAACTGATGATCTAAACTTCATCATTTCGAACTTTTGGTTTAATAAATTTCTTGTGACCAGCAACCCTCGATCAAGGAAATCATCATAGGAAAAACAAACCCAGGAATATCGTATCAATTGGGAGATATATATTCCGTATGCAGGCGCTGCTTGGATGTATCTACTGAAATTGTCGCGGTTTTTTTTGGTCACGTTTTTTTTTTCAATATATATTTTGCATTTTTTCACTATTTTGACACATCGACTCGACGAAACAATACGAAGAAATGATATTGACGCCCTGTTAATAAAAAATAGTAACATAGCGTCAAAATCATTTTCAGAAATAGTCACACATAGTCAACATCGTTTTTAAATCTACGCTATGATTTACATAATATGAAGTATATATCAAAATTAAACACTTTTACTTAGCCAATGCGTTATATAAAATGTATATATGAACCTATTAGATCATTTTAAAGTTGTTGACTTCCTCCCCGTTCAATATAATCTTAACTGATCCATATATAGCGTATTGACCTCGTCAAAAGTCCATAATTGATAATCATGTTTTCAGATATAATCTTTTCATATATTAACAAAATGCAAATTTTACCATGCTTTTCCAAAAATACCATAATATAATATACACATATAGTTCATTTTTGTAAGCTAACAGCTGGTGCAAAATTACCCATGATTCATAGAAAACACGTTTTGGTTAATAAAAAGAAATCTGTAGGTTCAGTGAGAGTTTGGAAATAGAATATAAAAAAGATGGGTGTTGATATGTGCTTTAAGAACATATTATAAATAAGAAAATTGCGTCACTTATTATATGTATATATTTTTTTTCGTTTTTTTTTTCGTATAGATTATACCACTTGTTTTCCTGTTAGGATTGTTTCACGCTAGTAATTTGGGGGGGGGGGGCTTTTATAGCTTGCTGTTTGGAGTGAGACAAGTTAAAGGCACCGTGTTAAAAGCCTTACCTTGACCAACGCAAATGTATAATGGTTTACTTTTACAAATTGTAACTTCGATGGATAGTTGTTTCATTACAATTGGGATTCGTACTACATCTTCTTATATCTAGGTATGTCTTTAACTGTCTATCAGTATTTGCTGTTTACAGTAACTATCTCTTACAGTATTAGTCTTTTTCTAAAAATATATTTTGTTTATTTTATTTCAATGATCTTAGATATAGGAAGATGTGGTGTGAGTGCCAATGAGACAACTCTCCATCCAAATAACAATTTAAAAATTAAACCATTATACAATCTTGTTTGCTTATTACAGTTTTGTTTCTCTTTTATATTGTTTCAGCTAATTGGCAAAATTTGATACAGAAAAAATGTCTTTTACCTGGGTATTTCCTATTATAGAGAGAAAGGTAAACCTTATATTTAGATTGTTTTTGCTATAATGGTTTTGACAATACAAATCAATTGCCTGCATTTACTCTATTATAGCTGTACCAGTTTTTTCTCTTTACAAACACAAACCATTCGATCAGTGTAACTAGATATCTACGATTACTAGCATAGTACATAAGTACGGTTGTATAATTATGAAAGTGCTTGGGCAAAAGAACTGGAGGTAATAAGGAAGAGTTTCAGATAATGATGTTTGACATTTTTTTAACCCTAAAGTACAGAACCTGATACTAAATACACATCTGCATTTGAAAATACTTTAAAAAACATATCTTTCCAAAATAACTATTAGAAATATCTGGAAACGTAGAACAACAGAATGAAAATTTCATGAATATAACACTCAATTGAACAATACGGTGTGTGATTTTTAAACATAAGTACGACAAAAATCGTAACGTCAGTAATGTGACCTGTAGAGAAACGTTTCAATGTATTAAAGCACAAGATATATATCACATTCAGAAAATTTATCCACTTTGCAAGGAGAAAATTGAAGATTGAAGATGAATTCCATTTCCACGTTAAATGTAAATTGTAAGAATTTCATAGAAATGTACTCTTTTGTAATACTATTCGAAGATGTATCTGGTAAGGATGATTGCCGTTATCATTTTTACTGATTTCTAATCAAGTGTCAACAAAATATTATAGAATAACGACATATTCAGCTTTTGCTACTGTTGTCGTTATAGATTTTCTTTCATATCCACAAATTACCAATTGAGTCAATTTAACATGCTTTGAAACTCCACTTTACAAGAAATTCAACGACTGTGTCTCATTATTTATTTAACGAATACACATATAAATTTGACATATTTTAACCCGTGCAATGACCATAACTGGATACAGCATTAATCAGTGTATCCCAAATTACCTGAGTATAGATAGACGGGTTTCTACTGAGTGAACGGTGAGTCAAGTGAAATAAATCAAGTAATAATTTGAGATACAAATATTGTCGACAGGAAATTTCGGTTTCTTTGTCATATCTATCATTTGAGAAGACGTACCTCACTTTTTGTTTCAAATGATAAACGCAAACAGATTTTTGCAAAATCTTTTGAGCATCTTCTCTATCTCAATATGATTTGAATGTAAAATGCAATTTTTTGGAAAACCCCTTTTAAACATAATTTTCATGATTTTAGTAAAACTATACATTTATTTGATCTAAAACATTTCGTGAGTATTTTTTCTGTTGGCAAAAGTAATCTTAATGCGTAATCAGGCAAAATATCATTTTTTTAAAAAGAGAAGTCGATGTACTCGTTTTCAAATTTAATCAGTCATTCATAATTGTGAAAACCAATCGAATTCTGAAAATAAACTTTTCACAACATGTCAAGATTTGACAATTTCGTTTTACGTTTGCCACCTTATTACCCCTTCTGATGATGATTATATGTAAATGTTTCACGTCCGGCTATCCTATCTGGATATTTCGGACTGGGAAAACCTATTTTTCAGACCGGCGTTTGTTTATCGTTTGGCCTTCATTTTACTCCGACTGTGTTGTTGTTGCTGGTACGGAGTATCAGGTCGTGCTGCTAACATGGCTGTTTGAGTTGCCTCTTTCGATTCCGTGTTGATGACGGGCGATGTGTGTGCTGGTGTTCGCAGAAGGTCTGGGTCGTTGATGTCAAACCCTTCTGTAACTGTATATTATATATATACCCTTACAACTTTCATGTGAATGTCACAGTATATTGATATCAAGTCAAATGATGTAAACGCAACACAATGAAAATCTTTAAATATATCTATTGAGCCATTTAATCATACACTTGATATCGACGTTTTGGGGGACCAAATTCACAAAAGTATAAAAATTTAACAAAAATGTATTAAAAAAATTGTAACTATGTGTTTATAATTATATATAACCTAAGAAGCTGGCTATACATTTAGATTTTTCTGTTTAAGGTTTTATTTTCAATGATTCATATATCAATAATTGTAATTGGTACCTTTAGGAAATAATTAGACATTTTCAACTTTATTTTTATTGGTTTGCTTTAATCATGAAAAAAGTTAAACGAAATGCAATTAAAATTTTAAAGGTTTTTATGAAATTATTTTCGAATAATTATCACTATGCCATTTATGGGATTCTTTAAACGCATTTATAGAAGAAATTTTTGAAATGCATGTATGAACAGTACTGATGCACGGGTCAGCTGTTATATATATTAAATAAAACAACATGAATTATTAATAAACTTAAAAATTGTAACTGTGTTCAATTCAATAAAGATAGTCTAATGGTGCATATTATGGCATTGAAGATGGAATGTTCATAACCATGCAAACTGATCTTTACAAAAAGAAAGAGAAAAAAAAACTAACTTTCGTGCATTTATTTCAATTGTGTACATGCATATATCAATTCAATTTCTCTATCCATAAACCAATTTAACAGAGTGTATCGGACCAATGTATATGCTAACTGTGAAACATATGAGACTATAATTTAAAAAATAAAAACTTAAAATTAAGCATTGTAAATTTCTTAAAAACAGCAAAGAAGTTTAATACAATTAACGGTACCAATTTTCTTGCACCAGATGCGCATTTCGACAATTCATGTCTCGTCAGTGATGCTCGTGGCCAAAATATTTGAATCCAAACCTTATATAAAAGATGAAGAGCTATAATCCAAAAGGTCCAAAAAGTATAGCCAAATCCGTGAAAAGAATCAGAGCTTTGCATAAGGGAGATACATTCCTTAATTTATAATAATTTATAATATTTTGTAACAGCAAATTTTAATAACACAAAAAATCCGTATTTTCATGCCAGTACCGAAGTACTGGCTACTGGGCTGGTGATACCCTCGGGGACTAATAGTCCACCAGCAGAGGCATCGACCCAGTGGTAGTAATACAATTAACGGTACCAATGTTCTTGCACCAGATGCGCATTTCGACAATTCATGTCTCTTCAGTGATGCTCGTGGCCAAAATATTTGAATCCAAACCTTATATAAAAGATGAAGAGCTATAATCCAAAAGGTCCAAAAAGTATAGCCAAATCCGTGAAAAGAATCAGAGCTTTGCATAAGGGAGATACATTCCTTAATTTATAATAATTTATAATATTTTGTAACAGCAAATTTTAATAACACAAAAAATCCGTATTTTCATGCCAGTACCGAAGTACTGGCTACTGGGCTGGTGATACCCTCGGGGACTAATAGTCCACCAGCAGAGGCATCGACCCAGTGGTAGTAATACAATTAACGGTACCAATTTTCTTGCACCAGATGCGCATTTCGACAATTCATGTCTCTTCAGTGATGCTCGTGGCCAAAATATTTGAAATCCAAACCTTATATAAAAGATGAAGAGCTATAATCCAAAAGGTCCAAAAAGTATAGCCAAATCCGTGAAAGGAATCAGAGCTTTGCATGAGGGAGATACATTCCTTAATTTATAATAATTTATAATGCTTTGTAACAGCAAATTTTAATAACACAAAAAATCCGTATTTTCATGCCAGTACCGAAGTACTGGCTACTGGGCTGGTGATACCCTCGGGGACTAATAGTCCACCAGCAGAGGCATCGACCCAGTGGTAGTAATACAATTAACGGTACCAATTTTCTTGCACCAGATGCGCATTTCGACAATTCATGTCTCTTCAGTGATGCTCGTGGCCAAAATATTTGAAATTCAAACCTTATATAAAAGATGAAGAGCTATAATCCAAAAGGTCCAAAAAGTATAGCCAAATCCGTGAAAGGAATCAGAGCTTTGCATGAGGGAGATACATTCTTAATTTATAATAATTTATAATATTTTGAAACAGCAAATTTTAATAACACAAAAAATTCGTATTTTCATGCCAGTACCGAAATACTGGCTACTGGGCTGGTGATACCCTCGGGGACTAATAGTCCACCAGCAGAGGCATCGACCCAGTGGTAGTAATACAATTAACGGTACCAATTTTCTTGCACCAGATGCGCATTTCGACAATTCATGTCTCTTCAGTGATGCTCGTGGCCAAAATATTTGAAATCCAAACCTTATATAAAAGATGAAGAGCTATAATCCAAAAGGTCCAAAAAGTATAGCCAAATCCGTGAAAGGAATCAGAGCTTTGCATGAGGGAGATACATTCCTTAATTTATAATAATTTATAATATTTTGTAACAGCAAATTTTAATAACACAAAACATCCGTATTTTCATGCCAGTACCGAAGTACTGGCTACTGGGCTGGTGATACCCTCGGGGACTAATAGTCCACCAGCAGAGGCATCGACCCAGTGGTAGTAATACAATTAACGGTACCAATGTTCTTGCACCAGATGCGCATTTCGACAATTCATGTCTCTTCAGTGATGCTCGTGGCCAAAATATTTGAAATCCAAACCTTATATAAAAGATGAAGAGCTATAATCCAAAAGGTCCAAAAAGTATAGCCAAATCCGTGAAAGGAATCAGAGCTTTGCATGAGGGAGATACATTCCTTAATTTATAATAATTTATAATATTTTGTAACAGCAAATTTTAATAACACAAAAAAATCCGTATTTTCATGCCAGTATCGAAGTACTGGCTACTGGGCTGGTGATACCCTCGGGGACTAATAGTCCACCAAAGGGGCATAGACCCAGTGGTAGTAATACAATTAACGGTACCAATGTTCTTGCACCAGATGCGCATTTCGACAATTCATGTCTCTTCAGTGATGCTCGTGGCCAAAATATTTGAAATCCAAACCTTATATAAAAGATGAAGAGCTATAATCCAAAAGGTCCAAAAAGTATAGCCAAATCCGTGAAAGGAATCAGAGCTTTGCATGAGGGAGATACATTCTTAATTTATAATAATTTATAATATTTTGAAACAGCAAATTTTAATAACACAAAAAATCCGTATTTTCATGCCAGTACCGAAATACTGGCTACTGGGCTGGTGATACCCTCGGGGACTAATAGTCCACCAGCAGAGGCATCGACCCAGTGGTAGTAATACAATTAACGGTACCAATTTTCTTGCACCAGATGCGCATTTCGACAATTCATGTCTCTTCAGTGATGCTCGTGGCCAAAATATTTGAAATCCAAACCTTATATAAAAGATGAAGAGCTATAATCCAAAAGGTCCAAAAAGTATAGCCAAATCCGTGAAAGGAATCAGAGCTTTGCATGAGGGAGATACATTCCTTAATTTATAATAATTTATAATATTTTGTAACAGCAAATTTTAATAACACAAAAAATCCGTATTTTCATGCCAGTACCGAAATACTGGCTACTGGGCTGGTAATACATGTACCCTCGGGGACTAATAGTCCACCAGCAGAGGCATCGACCCTGTGGTAGTTATACAATTAACGGTACCAATTTTCTTGCACCAGATGCGCATTTCGACAATTCATGTCTCTTCAGTGATGCTCGTGGCCAAAATATTTGAAATCCAAACCTTATATAAAAGATGAAGAGCTATAATCCAAAAGGTCCAAAAAAGTATAGCCAAATCCGTGAAAGGAATCAGAGCTTTGCATGAGGGAGATACATTCCTTAATTTATAATAATTTATAATATTTTGTAGCAGCAAATTTTAATAACACAAAAAATCCGTATTTTCTTGCCAGTACCGAAGTACTGGCTACTGGGCTGGTGATACCCTCGGGGACTAATAGTCCATCATCAGAGGCATCGACCCAGTGGTAGTTATACAATTAACGGTACCAATTTTCTTGCACCAGATGCGCATTTCGACAATTCATGTCTCTTCAGTGATGCTCGTGGCCAAAATATTTGAAATCCAAACCTTATATAAAAGATGAAGAGCTATAATCCAAAAGGTCCAAAAAAGTATAGCCAAATCCGTGAAAGGAATCAGAGCTTTGCATGAGGGAGATACATTCCTTAATTTATAATAATTTATAATATTTTGTAACAGCAAATTTTAATAACACAAAAAATCCGTATTTTCATGCCAGTACCGAAGTACTGGCTACTGGGCTGGTGATACCCTCGGGGACTAATAGTCCATCATCAGAGGCATCGACCCAGTGGTAGTTATACAATTAACGGTACCAATTTTCTTGCACCAGATGCGCATTTCGACAATTCATGTCTCTTCAGTGATGCTCGTGGCCAAAATATTTGAAATCCAAACCTTATATAAAAGATGAAGAGCTATAATCCAAAAGGTCCAAAAAAGTATAGCCAAATCCGTGAAAGGAATCAGAGCTTTGCATGAGGGAGATACATTCCTTAATTTATAATAATTTATAATATTTTGTAACAGCAAATTTTAATAACACAAAAAATCCGTATTTTCATGCCAGTACCGAAATACTGGCTATTGGGCTGGTGATACATGTACCCTCGGGGACTAATAGTCCACCAGCAGAGGCATCGACCCAGTGGTAGTAATACAATTAACGGTACCAATTTTCTTGCACCAGATGCGCATTTCGACAATTCATGTCTCTTCAGTGATGCTCGTGGCCAAAATATTTGAAATCCAAACCTTATATAAAAGATGAAGAGCTATAATCCAAAAGGTCCAAAAAGTATAGCCAAATCCGTGAAAGGAATCAGAGCTTTCATGAGGGAGATACATTCCTTAATTTATAATAATTTATAATATTTTTTAACAGCAAATTTTAATAACACAAAAAATCCGTATTTTCATGCCAGTATCGAAGTACTGGCTACTGGGCTGGTGATACCCTCGGGGACTAATAGTCCACCAGCAGAGGCATCGACCCAGTGGTAGTAATACAATTAACGGTACCAATTTTCTTGCACCAGATGCGCATTTCGACAATTCATGTCTCTTCAGTGATGCTCGTGGCCAAAATATTTGAAATCCAAACCTTATATAAAAGATGAAGAGCTATAATCCAAAAGGTCCAAAAGGTATAGCCAAATCCGTGAAAGGAATCAGAGCTTTGCATGAGGGAGATACATTCCTTAATTTATAATAATTTATAGTATTTTGTAACAGCAAATTTTAATAACACAAAAAATCCGTATTTTCATGCCAGTACCGAAGTACTGGCTACTGGGCTGGTGATACCCTCGGGGACTAATAGTCCACCAGCAGAGGCATCGACCCAGTGGTAGTAATACAATTAACGGTACCAATGTTCTTGCACCAGATGCGCATTTCGACAATTCATGTCTCTTCAGTGATGCTCGTGGCCAAAATATTTGAAATCCAAACCTTATATAAAAGATGAAGAGCTATAATCCAAAAGGTCCAAAAAGTATAGCCAAATCCGTGAAAGGAATCAGAGCTTTGCATGAGGGAGATACATTCCTTAATTTATAATAATTTATAATATTTTGTAACAGCAAATTTTAATAACACAAAAAATCCGTATTTTCATGCCAGTACCGAAGTACTGGCTACTGGGCTGGTGATACCCTCGGGGACTAATAGTCCACCAGCAGAGGCATCGACCCAGTGGTAGTAATACAATTAACGGTACCAATGTTCTTGCACCAGATGCGCATTTCGACAATTCATGTCTCTTCAGTGATGCTCGTGGCCAAAATATTTGAAATCCAAACCTTATATAAAAGATGAAGAACTATAATCCAAAAGGTCCAAAAAGTATAGCCAAATCCGTGAAAGGAATCAGAGCTTTGCATGAGGGAGATACATTCCTTAATTTATAATAATTTATAATATTTTGTAACAGCAAATTTTAATAACACAAAAAATCCGTATTTTCATGCCAGTACCGAAGTACTGGCTACTGGGCTGGTGATATCCTCGTCGACTAATAGTCCACCAGCAGAGGCATCGACCCAGTGGTAGTAATACAATTAACGGTACCAATTTTCTTGCACCAGATGTGCATTTCGACAATTCATGTCTCTTCAGTGATGCTCGTGGCCAAAATATTTGAAATCCAAACCTAGTATAAAAAATGAAGAGCTATAATCCAAAAGGTCCAAAAAGTATAGCCAAATCCGTGAAAGGAATCAGAGCTTTGCATGAGGGAGATACATTCCTTAATTTATAATAATTTATAATATTTTGTAACAGCAAATTTTAATAACACAAAAAATCCGTATTTTCATGCCAGTACCGAAGTACTGGCTACTGGGCTGGTGATACCCTCGGGGACTAATAGTCCACCAGCAGAGGCATCGACCCAGTGGTAGTAATACAATTAACGGTACCAATTTTCTTGCACCAGATGCGCATTTCGACAATTCATGTCTCTTCAGTGATGCTCGTGGCCAAAATATTTGAAATCCAAACCTTATATAAAAGATGAAGAGCTATAATCCAAAAGGTCCAAAAAGTATAGCCAAATCCGTGAAAGGAATCAGAGCTTTGCATGAGGGAGATACATTCCTTAATTTATAATAATTTATAATATTTTGTAACAGCAAATTTTAATAACACAAAAAATCCGTATTTTCATGCCAGTACCGAAGTACCGGCTACTGGGCTGGTGATACCCTCGGGGACTAATAGTCCACCAGCAGAGGCATCGACCCAGTGGTAGTAATACAATTAACGGTACCAATTTTCTTGCACCAGGTGCGCATTTCGACAATTCATGTCTCTTCAGTGATGCTCGTGGCCAAAATATTTGAAATCCAAACCTTATATAAAAGATGAAGAGCTATAATCCAAAAGGTCCAAAAAGTATAGCCAAATCCGTGACAGGAATCAGAGCTTTGCATGAGGGAGATACATTCCTTAATTTATAATAATTTATAATATTTTGTAACAGCAAATTTTAATAACACAAAAAATCCGTATTTTCATGCCAGTACCGAAGTACTGGCTACTGGGCTGGTGATACCCTCGGGGACTAATAGTCCACCAGCAGAGGCATCGACCCAGTGGTAGTAATACAATTAACGGTACCAATTTTCTTGCACCAGATGCGCATTTCGACAATTCATGTCTCTTCAGTGATGCTCGTGGCCAAAATATTTGAAATCCAAACCTTATATAAAAGATGAAGAGCTATAATCCAAAAGGTCCAAAAAGTATAGCCAAATCCGTGAAAGGAATCAGAGCTTTGCATGAGGGAGATACATTCCTTAATTTATAATAATTTATAATATTTTGTAACAGCAAATTTTAATAACACAAAAAATCCGTATTTTCATGCCAGTACCGAAGTACTGGCTACTGGGCTGGTGATACCCTCGGGGACTAATAGTCCACCAGCAGAGGCATCGACCCAGTGGTAGTAATACAATTAACGGTACCAATTTTCTTGCACCAGATGCGCATTTCGACAATTCATGTCTCTTCAGTGATGCTCGTGGCCAAAACATTTGAAATCCAAACCTTATATAAAAGATGAAGAGCTATAATCCAAAAGGTCCAAAAAGTATAGCCAAATCCGTGAAAGGAATCAGAGCTTTGCATGAGGGAGATACATTCCTTAATTTATAATAATTTATAATATTTTGTAACAGCAAATTTTAATAACACAAAAAATCCGTATTTTCATGCCAGTACCGAAGTACTGGCTAGTGGGCTGGTGATACCCTCGGGGACTAATAGTCCACCAGCAGAGGTATCGACCCAGTGGTAGTAATACAATTAACGGTACCAATTTTCTTGCACCAGATGCGCATTTCGACAATTCATGTCTCTTCAGTGATGCTCGTGGCCAAAATATTTGAAATCCAAACCTTATATAAAAGATGAAGAGCTATAATCCAAAAGGTCCAAAAAGTATAGCCAAATCCGTGAAAGGAATCAGAGCTTTGCATGAGGGAGATACATTCCTTAATTTATAATAATTTATAATATTTTGTAACAGCAAATTTTAATAACACAAAAAATCCGTATTTTCATGCCAGTACCGAAGTACCGGCTACTGGGCTGGTGATACCCTCGGGGACTAATAGTCCACCAGCAGAGGCATCGACCCAGTGGTAGTAATACAATTAACGGTACCAATTTTCTTGCACCAGATGCGCATTTCGACAATTCATGTCTCTTCAGTGATGCTCGTGGCCAAAATATTTGAAATCCAAACCTTATATAAAAGATGAAGAGCTATAATCCAAAAGGTCCAAAAAGTATAGCCAAATCCGTGAAAGGAATCAGAGCTTTGCATGAGGGAGATACATTCCTTAATTTATAATAATTTATTATATTTTGTAACAGCAAATTTTAATAACACAAAAAATCAGTATTTTCATGCCAGTACCGAAGTACTGGCTACTGGGCTGTAACAGCCAATGACTTAAACTTCCTCAGACACAGTTTATGCATAGCTACTGAGGATGTAAGTTTGAAGAGGTGTATCATATTGTCGCCCTAATGTTATTTTTATGCAAATAATAGAAAAGTTTTTTTTATAAGGGATTGGATCTAAAGCATGATACATGTACCTATGGATGTATAATAACATTTCAGACACCGTGGTACTTATTTCTTTATTATAGATAGTCATGCACTTTGAATATTTGATTAGCAAATATCAATAATAATTATTCATTATCATATAACATAAGTAAAAGGACAAGCATGTGCTCAATAGAGAGAGAAATTAAGCCTAAATAGACTGAATAAGGCTAAAGATTATCCATTATCACTTTTCTTTTGACTTAAGTAATATCAGTTATAACAATTTCTTAACATTCATTTTCTGTCAAGGGAAATTAATTTTTTGTTTTCTTCAATTGACAGTTTTTGACAGACTAATATCGCGGCTGATCCAATGAATAAACTTGCAAAGGATTTTAAAAGTGGTTGAGACAACACGCAAATGCAAAGCTGGGTCAATACTCAAACACATAGCAGTTCTGAAATGCAATCCACTGCACTAAGTTTGGTAATGAAATGAAAGACACAGAAACATGATGTTGTTACTGTGGATAGTTTGTACTGTGCTTGTCTTTCTTGTTGATACATCAAATGGTAAGTATATTTGAGAATTATACAACATAATTGCTGATATAATACCCTTAAGGTCAGATATGTGGGTTTTTTTCGTGTTTTTTTTAATTGTTTTGTGGTGTTTTTTTTTTGTTTTTTTTTATAATTGATAATACTATAATTTTTAACCCATTAACACTTAATGAAGAATTTCGTATTGTTTGATACTTTAAAAACAACAAGAAAACTTAACTGAGTAATACGAATCCTAAATAAAATCGGTTAAAACATATTACGGGTAAAGACACCCCCCCCCAAAAAAAAAAACTAAAAGAAAAAAAAACCAACAACATAAATGGGCAAAAGGACATCATTCTATATCGCTTTTGAAAACGTAAGAAATTTAGAAGTAGCATTTGCCAAAACTTAGGTTAAAACAATCACAATATTAAACTAATAAGATTCCAACCACTGGAAACGCTTCATAAACGAAAAATACAATCAAATATATTACCAATTTGAAGATTACCATAAACTTATCTTTTATTAAACGACTGAAGACAGCATACCCTATGGGTTTAAATGACAACATGATGGGACAATGGAACATATTTTAAACTGTTTCTATCGACATCATGAATATTGTGGATAAAAGACAACATTATAACAGGTCTCATGACAAACGTATCAATCGACATTGACGAATTAAACATTGTATTACTTATAAACTTGACAATCTATCTATATTCAAAACCAATAGTAGGCATACATTATTATGTAAAATTGGTAAAATACCATCACACGTCAGGAGAGAAAAATACTCCTCAAACTTGATACTGTGAATCGTCACAATTTAAGATATTATTCTTATGGTCGTGTTATACCGCGCGGCGTTTTACATTTCCTCAAATTTGCATCACTTTTCCGGGTAAAAATGATGACGTTTCTGCCAAAAAAAATCTCCGTTTCCGGAAAAAAATACGTTACTTTTCGGAAAAAATATTATGATTTCGGAAAAAAATGAATTATGACTTTTTCGATAAAATAACTAAAGAGTACCTTGAAATTTGTTAATGAAACCTGAAACAACTGATTGTAGCAGCATAAAATTATTTTAACAGTAGTATGCATTTTACATTCGAAGTCAATATGATCTACCTCGGGCTGGAGAGTTAGTCTTCGGGTAGTGCACACATCAATAAGCAGATCTCACATTTTGACAAAAAAGTGGAAGTAACGCAAATACAAGAGGAATGCTGTTACGATTTTACACACATGTATCGAATGATAAACTGTGCCTTCTAGGAAAATATCAGTTATTTCATAAGATAAATAAACTCATCTTAGATACCAGGATAAAATTTTGTATTTATGCCAGACACATGTCTACACAAAAGTGACGCTCGAATCCAAAAAGTTAAAAAATAATAATAATTAAAATAAATATAAAGTACGAAATTAAAGAGCATTGTGGGACAAAATTCCTAAAAGTTTTGCCAAATACAACTATGGTAATCTATTCCTGAGGTAGATAATCTTAGTATTTAAAAAAAATCAAATATTTTGTAAACAATTGATTTATTAATAGGACCATATCAATAATAATTCGTTTTAGCACAGAATTGCTGACTGCTGGGCTGATGATAGACGATCATAGTCATTACAATTGGTGAAACATAAAAATATAACGATTCCGACTTCATCATCTTTCACTAAGGTGATAATTTCATTTTGTTTTAAAAAATATGTAGTATATTGCAGATATCTTTTTTTGTATGAAAATATGAAATAAATAATTATTCTAACAGATATTCACATATTAATAATTAACTGACAGGTAATTTCCTAGAAAATAGATAAAGACAATTTCTGCAAACGTATACTTTAATTGTTCGGAAACGTAGTATTAGAACTTTAAACAAATAGCGGGAATTCAATACGCCCATACCACTGCCCTAATATAGCTCATGACTGAAAAACGCAAATTGGTGTGTGTGTGTACCTTCCGACAAAGCAGACACTTTTCTGATGCTGTTACACCGTAGATACTACACAGATTTTTTTTAAAATGAAATGTTAAATTGTGCTTCAATCAAATCTGTATGCGCTTTAGAGAGTCATATATTCGTTATCCGTTCGCTTGAAATATCCTCGGAGTTCGGTATTTTTGTTATTTTACTTTATAGTAAACAATCATAACACAACCAGGATTACAGCTTAAGCAGTCTTCTCAACATTTGAATGTATTTACTATGTATTGGTTACCTAAACTACACAAAAAAGATCGTTTCATCTCAGACTTTTGTAATGTTCCACAACTTATCTTTCCGTGCTTTAACCCCGTCACATTATTTATGTATGTGCCTGTCCCAAGTCAGGAGCCTGTAATTCAGTGGTTGTCGTCTGTTTATGTGTTACATATTTGTTTTTCGTTCATTAGTTTAAATAAATAAGGCCGTTAGTTTTCTCGCTTGAATTGTTTTACATTGTCTTATCGGGGCCTTTTATTGCTGACTATATGCGGTATGGGCTTTGCTCATTGTTGAAGGCCGTACGGTGACCTATAATTGTTAATGTTTGTGTCATTTTGGTCTTTTGTGGATACTTGTCTCATTGGCAATCATACCACACCTTCTTTTTTTTTTATATTTGAGGAATTATCAATATAATAGATTACCTTCTGTTATTGACGAAAAAAGTGGAAAATGTATGGTACTCAATACTCTTCAACTTCAGACTTTATTTGCCTTTTGATCATTATTCATTCGAACGTCAGTGATGAGTCATTTGTAGACGACACGCTCGACTGGCGCACATACCAAATTTAAGTCCCAGTATATCTGATGAGTTCATTTATCAACCAGTTCTTAAAACACGATCAAGCAAGTTATCATCAATTTTTATAGTAAAATAATGGAAATAAAGGAATTGATTTTGTTAGGAGTGTACATAATATGTGAATGTTTTAGATAAATAAGGTGCATTTGATGGTCCTTTTCATTTTGATTGCGTGACAGATTTGACTTTTCAACTCTTTACACAACACTTCAACACAATCTTACCCAGCTAACGTTTCCTTTTAAATTGTTTGGTCATTTGAAATGGTGATATGTATGCTGCAACCGATTTAAAACCTACATCTGTAATGTGAAAGCTAAATATGCTATATATACTTATTAGAGATGTGATGAGTTAATTGATTATAAAAAAAGAAGATGTGGTATGATTGCCAATGGGACAACTTTAATAAAAGACCAAATGACACAGAAATTAATTACTATAGTTCGCAGTACGGCCTTCAACAATTAACAAAGCTCGAAAACATGAACGAACCATTTTTTCAATTTTTCAAGAGCCATGACTTCTGCACGGGGTAAGTGAAAATCGTCAATTTCGAACTTGACATCCATTTTGTCATCAGTAACAACATACAAAATTTTGAAAAGATTTAGTTAAACTGTTCAGTAGTTACCTGAAGGACATGACAGGAAACACCATTTAAAAAAAATTAGAAACATAACACCTGAACGGTGAAAAGTGAAAATCGTCAATGTCAAATTTGACCTCCATTTTGTCTTCAATAACAACCATTGCTATTTATAAGCTTTTGTTGAATGGTTCATGATTAAATGCAACTTTATGACTGGAAACATCATTTTTCAACCTTTCAAGAACCATAACTTTTGAACAGATAAAGTGGAAATCGCAATTATATAACTTGACCTCAATTTTGTCATCAGTAACAACAAATTTAAATTTGAAAATTTTTGGTTGAACGGTTCATGAGTAAATGCACGGACACGACTGGAAACGCCATTTTTCAATCTTTCAAGATCCATAACTTCTGAACGGTAAAAGTCAAGATCGTCCTTGTTGATCTTGATTTCCATTTTGTTGTCAGTAGCAACATATCAAAATGTTAAAAAGTTTGGTTTAATGATTCATTAGTTAATGCACAGACAACATTTGGCTGCCGCACGCCCGTACGACCTACCAATTGCCCGCCGTACATCCCCAAATCAATAACCTACATTTTCGTCGAAAATTAGCAAAGAGTGGACGTGGCCGGGTACTTGTTCATCTGAACAACAAAAGTCACTTAGTAAAGCTCCGATACTAATCGTAGTTACTGACAGCTAGATCAATGCCAGTGACGCCGAGAACTAAAATAAATCAAGTATCTAATACTTAATTATCAATCATTACACATGAAGCTGTTTATGCACGTTTTGGTTGAGTCTCACAGTGGGTTTTTTGAAATGTTATTCTCCTGTCCGAGCTAGGTTATGGTACTGTTTAACGCTCACAACCATGTTTAACACACTACCTCGAACATTGTATGTGCCTGTACCAAATGAACAGCATGTAGTTCATTAGTCGTTGGTTCATGCCGATTGACAGTTGATATTCTCGTCATGTCAGGCCTTTTTTTGTGACAACATCATAACGATTTAGTTGATTGTTTATTGTCACATGTTGACATACGTTCATCAACGTCTACTTGAATCCTGGGTTTTTGTGTCATTGGCAGTCAAACCTAAGTACCCGTCATTTGGTGAAATCTTAGATTTTAATGAAATTGTGTTCACTTTCAGAACTTCTTGAACTGTATTTGAGTGCAAATTAAAACATGAAATACTCAGGATTTTCTTCTTGACATCGTTACGAAGTGAATAGACATATTTTGGTTTATCTAACCTTCTATACATTTCTAGTAATATGATTGGTTATAAGATACGCATGAACACTTACATATTTTAAAATAGGTTAGTAGGCGGCGCTTATTTCAATACACAATATAAGAGGTACTATGTCCCTTCATAAAGAGAACACGATGTTGAAGAAAACTGAAAGGTTTCAACAGACGAAAAACTTGATGAAAAGCGATTGAAATAAATTCATAAAACCCTTTAAAGCTTAGTGTGTAAACCGGAAGTTTCTATATTTTGTACTAATTGCATGTTAAAGTATACAAAACAATATATTTTTGAAAGCAGTGTCAAATAAATAATCAAATAATAACGGAAGTGACATCATGTTTAAGTCCGGAAGTAACAAATTACCTCCCTTATTTCAACAAAATGGTAAAGAAACCATATATTTTTGAAATCAGCAAACAATGAGCTATCATTTGACACTGAAAATGACATTAGTAACCGATTTTTAATATTTTCGAATCAAAATACATCGTAAGAAGTGGAACGACCTTCAATTGTTCTCTGAACAATTTCTTTTTAATCAATTTTATCATGTTTAAGAAATGCGTTATTGATATTTAAACCGGCGCGGATTGACTGAGGTTTTTGTACTTGTGCTTTTAAAATGAACATTTAACTATGACAATTGCTCTTTTACAAAAAGATAGTTCATTTAAAAAAAAATAGTTCTCATTTTCTGCACTTCAGTTGAAATTTCAGTTCTTTGGCAAAAGCATGAATTTTAGGAACTGGCGAATCCTGCCTTTTTATCAGATGATATTTCTAATAAAACGATATAAATACTTTGAAAAAAGTGAAAGTGCATTTGTAAAATTTCTTTTATTATCACGGTAAATAAGACGTATTCACTGTGTACTTGTCAACACAAAAACTATTTCTTTGAATGAGTTTGAGCTGCAATTTGCAACGCACCCAAAATATTTCGACGCGCATCCCTGAAAAAAGAAGGTGGAATAAAAAATTTAAAATTTTTATTCCGAAAACTTGATTTGATAATATAGTTCAGCAATATTTGAGATGTAAAATATATTTAACATCTAATTGCGGAAAAACCCTGGAAGGAGGGGATTCAAATTAAAAAAAAATGCTCTTAGTAATCTTTGCATGTTATCAAACTCATAAGCTTTTCGGGATCATCTTGAATTTTCAACAACAATTTTATGGTTTTGTTTTACTACTAGAAATATAAAAAAAGAAGATGCGGTATGATTGCCAATGAGACAACTCTCCACAAGAGACTAATGACACCGACATTAACAACTATAGGTCACCGTACGGTATTCAAGTTTGTTTTCCATGTGTATTATTTTTTGGTGGCCAATGGTTTAAGTAATCGAACTACTGCATCATATCAACTCTTTGTTAAAGAAGGTAAAAAAAGATTTTATGGTCTTTGAAAGTTTTATAAAGGTGGATAATTAATAAATGTTTTATACCACTTCCTGCTACCCCTCCTTCCAAAATCAAATGGTAGCTCCCTAAAGTAAATGCAACCAATAAAGGCCATATTTGTTGAGAAAATAACCATTCTAAATTGGTATCCTAAAGTTAGGACAATTCCTAGGATTGCAACATGTTTGATAATTATAAAAAAAGAAGATGTGGTATGATAGCCAATGAGACAACCCTCAACAAGAGACCAAATGACACAGAAATTAACAATTATAGGTCACCGTACGGACTTCAACAATGAGTAAAGTACATACCGCATAGTCAGTTATAAAAGGCCACGAAAAGACAAATGTAAAACAATTCAAACGAGAAAACTAAAGAACTTATTTAAGTACAAAAAATGATAGAAAAAAAAATAGGAAACACATCAACAAAAGAGAACCACTGACTTACAGGCTCTTGACTTTGGACAAGCACATACATAATTGTCTGCTCTTTGGTCGGGTTGTTGTCTCTTTGACACATTCCCCATTTCCATTCTGAATCTTATATAGAATGTGGCGGGGTTAAAGATGTAATTGGGATCCCAACCCTAACCCTTACCTGGGACAGTGGTGTAACAGTACAATAGATGAACGAACTACTGGGGTTTACTATCAGTTGAAAAAGGCTTAACTCATCAGATGGAAACAAATAGAAGTACTATACATCTAACAAAAACACAGAGTGGACGTGGCCGGATACTTGTATACCCCTACAATAAAAAGATATTGATCTGACAGTACTTGCAGTTTCTGACAACTACTTCAAAGCCACTAACAATTAATAAAAAAAATCCTGTATCTAAGACTAAATTATCTATCAGTACATATCCAACATCAAACGGATTTAGTACAAAGACGTCATAAACAGTCAGAGAAAAGCACGACCTTGTGAAATTCCAAGATGCAGATATCGACAGATTGTAGACCCATGAAGGTGTATATGTATATAACAATACCATTAAGTTTGCTTTTAATTCACTGAATACGAAATCAATACTAATACCAATAAAAAAAATATTCAATGATTAATTTACAGTGTTCAATTGGTAACCTTTTAGAATAAGTTTATTTAAGGATTGACAAGTTAACCAGGATCGGTTCGTAATTTCCGTGCACGGTAAACAACATTTCCGTAAAAATGAGGATGTGCTATCCCGTTTGATATAAGTTTTCTACAGGTGCAACCAAACTTCAAAACCAAATCTTTTTATCCCACTGCATGTTGATTTTGATGGCGAAATCAACATTTGATTGGTTGAAAGTATCCCACGTGACGTCGAACAAAACGTCTTCTGAGAAGCATATTCCCCTCTGAACGTCAAGATTGCCTTGTGCGACGTTACCCGTTACCAAAAACTTTTTGGTCGTTTTTTTAAAGATAGTATAGTAATTTCGTTTTTAAAAATATTTCAGGTCTTAAAACAAACAGAAATAAATGAATACTTAACTTTTAATCGATACTGATTATCATTGTGTATGTTGTGTTTAAAAACCCAAATGGGTAAGAAAACAATTATGTAACTAACATCTTATGTTCAGAAGTAAAAACAAAGTATAGGTAGTGGATTAAAACATTTGTTTCGCTTGGCTTAGGGAGATATGAAGATTTGTTCACCCTCGAAAAGTAATTTTTTTCTCGGGCGATGCCCTCGTAAAATATGAGTTTTCTTGGGTGAACAAATCTCCATCAGGCACCAAAAATTAATGTATACTTTCTATGGATGAATTTGGTTAAGGTTTTAAGTAATTTGTGGAATCGAAACCCCTGACTTAATAATTTACCAGTAATACATAAAGGTTAATGTACTGTTGTCTTTAAATAAGTGAACAGGAAGTGAAATTTTAAAATGCTTTAACCTGTTCAAAATAGATAGAATTCTAAAAGTCAGTACTATGTATACAGAAATACTAATATACTAGTATCCTATACAGACGACTGATAAAGAATAAAAGGAGCTTACAGATCAGTGCAAGGATTTCAGCAAGGATGAAACGCCTAGCCTTTAGTAATTATAACGAGCCGTGGATAACACAATAGAAATCACATATGAAAACTGCTTGATATAGATTAAAAATAAAATTTACTTAAAAATATACTGTTAACGACCAACCACTTAGCTTCAGTCCCAAACTTGGAATATGGCTGGCTTCCACTTGTTTGTGAGCACTCAACTATTTCCTTAATTAGGACAGTCGAGTAACAACACTTTATTGCATAAGACAACATTATAAACATCAGCTAAATGAATTATTGGTTGGATTTTAACAGACCGGTTCTGAAGTGGGGTTTAAGTCAAATGAATGTTAGAATTAAGTAATAAGTATACCAGTATCATGAATCATATAAACAACGAAATATATTTCATATGGACAATTATCTCATTTCAAGCCTGATTTCTTGTAAAATGTTGGCAATTTAAAAAGAATATATTATTACTGTAAAGATTAAGGGCTTCTGTTGTTCATGATTTTTAATTTGCATGTTTTTGGAGCATTAATGTTTTATTACTTATATCTTTTTTGTTGCAGTGAAAACTTTATTCGATATATCCAACGCATTAGCACCTCCAGATTTTGTTAGTAGCTGGGTGACAATATCTGCCTACTCTAATCCTGAAATAGACATTTCACATGGTTTAAACGAACTACCTCTTAAGGTTGAAGTTCAGATCAAAGTGTTTGATCATAGTTTCTTAGGAAAGGACATTTTGTTCTTAGCAACAGGATCTGCACAGAGAGGAAATGATAATGCTTTGCCATTTGGGGGAGTTCTGTACGTATATAATAATGAAACAATCAAGATAATGGCACCAGGCCCAAAAGGTTGTACAAATCCGTATTGTACAGGCTTTCTTGTGTATTTAGGTAAGTACTGTTTACATAAAGCTTGAATTTACGTTCTCTCAAAATAATTTATCAATCAGTTGATGCGTATTTCTGCGTCTAAGGTTTTTATATTTTACTTATTGTTTAAAGATTATATAGATTTATGTGCCTAGTTAGAAGATTTCCAGGCTTATCCAGATAACTCGACTTCAATGAGTTTAATGCATATTTGTGAAGTATAGACCGAAATAAAATACACAGTCAAATCATTTTCCTTTTTAATGGGTTTGTTTGTTTAAACTTTTCCACCCTTTTAAATGTGTATTAGTATTTGTATTCATTACTCAATTATAATTATCAAATAAGTCACAATGGCCTTAGCAGGGAGCTTTGGTACTAATGTTCCATTATATTGGATTTGGATAGTGTATTTTCGATAAATGAAGGTCTAAATTGCATAAACTTGAAAAGGGTTAATGGTTTTACTTGGGTATCTATTAAAAGCGGAGTAATATTATGTAGTGTATGAATTCATTTGTAAATTGTTATACAGTGAAGTAATGCTTGTATGGTAACAATGGATTACTGATGTTTAAAGTTACTACATGCACGTTTGATACCAAAACAATAAATCAAGAAAATCACCTGTTCGTGCAAATCTCTTGAACATGAATTGTTGCAAATCATAGCTGATCGTTTGACATTTAATTAACTCGTATCCAAAACCAAAAGAAAAAGTTGGGAAAACAGTGTTTTCTGTGCTTTCTGTATAACCGCTAAATAAGATAGTTCTGAAGACAAATAAATGAAAACAAAATCTCTATGTCTGATTGATGTCGCATATATCATTCATTTTTGTCTTTTTCAGGGAAAAACAGTACATTTGGTGGCAAGGACCCAATACATAGATCGTTTACAGATGGATTTGTAAGAGCAAGAGTTTGGAAAGCATGCTCACTTCCGAGACCTCAATTTATCTCTGAAGAAATTCAAATGAGCTCAGGTTTGGTATATTAGATATAAAAACTTTAAAAAAAAGCATATCAAATGCATAGACATTTTTTAAAGAATTTTCACTAAACAATTTTCTCTTATAAAATGTGTCTTGGATTGTAAAATAACAGAACACAATAGATCTTGATCTTAATAATATGCAAATTTTTGGAGATTCATTTGTAAAACTATTCAAATAAATGACATAGTAAGAACCTTATATGTATCCTCTTCTTACGCACCGTAACAATTTGGAGTGGTGCCTAATAACATATGACATAGTAAGAACATTATATGTATCCTCTTCTTACGCACCGTAACAATTTGGAGTGGTGCCTAATAACATATGACATAGTTAGAACATTATATGCACCATCTTCTTACGTTCCGTAAGAATTTGAGATGGTGCCAACACACGACATAGTAAGAACATTATATGCACTCTCTACTTAACTTACGTTCCGTAAGAATTTGGAGTGGTGCCTAATAACACACGACATAGTTCATTTTTTTACATAAATAAGGCCGTTAGTTTTCTCGTTTGAATTGTTTTACATTGTCTTATCGGGGCCTTTTATAGCTGACTATGCGGTATGGGCTTTGCTCATTGTTGAAGGCCGTACGGTGACCTATAGTTGTTAATGTTTGTGTTATTTTGGTCTTTTGTGGATAGTTGTCTCATTGGTAAACATACCACATCATCTTTTTTATATAGTATGAACATTATATGCACTCTCTACTTAAGTTCCGTAAGAATTTGAGATGGTGCCTAATAACACACGACAAAGTAAGCACATTTTATGCCCTCCCTACTTAAGTTCCGTAAGAATTTGAGATGGTGCCTAATAACACACGACAAAGTAAGCACATTCTATACCCTCCCTACTTACGTTCCGTAAGAATTTGAGATGGTGCCTAATAACACATGACACAGTAAGCACATTTTATGCCCTCCCTACTTAAGTTCCGTAAGAATTTGAGATGGTGCCTAATAACACACGACAAAGTAAGCACATTATATGCCCTCCCTACTTAAGTTCCGTAAGAATTTGAGATGGTGCCTAATAACACATGACACAGTAAGCACATTTTATGCCCTCCCTACTTAAGTTCCGTAAGAATTTGAGATGGTGCCTAATAACACACGACAAAGTAAGCACATTCTATACCCTCCCTACTTACGTTCCGTAAGAATTTGAGATGGTGCCTAATAACACATGACACAGTAAGCACATTATATGCCCTCCCTACTTAAGTTCCGTAAGAATTTGAGATGGTGCCTAATAACACACGACAAAGTAAGCACATTATATGCCATCCCTACTTACGTTCCGTAAGAATTTGAGATGGTGCCTAATAGAGATTTCCAATAAAATGACATACGTACCTAACTCGACGTACGTACGTAACGGGACCGGTTGTTGCTAACCAATTAATTTTGTTAAATGCGTTACTCAAGTTTTAACTAAGTATTCCTTAACTATGACACCCATTCATAATAAATTTTATCAATATAAAATATTTCTAAGATGATGAAAAACGAAAGAAATCATGATTTGTATATATCACGTGATTATTGAGATTCCCGCCTAAACTTCACTGGCATAAGACCACGTATATATACGTATCTGTACCTATCACACAGTGTGGGAACGGAACTGTACGGTTTTCTAATAATTTGGTCATTCGGGAGACTGTCAAGCGGTGCTCCGACATTCGCAAAATAACAAGTTGCTTGATGGAAACTTTGACGAACTCTTATGTTACTATATATCGTTTCTGCTTCAAAATTTAATAGCTCAAACATTCTTTATGTAAATATGAACCAATAAAATAATTAGAAAGATATATGCATCAACACGTTTTCCTTAGAATGGTGGAGCTCCGTGTAAAACGATACAAATTATCACACAACAGCGATCAAAAATGTCAAATAAACATCGAAAAATCAATGTTTGCTACCTGAATTTTCACCTGTACCTTTTCTGATATATAGTCTTACCTGTCTAAAAGTTTCAAAGCCATTGTCTTAGTAGAAATCTTTATTTATTCATTTTCTCCATGTCGGATATTTTTATTGATTGTACAATCGCTCGCAAGTTTACTGTAATATCACTCGGAGCCTTCCTGTACACTCAATCGGAGCTTTCCTGTAGAATTGCTTGGCCAAATTTATTAAATTCATTGTATATGCATTGCATTGGTTGTTTATTGCTGTCCTATTATATTCATATATGGTATTTGAAGTGAAAATAAGCATATTACCAGTTATTTTGACAATTAAGATTCTATCAAGGAACCCTTTTATGGTGACTAAATCAGAAACAAAAACAAAATGTGTACAATAGATATTTAAAAAAAAAGAAGGTGTGGTATGATTGCCAAAGAGACAACTCTCTACAAGAGACCAAAATGACACAGAAATTACCAACTATAGGTCACCGTGCGGTCGTTAACAATGATCAAAGCCCATACCGCATAGTCTGCTATAAAATGTCCCGAAATAACAATGTAAAACTAGAAAACCAACGGCTCATTATGTACAAAAAATGAACGAAAAACAAATATGTTACACATAAACAAAAATAAAAGGACAGTACAAAATATGTTAAAAATCTAATTTAAAATGAAAATGAAAATAATTCTCGTACAAAATAAATATTTATGTATTCCGAAAAGGTGACTAGATTCTCTGGAAGGGTAATTATCATATTTTGAATTTTACTTAATATATTATTTACCAGCAGTTTAAAAAAAATTATAAATACGTGTTTGAATAATACAACAAAGAATTTTTCATCACAGGATCTGGATATTGTAACAAGGAATTCGAGTGTAGAAGTGTGGTAGCTAACCACTGATCCTATAAAAGACACGTATATGTCAATAAACATGATATTAGAATAAGAAGATGTGGTATAATTTCAAATGAGAAATCTGTTTATTATAAGTAAAAGATACTGGTAGAAAAAGCTATAGTAAAATTAAATTTTATCAAGGATGAAAGAGGACTTGATATCTGAAAGACAGAGTAAACACAAAATCCTTCAACATATTTTTTTTATATCAATGTCACGATTAAGGAACTTTTCAATATTTCCAACTATATCATCCGACAAATATGAACGAAACAGTTGGTTTATCAAACAACATTTATATCTTCAATATTAAAATAAGGAAATGTGATATGATTGTCAAAGTAAAAAAAAAATGGATTTAAGCAATTATAGTCGGCTATAAAACATGAAACATAAGAATCAATACATTTAGAACTTAACTGACGGCCTAATTCATAATATTTTTTTTACCAAAAACATATATGACAGACATGAACCAACTACTCTTGACTTGAAACAGGTACATAAAGAATTTGGCAGGGTTAAAAATGTCTGTGTGCGCTCATTTCTCTCCAAAAACTAGCACAGCATAAGACCAAACTATAAAAAAATCAGATGAATGATCGGATCATCATACTATCATTGACGATATCAGACCAAGTGCGGATCCCGCCTAATGGGAACCAAACCACGGAACACCATGAAACGTCCACAATATAAAAAAAATCGGAAAAATGGGGTTTCAACCACCAAAACTCCCTCTACCCGCATACCAGATCCGCTAATGCAGGCTGCATCAATTCAAATAAAATATAAGTCCATTCAAAAGTAAAACACGAAAAAAATGGATTTAATTTTTTTTCAAGATTTACTTCTGTATGCTATCTTATGATCAAAAACAAGCTTCTGTTCAAGTTTGGTACAAACCCAGGATATTTTAATAAAGTTATTAAAATTTGAAAAACTTTAACCACAGAGTGAATGTAATATTTCCCGGCAGAAAAACGAAGTCCATTCATCGGTAACTTACGGAAAATATAGAATTTTATTTTTACAAAATTTACTTCATGATACTATCTAATGATCATAAACAAGCTTCTGTCCAAGTTTGGAAGAAATCCAGTACAGTTTAAGAAAGTTAATAAAATTTCAAAAACTTTAACCTCAGAGTGAATATTTATGGACCCCGCCGACGCCGACGCCGACGCCGACGGAATTAGGATCGCTATGTCTCGCTTTTTCGACTAAAGTCGAAGGCTCGACAAAAATGATAACAATACCAACTAACTAACTGTTATTAA
The DNA here is from genome assembly GCF_036588685.1 of Mytilus trossulus. Taxonomy (NCBI): domain Eukaryota; kingdom Metazoa; phylum Mollusca; class Bivalvia; order Mytilida; family Mytilidae; genus Mytilus; species Mytilus trossulus. Next base: position 27,211,558 of record NC_086379.1, read on the forward strand.
ATCGTAACAGAAAAAGGAGAGAAAAATCATACCAGACATATATGTGGTATTTGGATTGCAGTAAGGCATCAACCATTTGATTTTCTTGGTGGGGGAGGGGGGCTATTGATTTTTAGGAGAAAAAAAGTTTGATTCCAGTTTTTTGAAAGAAAAAAAAAATTGTTTTTGATTCTGAGCTGCCACTCTATGTAATACTTAAATTGAAAGAAGGAATAATTTTCGACTTGTCGCGAAAATAATAGATTGTTTTACGACGCATTCGAAAAAATAAGTTTGCCAGAAAAAAATCCATAGTCCCCCCTAATACCTTAGACTAGCTTGCTTGCTAGCTGGACCGTAAAGTCATAACAAGGTAAAGTATGTCTCTCTCCTTTCGGAGTAGCCTAATTGGCCAAACGATGAAAAGAATAGCTCCAAGCGATTGTAAATGAAGGCTCCGAGTGATATTACAGTAAACTTGCGAGCGATTGTACAGTCAATAAAAATATCCGACATGGGGAAAATGCATATATTTGGATTTCTACTAAGACAATGGCTATGAAACTTTTAGACAGGTAAGACTATATATCAGAAAAGGTACATGTGAAAATTCAGGTAGCAAACATTGATTTTTCGATGTTTATTTGACATTTTTGATCGCTGTTGTGTGACAATTTTGATCGTTCTACACGGAGCTCCACCATTCTAAGGAAAACGTTTTGATGCATATAACTTTCTAATTATTTTATTGGTTCATATTTACATAAAGAATGTTTGAGCTATTAAATTTTGAAGCAGAAACGTTATATAGTAACATAAGAGTTCGTCAAAGTTTCCATCAAGCAACTTGCTATTTTGCGAATGTCGGAGCACCGCTTGACAGTCTCCCGAATGACCAAATTATTAGAAAACCGTACAGTTCCGTTCCCACACTGTGTATCATACGATTCAAAGAATTTATCTTTCATGGTTTTGACAATGACAATGAGTTTAGGTATACTTAAACAAAACCCTCGCCCCATAATTTGGTAAAGGTAAAGACGAAAAAGTACTTTTGAAAAATAGATAATTGATATGAATTTCTGCCCGCATCAAATTATCTTCAATTAAATTATAGAAAAATATTATTTTGTTTTAAAAGTCGAGTACACCTTTTACATTCGGGTGTGCTAAACGTTAAATCTTTTAAAAACAATAAAAAGGCAACCTTCTCGCTTCGGAATTTGTTATTTTAATATTTGTATGCTAAATGTCGTCTCGGTAGTTTTTAAAATTCATAATGTGAGAAAAACTAAAATATGGGCCAAGTGAAATGACAAAAAATGATGGGTGTGTTTCATTACAAGTTGCTAATTTACTTTTTCTATTATAGTATTTATGTCAATAAAGTCATTCAAAGTTTAATGACAAAATATTTAAAGAGTAAAAAAAAACAGTTGTTGTTGAATTTTACTGAAGGCATATTCCAGCAACAATGCGTGTTCAAATAGCAAAACATGCATGCAGTGTATGCTCCCCTCCGTCACGCTTCAATGCAGTAGGACGAAATACGCTGAGTTAGGTCGGTTATGTCGAATAAAGTCATTTTATTGGAAATCTCTAATAACACATGACACAGTAAGCACATTATATGCCCTCCCTACTTAAGTTCCGTAAGAATTTGAGATGGTGCCTAATAACACATGACACAGTAAGCATCAATCTTTTTGCATGTAAGATCGTATTAGTCTTTATTTATGTATTATTCTTATTTCACATAAGGTGATTCTAAGTCTATAACAAATGGACACAATACAACGTGGGTTATTGTAAGAGTACACATTGAGCAAGACTGGGTTTATGAGGCACAAGGTAATGTAATATTATAATAATATAATAATAATAATAATAAATTCTTTATTTAAAGAGGGAAACTCAATTAGAACGAGTCCAATTTTCATTGAGGCCCTCAAACAAAATACATGTATACAGTTACCATTCGTGATTCATACATTAAAATACAATATTATATATTACCAGTTTACTCAATTCAATCATTCAAACATAAAAATGACAATAAATGGCAATAATTGATAAAGTATTGATTAAATTTTCTTATTCTTAGGACAAAAGAAAGAAAACAAATTATTCAACTTGCATAGACTTTTGAAGAAAATGATTATTATAATAACAAATTGAATGCTTCTTGAATAATTCCACATTACGACAATATTTTATTTTGAGTGGTAAATTATTCCATAACTTGGTTGCCGAATAATGAAAAGACTTTTTTTTTTTATAAAAAAAATGTATTTAGTCTTGGAACAAATACATCTTCATTCGGGATTATATTAGTATTGATAAGACTTATATTGTCAAATAATATAAGTACACGTAAAACTATTATGTAAAATTAAAAATGGAAATTAGGAATGTGTCAATGAGACAACAACCCGTCAAACTGAACATTCGGATCGATGCAAACAGACTCTTTTAATTTTGTTTTTTTATAAAGTGTTTATTAAATGGATGAATAAGCAACAATAGAAATCTACTTGACAGGCTAAGTTAATTAATTTATAACTTGCGATTATGTTTTTAAAAAATCAATAATATAGCTATGATTTTTCATGTTGTGTTATATATGATAATTCATTGTCCTGTAAGAGTACTTCAACAGCCTGTCAACACTGAGGTTGTGAGATCGAACAACCCTGCATTTGGCTGGTGCGCTCGAAGCAAATCTTATTTGACAATGATCAGCAGTTTTCCCGCCGAAAGTCGATGATTCTCTCCCAAACTCCGAAACAGCGGTTACGTCCTCTTTACTACGCTACGTTGACTTTTGATAGTTTAGCGAAGCAACGTCACCACTGTTTCGGAGCTGGTTCTCTCCGTGCATTCCGGATTCCCGCAACAATAAAACTGATCATCACAAAACAGCCAAAATTGCTGATAGTGGCGTTATACAACAATCAATTAATCAATCAATTTATTTAAGAAACATTTCTTTTGAACAACAGGTAGCGTCTTTTATGAAACATCAAGCCATCCATTTGGAGGTGTCATTTTTGCATTTCGTGATCGTCAAATCAGATTATGGGTGCCAAAAAGAGGAGCAGGATCGTCGAATGCTAATGGTAGGTAGAATTGTTGATAAGTCAAATAATAAACTAGCTCTCTTTCGAACGAGTTAAATCAATAACATTTAGTTAACAACTTTTAAAAGATATTCGTTCCTATGGTCATAACAATGGCACTGGAAAAGTCCAAAGCATGCAGACGTAAGATAATCCTAAAGTAACAGCCTTCTTTGCTTGAAATTTTCATGTCTTTATCTGTAATTACCAAGAAGTTTATTTCATACCGTATTTGGTTTATTCCAGTAGGGATTGACTAACAAGGAATATTTTTTACGTACTCAAAACAGAACCGATTAAACATCTACACTTTTTCAGAGTGTGAACAACATTTGATCTCCCAACACATAAAACATTAACAATAAAAAAAAACCATATATATATATTAGCAGGAAACACAATCGATGGACTCTATCCATGCCGAATCAGACACAAGAACTCAAAATTATATTTGCTCATTCTCTACCACATAGCATTTATGAGTAAGATGGAAAAAAATATGATAGGCTCAATGTGAGTATATTGTTTCCGGATTAGGAAATGTTCTAGAGAACTCTATATTCGTATTCTAATACATAGAATATAAAAAAAAAGTGAGAAAAAGTGAGACAATTATGCATCAGAGACCAAAGGAAATTGAAGTAAACAACTATATAATTACTGCATTAACAGTCCTGTTAAGGATGTCAGACTAGTATAAAGCAGGTTTGATATACATATTTTATATCTGTATATAACTGAACACTTTTCTACTGGACATGAAGTACCAATCAATCTGTAGAAGGCGTACCATACTTTACCATGAAACGTAGATGAAATTCAAAATTTTTACACGAGGTTTTATCTCAACCTTTTTGACAAACCCGAAGAAAAAAAAACGCGATTATCGTGAGGGCATTCCGATGTATTGCTATCGCCTATATTTTCATTACGTAACAGTCGTTTTGAGTTTGTAACTGATCTATAAACATGATAAATACGCAGATATTAACGAGTGCAAAAAAGCATTCCTTATTCACGTCTGGTAATCTACATACGCAGAACATTTGGTTCTGCAATGAAAACCATGAGAGGATTTTCCGGTTGTGCTTGAGTGGAGCAATTGTCACCGCTTCAAAGGGTATAGACATTTCTAAATCGCAATTTTCTTATTCGACTGATCAAAATATTGAAAATCGGAGAATGCTATGCTGTGGTGAATACCTCAACAAAGAGATACATGTATCATTAACTGTTGTACGAATGAGTTGCCGAAAAAGTGACATTTAGATTTTGAAATGGTTCTACTAACAGACCTACAAGTTCAAATTTACTTTTTATTCGGTCAATTGGTATGAATGTCGTTTTGGGCGGCGTAGACGCTGTCCCGTGTTGATAGACATCTTAATCAATCTAAAAACCTCATATTTTCATTTTGTCATGCGTGAGGGGATCGGTTCTGATTGAGGACATCGTGAATGCGTGAGGGGACTTGGAATTATATCTTTATATATAAGCTATCAGTCGTTGAAAGTTGCCTCTATATGGTTAGACTGTTTATGAAAAAACAAAGGAGTAGGTCCGGTAAGGAGGGATTTTGGCCATACATTTCAGGTTCATCTTTTAACACATTTTGACCACTTGTAAAACACTTAAGTGTCTATTTCATTTGATTCAATTAGTTTATGTGAAAGATATTAACTAATTTAGTCATAAGAAACGATCCGATTCAAGCTCAAATATGAAAAACTACCAAATATGCCGAAAAATGTCACTTTTCAGGTGTTTTTTTTGTGAAAAATGAAAGTGGCCGCATCCGTGTTCATCCACAACCTTTATATATGTTATGTATCATCATCAAATACAACTTACATTTCAATATTAAGGATAAAAACGAATGCGGCCACTTTTATTTTACACGAAAACCGTCAAAAATTTAACTAAAAGAATTGTGGAGATTTTAGTAATTTAGCATGACTTAATGGTGCTACTGTATTGTCAAAAATATCCCATATTCATGTAGCAGAAGAATTTTTCTATCCAATAAATAGCTATAAGTTTACATTTCAACAATTTTGTAAAACTGCTATATTTTGGGGCCAAAAAGGGGTCTTACTGGACCTACTCCTTTGTGTGCATAAATAAAAATTATGAGATAGAATTTTGAAATTATAACAATAAATCACCAAGTTTTCTTTTTATAAAAAAAGTCTAACCAATAAATTTCAAATATGTCTTCAAATTCTAGGATTTTGGCAAATAATCGGTTAAGTTTACTACCACAATTTGATATTAATTAATGTTGTAATTTTCATTGTTATATCAGTATTGCAAATCTAATCCCGAATTTTGTCTATCCTTTTTTTGGAAAATTGTTTAAGAATTCATGTGACGTCACTTTGTGCGTTGATGGTATGGCTTACTCGGCTGTGCTGGTTTAGGTTGTTTTATGTATCCGTTTTTATTGTGTAGTAATTCACCGCTTCGATTTTATCATGTATATCTATTATATAGTCATTTTATAAAACTTCACTGGTTGAAAATTATGAATTATTCGAAATAAAAAAGATGTTGTTATTCCAGGCAGAAACCCTAGCGGTATTAGGCACAACTTTTTGGAACTTTTGTTCCTCAATTTACTTGTCTTAGCTTTCGAACTTTTTTCATTTGAGCGTCCCTGGTAAGTCTTGTGTGGACGAAAGACGCGTGTGACGTATAAGGTTTTTTTTTTAACCTGGTACCTTTTGTTAGCTATAATTGGCGTGTTTCTCTGTACTATATGTTCTCTCATTTATTTGTATTGTAGTCCTGTCATGTAATGTTGTCTTTAAATGATATATTTACCATTGCCGTAGAAGCGGGAGGTTTGGCATGCCACAAAACCGGGTTCATCCCACCATTTTTCCTTAAAATATCCTGTGCCAAGTGTGTGTGTTAAAGTTTAATGTTAAGTTTTAGTTTGTAGTCCGAATATGTTTTTCTCGATCGATTTATGAATTTCGAACAGCGGTGTACTACTGTTGCCTTTATTGGAGACATATTTTCAATTCATTGGTTAGACTGTTTATTCATATACAGAAAACTTTGTGATGTATTGTATAAATCAAAATATTCGAACAAATATAAAAATTTGTGTTTCAGCAGTCCATTTGTTTTTTTAAATACGCAATATAAGGGGAGTTAACTCTTTTCGTAAAAAAATATATACTGGGCTGATGAGCTGATATGAAATTTTTCAACTTTTATTTGTAGCTAGAAACAAATCGTTGACATATTTTTTCCTTTTATTGTTCGTAAAACATATCTTCCAACAATGTATTTCAAAATTATATTTCATTAATTTTGTTTATGCACACAAATGTGTTTGTTCATGAACAATCTGACCACATTATGCAACTTTCAAAGACTCATAGTTTGGAAATAATATTATAATTTCACGTCCCCTCACGCTTTCACGATGTCCTCAATCAGAACTGATCGCCTCACGCTTTCACGATGTCCTCAATCAGAACTGATCGCCTCACGCATGACAAAAATAAAATATGAGTTTTTTAGATTTATTAAGATGTCTATCAACACCGGACAGCGTACACGCCGCCCAAATCGACATTCATACCCATTGACCGAATAAAAAGTAAATTTGAACTTTATGGTCTGTAATTAGAACCATTTCAAAATTTAAATGTCACTTGTTTAGGCAAAATCTCGTGCGGCAACTGATTTTTTAGGAGTTCAACTCCACGTACAACAGTAAATGATACATGTATTTCTTTGTTGAAGTATTCACCACAGCATAGCTTTCTCCGATTTTCAATATTTTGATCAGTCGAATAAGAAAATTGTGATTTAGAAATGTCTATATCCTTTGAAGCGGTGACAATTGCTCCACTCAAGCACAACCGGAAAATCCTCTCACGGTTTTCATTGCAGAAACAAATGTTCTGCGTATGTAGATTACCAGCCGTGAATAAGGAATGCTTTTTTGCACTCGTTAATATCTGCGTATTCATCATGCTTATGGATCAGTTACAAACCCAAAACGACTGTTACGTAATGAAAATCTAGGCGATAGCAATACATCGGAATGCCCTCACGATAATCGCGGTTTTTTTTTCTTCGGGTTTGTCAAAAAGGTTGAGATAAAACCTCGTGTAAAAATTTTGGATTTCATCTACGTTTCATGGTAAAGTATGGTACGCTTTCTACAGATTAATTGGTACTTCATGTCCAGTAGAAAAGTGTTCAGTTATATACAGATTGATGTGATATAAAATATGTATATCAAACCTGCTTTATACTAGTCTGACATCCTTAACAGGACTGCTAATGCAGTAATTATATAGTTGTTTACTTCAATTTCATTTGGTCTCTGATGCATAATTGTCTCACTTTTTCTCACTTTTTTTATATTCTATGTATTAGAATACGAATATAGAGTTCTCTAGAACATTTCCTAATCCGGAAACAATATACTAAAATTGCGTGTGTAGATTACCAGCCGTGTTAATGATTGTTATAAATGCATCTATTCAATGAATACTGATAAAAATATTTTTGTTTAGAACAAATATTAAAAATATTATTTTTTTTTTTGCCGTTAGATGTATATATATAAATAGAAGTAAATCATCATTGATAATATCTATGCACACGTACCGAAAAGTTGTGTTAAAGCATGCGGAAGACTATATCAAGAACGTTTTGCGACTATCACGACAAGGACCGGTAACTCTGCATGAAAGATTGTTTTTGCGGGAAAATTTGAATGCCTACTCATATCCAATCTTTTAGAAAAATCTTTTTTTTTCAGAAGAGTGTCCACAATGCAATTGCACTGCACTATTATTAAAATAGAATAATAGAATGATATACAAATGGAAATTATGTATACATAATCATGTAACTATTAATATAATATATAACAACAAACCAGTGTATTCTGATTTGTATCACTACAATATAATAGTTATTAAGGTGAGGTTGAACTTTATGTCATTTATTCATCATCCACGCACGAACTTGTCTCAGAAAAAAATATATATCTGTACATTAACCTCAGTTTCATGTATAGAGATGCGAGTTTTTTCTGTGACAAGTGCTTTTGACCATACACAAGAACTTGAAGTCTTCCGATGTTCAGTATTTCAGTACCTTGGTTTATTATTTTCTTTGCCTTAAAACCACAGTTTGGAAACAGCTATCACACAAGACGAGTTCCAAGTCAATATACAAACCAAAGTCATTACCAAAAGTGAAAAGCTCGTATACATTTGTATACCATTCTCCGTCTGTAAATTTTGTTTTAATGTTGATGATAAATTACTAATATGTTTCACGTTTTAAATACAGGTGTTCCGTTTAATGCTATAAATGGTTGGGGTGAATCTGGTGATTTCGGATATAGCAAGACAGTTAGAGTGAGGGCATTTGTATGGGATTTTAAAAGTTTTGACCGTAATCCTATCATCGTGGAGCAAACGTCTTACATCAACAATGACAACTTTATATCTGTTCCACCTGGGTACTCTTTTCATGACAACAACTTGCTTTTGTTTTCGGTAAGCCAAAATAAACTCTTTCTAGTTATCTATTCAGTTTTTCTAATACACACTTTGTACTTACAGGTGTCATATGTAAAGCAGGATCTGCTTACCCTTCGGGGACAATCAGATCAACCCTGGCTTTTGATCGGGTTTGTGTTCCCCGGAACTTTAGCTTTCTTCGACTGCTCCTCTCTTCTTTTTAATGCACACAATGTTTGTTTTACGTATACGTTGAAACTAGCTCTTGTTTTTTAAAACAAAGTATTTACCCTTAATTCCGGTTTAGGTTAAAATTTTATAAGCGAATTTTAGGTTTCTTTGCATGAGTAGCGTACTGTAACTCTGTTTTGTGTTTTGTATTTTTTTCTATCACTTAATTGTCATCCTTCGAAAATATTTTCAAAGACGTGTTCAAAAACTACTAAACCGATTTCAACCAAAGTTAAATCAAATATTCCGTACGGTATTTAGTATTTAGTTTATGTTTTTTTTTTACGGCAATTCAACAAACACGGTCGCCATGGCTGAATTACTGCTCTGAATTGACGTTTTTTTGCCAATTTTTGTCTTTTATATCTTTATAACTTTTAAAGGCAACAATGATTTATTTAGCAATATAAGACTTTAAAAAACCAATCGGATATGACTGAAACTATTGTCTTTAAATGACGATTTTTAAAAATTAATTTTCTGACCTCGTCCGGATTAAACTGCCTAAAAGATCTCCTCCTCATATAACCAATTTCATCGAATGTTTTAATGAATGATCTTAGAAATAAGGCCGTTAGTTTTCTCATTGAATTGTTTAACATTGTCTTATCGGGGCCTTTTATGGCTGACTATATGCGGTATGGGCTTTGCTCATTGTTGAAGGCCGTACGGTGACCTATAATTATTAATGGTTGTGTCATTTTGGTCTTTTGTGGATAGTTGTCTCATTGGCAATCATACCACATCTTCTTTTTTATATTAGGTTGTATAGAACAAATGATGGCTAAAATTAGAAATAGAGGTTAATTAAGGCAGCAGTAGTGTCCCGTTGTTCCAAATACACGTTTTTATATTATCTTCCATCTTTTTGAATAGAGAAATCTGACAGAGGCAGATACATTCAAAACGTCAAGATCTATCTATGCCTAATTTGATTCAAAATGTCAGACGAGCTGTCTATTTTTACTAACAATATCAGACGGCTCCTTTATTAAGAAGTGTTGGTTTTTTATTGCACTTACAATGGCTATTTTGACAATTTTATATGTTTGCCTTAAATTTTCAGCCTACTCCTTTTTGGTTTTATTGTTGTCCTTAAATGAGGATTTTTACCCTTTTAACGTTTTGGGAACAAAACCAATAGCAGAATGATAGAAAGCGTAAATTATAAGTTAACATAGCCGTAGGCTGCTTATACGAGTTATTGCATTTATGTAATGAACTATACCAAGGTTTGCATTTTTTGACAAGTCTTCAAAAATTGAAAAAGAAAAATATAAAAACAAAATGATATGGTATGATTACCAGCAAGACAAGTACCAAATGACAGATATTATTCCACTTAACATCTATAAGTCACCAAACGACTTTCAACAATGAGCAAAAAATCCGCTCCCGAAATAACAAATATCGCCCATTTTAAACGAGAAAACTAAAGGCCTGATTTATGTATTTTATTTGAAGGCGCCAACCCTCCCCTTAAAATTGGACAGTTGTATAACAATACAAAATAAGTCCTAACTATAAACGTCAGTCGAAAAGGGCTTAACTCACCAAATTGATAAAAAGCAGAAAGACATACAACAACAACACAGACCGGATGTTTGTCAAAAATGTCTAAATGAACAAGATTTGCGAACAGGTCAATATACTCTAAAGTGTCAGTTGACATCGTATTTGAGTTATTTTTCTTGCATGACGGTGTTTATCCATTCTATGTGTTTAAGGCTAAAACTATATAATAATGTATCATTTATTTCCCTATTTGTGCTGTCACTATGGCATGTTTCGAGTGAACGTATTAATTTACACAGAAAAGTAGTTATACAACTGCTAACAATGACAGGATTATTCATCAATTTCAGATAAAAGCAGAAAGTGGAAATAATCAGGGTTACCAGTTCTATCCAGCTGGTTCATCTATGACAGACGGAACGACAGACAGTAATAATACAAAGTTTGGGTCATTAGTTTATGGCTTTACTGATGACAAAATTTACTATTGGACACCTAATTTCAACGCATCAGGGTGTGTTCTGTTATTGGATGGTTTATGGGGTTCACAGAATCAACAACACTGTCTGAGTGCAAATGACGTAACACTGATGATAACGTTAAGTGTGCTTGAAGTAGAAGGTATGTTATGCTTTCCCTCTTTCAACCATTTGACATATTTTGCATCACAACCCTCATTTCATTTGCTCACAATTATATATAACATTTCTGCCTATAAAACAGGTTAGAAGTAGATTCAATATACATATAGTTTAACTAACCAGGTACTATTTTATAAACATACTTGCATTACTCTCTTCCCTTCACCCATATTACATATAACCCCATATTGAGAACCGAGTACATAGTAGTTTGGAATTTATATCTTTAAAACAAATAAAATACAACTTACATAAGTCCGTCATCTGGTGCGTTATCTTAGTTAAAAGTTTTAAAGTGTATTGTACTACGTTTGGCACAAATTAAATCAAAATTACAAAACATTTTTTTTCAGTTCCACGGTCCGTGTATATCTGCGTCCATTTTTCGTTTTGATATATCAAAAACAAAAATCAACAAGAGGCTCTCAAGAGCCTGAATCGCTTACCTTAATTCTTTTGGTTAAATCTCGCATCAATGATTATTTTGGCTTTTCAATTTATTTAAATGTTTTTTGGATCGTCCTATTTTCTTCAAAAGCAAAAAAAAATCAATTACTCCGATGTTCTATTTTAGCCATAGAAGCTATGTTTCTTGACATACAAGGAAATAAAATATAAAATTTATACTAGATACTATGAAACTCATTTAGCCTAAGTTTGACTGAAATTGATACAGCAGTTTCAAAGGAGAAGATTTTTTAAAGTAAGTCAACATGATGAACAAATTGTGAAAAAAGTCTTTAAAGGGCAATAACTCCTTAAGGGGTCAATTGACAATTTTGGTCAGATAGACTTATTTGTAGAACTTACTTTGCTGAACATTATTGGTCACTTTAAAGTTTATCTCTATCTATGATAATATTCAAGATAATAACCAAAAACAGACAGATCTTGACCTGATAAACAATTTTACCCCATGTCAGATTTGCTCTAAATGCTTTGGTTTTTGAGTTATAAGCCAAAAAACTGCATTTGACCCCTATGTTCTATTTTTAGTAATGGCGACCATGTTTGTTGATAGATCAAAAATTCGGATACAATTTATAAACTAGATACCCTAAGGAACATTCAGTTACAGTTTGGAAGTATTTGGCCCAGTAGTTTGAGAGGAGAAGATTTTTGTAAAAGATAACTTAGATTTACGAAAATGGTTAAAAATTGACTATAAGGGGCAATAACTCCTAAAGTGGTCCAATGACCATTTCGGTCATGTTGACTTATTTGTAAATCTTACTTTGCTGAACATTATTCCTGTTTACAGTTTATCTCTATCTATAATAATATTCAAGATAATAACCAAAAACAGCAAAATTTCCTTAAAATTACCAATTCAGGGGCAGCAACCCAACAACGGGTTGTCTGATTGATCTGAAAATTTCAGGGCAGATAGATTTTGACCTGATAAACAGTATTACTCATGTCAGATTTGCTCTAAATGCTTTGGTTTTTGAGTTATAAGCCAAAAACTGCATTTGACTCCTATGTTCTATTTTTAGCAATGGCGACCATGTTTGTTGATAGATCATAACTTCGGATACAATTTACAAACTATATACCCTAAGGAACATTCAGTTAAAGTTTGGAAGTATTTGGCCAAGTAGTTTCAGAGGAGAAGATTTTTGTAAAAGATTTCTAAGATTTACGAAAAATGGTTAAAAATTGAATATAAAGGGCAATAACTCCTAAAGGGGTCAACTGACCATTTCTGTCATGTGGACTTATTTGTAAATCTTACTTTGCTGAACATTATTGCTGTTTACAGTTTATCTCTATCTATAATAATATTCACGATAATAACCAAAAACAGCAAAATTTCCTTAAAATTACCAATTCAGGGGCAGCAACCCAACAACGGGTTGTCTGATTCATCTGAAAATTTCAGGGCAGATAGATCTTGACATGATAAACAATATTACCCTGTCAGATTTGCTCTAAATGCTTTGGTTTTTGAGTTATAAGCCAAAAACTGCATTTGACCCCTATGTTCTATTTTTAGCAATGGCGACCATGTTTGTTGATAGATCAAAACTTCGGATACAATTTATAAATTAGATACCCTAAGGAACATTCAGTTAAAGTTTGAAAGTATTTGGCCCAGTAGTTTCAGAGGAAAAGATTCTTGAAATAGTTTACGACGACAGACTACGACAGACGACAGACGACGGACGACGGACGACAGACGACAGACGACAGACGACAGACGACAGACGACGGACGACGACGGACGCCAAGTGATGGCATAAGCTCAGTTGTCTCTTCGGGACAGGTGAGCTAAAAAACGATAGTGTTTTCATTTTTTGTTTTTGATATCTTAAAAACCAAAATGAAAAACGAAAGTGTCTTCATTTTTTGTTTTTGATTTCTTTAAAAAAACCAAAATAAAAATCCAATTGTTTTCGTTTCTCATTTTTTATTTCACAAAACAAAAAACAAAAAACAAAAGTATTTTCATTTTTCATTTTTTGATTTCTCAAAAACTAAAATCGACAAATGAAAGTGTTTTTATTTTTCATTTTTGATTTCACGAAAACAAAAAACGAAAAACGAAAAATGAAAGTGGATTCAATTTATTATTCCCACACTGGTCATTCAAAAGATGACAATGTTGTCATTTCTCATTCATTTAAAGGTGCTTTATTTAGAATAGGGAATGAAACTATAACAATGTTGTCGATTTTGTTACATACTTTAACAAAAAGGGTTAACATAGTGTTTTGTTTATAATTTAAATCATTTCTCGGTTTATAATTTAAAATGTTGCCTTAATTGTTGTACAGTCATTGATAGTAAATATTGCCAATTTGTAAACACCCCTGTGTTCATTCAACATAATGTAGACAAAATAGACCGCATGACTTCTGAATTGAACTACGGTGTGAAATAATCAAAGACTTTTAATATACATTGTTTATATCTTTGATAAAGAATAAATTATTATATTTAGATATTAAACGAATCACAAATTTAAATTGTACAATTTTATATTATATAAAAGTGGTACGAATAAATAGATTGACGACAACATCACACTAACAAGGGAGTTAACTACTTTTAAAACTGACACGAAAACTAGCCCGGTCGACCTTAAAGTATACATAAACAGCGGTTGTCAGATCAATATTATTTTAATCAAAGAAAATTTCGACGGATGCAAAAGTCTTTATCAATCTAAATAATTAGGGTGTATGATCTTCACTTTTCAGTTTGAAGAGGTTGATCTAAGATGAAAATACAGAAGCGTAACAAGCCTCTATTACAAAAAAGCAAACTATATTGTTGGCGAGGGAAGGGATGAAGGACCCCAGAAGAACTGGGTAAAAAAATGATACAAAATCTTCCGGACCTTTCCTAATCTAAAGCGCAAATTTTGTCTTACTTATTTTATTATGTTCTGGTCTCGTAGCGAAATATATAGCACCTCGTAAGATGGACAATTTTAGTTAAAGGGGTCTTTAATTCAATTTGACTACTTTAGACAAAAATATCATTTCTGGACAAGATATACACAGAGTTTTGAAGGATTCGACATGTCACTGAATTTCTTGAACATATATAAATGTTAGTCTCCGTCAACATAAGATAAGATATGTTTTTTCAGATGAGACAAAAAGTATGAATTATTGAAATGACAATTACATAAATTATTCTGAAATGTTCATGATTTACAAGTATTTTTTTTATCGTAATATGGTTGATGTAATGAGTCGCTGCTTTTAAATAACACAAAAAGTCATGCTATTACCTTCATATGCTTTCCCCTTCATACGAACAAACAAGGTCTTGTAGAGAGTCTGATGTCATTTGTCCTTCAAAGAATACTGGCTCTTCAATGTAATTTTGACAAATTTCTAACCAAACTCACATGGCGTGCCTTTATTTGTGTAAGAAACATTTGTCTAAACGCAAAAATTGGTTGCTATAGTAAACGTGCTTTTACATGTTTCCCATTAATACTGGCTCTTAAATGTAAATTTGACAAATTTCTAACCAAACTGACATGAAACTTTTATATATAGCAACTGTGTAATAAAATTTGAATTGATTTGCGTTAAAATCGAACTTGCATTTTAAGTCGTATAACGCAGTAACAAACGGCATGCACTGTCAACATCATCATGTGCTAATGCTAGATTATGCTAGATTATAATAGTTAAGAGTGACTTGATTTTGTTCCAATGAGGTTGCATACCGATCGAAACCACACAAAATAGAAGTGGAATAAAATCTACTATAGGCATGAATGATCGGCAAACTGGGTCAAAGGACGCAACAGTGGTGTGAACAGGAATACATCGTCTTTTGTCCTTCAAACTGCGAGTTGAACCAGTCTGAATACATACGTCTACAGTTTTGAAAATTGAAGCATCAAGAAATAATGGACAGCCAGATCAAGAACACCAATATCATTTGATCAGATAACAATTACATCCTTACTGTTTTTTCCACCAAAAATATCAGCATTATGAAAAGTATAGAACAATCATTGTGGTATTTGACTCTTCATGGTTACAACGTAAAGTTGGACAGTTAATAAAATTACGATCTGACGGCTTTTAAGCAATATCAATTAAGCTATGGTGTTATTCGCGGCTTTAAAAGCGTCGCCGATGGAAATGTCGCTTGTAAATTAAATGTTCAATTGACATTGTCCTTGTTTAGAAAAAATAACTTGTCATCCATGTAGTTCTTATCAAGTTTAGCCTTTAGTTTAAAGGAATTACAGTAGGTCTTACTACTGATATTTGGTATGAAAGACTGACACATTATCAACATTGATAAAAAACAAGAGTCTTTTTGTCACGAATAAGGTCTTTGTTTATAATTTTATCTACACTTTGTGTAATTTGATCTTTACCTACGCAAATATGTGGTCAAACAATTTGCATGATAAACTGCAAGTGAACTATTTTTTTTACGATAAAACGATATGGATACGTAAAATATGAAAAAAAAATCGTGCACAGAAGACTAAGTTTATGATATATGTATGCATTGGTTCAAGAATTGGATTAACATTATTTAATTACACCAATCACTCGTTTCATATGACTTTAAAACCTGCGATACTTAACTATGGTTAAACAAGTTTTACGTATCATTATAGGGATCACCGAAACAAATCAATTAATGAACACGACTCATTGTTGTAGCATATTTATCAGACTTTTGTTCTAGACTCTATTGCTTTCTTAACATTTGAGCAAATACAAAATTGCAGGTTATGTATGTGCTGAAATCCAACTCCAGACCACCTTTCCTAGGCAGGAGACGCGACCAGTTTTTACGAACTTGTAAAAAGTAAAATCACAAAAATACTGAACTCCGAGGAAAATTCTAAATGGAAAGTCCTTTATCAAAATCAAAATCTCAAAAACAACAAACGAATGGACAACAACTGTCATATTCCGTACTTGGTACTTGGTACAGATTCAGTTCACGTTGGTAACGATCTGCTGATTTGTTCCGAAAAAATGGGCCCTTGTCTTTGGAGATACGGACTTTCATTCTCCAATTTCCACCCCAAATATGGCTTCAGTTTAAGGAGAGTTTTAGTAATGTGTTTGTTGGATGACTTGTATTCTATCGCACTGACAATTGTTGTATGTTAACGACACCATGGCATGTATTTTAACCAACTCTGTAAACTCATACATGTACAAGCCATAAGCTAAGGAATTGAGTAACCTCTAAACGTCCATACAAACATAATGCATAACTTAAATTTAAACAATTAGTGGAATATTTATATTATATTTCTTCGGTACTGGAATGAAAATATGGATTTTGCTGTTACACAATTTTTAAAACCATTTTAAATTTCAGGAATGTCATCTCCCTCTGATTCCTTGCCCGGCTTTGGGTATACTTTGTTTTACCTTATTCGTTGATACTTTTTCATTCTTTTAGTTAGCTTTGGATTTTAAAATAGTTTTGCCTCCAACATAACTGAAAAGACCGTATATGGAAAATATAAAAACACATACAAAAAATACACATCAGACAGCTCCTTAAACTTTTTATACATGTTATATCTATGTCATTGTATTTGGTAGCATAATAAAGACACTGGTGTATGTGTTTAAAACAAATCGTGTTCCCCTCCCCCCAAATAATCCTCATATGTATCGTTACAACCTATGTTTATCCACGGTAGTATGTATAATAGTACTTCCATTGGTGATTTAAAGCTTTAGCGTATAATAACAAATAGAAAAATCCATGAACTCGCTGGTATTGCTTTAGAATTCAAAATACCTTCTATCTTTAAAAATGAAGTTGAAATATTCCGTTACTAATTGCAAATTGTCTAAAGAGATATAATCTTTAAAGTAAATTATAATATTTTATGACTCAAATGGAGTTTGAAAGGCACATAACAAATTTTGGTACAAAAAGAGGACCCTCAATCAGCATTGAAGCATTTCATGAATATTAAAAAAAAACAAAAAAACATGAGTGCAAGTGTCAAATTAGATTTACTTGTGCTCAAATAATTGTTTTGCAAATGAAATTTCAGTAATAAATGGAAATCAAGCTGGTTTTAAAAAGGGATATTCAACTGTAGATTGTATTTTTGTACTTCATGCACTAATTGAGGTGTCTTTCTTATTTGGCAAACAAACTTTTTTGAACTTTCTGAAAACATTTAGATACCGTATCGATCTGGTTTATGGGGAAAACTTCGAATTAGGAATATTAAAGGAAAGTGCTTCAAAGATATTTTTAATAATTACCAAGGAATAAAACCACGTGTAAAATACGATGGATATTAGTCAGATGATTTTTCCCTGTCTAGCAGGTGTTAGACAGGGAAAGAATGTATCTCCCTTTTTAGTTTTTTACTTTTTCTTAATGCCTTGAGAACTACTTTAAGAATCTATATGGAACTCCACTTGAAATTGTTGAGGAGAAGCTTCAAAATGATTCGCACATTTATTTGATTTTTTTAATTATTTGATATATTATATGCAGACGATACTGTAGTTTTATGCGAAACACACTTTTTGAGTTATCAGGGTATATTGTGATTAGTGGTAATTAGAGGTAAATTCAAATATAACAAATGTTATTGTATTTAGCCTGAGAAAAAGTTTTGATTTTTTTTATAACAAGACAAAGTATTTTAAACTTATTTTATTTTTCTTTAATTGTAACGGTACTCTTACGATACCAAAAAGAAACTTATTGACCAAGCTCAAAAATCGTGGCATTTTTTCTATCGAACTGTTGGAAAATCAAAAACATTTCAAATACTATAAAATTGAAATTATTTGATTCTATGATAAAACCAATTATCTTATATGGGGTTCTGAGGTTTTGGGTAATTATGTTTTGCAATTCATTGAATAGTTGCATTTAAAATTTTGCAAAAAAAATTTTAAAAGTTAGTAATACTACACTTAACTTTATGGTGTATGGAATTGACAAAATTTCCTTTGCAAATACGAGGTTAATGTCACTGATGAGTCTTTTGTAGACGAAACGCGCGTCTGGTGTAAATACAAAATTTAATCGTGGTATCTATGATGAGTTTAATTCGTACTGGTGTAAAGTTGTAAACAATAGCAGTAAACTCAGAAGCACTCTGTAGTGGCTGCTGTTATCAAGGGATCAATTGTGTAAAATCGATATTTTACAACACTGGTTTTAGATATATTTTTATGAATCAGATTGGCTTTTGTGTTAAAAATGATCTTGACCGAATGTTGAGTAATCAGTTTATTACCCCATGGTTTGGCGATATAGCAAATTCATTTGGAGGATAATTTCATGGGATATTGATAAAGGACTTTGGATTAGAAACATATCTGATCAGACCATCTGAACAAAAATAGAGGCTGGGTAGCAAAATTAAGGACATCGAACTTACGTATTCCAATCGAGTTGGCAAAATATACCTAGACAATAGATAATATGTACTCTATGTCATGAAGTTGATAGTGATGAGTTTCATGTTTGTACGTCAACATGATTCTATTGTTAATAACAGAAACTAGATACATCTAACATACTTTTTCTCTCATTACATTAGAATGGAATTTTTATTGTTTGTATGTGATATTGATGTCTACAAACACCTTCAGTTTTTATGAAGAAAACTGCTTGTTTATTCTAAAATATTGTACAAATTGATTTTTTCTGTGTTTAAATAGTACTGCATACTAATTTTGTCATTTCATTATTAATGCTTTATACTTCGACCTTATATAACACATTTATGTGTTTGAGCGTTATCAATAAATCTTATTTTAATAAAACAATTTTATATCAAGTTCGGATGTGGAAATTATCCATACAAGTTGAACGCTCATCAATTTTTGAATATATGGAAATGTAAGGTAACTTTGTTTTGTAATTCAATGTTCTCCATAAATGCATCATTCATTTCATTATTTTATTTTACTGATAAGAATTATGTACCAGATGACAAACTTCTCCAGTGACAATTATAGGAATAAATAATGGATGGTTCATTTAATGTAATAATGAGAATCTAGGGGTATTGAAATTCGATTGTGTTGTGCGTCGACCATCTAATTAAAATACAGATCTTGTGTTCGCGCTTTCCTCCCAATACTTGTCAACAATTCATAAATAAGTCCGGTCAGATTTGTGACTTGAATATACCCTTCTGCCATTCACTTGGTGGTTATTAGTTCTCGTCTTGTATATATATGCATGAACTATTTCAACAACTCTTGCAGTGAAGCGACACCCATTCATTTCATTAGATACATGTAATCATACACAAGTGTTCGCTCTTCAAAAGGTTTGTCTGATTTTAGAACTTATCAAATATTAGGATTGCGTTGCTAGAAGGTAGTGCCAGCTCCGGTATAGGTAAAGGACTTCAGTAAATCCTGTAGCCTACCGTTTGATATATATATTTATGTATTTTTAAAGATAAATGTCAGGACAAGAAAACGTGTTTCAACTTTTCCTACATAAACACACTGACAAAAAGAAAAAAAGGACCATGTTTGCAGAAAGAAAATACAAAAACTTACCACTTCCGGTTGAAATATACAAAAGATACCATTTCAGGTGAAACAAAAACAATAGAAAAAACAGAACATATATACAAATCTGAACTGAATTAGAAAAGAGTGATCACAGAAATCGAAAAAAAATATAATTACTTTTGTAAACCTTTATGCCCCAAACACATGTAAGGATAGAAATATATTCTTTGAAAAAGCTTTCAGTGTTATTGAAAAATATAGTCTTGGTATAATTCTCATTGGAGTGATATGAATGAAACACTTAATATAAAGGATAGAAAAAGTAATAGAAAAGATCAACAAAAAAACCCCAAAAAAACCCAACCCAAATGAGCTTAAAACTTTGAAATTAAACTAAAAGTTATAGATATCTGGAGAGCAATAAATACAAATAAACCGCAATATACCGGGAGAAGTAAAAATAATGAAGTAGCTAGTAGAATTGATTATTTTCTAGTTAGTCTAGATGTGAGATCAAGAGTACTCAGCAATGATATACGATCTGCTACAATTCAATATACAGATCGCTTAACGAATGCACTTAAAATTAATCATTGTCAAGGAAACCAGGAAAGGGATATTTCAAATTCAGCAACAGTATTCTTAACGACGAATCGTTTCAAATAAAAATATAAAAACTTAAAAAAGATAAATATGAAAAAATTAAGAAATAAAACAAAGCCTAGCAATTGTGTGGGATCTGTTTAAAATAGAAGTAAGAGACTAACCCTGAGTTAAGAGTAATTGAAAATTATACTGAAAAATCTAAAATAAATAACAAACTAAGAACACATGAAAGCAATGAAATTGATGGCAACCTGACAATAGAGCAATGTACAAAATCCGTCATTAAAATGAAACTTAATAAAACACTGGGTATTGATGGTCTCCCAAATGAATTTTATAGAGTTTTCTGGTCCAATTTACGAAACTTTGCTTTATATGTCTTTAAACATTGCTATTAAAACAATTGATAGATTTACAGAAACTAGGATTTATTACCCTTATTTAGAAGAAAAATGACTGATTGAATTTAGACAATCCGTCTAGAGGTGTCCCGCGAGTTCTATAATGTTCGTTATTGCTGTTGAAATGTTAGCAAGTAGATTAAGACAAAATAAAACATTTAAAGGTTTTCAAACTAAATTAGACAACAAAACCCATACTATAAAATTAAACCAGCTTGCAGATGACACCACTTTATTTTTAAATTCAAAACAGGAAGTTTCATTGACTTTGAATATTATTGAAATTTTTGGATCACTTTCAGGCCTAAAGCTTAACCTAAATAAAACAGAAGGAAGATGACCCGGCAATGTAAAGTCCTGCAAAATAAAGTTGAAAACAATTAAGTTTACACAATAACCGATACAAATTTTGGGAATATACCTTGGACTTAATAAAAATGAGTGTAAAAAATGAAACTTGCAACGACAATTCGCAAAATCTGAAAAAATAATTAAAGACTGGAATAAAAGAAATTTAACTATGTTAAGTAAGATAACTCTTGTTAAATCATTAATCTTACTGAATATTACTTATGTTTCATCGGTATTCGCAATTGATAAAGAATACCTAGCAAAAATTAAAAAAAATATATATATAGTTTTATATGGAACTATAAAC
This sequence comes from Mytilus trossulus, assembly GCF_036588685.1. Classification (NCBI taxonomy): domain Eukaryota; kingdom Metazoa; phylum Mollusca; class Bivalvia; order Mytilida; family Mytilidae; genus Mytilus; species Mytilus trossulus. The sequence goes on from NC_086379.1 coordinate 27,233,172, forward strand.
CAGAAAAAGTTAAAAGAGATATAATAAGTAAAAAATACCATGCTGGCGGGCTTTAAATTATAAACATAGATAAATATCAAGAAGCAATAAATATAAGTTGGGTAAAAAAAACCTCATTGATTACGAAGATCTATCACCCAATTGGAAAGTTTTACCAAAATGTTATTTTGATAAATTTAGTCAAGAATTCCTTATATTCAAAATGAACCTCAACAATATTAATTTGGTCAATAAACTGAAAGAAATAATTCCACAATTTTACTTTAAAATAATCATATCATGGATACATTCAAAATCTGAAAAAGGAATCAGATCAACTATCATATAAATAAATTTGACGTAGCAAACAAAATATCAAGTTAAACGATAAATGTCTCACTTTCAAAAGCTGGAGAAACAGTAAATTTTTTATTTGTAAATGAAATAATTGATAATAAAGGAAAATTTAATCAAAATATGATTTTAGATAAACTAACCTGCCATTCTGATTGGTTTTCGGAATATTCTAAATTAATGAAAGCAATATCAAAAACTGTGGTTACAAGAGCTAAAGAAGAATCAATTAAAACAAAAGTTTTTATTGACTCCGAATATGAATTTAAAGATAGAAAAGGAAAAATGGTATCATTTAAAAAAATATTCTTCCTAAGACATTTACATCTCCCTCTTACATAGACATTATGAAAAACCAATAGGATTTCAAAAATGGGACAACATGTTTCTTTTTGAAAACAACATGAGCAAAAGACAACAAATGCTGAACTATATCTTGTACTGTATACAAGATATAAAATTCGAAATGTTAAGACGGATATTTCTGCATTACATTTAACCAAACAAACAATTTCTTTTCACTTGGGAAAATAACTAAAAATCCGCTATGCAATATTTGTAATGTCATAAAAGATTATGAACATTATGTTTTGACATGCAAATTTCTGAAATCATTTTTGGATCAAATAAACTTTTACTTGATAAACTTAAAATAGGACATCATATAATATCAATTAGATCACTTTTACATGAATATGAAATAAACGATACAAATAATTACAGTATTAATGATTTATTAACAATTCTACTTTTAAATGTTTACAAAGGATATTAAATATCCGAGCAAAATAACAAACAAATTAATGTGTTCGAAATTTTTAAAAAGAAATTTCTTCAATATCACGAAATATTGACAAATAAAGAAGGCAAGTATGAAAACTTCCATAATCTGGTTGCAGCAAAAATTAAATTATCTGGAAGTTTTTGAATTAGAGTTGAAAATATATTATGTTATCTTATTTTTATTAAGTTGCATATATGTCATTGGCTAAAATATTATTATGTGCACTTACAAGTACTAACCTTATCACTGCAATGCTTTATACTAACGTTAACGAGGCCGGGATAACGTATCTATCTCTAACAAATATAAAAGTCAAATAAAATAATGTAACACTGAAAAAAGAAGAAAAAAAAGTGAACACACATGTGATTTATAAATGACATCTTGTACCACGTATATATAATTTATTGCCCTCAACAGACAGTTATTATTGTGCTAGTTCGCAGGGTAACAATTCACAAAAAATCATGTCATCCTACTCAATTTCTAAATTCGATCCAACCCTTTTTTGTCCCAAGTTCTTATTGTCACGTGCTTAGCAGGGAAGCAGCAATTGCCAAAGATAATGCTTTGGTTTGAACTAGTCTGGGAGTGGACCCACGACCTGAAGCACTCCTGGCGAGCACTTAACTACGGGACCACCAAGACGGTATAATAGCTATCGAAATATCAAAGTGTCGATCCTTGAATTCCTCCCTACAGTATGAAGCCATATTGTTTATTATTTTTCATTTTTGAAAATGTTTTAAAACTGTGTTATTTAACATAATATTGACTACATTCATTAATAAGAACAGGTTAAGTTTGTATTTTTGCAGATGGCAGAATTTTAGTCAACTGTATGATTTGTTATGATTGACATTTAAATTAGCAATAATCTTGATTACAGCCAATTAATGATGCTAAAACCCTCTTTGATAGATTTGATTGGTTTTAGGTTATTAACGTATGAATAAATACACATTTTTGGTTTTCACTCATTTCTATCATTTTCACTAGAACTTTTTTGAAAAAGTATTTTAGAAAGAAATTGTCGTCAATTAACTTAATAGTTGAAAGGCACGCATTCTTGATGACTTTTTCCGGAGAAGGAATTAACTCGAAAGTGGTCTTTTAACTTAATATTTTAATCTGCTTGAGTGAATGTTCATCCAGGCTCTTAAAGTTTTTCTTGTTTGCATAATTTTTTTTAATATTTAAAAGAAATAATATACAAAAATGCTGACATTTTAAAAATGAAACATGATCCGTTCTTGACCTTTGAAAGTAATGATTTTTCGGAAATTGTAACGCACGAATATTTCAAAAAGTCAGTTTCACCAAAAAAAAGATTATGACTAAAGATGATCGTAAGTCTCTTACGACCAATTTTAGTTGTAAGTTTTTTTTGTGGAACTCGTTCCTGACAATAATCACCAAGCTCTTTGTTACAAGTTGGACATAACGAATACGTAGACTCTAATCATAAATCAGCATTTTACAGATCTTCCGAGTTAACGTCATATATATATATATATATATATACAACTCGTCTAAACATCAACGCAACAATGTTAGATCTGTAAATTTGCCTTCGCAAATTTTTGGTTCTTCCCTCGCCGGGATTCGAACCCATGCTACTGTGATATCGTGACACCAAATCGCCTGCACTGCAGCCGTCCCGCTAGACCACACGACCACCTGGGCTCTCAATAAAAGAGCTTTCGGTGGGCATATGTTACCTTTCCTCGTCAGTTTTAATCTAGCGGCGTACTACAGTACATGATATATAAGGCATGAAGATGTTATTGTTACAGATCAGCTAAATTATCTATAGTAAAGGATCCTACAAATTAATGTAAGATACAGTCACAGAAAATAATTATATTCATAAGTACGTCTGAGTCAGTGACAACCCTACAACAGATGTGTCCATCGGATCCCCATCAATGATGGTGATACATGGCTGTGTACATAATGTATATACAACTCGTCTAAACATCAACGCAACAATGTTAGATCTGTAAATTTGCCTTCGCAAATTTTTGGTTCTTCCCTCGCCGGGATTCGAACCCATGCTACTGTGATATCGTGACACCAAATCGCCAGCCGTCCCGCTAGACCACACGACCACCTGGGCTCTCAATAAAAGAGCTTTCGGTGGGCATATGTTACCTTTCCTCGTCAGTTTTAATCTAGCGGCGTACTACAGTACATGATATATAAGGCATGAAGATGTTATTGTTACAGATCAGCTAAATTATCTATAGTAAAGGATCCTACAAATTAATGTAAGATACAGTCACAGAAAATAATTATATTCATAAGTACGTCTGAGTCAGTGACAACCCTACAACAGATGTGTCCATCGGATCCCCATCAATGATGGTGATACATGGCTGTGTACATAATGTATATACAACTCGTCTAAACATCAACGCAACAATGTTAGATCTGTAAATTTGCCTTCGCAAATTTTTGGTTCTTCCCTCGCCGGGATTCGAACCCATGCTACTGTGATATCGTGACACCAAATCGCCTGCACTGCAGCCGTCCCGCTAGACCACACGACCACCTGGGCTCTCAATAAAAGAGCTTTCGGTGGGCATATGTTACCTTTCCTCGTCAGTTTTAATCTAGCGGCGTACTACAGTACATGATATATAAGGCATGAAGATGTTATTGTTACAGATCAGCTAAATTATCTATAGTAAAGGATCCTACAAATTAATGTAAGATACAGTCACAGAAAATAATTATATTCATAAGTACGTCTGAGTCAGTGACAACCCTACAACAGATGTGTCCATCGGATCCCCATCAATGATGGTGATACATGGCTGTGTACATAATGTATATACAACTCGTCTAAACATCAACGCAACAATGTTAGATCTGTAAATTTGCCTTCGCAAATTTTTGGTTCTTCCCTCGCCGGGATTCGAACCCATGCTACTGTGATATCGTGACACCAATATATATATATATAACTGTATAGTGTAAAAGAAATAATCAAACAGTTATTTTTACAGTTCATTTAAAAATTTAACACTAAAAAGAAAAATAAAGAATATACATTACGCAAAGTTGTAGAAATTACTGTAAAGGTTTGTACTTTAAATGATTGACAACAGTATCTACGTATTTCTAAATTTCAATCTAACTTACTGTAAAAAAAATTATATAAACTCATCATTGAGACCAGATTAAAATTCTGTAATTACGCCTGATGCGCGTTTCGTCTACAAAAGACTCATCATTGAAACTGGAATTCAAAAAAGTTAAAAAGTACCCTGTGATATATTTTATATAGCTGAAATGTTCAGTTAAATATGTAAATGTATCCATTGACATTCACATTTCTTTGTAGAACCAGCATGTGGAATGTTACCATGTGCAGGTGCATCAGACAGAGGACCAGAATGCAAATGTACAGGAAGTGGAATGGAAGGACAGTTCTGTGATATCAATATTTATACTACATGTATATATATAAACACACTTTTAATTATTCTTTATATGTAAAAAAGTCAATCAAGATATACACGGAACTAGTTATCATGCAAACACTCAAATTATATTTGTCAGAAAACTCCTAACATTTCTTTGTATTTAGACATCCTTGACTTCAGATTTTTAGATTTGAGTGTTTTAGACAATATAAAAAAGATGTGGTAGGTTTGCCAATGAGACAGATATCCACAAAAGACCAAAAAATGACACAGACATTCAAAAACCCATAGGTCACCGTACGGCCTTCAACAATAAGCTAAGCCCATACCGCGTAGTCAGCTATAAAAGGCCCCGATAAGACAATGTAAAACAATTTAAACGAGAAAATAACGGCCTTATTTATGTTAAAAAAATGAACGAAAAACAAATATGTAACACATAAACAAACGACGACCACTAAATTACAGGCGACTGACTTGGGACAGGCACATACACATATAATGTGGCGGGGTTAGCATGTAAACATATTACATGTATAATATAAATTTTGTATCGTGTAATTGACAGAAGCATTATAATAACATGAACATTATAATAGCATGAAGTTTGTTATAACATGAGCAACACGACGGTTGCCACATGTGGAACAGTAACTGCTATTACCCCAAATTTTTTGTGGGGTTTGTGTTGCTAAGTCTTAAGTTTTGTATGTTGTGCCTTGTGTACTATTGTGTGTTGGTTTTTCTTTTTCTTTTTTTAGCCAACGTTGTCAGTTTATTTTTGAGCTATGAGTTTGAATGTCCCTCTGGTATCTTTCGCCACTCTTTTATGAAACTACATATAGTGTCATATTGGCATAAGCTACACAGCTAATTTTGCATAGGTACTATTTCTGCACTAAAAATATGTAGTACTGGAAATTTTGTCCATTCGTTTTTGATGCATTTTTGATGCGTTTTGTTTTTTGATTTTGCAATATGATTATGGACTTTCCGAATAGATTTTCCTCTAAGTTCAGTATTTTTGTGATTTTACTTTTTACTTTTAATATTAGTACTATTTCTTTACTTGAAAATTATTGTAATATTTTTTTACTTTAAAATTATTGTAATATTGAGGTACTTGTATTTTAGTACAGGAATAATACAACATTCCATGTTTGAAAATTATAATTTGAAGAGATTTGCAAAAGAAAAACTTTCAAAATGCTAAAAATGTAACGGTAGTAACCAACAATCTGTTATTACTGTACCTAAATTTCAAGTACAAATGAAGTACCGTAAAATACAGGTACCTAAATATTATAATAATTTTAAAGTAACAAAATAGTACTGAGTATTAAAAGTAAATTTCCAGTACTACATATTTTTAGTACAGAAATAGTACCTATGAAAGAGTAGCTGTGTATATGTATCTATTACATAATTATATGAAACAGTCGTAATGATGCGGATTCACTACCACGATAAAAAGATGTGGTAGGTTTGCCAATGAGACAGATATCCACAAAAGACCAAAAAAAGACACAGACATTAAAACCCATAGGTCACCGTACGGCCTTCAACAATAAGCAAAGCCCATACCGCGTAGTCAGCTATAAAAGGCCCCGATAAGACAATGTAAAACAATTTAAATGAGAAAATAACGGCCTTTTTTATGTTAAAAAAATGAACGAAAAACAAATATGTAACACATAAACAAACGACAACCACTAAATTACAGGCGCCTGACTTGGGACAGGCACATACACATATAATGTGGCGGGGTTAGCATGTAAACATATTACATGTATAATATAAATTTTGTATCGTGTAATTGACAGAAGCATTATAATAACATGAACATTATAATAGCATGAAGTTTGTTATAACACGAGCAACACGACGGTTGTCACATGTGGAACAGTATATGCTATTACCCCAAATTTTTTGTGGGGTTTGTGTTGCTAAGTCTTAAGTTTTGTATGTTGTGTCTTGTGTACTATTGTGTGTTGGTTTTTCTTTTTCTTTTTTAGCCAACGTTGTCAGTTTATTTTTGAGCTATGAGTTTGAATGTCCCTCTGGTATCTTTCGCCACTCTTTTATAAAACTACATATAGTGTCATATTGGCATAAGTTACACAGCTAATTTTGCATAGGTACTATTTCTGCACTAAAAATATGTAGTACTGGAAATTTTGTCCATTCGTTTTTGATGCATTTTTGATGCGTTTTGTTTTTTGATTTTGCAATATGATTATGGACTTTCCGAATAGATTTTCCTCTAAGTTCAGTATTTTTGTGATTTTACTTTTTACTTTTAATATTAGTACTATTTCTTTACTTGAAAATTATTGTAATATTTCTTTACTTTAAAATTATTGTAATATTGAGGTACTTGTATTTTGGTACAGGAATAATACAATATTCCATGTTTGAAAATTATAATTTGAAGAGATTTGCAAAAGAAAAACTTTCAAAATGCTAAAAATGGAACGGTAGTAACCAACAATCTGTTATTACTGTACCTAAATTTCAAGTACAAATTAAGTACCGTAAAATACAGGTACCTAAATATTATAATAATTTTAAAGTAACAAAATAGTACTGAGTATTAAAAGTAAATTTCCAGTACTACATATTTTTAGTACAGAAATAGTACCTATGAAAGAGTAGCTGTGTATATGTATCTATTACATATATGAAACAGTCGTAATGATGCGGATTCACTACCACGATAAAAAGAACTTATAGTGCCCACCAATGCATTTGTCTCGCAGACAATGGAAAAACATTTGCAAGAAATATATTCCGTTCTCGTTCAATGAAATTGCAGTTATGAGAGAAATCTCTGGCATAATGTATCAAAGCATATACTTTAACGCAATTTGAGACATGACTTAGGGACAGGGTATCACCAGCCAAGTAGTCAACACTTCAGTGCTGACATGAATATCAACAATGTGGTCATTTTTATAAATTTCCTGTTTACAAAACTTTGATTTTTTCGAAAAACTAAGGATTTTCTTATCCCAGGCATAGATTACCTTAGCCGTATTTGGCACAACTGTTTGGAATTTGGGATCCCCAATTCTCTTCAACTTTATACTTGTTTGGCTTTATAAATATTTTGATATGAGCGTCACTGATGAGTCTTATGTAGACGAAACGCGCGACTGGCGTACTAAATTATTAATTTTTCTATGATGTAAAACAATGATGTCTTATTACACTGAAATACAGATATCGCACTCCCATAGTTCAGTGACGTTAATCTTAACATTTAAAATTTGACCAGAGACAATAATTTGTACCAGTTAAAACATTTTCAAAGAAACTCAAAACAGAAAAAAAGAAATCTTGAAGTTTTTCATTTATATTTCTTGAACCGATGCATTTTTAAACATTATGTGCCAATTTGGAATGGTTATCAAACATTTTATTTTCTTAAGCCAAAACTAGGCCTTAATGCCCCTACTCTTTTAATTAAATTATAAAATGTTAACTTCCCGACTTCTAAACATTTTCAACTGAAAATTTAAAAACTGCTTTATAGTAATTCGAGACAAAAAAATAAACAGGATCTTCTTTGTTTATATGAATTTACTCAAAATTTGGTTAACTATCAAAACAGATCCCGCCTATCATCAATTTTGTATACATTGTCACCCTCGCAACGCCTCGAACTAGTTTCACTGCTTTGTGACAATGGAAAAAAGCAATAAAACAGTCGATATCTGCATCTACAATGTATCAGAACTGTTACAGTATTTTGGGTCAAAAATTGAAAAGCTGCGTACATGCAACAATTTATAGATATGCATATGATACACGTAATATTTAAAAAAGAAAAGGATAACTGATTAACACCATCAGTTGGTATAAACATAGAATCATGTCTCTACAAAAAAATACAAAAGGCGATGCCCAAATGCCATCCTATTATACTTCAATAATTTAACAAACAGAAATGATCAGAAGGTTTTTTTTCTTCTTAATTGATAAAGAGCATTTTACCCTGTTTAACACTATTTTAAGTTTACACAGACGACAGCCCTTCGGTTTTTGTGTTTTAGTGATTATTATTGTATTTCATTTTTAGACTACTTATTTTCAACTTTTCAAAAAAAAAAATTCAACTTTCTTAATTTTTTTTTTACTCCAATTAAAACAATATCGGCTCATAATTTATTTGTTAAACAAAATTATATCCGTGATGCACATTACGTATGAAAAACATAAGTAAATATGAAACGTAGCCTTGTCCAATGCTAGTATGATCTTAGGTCCATACTTAAAGTTCATTCTGAGAACCTGCGTAAAATTATCACGTGGTTTTCCCATATTTTAGATTCAACAAATTGTGAAAAGTGAATCTCAGATTAATATACATGTAGTTATAAACCAAACAAGTAAAAATTTGAAGAGCATTGATGACCCAAATTTCCAAAAGGTTGTGCAAAATACGGATTAGGTTATCTCTGCCTTGGATAAGAAAATTCTTATTATTTCGAATAATTCATACTTTTGCAAACAGTAATTTTATAAAAATGAGCATAACATTGATATTTATGTTAACATAGAAGTGCTGACTACTGGGCTGTGATACTCTCGGGACTATGTATCTGTGGAAAAAGGATGTTCACCACGCTAAACGTCCTGTGATATAAAACTTTAATTTATGTTAAAATGTTTGATAAACAGTTTATAACTAAGGTAAACACTTGTCATCATACATTGTTTTCTGTAAGAGTATGGAATAAAACAATTACTGTCTGGTGTTTCGGTTAATACGTAGTTTAATAAACATTTGATTATACAGATATTTACTTTGGCCGCTAACCCCAATGAATTTCATGTTTTTAAAAGTCAATAAAACCATATATTGTCCTTAGCAAAAGACAATACTTGTATATTATGGATATAGGAACATGTGGTATGAGTGCGAATGAGACAACTTTCCATCCAAGTAACAAAAGTGAACCATTAAAGGTCAAGGTATGGCCTTTAACACGAAGCCTTGGCTCACACCGACAGCAAGCTATTAAGGGCCCCAAAAATTACAAGTTTACAACCATTCAAACTGGAAAACCAACGGTCTAATCTATATAAAAACGAGAAACAAACACGTATGAACTACATAAACAGTCGACAATTACTGTACATCAGATTCCTGACTTAGGACAGGTGGTAACATTTCCAGCAGGATTAAACGTTTGTTATTGTTAAGGGAGGTAGACGTACAGAGTGTCGAATGTAATACATTTTTAGATTGACAAATCATGTCAACCATAGTTATCATGTCATTAACATATGTTTATATTTGTTGTAGCAAACTTTGTTGTAGGTGTTGGTTCGGGAAATACTTCAACGGCCGTTTATATAGAACCTAGCTGTTTTGAAAACAAAAATTTATTCAGTATTAGTTATAAAGATGAAAACAATCCATTACCTATGCTGATAACTAATGATAATACGGTATGTACAATTTATCTATTTTCGTATCTATTCATGATTAGTTTACGGTGGATGATACATTTAGGCCGCGTTCACATTGACCTAAATTCGGTGTTGTGTTAGTGTAACTCACACGTAAACTAAACACAATTGCGTTCCCATTGATAAAACTCAATGTTTACATGTAGTTTAAATCATGTTTTATCTACACACAGTCGATAGTCAATGTAGGCCTTGTGTAGGTTAAGTGTACACAAAACTAGGCATTTAGGACATTAGTTTTACCGTGTATATATTTAAGGAGGAAACTATTTTTGAGTAAAATTAATATTTTTGATAATTATTTGTATAGTTCTTTACAGAAATTGTTGTCTTAATTTACAGATTTTTTTTGGTTAAGAAAAAATTAACGTACATGTACTTTATTAACCCCTGATCAAGATTCATAGCAGCATCATTGCCGAACCCATAAGGCAGCAACCAATTGATTTTCGGGGGGAGGGGGGGGGGGGGGGGCTATTATTGTTGAGTATGAAACATAAAGGCAAGGGGGTTGGGTGGTGAGCTATGGATTTTGTTTTGGAAACAAAAAATGTTTCCAGTTTTATGGCCCTGAAATTGTTTTGTTTGTTTCACCCTCAGCTGCCACTATATATAATGCTTAAATTGATTACGACTTGTCACCAAATTTGTCCTAAAAAAAAAACAATAGCCCACGCCCCCTACTCCCCCCCCCCCCTCAGCTCCCTCCCTAAAAAATGAAGTAAATAGTTGCTGTCTAATTCATTTGAAAAGGTCTTCCTGAATCGACTTGACGTACACAGAAATATTCGCCACTGGTCTTTACTCAAACAACGATTTACGCATAAATGCATGACTAAAAAAGGTGTGGGGTAAATGAGATGTTTGTCGAGTATCTCGGATCCGTTAAATAACACCTAAAAATAAATAAAAAAACGTTACCCTATTGTTTTACAAATACTTCTTGGAGAAGAAATACCATTTGAAACAAACAGAAAAGATAAAAATGTAGTGATCCCTAATATCTAATTTTTTTTCCGGCTGTAAGCGTGCTGCTGCAGCTAACGTTTTCTAATACGTAATCGAGACATATCAAGTATATTCAAACTACTGCATATTATAAAAATGGCTTTCATAAAGTAGCAACCACTTAACTTTAAAAAAAAGGAGGAGGGTTATTTTTTTTTTATCTGAGTCAGATTTCTTTCGCGCGTACGTTTTTATTCCTTTTTTTGCGATGCTGGTGATCGAATACTTTTTGCAATATTTAACACTATAATGTATGGTGAATCTTTTGATTCAGAATATTTTTTTATCATCTGTATGACCATATTTTATTTTATGAAATTGGGGATCGGAATATTTCCATTCCGACCCCCACCCCCCTTTTGAAGTCAAATGGTTGTTTCCTTACAGCTAGAAAAATTGTCCAAAAATTTGAATTCAGTTCTACGTAATGAACATTTAAATGACATATAGTTTACAAGTGGGAAACTAGGTGTATAGATGTGAACAAATGTAATGTGAAACCAGTGAACACTACAGCATAGTGCCATAAATGAGTCAACTTTTTTAATGGATGCCAAAAATAACAAAAATGTTGAATGAACTTTGAATAAAAACTTACCTCACAAAACAAGTTTTATACTTTTAATATTTTGATATGCCACCCTTCTGAACAAGAACTTGTCTGCAACGACGTGGTAGGCTTGAATAAAGTCCCTGAATATAAAATAATGGCACTTCTAACCAGGCACGCAGTAATTCAGACTTAAGGTCTTCAACGTTACGAACCAGATAAAGTCTATTTTTTATTTTATTCTTCATCAGAAGCCATACATTTTCGATTGGGCTCAAGTCTGGTGATTGTGCAGGCCAGGTTAGTTGCGGTATCTGGTTTTGCCTTTTCCATTCTTCTACAACCCTTGACCGATGACAGGGTGCATTATCATCTTGAAAAAGAAACGGTTCATTGCTAAAATGTTTGGTTACAACTTGCCATAAATTATCGTCCAGTGTTTCTATATACTTGACAGAGTTCATATTACCATTTATCATAGCTAAAGTACCAACTCCATAATATGTTATACATCCCCAGACCATAATTTTAAGATTGGTAGACGGTCGCTGTGCAACATATCCCAGACATTTTTTCATTTGACTTCCTCCAAACTTTAAGTGTTCCGTCAGGTCATGTACCATCATCATCTCATCTGTAAATATAACTTTTTTCCACTGATTGTTCACAGTCCAATGAAGTTTACTCCTGCAATAAACCACTCTTTTCTTTTGATTAACAACCCTGATGCCAATTTTCTTTAGAACAGATCGTCTGGTGTACCCTAGTTCATGCAATTTTCGTTGAACAGTTCGTCTAGACACTTTAGCAGGTGTGCGAGTGTTAAATTCCTTGGTGATATCCTTGAGGGTTGAACGGCGAGACGTTTTCACTATCCATGACAGAGTGTTTTCTGCCCGTTTGGTGACAGTTTTTCTCCTTCCGCTTCGAGGAACATTTTTGGTATTACCACGCACCCGCCAACGCTTCAAAAGCCTGGAAATTGTTGATTTGGCTATTCCCAAGCTTTTCGCAACACTGCTTGCTCGATGACCACTTTCAATTAAACTTATGATAGCCTTTTTGGTGTCGTCTGACAATTCTTTCTCGTGCTTCGCCATTTTTGTTGATACCAACAATGGCTAAACTTCGCTACGATTCCGGTTTAAAAATCCGTATTTAAAAAGTTTAGTTCGAGTAATTCCCCTTTGAACACATGTTATTGATTTTACGTTACACGACATCGATAATGACGTTCTTAAAAGTCGGACAACGAAAATCATCACCAATCGCCATTAAAAAAGTTGACTCATTTATGCCACTATGCTGTACACTTAACTAATTGTAAACATGTTTACTCTACACGGCGTTTGGTGTGAACACGGCCTTAGTGTTACTTATTGTAAACATGCATACATTCTACCTCTAATCAATACGTTTTATATACATATGTTTAACCTCAATTCTATATTGTTAAATATGCATATATTGTACCACTAATATGTGACTTTCAACTAAAAAGGCCCTAGTCGGCGGTGAGATGTTTATTGTTTGTATTTCAATTGTTATTGTTGAAAGTGAAAAAAAAAAAAAATAAAAAAAAATGAAGTTATAAGTTCCCCTCCCCCTCAAAAAAAAATGATGAAACAATAAATAAATATACATTTTCTGAATTTAACATCTGTCTTGACGATAACCTGCAAACAAATCTAACTTTGTATTTTACATTAAGATGAACACCACTTATTCGAGCCCGGTAAGAAAGCACATACCAGAAAGTAATATATATGTAGCACAAAATAGTTCCAAAACAAGGGTGTAACTGTCAAAATGTATAAAATGTTTAGGTAATTTTGGTATCAAATGAGAGCTTAATGACTGTTTATCATTGTATACCACTTTTTGACATTTAACTTTGAATACTAAACAAATAGCATGACCTTTTAAAAAGAGGGTACATTTTGCCTGTTCTGAAGTACCTCTTGTGGGACATCCGAAGTTCAGGGAACCAGTTTTTACGTATATGCCATTAAAGGTATGTTGATTTTTTTCTGTACTAGGCACCATACATTGATGCTTTAAGTGCAATGATTGCCACTTTTATTGGAGGATTTATATTTCAACAGACAGTCGGTATTCCAATGGGTACTAATTGTGCACCCCTGCTGGCTGATTTGTTTTTGTATTCGTATGAAGCAGAATTTATTCAGAACCTTCTAAAAGACAAAAAGAAAAAGCACCTTGCTAGATTCTTTAATTTTACTTTCCGATATATTGATGATGTTTTATCATTGAAGAACCCATACTTCAGCCAATACTTACATCTCATATATCCCAGTGAACTTGAAATTAAGGATACTACTGATACTACAAGGACTGCTTCATACCTTGATCTTTTCCTCAATATTGACGTAGATGGACGACTTCACACAAAAATCTATGATAAACGGGACGATTTCGACTTCCCAATTATCAATTTCCCATTTCTCAGCAGTAACATACCCTCTGCCCCTTCGTATGGTGTTTACATATCACAATTGATCCGTTATTCACGTGCTTGTTCAAACTATACGGACTTCATATACAGGAGTGTGCTCCTTACGCAGAAACTGCTCCAACAAAGTTATGAGGAGGACAGATTAAAATTGACACTCCGTAAATTTTATGGACACCATCACGAATTGGTGGATCCATATGATGTCTCTTTAACCAAACTAGCTAAGGACATTTTTACCACATGGTAGATTGTGGTTTGTCACTATGTCGTCTAATCTTTTAATTACCAAACGTGACTTATTCCCGATTGTGACTGTTTTGCTGAATGTGAATTCGCATTACTATAAGACGTGTTTCTGTACTTGTTTATCCCAAATTCATGTATTTAGTTTACATGTTTAATGTTATACTTGTAATTCTCGTCAGATTTTGTCAAATGTGTTGACGTCTTCTTATTATATATTTAGGTGTGACGTATAGAAAAATTTATCACCTCCTCTTTATTAATTATATTAAATTTTGTACGTTTATTTACGTTTGAAGTTGGATTCATAACAAACTGAACATATATATATATATATTACAGTTAATTGCTATTAATAAGTATTGCAATATGCATTTTGTTTAAATGAATTATCAGTATTTAGTTCTAAATCAATTCTAATTTTAATGATAGTTTTTCATATGTGACGTCATGCTGTTTCTAAATTTCATAAATTTAAATGTGGCATAACGTTTCTGCCTTTTCGCCATCGTATGTGACGTCACATTTTTTTTAATTACGTTGACGCCTGAACTGATTCGGATGTGTGTCTATTTTGTGATAAACTTGGGTTTAGTTTTCTGTAATTAGTTAATATTTCAGTTTCATTATGTATATCGCTTTCATATTCATTTGTTAAAATTTACTGGTTGCACAAGCATTAAGTGTTCTATATTATAATTATAATTAATCATTACTCATTTGTTATCAAGTGGGTGGCATTTTCAACCAAACCTTAATAAATCGTCAAAATGAATGACCTCGGTAATCCGTTCTGTCCAGTAATATTTAAAAGGTTCTCAACAAATACCCCGTCAACCCTCTCATCATTCTGTTACTAACCTTAAAAATATTGAAAGGTGATACAGGCTCACATTATAAGTGCAATGTTTATCATAAATGCCTGACTTCTTTTTTGTTCATGTTATTTGTCCTAAAGCTGTAATTACTTTCAATAAATTAGGAATATTTTAATAAAACTTGTTGTTGATATTGCTGTTAACACTGAGGTTTTGAGTTCGTATCCTGCAAGTGGCAGGTTCGCTCAACTCTTAATCCATTTGACTAGGATTGTCAGTATTTCTACCGAAGATCGATGGTTTCGTCCGGGTATTACGGTTTCCTCCTCCAAGACAAACTTACTCTCACGAGATAGCACAAATATGTTGAAAGTGGCGTTACAACACTGATCAATCAATCATTTTTTTAAGTTTGTTATTTTGAGTAGATATGTTCATGTAACATTCAAACATTAAATTTAATCACCTATTATATAATTGTTTAAAAAAATTTGAAATTAATTATTCTATGAAAAGAAGAAAGCACAATTAAATGTTTGGTAAAGAAACTGTAAGTAAGTGGTAAATATTTTTGCGATGTCTATTAAGTAAACTATAGTTAACCTATATCAAAATCAGTTTGACCCAATGTAATTTTTAATGCATTTTTAGTATATTTATTCAAACTCTTATGCACTGAAATCGGTGTCATACATTCATAAATTGACATAGTCCATCAGCTGGTAGGGCAAAAATTCAGTTCTGTGTTAAACCCCAGGGTACCGCATTTTTTTTTATAAATCTAAAGCGTAATATCTGAAGAATATTTTAAGAGGTGTTAGACTTTTGAAAAAGTGTCCAAAAGGGGTTAAAAGGGGACTTATTTCAGGGTATATCAAAAAAAAATTTTTGCACATTAATTATTACAGAAAAATGTAAGAATAACCAAGTATTCAGTACTATACTTTTTATTAAATGGATCACATCATGTCTTATTAAAACGCAGGCTAATTTTCAATCAATTTTTAGATCGTAGAGGACCAAGAAAAAAAGGGGAGGGTCAATTTCCAAAAGTCATGATTTTGAATGAAAACAAACATACATGTACGTTCTAATTTTCTTGATAAAATGGTATATTTTTTCACATTGAAACTCAATTTTTAGATCGTAGAGGACCAAGAAAAAAAGGGGGGTCAATTTCCAAAAGTCATGATTTTGAATGAAAAGAAACATACGTACTAATTTTCTTGATAAAATGGTATATTTTTTCACATTGAAACATACAGCATAAAGTATATAAAAATTTAAAGGTAAGAAACAATAACATAGAATCAACGACAAACACAAACATAAGCAACCAGAAATGCACGATTCTGTCACAAATTTATAAATCGCATTCATGAAATAACTCACATATTAAAACACACAAAACTGTCAGGGTTTCCAGATTTCTAAATGTTTTTTAATTTAACAACCGCATCACCACATTTTAAGGTCACACAGAAGGTCAATCCATAGAATCATCATCAGTTTGGTCACCTGCATCTACCGAATTATCATTATCATCTTTTTCGTCATCGTTAGCAATATCAACGATTTGATAATGCTTATATCTACAAGCTTTCGAGCATTAACATACATCTATCTGTTAAGGATAAACCTTGTTGAACAAATGAACATCTTTTTTGGCACAACCAGCTTTACACGAACAGCACATCAGAATTACAAAAGCATCTAACGCATGTGGTTGGTCTAGAAAATGATACTGATCAAAGCGCTCTAAACAATCCAACCATAGTTGTTTGGCAACAGACAAGTGTTGTGTTTAAGCAGTCTTCGTCTGAAAGTTGGCTTGATTAATGTGCTTCAACATTGCATCTTTTGCATTTCAAAACGTTCTGATCTTTATTTATCGATATTTTTATTTCTCAGCCATATATAGAACACAAAAACCTCTCGAGTGTTTAGCCAACTCTTCGCCAACCTCTACCAAGGTTTCACCAAGTTCAAATAGACCTTCTGAAAACTCAACATAACGTGTTAAAAAGCCGAATGCTTTGCTTTTTTTTTTACCAGACAAAACACTTACTGAATCACAACCTGTATTGGCGCGAAATCCTTGCAGTTTTCTACAAACATTCTCACCAAATTTGCACACATTGATTGCACATTTAATAATCTGCATTTGGGGGATGCATCTGTCAGACTTACAATGTTATAATTGATATGCAACTGTGAAAATAGTAAGCCAATACTTCCACAACAGTGTCAAAAGGTTTTTTAACAATGGACTCGTAACCTTTGTCATTTGCATGGTTTTGCATTTTATTACGAAACATTTTTTCATCGACTTCTTCCTGTTTGGTTATAAGCTCAAACCATTCTACGCTCTTTCATTTTCAACATATATTTTGTGGCACATACTTCGATGAGATATAAATAAATCAATACATTCAATTGTAAATCTATAGGATTGTTTACTCTTTTCAAAACAAAAGAATTCAACAAAAGCAACTTTGTTTCCCCCAACTAACAAACATTTCTTCCATTCCCAAGAACACGATTGTGATTGTTTAGAACTTATCGTAATGATTTGCTCTACCAAAGACCTGCCGTTCTTATTTCGTTATGAATATTGTGCGATACTATTCAGTAACAAAATCAATGCGAGACTACTTTTCGAAACTAAAAGGATGGTTTTTAAAATAACTATTGCCAAATCGAAAAAAAGTGCTTGGTATCCTAGTTATAGTTTGAATAACTGCCATGTCATCAAATACCCACATGCTTTCCTACGGAATGAGCCTTTTCTAAAAGACCACTCAGGACAGGTTTTACTTTTTCATTACATGTGTACCATCAAAGTTTGCAAAAGACATCGGAAGAGGAACTAATTCAAACTGGAGAACCTATCGCAGAACCAACTATCTTGTCTGGGCTATGACAAGTAGGCGACTATTTTTTCATCTGCTCTCAATGTGCTGTTGTTCTTATCAGCCATTTAAAACTGCTTGCCTTTTAGTTCCTTTTTTAAAAATGTAAGCAATGATTTTCTTTTGAGTGTTTTGATGATATCGGTTGACTTTTGAATAAGACGTTCCGGAATGAAAATTTCTGAATCAAATTTTCCCTTTTCATATGCGTTAAGAAGGTCGCACATTAATTCCAAAGAAGCAAGAGAACCCGAGAACAAGCCATATAACTGCTCAGATGTGATAATGGAATTGGCCAGCTTTGCGGTGTCTGAAACAATTTCAAAACATCAGTTTCGTGTCACTCCATTCGAGTTTTTCTGAGTTCTTTTTGGGCGGATGTTTCAGGGTTATCCATTCCTACCAAGTCTCGACATGAGAATAATATCCAAGCTCTTTAATGTGCATTTAGCAACCAACGTTTATCAGAATCTTTATTTAAACTGAAACCAACAAAGTCATTATTTTTTGTATCTCTAAGAAATCTAAGAAAGTAAAAAGTATTGCGAAACCCCACAACTGACTATTTGACGTTCGTTCAAAGAGATGTTTGTCGATTGAATGACTTAACAATCTTAAGTCAATCATTACATAGCTAAAACATAAAATGTTATCAAGCACACCTTTATTGAGTTCGATAGAGTGCACCTTTTCTGAACGCAAAAGAAATCGCCTTTATTTGTATTTTTTTCATAAATATTTCGTTACACATTCACTTTATAAAATAATTTGTCTCACAAAAACATCATACATCGACAATTAAATGTTTGTTTTCAGTTGCAAATTGATAATGCTTATGTGTGAATACATTGTACATGTTGTATACTGAATCGATTAATTCTCAAGTTAAATTAACTAAAACGGGTAATTGTAAAACGAATTTCTTTATGAAAGGAGAAAATATGCCTTAATTTGAACCCTAAAAATCGGATTGTTTGTAATGTAAAAAACATTTTTTTAAACAAAAAATTTTCCGAGTTACAAAAAATATGATAAGTTTTGTATCTCTGTTAGTTGTTTAAACCTATACTTTATTTTTTTTAATCGCTTTATATCAAAAATTTTCATTAAAACTTACTTAGTCGTGATTGCTAAATGAGGGGACCATTGAAAGGGACGTATTTAATCCTCTTTTGGACACTTTTTTTTTTAGTCTAACACATTGTATTTTATCAATAAGATAATGGAGTTGAATTCTATCAAAAAATAATCACGGTACCTTGGGGTGTAACACAAACTCCTTAACTAGCGCGCTTTTGAGAACTAGCTGATGGACTAACATACTCGTTTCAATTTAGTGCTTCGAAATGCTCTTGTTAATAATTTGGCGGGTTCCCCCGAGCTCGAGTTTATCTGCAGCAGCTTGTTTAGAAACGAGCATAGAATCATTGAAATAGGTACGAAACGTTAATGAATTCAGTTATAACATTTGCTACAAAAGGCCTCCACCAGAATAGATTTCATCTTCTAAGAATGATAATGTTTTCTCAAGTAACTCTTTATTATCTTGATAAAGGTATATCTGAAATGGTCAATATTCAGTTTTTAGTTTTGAAGTTCGTATTTGTAACTGACAATGGTTATATCTTCTTAATATTTTACAAAATGAAATTCAGGAATATGACAGTTGTTTTCGATTCGTGTGATGTGTTTAAGCTTTTCATTTTGTCATTTAATAAGTAACTTTCCTTTTTTATATTTTCTGGGAGTTCGATATTTTTGTTGTCTATCATAACTACGCTGAAGTACGTCCGTTTATCATGAAATAGTTCATTATTCCCTATTCAACGTTAACTGATGAATACTGCATAATGAAATAGTTTGTATTTCAGTATTCAAGTTGAACAATGAATAATGAAATAGAACATTTCATTTATGACTAGGATTTCGATTTTTAAATTCATTATTTTGGTGTTATTTAACCATTATTCAAATTAATATAGGGAAAAAATCGAAACACTCTTAGCAAAGGTCCAGTGAAAATTAAAAAAAAATCCAATTTATAGTATTTTAAGTTTATATATGTTTTGGTATTCAGGTCGTCAATAAATTATAAAAAGGAATTTCTGTGAAAAATAATTATGGAAACACACTAGTTTATCCACTAAAACTAAAACAAAATTAATAAAGGTAAAAATTTCGAAGAGTATTTTGATTTGATTTGATTTTCCTATATTAATTTGATTATTTGTTGAATGACATTAAAATGACGAATTTAGAAATACGTGATAAAGTGTCACAATTCTATTTCATTATTTAATTTTCAATTAATTTGAATTGTGAAATTTGAACTATTTCATTATTTAATTTTCAATTAATTTGAATTGTGAAATTTGAAATATTTCATTATTTATTATTCAGTACTAAAAGTTGAATAGTGAATAATGAACTATTTCATTATTCATTATTAAATATTGAATATGGAAAAATGAAAAATGAATATATCCTCAGCGCGGTTCCTTAATATTCAGGGGAACACTATTTACGTATGCTTGTATGTAAAGGATGAAAGCATTGTCGGACACAATAATGGATTGATTGGCAGACGGACGGACTAACGAATTAATGAATTAATGAATGACTGATATCATGGAAAGATAGATAGATGGATGGATTGATGAATGGATGGATTGCATAATGGAAGAATGAAAGGATGGAATAATGAATTTAAACTTTTAGTCCTACGACTGCTGTACTTTCGAAGAAACAAAATATAGTAGTTTACGTATAAATCCGATGTCATAAAGTGGAAATCAAATTGGTATATAGGACTGACCATTTTAAATTTTCTTCCTGGTTCGAAAAAAGTATTTTTTGTGCTTTTAGATTACTAGCAAAGTGGTTGTAACAAAGTCATGTCAAAACATTCCAAGACACTACTATTGGGAGTTAAAGCAAAAACTTCAAAATGGGACATTTCTTAAAGATCGGAATCAATATTATGATAATCCAGCAAATCAACCAAATTCCACTGCAATCGTATTTAGAAAAGAGTCAATAGCAGAGGGGAAATATTTGATTCGAATGGTTGTCAATCTAACAGATTCCGACGAATTTTTGGAGGACGAAATGTACGTGGAATTTAAATTACCGCCTATTGTAACAGGTATTCAAGGAGGCTCAATTAGATACAATAGCAAAGATAACGATTTGGTTATAGATGCTGGTCCTGTAACATATGATAAAGTACAAAAATACAAAAGTGTACCTTTTAACTATGAATGGTTCTGTCGCAAAGGTCTTACTCAGTCACAAATAAACGAAGCATTTAGGACATTTGGCTTACCAGGAGCTCAAAACGTCATAACTCTTGGAACAAGTTGCAATGAACCATCATCAGGGGAAAAGTGGACAATACCATCTGAAAACCTTAGAGTAGATACGTGGTATTTATTCCAGGTAAAAACCAAGAAAAAAACATACAAAATGGATGACGATTTATCAGAAAGCACAGCCACTATCAGATCAGCAACTGCTCTTCAAGCGGTAAAATTGCAAAATGCGGCCGCCCCAATGATTAACATAATGTGAGTAGTAAAGGTTGTATTAGAGTGTGTGTATGCCTTCTTGATTTTCTTTGTTAGCATAGTTTTTTTTTATAGTGATTAAGATTTCATGATAGTGATGACTGTTGTTCCCCAATTTTTGACACTTGAACTTATTGTCTGTTTGTTTTTTGCTTACACATTGTTGTCAATATAACGAAAGTATACACGAATGCCGTACAAGTGAGAGGTTAATCATGCTATAAAACCAGGTTAATATATATTGTTTACATACGGAAATGTCTGTACTAAGTCAATAATATGACAGTTGTTTTCCATTCCGTTAATGTATTTCAGCTCTTGAATTTATCATTCAATGAGGGAATTAGTTACTTTCCAATTTGAATTTTTCTTGCAGTTCGCTATGTTTGTTATTTAATGTTTTGGTGAATATCAACTTTGCATTTAACTTTTAAATTTTGCCTACATTTGTTCGTTTGTATTCAAATACACATGTCTTCAAACCTTATAAAAGTTTGTGGTGAAAATCATCTTATATAGTGTAATTCGAAAAGGATCAAAACCCATGCCATACACATTTGTACATGTACAGATATAGTAAGTTAAAGCAGGGTCTGACGTGACGAAATCGGGGCGGGGGGGGGGGGGGGGGGGGGGGAATCAAATGATTTAACCAACAACAAAATTTTCGCTTACAAAAATTAGGGTAACACAAATATGTCAGATAACAACCAATATCAACCACTGAATTACAGGATTTTGACATTAGATAGATATATAAAGAATGTGGCAGGTTTAAATATGTGTCTGAGCGATAATCCCTTACTTTGGACAATAATGGAAAGCAAAAAAATAACACCAAACTGTTGTGAAAGGCTTGACTTTCCACAAAAAAAGACAACAACCAAAGAAAAAGACAAAACAAAAATGACACAAAAAAACAATCAGGGAATACTTGCAGTAAATGAATCTTGTTTAAAATAAATAGAAGAAGATGAAGTATCATTGCCAACAAGACAACTCTCCACAAAAGACCGAATGACGTAGAGATTATATCTACGTCACCGTAAGGCCTCGCACAATAAGAAGAATCTATTTCGCATTGTCAGCTTTGATAGGCTCTGAAATGTGAAACGACAAAACTAAAGGCCTAATATATGACAAAAAAAGAACGAAAAACAAATATGATACACAGAAACAAACGACAACCGCTGTATTACAGGCTCCTGGCGTGAGACCGACTCATACAGAAGGTTGTGGAGTTAATATGTTAGCGGGCGTCCAACCGTCCGTTAATATGTTAGCGGGCGTCCAACACACTTACAATAGAAATAATCAAGTTAACACAATTGTAAATACGAATCAGTTACTGTAAACAACCAACTGATTCAATTTGAAGACGTCAAAAACTGTCTGAGAAAATCAGGTTACGTATAAGTTTTGTGTATTAAACGAATATGAGACCATACGTTTACACACTTGTTGTACGTGTAAAGTAATGTATAGTTAGTTTTGATGCATCAAAGACAACAACAATAATAATAGTAATAGTAAAAATTTCTATAGCCCCCTATATAACAATAAAATCACTCTAAGGCGCTTTACATATATATATATATATATATATAAATGATAAAAATATAATAAGTTAACCACAAAACAAAATGAAATAAAAAATGTTATGTTTAAAAGAACTAAAAACGTATATATGAAAGATATATGAACATAAATAAGTATATTGATAGAAAAATAATAGAATTAAAATCAATAATAAGTACAAAAATATTAAAACAAAGAAAGCGAAAATATATTAAAAATTTAGCTGAAAGATTATAATAAATAATTGAAATGGTCATGAAAACTTTTGCTAGAATAAAAATTGTACGAAGAAAACAAAAAACAAAAATCACAGCACATTTTCAAATAAAAGGAATAAGAATTAAGATAACAGCTTATTAAACGCAAGTCTGTAAAAATATGTCTTCAATTGTTTTTTAAAACACTGAACAGATTTAGAATGACGAATTTGTACAAGAAGATTGTTCCATAGGGTAGCGGCAGCACGATTAAATTGTCTTTCACCGTACGGTTTTTGTTCGGACATGTGGCAGTTCGAGTCTAAGGCTGCCCTCTGATCGTAGTGCCCTAGTTGTTGTTTGGAGATGTAATAGTTCCTGTATATGGTCCGGGGCAGTTCCTTTCAGTGCCGTGTACGTATAGACAAGGATTTTGAACTTTGGCCGGAATTCAACAGGGAGCCAGTTGGTACGTCAGTTCCGATAATAAAAATATTCAAAACTCGTGCTCCAGTGTGGATGGATAACTTGAAGGACATGTTTTTCAATTTTCTTAGCACGGACGTATGGGTATAATCTAAAAAAAGGGACCACAAACAATATCTTCGTTTGAAAAAAAAATTGATATGTTTTGCTACTATGTCGAATTAAAAAAAAATCAATGTGCTTTTAGAAGAGTTAAACATATTTGAAATAATTTGTTGCAATAAAACCCCTAGATTAGTTATTTATCACATGTTTCAATTATATCTACATAAGTTACGTTGAAGTCACAATAGAAACAGACGACGCGATTGAGTTAAAAGAAACAATGGGAATGAAAACGTAGCCCTTTTCTTACACAAATCATCGAATATTCATCCAAATTATTACAAGCAGACACAGCTACGAAATTATACATTCTTAGCAGTAACACTGCCGACCCTTAAGACTAAGAGAGTTTTAGAATGAAATAATTTCTTCCAAATTTAATACCTTTTGAAATATTATTTCAGGTGCAGAAAGAACTGTCTACCAAAACTATCCCTAAATTCTTTACTGATCCTTAATGCGGATTGTCCAGCATGTAGCTTATCAGACACCAAGTACGAGTGGTCAATATTCATGTACAATAACATAACTGGAGTGTTCGACAGCTTGAATTCTGTACCAAGAATTAACCAGTCACGACTTATAGTAACCAGTAAGGGAATCCTTTGTTATATTTCTAATACAGGCATGAAAAACAGGTTTTTTTTGCTAGTTCATGGTATAAAATGTAATAAAAAAGGAATGATATTTAAAAATAAATTTTACTTTTACACCAATTTCACTTTGAAATTGATATTTCTACATTCTGTTTTACTGTTAAATCTTGGTGCCGTTTATAAGATGTTTCAACTGTGTAAGTGCTTGAAATCTTATAAACGAAGAACACCGAAAACAACTCATTAAACATCAGGCTATAGCTTATTAAGTCGTTAGTCGATAAAATTGTACAATCAGATCTTGTTTTATCTATCATATGCAATTATTTTGAGGCACAAACTTTTTGCGATTCTATTTTACTTGCATTGAGTGACATGTGATTGTTTCAATTTATCAGTTTGAGAAATTAATAAAAAAAATACTGACTTTTTCCCGAATATGACTGTTTTGCTTTGTGTGATTTTACATTGCTTTTTAGATTAAGACAACAGTAGTGAACTGATTTTGTATAATGCTTTTAAAATCTAATCATAATTAGTTAAGTTATATTATCATAAAAGCGTTAAAGTCCGTGCTAAGGCAAGCATCGAACTCTCTAAAACTCTCATAGTATGGTAGTGCATTTTATTTGTATATCAATGACTTAGTCAAAAATAAAGGGACACTTTCAGATTTATTGTTGAAGTATTACTCCATACATCATGAAAAAGTTCAATAATGTAGGGTACAATTTGAAACGTTCGTCCCCTACCACCATTATCTGAACCAGTGCATTTAAATATTATGAAAAGCGTTGAATTTCAATTTTTCACTTTGTAGGTCTCACTGCTGATGAGATAGGTATCAGACCCGATGCCTTCCGAGAAATGGATAGAATAAGATTTCATCTATTGATCAGAACACCCGGGAGATGTCATTCGGAGGCAGATTATATCGTGATTGTGAATGCTCCACCATATGGTGGTTTTTGTTCCATATTTCCTAATACAGGTATGAATATATTTGTATATTAAAATGTTGTTGAAATTGCAGTTGTCCAAATGCAGATGAACTGATAGAAGGGCTGTTCATGAGAGAATAAGTAAAAAGACGAATCTGTGGAATAACCTGAGTCAAATCATAAGCACACGATATTTCATGGTAAATAAAGATAACACTGATCTTTTGACAATCAATATATTTTTTTATTTTTTTCCTTTTTAGGTATTACAGTTGAAACTAAGTTTGATATTGCTTGTAAAAACTGGTTTGATGAAGGAGAAAGATATGTACAAAAGAGAACAGATGATGGAAATGAACTGTTAACATATTCTATCTATCATGTAAGAAACACCACGACTGGTATAATTGAGTATTTGTTGTCAAAGACAGGTTTGTACTAGTTTGCATTAATTTCATTATTTGTTTTGCTGTTCGCATTTGAAGAACGAAAGACAAATCAAAGACAACTATTTCACAAATTAAGTTTTAAAATAATCCAAAAATAATTTCATTTTGTTCATTATTTAATAGTTAAAAACAATCTGTCTTAAGAAAACTGTGTGTATTTATTAAGTGTATTAATAAAAACGTTTGTTCCTCCATGTAAATGTAACCGCATAAAAGAGGGACGAAAGATACCAAAAGGGACAGACAAACTCGTAAATCTAAAACAAACTGACAACGCCATGGCTAAAAATGAAAAAGACAAACAGAAAAACAATAGTACACATGACACAACATTGAAAACTAAAGAATAAACAACACGAACCCCACCAAAAACTAGGGGTGATCTTAGGTGCTCCGGAAGGGTAAGCAGATCCTGCTCCACATGCGGCAACCGTCGTGTTCCTCATGTGATTACAAATCCGGTAAATAGTCTAATTCGGTAGGTCAAATTCATGAAAGGGAAGGGAATTATAGTTACGACGTAAGGATTATATCCGATATCATTAGTGAAACGGTTATTCCATAACGATCAACCAACTCGTGATGGCGTCCGTAAAATTTACGAAGGGATAATTTCAACTTCACCATTTGGAACTCCTGGTTTAATAGCTTTCTTGTGAGCAGTAACCCTCTATCAAGAAAATCATGATAGGAAATGCAAGCACGGGAATATCGTATCAATTGGGTGATATATACCCCGTATGCAGGTGCTGCTGGAATGTTTGCTACTTAGAAATGGAAAGTTCACAATTGGAAAGCTGAAATCATCTCTTTTGTCGTAAAGTTTTGTCTTCAACCGACCCTCATTGTCAATTTCTAGATGTAAGTCAAGATATGAAGCCGACTTAACTGTATCTGTAGTATCCTTTATCTCCAATTCGATGGGATAGATGCGATCCACATAGTCACCAGATTTTGAATTGTTTAGTGAAAGAACGTCATCTATATAGCGGAAAGTAGAGTTAAAGGATATTGCTAACTTCTTATCTTTCTTCCTAAGAAGTTCCTGCATGAAGTCAGCCTCATAATAATAAAGAAACAAGTCAGCAAGTAGAGGGGCACAGTTTGTTCCCATTGGGATGCCGACAGTCTGTTGAAAAACACGTCCTCCGAACGTAACAAATATGTTGTCAATCAAGAAATCAAGCATCTTGATAATATCGGTTTAAGAGATTTTTTTGTTTGAATCAGAATGATTATTTACAAAGTATGATTTATCCCTCCTAAGACAAGATACTTGTATCTACGTTGGCCATTATTTTTTATGAAGCAAAGTAATACCAACTCTTTTAATTTGTCTTTTAGTTTGGAATGTGGAATACTTTTGTAAAGAGTAGGAAAGTCAAATGTTTTAATACTGTTACAAGATGAAAGAGAGTTAGATTGTATGTACTCTAAAAGATCTTTGGAATTTTTAAGTATCCACATCTGATTCACGCCACCTCTAGAAAAGGCAGTTTCACAATAACTTTGAAGCCCGTTTTTGATTGCTGATAAAATAGCTGTTAATAATTTAGAAAGGGGTTTCGTGGAGCACTTGGAAGACCCAGCAATATACCGTTGTTTGTAAGGACACTTATGTAGTTTAGGTATCCAATACAGTGATGGAAGATCCAGTTCTTCATCTTTGGTTGAAATACCAAAGGAACAAAGAACAGACCTATGATTATCCAGGATTTCCTCTTTGGTAAGTGTCGTGAGGGTATATGGGTCATTTTCAAAAAATGTAGATATTTTGTAATGGTGTTTTTCAAAAATAAAATTACTCATATCGTTTTAAATTTTATTTGGTTTCAACACAGAACTATTCAACAGTATGAAAAAAATAACAGAGCATTACTTGTGAATGCACAAAATGTCAAAAATTAAAAAAATGTACCTCTTGCTGTCTGCAAGTGTCACTTGTGTTACCATAACAACTTATTTGAAAAAGAATACTTAATTATTTAAAACAATCTTTGTAAACGTTCTAAAAGTATTATTAGTTGAAAATTACTCGAATGATATATATTTTATCTAATTTTAAAGATTTTTTAATATTATTTTTCTTAATTAAAAGTCAGTCACAGAAAAAGCAAATTTTAAGTAATAAACTTTGGTAATTTATTTGAAAACAAGTTGAATAAAAATATTCGTTCTCTCTCGAATGAAATCAACTGGCAATGCATTGTACAAAAGTGAAACAATTATTAATTTAATTCAGGGGTTCAGTTTTAGCATGCATTTTTTCTATCAGTAACGCAAGTGACAATTTGGTAACACAAAAATGAAAAAAGTAACACTAGTGACAATCATACAAAATAACAACATATTTGATACAGTAAAAATACTATCAATGTTTCTGAAATATTTAATATGACATTGTTTGTTGTTCATTCATATCTAAAACCTATATTGATCTAGACACACATTTGAGGTCTATCAGTTAAGTCACATTTTGATCATTTCAAGGGCTTGTTTCCAAAGACTGACATCAACGATGTACTTTTGTCCAACAAGTGTGGGTTCTGGAATTGTTCCCAAAACGTTCTCCATGTCATACCAACATTCGTCTCTTACTGCAAGAGGCCAATAAAAGGATGGATTTTCTAGGTTTCCTATTCTGTGCATACAACTTACAAACACTTCGGTTTCATCGCAATCTGTTACGATTCCAGGGTACGGTTTTTTGTCATAATCCACTAGTACATACTGTCCAAGTAAATCTTGAGGACTTAGATCTGAGACATTGAGATAGTTGTGTCTACTCCCGCCAGGATTATCGCCATTGTCAGTGTGTTCTTTTGTATTAACATCTTCGAATTCGTTACCACTATTGAGTTCACCTCTTCCAGTTTGTTCCATTGGTAGTAAAACAATGAAATGATTGGGTACCCAATTGTTCCTTTTCATGTCGTTTCTCGTTGTAGTCCACATTATAAAACTCGTTTCTTTACTTTTTATTTCTCTAGGTTGAATCATGCGGTGAAGGTCTCTTCTGACATTAGGGTTACCAAGGTTTGGATAAACCGAATATATGGGACGACATAGCACACTAGCTAGGGCAAATACTTGCCAAATACCCATATAAGATTTATTCTTGCAAATTTTCAGGACCTCTCTCTCATATAACCTTTCGATTTCTCCGTTTGACAATACTTCATTTGCATATTCATCCGAGTAAAACGCATAGGTTTTCGCAAGAGAATTATTCTTTTCCCTAATTCCCCTTTCCAAGAAACCTTGATTCAAGTATGCATCCTTGAAAATACAGGATTCCAGAATAATTCTGACTCTAATTTCCTCACTCATACCTTCCTTTCCAGAGACAAGTATACTACCCGAGTACGGTAAACAATTACCATCTGCACTAACTTTGACAGGATAAAGCGTTACATCAGGTGGTATGTCAGATGGCACAATTGAATGTGTTCTTTCATCAATTGCGATCCCAGTATTTGTGATATTTGGCGAGTAATTATAGTCTATTCTGTAACCCTTCTCATCTATGATTCGATTGATATTTTCGCATTTTTCTAGTATTTCCTCGTATGTCTGACATTGTCCAAGTTCGGTTAATGTGCGTGCGAAATAATACTTTCTTTTAGCTACTGTTCTATCTTCAGGTACCTGTATTTCTGGTGATTGTAGTGACCGGTGTCCTTCTTTATCATTGCACGCTCCTTGGTGTTCTGTTTCTGGTTGTTCACTTTTTTTTCGTTTTTCTGTTGTTTTAGCTTTTCTGTTGATCAGGGAATGCACTTTCATATCGTGTCCTACATGAAATGAGCCTTTCACGCAAGTGCAGCTCACATCTCTGTACAGTATATTTCCATACCCAGAGTACGATATTTGATGGAGTTTTAACGTTCCTGGAACGGGTTTGAGTGTTTCCTTTGATAAAATTATTGCCTTATTGTCTATTTCTTGCTGTCCTACTTCATACACAAATACGGCAGAATCCTGGAAGTTCTTTACAAAAGACTTGGCACTCATTATATCTTTCCCATGAAGCACCAGGTCATTTGCTCGTCTTTTCAGAGCTCCACCCACACCGTCTGGCACTCCTTTTCCGTGTCCACTTTCATGGAAGTTCCATTCTCCAGATAAATTTCTGACTGTCATTTCGTGCGTAAAAAGTAAGAAATTGCCCTTCTGCTTGTATTGCGTTGCCGGACCATCGCTAAAAAAATGCACAGTGTCAACATCTTTGTTGGCGTGTAGAAGTTTATCCAAAATGGGGTCCATAAATGCCCAAACTGAGCAAGGATTGTGATCTAGACTATCTGAAACTGCGCAAAATGTTTGTGAACTTAATGCAGTGTAAAAGACTCCAGTGTGAAGTGTTAATTGCTTTTTCGATGCCCCAAAATGCATGCTTTGTATTTCATTTGCTAATTTGCATTGGAAATTTTCAGCAAAATCGACGTGAACAAGTGCTTCGTTTGGCTTTAAATTTTCTTTGATATTTCTGTAATGTTTCATCTGATTTGCTATGTTGAATGCATGTATTTTGAACCTTTGCATCTCTGTAGAAAAGGCATCCATCAACACATGAATTCTATCTGTGACTGTTTCCTTGACGGTCAAAGTGATTTCTTTCTCGTCACCTTTAATATTTCTTTTCTCCTTCTTTGTTTTCCATTGCAGCCAGGATGTTTCCTCATTATTGTCTCCCTGGTCGTTTGTAATGATATTTATTTCTTTGCATTTCTCACACTTTCCATACATGCAATCCAAATCTTTTATGTCACAACTGAAAGTTTTTATCAGATCAGAAAGAGATTTCGACTCGACATGTTGTAATTTGAATAGTGAGTCTACAAGAAACTGCATGTTCTCATGTTTCTTACAACCACAGGTGTCCCTATCAGATTCTTTTGGGGGTTGAACCCAGAATGGTCTAAGTCGACTAAATGTTGTGTAGCTTAGAGTTATTTTTGTATTTTCAATCAGGAACTTCTCATGTAACTTTTCTACAGTGTCATTTAATATTCTCCTTTGTTTTTTCACACCATTTTTAGTCACAGTGTCCTTCATACCAGGTGTTATCTTGCTGTTGTCGTCTCTTTCATAGAATTCGAAGATTTTTGGTTCAAGTCTGTATGACAAGGACCCTTTCTTAAAACGAGTTGTACCTGCTTTCATTTTAAGTTCTTCTCTTGCTTTGTCTATTAACTTATATTTCTTAAGCAGTCTACCCTGTGTCAACTCTGCTAGATATTTCTGTTGCTGTCTTTTAGCTTGGCCATATTTTGTCTTCAGTTCATCACTCAACGAAAGTTGAAACATAAGAGTTTTCTTTGCCTTGTTTTTCATGTTTCGTCTATTTCGTCTACTTCCCTTCATTTTTCTATTTTCTGTATTCCAATTCCGTAATAATTTGTTTGTTTTGGTTCTTGGTGTATCAGGACATTTCATTAAAGGTGAATTCTTCCTTTGTCTACTTAGGCGGACGTATAACTTTTGATTGAGTCGTCTTGCTGCTTCAAGTTGATCTTTCAATTTCATATTGTCTCTATAGCATTTTGCTATTCTTCTTTTCTTTCTCCGGGTATTGTGAAGACCGATCTGTGGAGTTGGATCAGGTACATGTCCTAACGGACCTGGCACAGGCGAGGATGGAGGCGTAAGAATTTGACCATGATTGTTAGCCTTTCTTTTTCTTTCTGCTATCTTTTTTTTTCTTCCATTCTTTTCTTTGTCTACGCTGTTCTCTATGCGTCATGTCATTTATATGTTTCACTTTGCCTACTGCAACATCTTGTTGATATTTCGATCTGCACTTTGCCTGGTGTTCTGCCCTTTTAAAAGGATCTGCGTCTCGTTTTTGTCGATGGCGACGTTGTTTTTCTGCATTTGTGAGTACCATGCTAAAATTCCTGAAAATATATAGAAGAAATATTTATCAATAAAAAGATAAAACATTATTATGATAAATCTGACAGTTTTATGTCATTTGTGTTACTGCATTTGTCACTTGTGTTACTTGTTCTATTATTGTAGGATAAACATCTTTTGTGACAAAGAATTCATTATAACTCTGATAAAAATTATTGTAAATGGTCTTTTTATCGTTATCATCTTGCTAATTTGATAATTTTTCATGTAATAACTTAGAAAAACTATTGATTTGTCATTTGTGTTACCAATTTTGTCATTTGTGTTACTTTTTTAATAGTAACACAAATGACAGTAACACAAGTGACATATGGGCATGGAAATTGCACTTTTTATGAAATATATTCTCCCTGACAGCATGATTTATCTTCTGTCATAGTAAGTGTTCTAAAACAAAAACACTGGTCACAAAAAGAATATGAATTTAATATGTAAACTGCTTATTATTGCAATAACATTGTGGACAAAAATAAAAGTTATGCTATAACTGTACATACCTTTAAACTCAAGTTTGATGTTAAAACTGCATCATGTTGTCTGCTAAACTACCCATAATTCCAAAGAGGAAGCGCTGCTACCGGGAGAAACTATTTTTTATTTGAATTCATAAAGAGAGATAACCCGAACTTTAATTTTGTTTTACAAAGTAACACAAGTGACAAATTAAAACGGCACACCTAACACAACTATTTTAATATTTTTTTCGTAGATAGTTGCCTTTTTATCTTTTAAAGTTTCTAAATTCAAAAGAAGTCAATGGATAGAAAACTAACACACCAAAGCAGAAACAAAATATTCAGTATTATGCAAAGATTTTTGTATATCTTTATCATACTGCGGCGCACTTACATGCATTTTAAAGCATACCTAGCAATTTGAAATGCATATTTTATCACATAGAATTGCAGATAAGCGATATTTTCTGTTTAGATATCATTTCTTACATTTTATTGTTGAATAACGAAAAGAAAAAACATGATTTTTTAAAAATATTAGTCCAGAAATCAACTGCATATGTTACTTACACAAATATCTACATTTTTTGAAAATGACCCATATGTTGGGTTTCCAAGTGAATTGTCTATACCTAATTCGTTTATCAAGCAATTAATGTAATGAATTTTACAGATAAAAACGATGTTATTTGGGGCTTTGTCTGCGGGGACAACAACATATTCATCATGGAGGTCAGAAACGTGTTTAGCAACATTTGGATCTTTGAAGATTGACGTTGCATGATATGGGCATTGATGGACCCATTCAGTTTCTTTATTCTGATTTGTATTAACGACCTCACTGCCTTAATCCATTCGGATAGAGTGTCTACGTCTTCCTTCTCGCGCTTAGCCCATTGCCTGGCATAATCCTCGAATGAATCCATCAAAATTTTAAAGTTGTGTTTCCAATTGATGGATTTAGGCTCACGATATTTCGGACATTTCGATAACACGTTTCGTAGAGGAGTGTTATTAACAATGTTAATAAGCATCTTACCGATCATTTTTCCTTCTTATATTATTAATTCTATACATGTTACTAAACATGTATGTCAGCATAATTACTGTATTTGTTAACCTTAACTATTGTGTCTGTATTTTCTCTGTAAATTTGTATCTAGTTTTTACAGAATAAAGTATCTATCTATCTATCTATCTTCAGACTAAAAATATATTTTCCTTGAATCATTAAAAACAATGATAATTAGAATTGATCCCCTCAGTTATCTGTTTCAACGTTTCCCGGCGCTTGTACAAACGAAACAAATCTATCTTCGTCGAATTATTTTTAGTAATCACCATATTCTTCATTTTAGGAGACAACAGTTTTCTTACAACATTAGCAGTAGGAGATCCAGAAAATAATTTCAATAGCATCATACGGGTCAATATCATTGATTTCTACAACGGATACACTAGTGTGGAGTTGCAAGTTACGGTAACTGACACCTTTACAAACAATCTTACCAAAAAAAAATGCAATCTGTTCAGACAAACTATATAACAGATACACGGCCGACACTCGGCTAACCGAGAGATTGGTCGGTTAATCTATATTGAGTATGCGGCTATATGGGCAGGTGGTCTGGTAATCGGGTTTGTTATATGTTTGAATTTTCGGCATATTATCAGAACCAAATAAAAAAAATAAAAGTGTCTGACAAAATGATAATTATCATCGATCAGTTTCCACCTAAAAAAATATTCATAGTCTGAGCAGTTTTCAGCAAAATTAAAAGCGCCGCGCAGGTATGAAAGATTTTTTTAATAAAAGGCGAAACAAACAATTTTAGATATTATTTACAGGACACAAAATACAACTTTGGTTTTAAAACATATTTTGACATTAGTAAATATTTCATAACTGTAATATAAAGCCACGACAATAGTATTGATACCCTTATATTTTCCCATTGAAAAAGTAAACAATGAGATGTTGTTGAGTTAAAAAAAAAAAGGCAATACGATGACCGTTATTCTTCTAGTAAGATCATTTTTATTTTGACTTTCTTTGCATTTTATTGAAGGGTGTTTCACTTCAATATATCGTGATATGGATTGGCCGCTGGAATATGCATGCATTTATTATTAACTTTTTTAATCAGCCTTATTTTTTTGTCTGTTCAAAGTAGCACGTTCTAAAATCCGACTGAAAGTGTCTTTCTAATACAACACCGAGAACATATATATAATAAGTTATATGGGTCGCTACTGACACCCTACGGATCTATAGAGGGTGAGTAAAATCCATAGGGGGTGAGGCCCCAAAACTTCCATTTGGTGTATGCACATGCTATTTGTTTCAGGACGTTAAACCGTAATTCGTCAGCATCATCCAATTGGTTCTTTTTTTCTATTACTTAATCATATGTTGTTTACAAATCATTCTATAAAAGTAAATGGTAAGGAGCGAATACAGCTACATTTAGTTATCTTAAGTTTTAATTTATTTTATTCCGTTAAGTTCCTTTTTACATACGTACATCTGCCACCAATTTGGGTACATCGTTATCTGTTACTGTTTCAACACACAGGGGTGTTTTATGTCTGTATTCTGCAACAGTTATTATCTGTCTCTCTTTTTGTAGCAATGCAACAGTCTCTACTGTCCTTATCTATAATATTCTATATTCTGCGTCTCCATCTACCATGAAGGTGTGGATTAGGGGTGTTGTTTATTTCTGTATTCTTAAAACTGTTATGCCAATTTTTTTTCTCTACATCTTATTTATCTTACTCATTATTCTTTCTTTATTCTTTATATTCTAGCATCCCAATATATTTCACTTACCGATGTTTAGTTACATTATATCGTTAATCTCTGATTTATATACTGGTTACCCATGTAGATGACAAATTGGTGTCATTCATGACAATTAAACAGAATCCACATGATATATTCAACCATTCTTGGATGAAATTAATATTACTTTAATATTACACTTTTGAAGCCATTTTTATCAATTATCTATTTCCAAATTGTCTAAATTGTTCATTGTTTATGTGTTCTTTCCGTATATTTTATTTTTCATTGTTCGTGTGTTGTTTCCGCATATTTTATGTTTTATTGTTTATGTGTTGTTTCCGTATATTTTATGTTTTATTGTTTTTGTGTTGTTTCCGTATATTTTATGTTTCATTGTTTATGTGTTGTTTCCGTATATTTTAGCTGCTCGCCTTGAGCCTACCGATTTGATCCGATTATACCACGTATAGTAATAAATAATACTTATATTACCATTCACAAATCTTAACAGACCAGGTTTTATACATCCGACCCATCAACAGACCAGGTTTTAAATAAAAATTGAATAATGTCGCCAAAATACAGATTTTCGTGTAGATTTTTTCACACAATGATATGAGTATGGTTAACAAACATAATGCCTGTCCTTTTTCGATGTTCCAAATTTTGCATGAGAGTAAATTCAACCAACGTGTCATTTTATGTACATTGTGTGTGTGTAAATTGCGTATAAATTCATTGGTAAGTAACCATCCTTTTCATTTTATAGATCGTTTATCGAAGCTAGAAAAAAAAGTAATTGCACTATTGGATTCAGTACCTCGAATTGTTTTGTCACACATGAATAATTTTTATGATAAAAATAGATTTAAAAAGTACAATGAAACATACTAACCTTTCAATGATTTTCTTGATAACACCCAAATTAACAGACCTTAGCCAATACGATTAACGGATCAGCAACCGATATAGTCTCAACTCAATACAGATTAACAGACCAATCTCTCGGTTAGCCTGGTGCCGGACGTGAGATAGTTTTTTTTTTTTAATTTTTCAGTGTTATCAGGTTATGACTAGCTGCGAAAAAGAATGACGATTACCAATCTACAGTTCTATTCTTGATTTTTACAAAAATGTTTTAATAGTGATAAAAACATCTTGAATACCATGTATCTTATTATTTTCAGGTTAATAATGTCATTAATACTGATAGATCTACACAATCAGATGCAGAACTGATAAACACTATTACCGAACTTGTTAATGACGGCATGGTTGAAGCACGAATCAGCAATGATCCTAAGCAGGTCATTCATCAGATTTCAACCATCATTGCTTCTATTTCATTAATAGTAAGTAAAAGAATCACTTTATCTTTTGTGTAGTTTATTAAAGGTAGCAATACAAATTTTTCATCCTCAAACAGACATCTTTAAACTGATGTAATTCCACTCATCCTTCTTTTAAAATTTTATAAATCAGGTACTTAAAGAAAAAAGAATGATTAATCTTTCAAATTGTGATAATTTCATTATGACATAATTATTACATACTTAGTTGTTATGTAATTAGTTTCTATATTGTGATGTCTATACTTGAAAATGAATTAAGCTTCTTTAATTTTGTTATTCATAGCATCCCAAAATATTTTATAGATTCTTGGTCAACACAGTTTGACCTCCAAATATTAAGGAGAATGTTTGGTACCATTAAAACGTTTAATCCCGCTGCAATTGTTTGCACTTGTTCTAAGTCAGGAATCTGATGTTCAGTGGTTGTCGTCTGTTTATGTGGTTCAAGAGTGTTTCTCGTTTCTCGTTTTTTCTATAGATTAGACCGTTGGTTTTCCCGTTTGAATGGTTTTACACTAGTAATGTTTGTGGCCCTTTATAGCTTGCTGTTCGGTGTGAGCCTAGGTTCCGTGTTGAAGACCGTATCTGGATCTATAATGGTTTACTTTTATAAGTTGTGACTTGGATTGAGAACTGTGTCATTGGCACTCATACTACATCTTCCTATCTATAATACTAAAATTACGAGGTCCAATTTGTCAGCCGTCATCACGGAATTAATATTGCCAATAATTAAGAAGTTCCGGATCGAATCCGACACCGATACCAATAGTATATTCACCTGTTACCTATTACCTAATCTGTACGTTCCGCATCTGACAGGCTCACCACCAAACGGTGTACATAGAATTTTGCTGTATACTGTTGATTAAAAGAAAATCCTTTCCAGGCCCTTTTGTTTTCCAAATTATTAATATTACCAATAATTGATAGGTTCCAGGTCGACGGGTTCAAAACAGAAAGATTTTAAAAGTAGAGAAAACTGTGCATCTTATAATCGGCATGAATTTATCAGATGACAATACCAATACTAAAATAAGGCATACGCATAGTTATATATTTTAATTCAATCACGGACCCGCGATATCACGGGTGTGTTCTAGTATCTATAAAAGATATACCGTTGTTTGATGATGATTTTATCACTTACTCCTCTCATGTTCTTTGTTTACGATGTCTATAAAAAAAAAGAAGATGTAGTATGATTGCCAATGAGACAACTCTCTACAAGAGACCAAATAACACAAATATTAACAACTAAAGGTCACCGTACGGCCTTCAACAATGAGCAAAACCCATACCACATAGTCAGCTATAAAAGGCCTCGAAATGACAATGTAAAACAGTTCAAGCGAGCAAACCGGCCTAATTAATTTACAGAAATTGAACGAAAAACAAATGTTTAACACATAAACAAACGACAACCACTTAATTACAGGCTTCTGACTTGGGACAGGCACATGCATACATAATGTGGCGGGGTTAAACATGTGAGCGGGATCCCAACGCTCCCAATGTCATGATGTTCAAAGCTTGTCCAGTTAATTTTTGAAGCAAGATAGTAAAAGGGTTTATTTTAGTGGTGATGCTAAGGCAGACCTTCAGTCTTCATACATTATAGAAATATTTCATGATTTATTTGATTTGAATGATTCT
The DNA here is from genome assembly GCF_036588685.1 of Mytilus trossulus. NCBI lineage: Eukaryota > Metazoa > Mollusca > Bivalvia > Mytilida > Mytilidae > Mytilus > Mytilus trossulus. The sequence continues at coordinate 27,271,293 of NC_086379.1, forward strand.
TTGCCACATTTTTAAAGAACGCATAGTTTTATTTTAAATCAATTGCTTATTCAGCTATTTGTCTAAAATCGTTTTTTCAGAAGTCATTGTTATGCTAAACATATCATAAATAAAAGACAACTGTGCTCACCCAAATTCAAATACCGTACGTGTATCGGCTTTATTAATAATTTTATATCTTTGGAACATAGAATTAAAAAAAAAAAAAACTAAATAACAAAATTTTGCAATGAATAAAATATTATTTTGCTTGTATTGGTAAGGATGTTTTTTTTGTATCTGAAGATACGGGATGAAACACAATAGATTTTCGTCGAAAAGACAAATAATTGTGTATCCCACTAACACAACTTTATCAGATCCAATCGAATCTGTATATTTGTAGAATTGTAGAAGTATACTAGTTTACAATCTTATTATTATTGGTTGTTTCCTTTGCATTAACCTAATGATACGAAACGGTCACTTCATGAAAAATAAAAGGGAACAAGACTGACTAAAATGGAAAGTAAACAGCCGAAATGTTATGTTAGTCTTCTGTACATTATATGTTTACTAGTTGTTATTGGCTCTTAACTGACTCTCAGTAATCGTGAGTACTCGCAGATCGATATTTTGTGTCTTAAGTATATTTTTTTTTTAATTATTTTTGTGTGTGGATCTTCTTGATACATATGACGTGACTGTGTACTTACACATCCAATCATTGTGTTTTTGTATGTATTCTTGCCTTTAATATTTGTTAATGTGCTTGGTCTGTATGCCATTTTGTGTTTCCGTGTTACATATTTTTTTTATTTTTTTTTAAAGTGATTAAGATAATAACATAATGTTGACTGCTGTATCCCTATTTTTGATATTTCTAACATTTTCACCTAGTATTATGCCTGTTTATTTTGTTTACACATCGTTGTCAATATAATGGAATTTGATGCGATTGTTATACAAGTGAGAGGTTTAGCTCGCTATGAAACCCGGTTCAATCAACAATTTTCAACATGAAAACATGTATGTACCAAGTCAGGAATATGACAGTAGTTATCCACTCCTTTTCGACATAAGAACATGCCAATACCAAATCAAGAATAACAGTTTTCATACGTCCGTCAAAATTTTGACAGAACGTATTATGGTATACAAATGTCCGCTGTCCGTCCGCCTGTCTGTCCGGCGTCCACCGTTACTTGAGAACCGCTTATCCAACTTTCATGAAACTTAACATAGTTGTTTCTTAATGTTCTTAATATGTTCAAACGATCTGTATACTTTTTGGTGAAAATAGGATTTAAACTTTAAAGGAGTTACGGGACTTTATAACTAACACAGGGATGTGTTTTTTTTCACATTTCGCGCTGGATCTCAAAAACGATTTATGATTATTGCTTAAAATGTTGAACACTTTCTTGTTATATTATTCTTAAGATCTGTATATTTTTTGGTGATGATTCAAAATTTTATTTTTAGATTTATTAAGTTTTTGGTAAAATAAGGTTTTATTTACATGTCGTGGCGTATCTAAGAAACTATCTATGACTAATGCATTAAACCTTTTACACAAGACGAAGGACGTATCATGGCGCAGTTGTTCAATTTTCATTTGTTGGATGCCTTTGAGCTTTGATTCTGCCATTTGTTTTGGGACTTTTCGCTTTGAATTGTCATGGACGTTCGCCTTTTTTTGTTCTTTTATTTTTTTCTTAGGAGACAAAACGTAGAGTAAAAATAAAACAAGATCTATTCTAATAAAATATAATTAGAAAAAAAAATGTAATTAGGGCATCACACAATAGCACATTAGTCAACTTTCTTTCAGTATTTATATTTTTTCATTATTGTTAAAAAAAGGTAATCAAAATGCAAATTCGAAGTTTGCTAGATCCAAAACATTATTGGTACAATTGTACAAATGGAAAACTGAATAACCCGACAACACAAACAAGAATAGCAAAAACAAAAGTAAAAATACTAATGATGATTAAAAGTAAATTTAAAGGTTTTTTCCTTTTTCCTTTTATTGAGCAAAAGTTTATGGTTGCACAGGGCTTTTTTGTTCATAACAAGTGGTTGCCAAAGACAAAAATCATTCTTAGGATAAAAATATTACTTCAAGAATTAAAAATATCATTAGTACTATGCATAGCCTTTAAAGTTAAACAATTAGTGATTGCTAAGGACTTATACATGTTAAAGGTTGCATTTCTGTAAATGTAAACAATGCAATTTCCCACAGGAACTTCCTTTGGGGATTAAACTGTTACACGGATATTGTTAAATGTGTTAAATTTGTTAAATGTGTTAAATAAGTAATCGTTCGTAGTTGTAATTCTAATTCTTTTAATATTCTATTCGTATGTAAAAGTAAAGGTAATTAATCACCCAGTTCATTTATGAATTTTAGTTTAGGGCAACTTGACGAATACGATTTATTTGTTTTATTACTAACTCAATTCTATATTATTGAATTGTAACTGTTATGTTCTACATCAAATACCAATTTTACAAAACTGATTTTGAATTGTATCAAACTTTTAGAAATTTCAGTGACGTCACGTTTACCTGTGACGTCATGTTGTAGCGTTATTCAGTCTGTGTCACTGTATGGTTTTTTTGCGCCGTTTAATGTGCTGTCTTTTTTTGTTCAACGTGTTCGTTTTTATTCTGTGGTTAGTCACTACTTCGGTGTTGATATGAACATGAGTTATATGGTCATTTTTATAAATTAACTGTTTGCAAAAGTAAGAATTATTTTAGATACTAAGAATGTTCTTATCTCTGGTAAAAATAATCTTAGCCGTATTTGGCACAACAAATTTTGTGTCATCAATTCTCTTTAACTTTGTACTAGTTTGGCTTTGTTTACTATTTTGATATGAGCGTCACTGGTGAGTCTTATATAGACGTATGGTGTATTAGATTTTAAGCCTGTCTCTTTGATAACTATCAGCAATTCGAAATGTTCTATTGTAATGTTTATTCATTTATTTCTCTGTCGTCAATGTTTATTTATTTGTACTGTAGTCCTGTCATGTGTGTTTTCATTTTAGTGTTATATTTATCATTGCCATAAAAGCTCAAGGTTTGGCTAGCCGCAAAACTAGGTTCAATCCTCATTTTTTTCTTATAATTCCCTGTACCAAGTCACGAAAATGGCAGTTGTTATCTTATAGTTCGTTTCTGTATGTGTTGCATTGTCGGTTTTTAGTTTGTTGCACCTCAGTGTCTCTCTTGTTTCTTTTTTTTCGTCTTATAGTTGATGTGTTTACCTCAGCTTTAGTTTATTACCCGGATTTTGTTTTTTTTCAATCGATTTATGATTTCTGAGCAACAGCAAACTACTGTTGCCTTTATTAATAATAAATTTTCGTGAACAATTATATCCTTTAAAATAGAAATTTGATATGCATTACTTTTTTTTAGGGCTGTGCTGCATATCATTAACATTTATATGCCCTGCACTGATGAGAGTTAACACTTATGCTAAAAGTGTGTACTACCCATTCCTTAACTTTTTGCCTACTTCAGAATTTATTTTTCACCGCAATAGTATGTTTTTATACTGGTAACAGTCTTATGTCGCTATAAGATAAAACATAGAGATATATCTGGGAACCAGAATGTAAACAAATCAAATTAGCTATGAATGTTATATATCTCACGAAAAGAGGCGTGGCCTGAGAAACAGATGTTTTTAAAAAGTGCAACCTATATGTCTTTGCTAAGGACACGAATTTCATTTCCGGTATTAAAAATTATATTTCTTTATTATTCATAGCCTTCTACGTTCAATCATATGTGGTTGCTAAGGTGTTTTTGTCGTTATCAAATACCATCATATTATGCTGAACATTTTTGCAGTTAAAATTTCTTTCTATCTCTAACCTCTTTTGAGATATAAGCACCCTGAAAATAGTTTTTGTTCCCTAGGTCCATAATAGTTGGTCCAATTATTTTGGAACCAACAAAACAAATGTAGATCTCGACAAGACATACAATTTCTCTATTACATTATATCAACCATCTTTTACGAATATTTAGTAAATGGATAATGTCGTTCAAGTTTGGCGGAAATAATAATAATAAGATTAATAATTAAAAACCTTAAAAGTTCTAAAGTTTGTGGTTGCTAAGGTTTAATGTCGGTACTAGGGACATCGACCTCTGACCTTGACCTAACTTTGTTGATCCTATTATGCTGAACATTTTTGCATTTCAAAGTTTCTTTTTATTTCTAACCTCGCTTGAGTTATAAGCAAAACATCTTCATTACGCACCCCAAAAAAAGTTTTGGCGACCTAGGTCCATAATAGTTAGTCCAATGATATTTGACCAACATTACACATGTAGATCTCGACAAGACACACATTTTGTCTATAATACTTTTTCTAAACGGTTAAATCTAATAACAAGCTAAGATCATTATCTAGGTCATGACCTTGACCTTTGGCTTTGAGGCATTTCCATGGTTTCATGAATTGATACTCATTAGTAAAGATGTAAGATGGCTATAACTTAGGGTTTACGTTTGCGAGACCCGTGACGTGATGGAGTCACTTGATAAAAATAGATATGTAAACTATCAGTGTACCCCCAAAAAAGTTATTTGTGGTTTAATTTATATTATTTAGCCAATACAACTAGAGACGTTTATTACTTCGGACAACCCGTTAGAATGGGTTTATGGATTGATGGAAGCCACAAAAATTGGAGCTAAACCGTATGACGACATTTTGAATGATCTGCTAAAATATTATCAAGATCCTGTGAAGGTGGTTATTGTACAGGTAAATATAAAGTAAAATAACTAAATTACCGACCTCCAAGGACAATTTACTCGCATAGTCTTTTATCAAGTGGCAAAATCAAACTCACAAACATACTTAACTAATGTAAACAACTATCAAAATGCTTACTAAATACAGTTTTTTTCTTAATTAGAAAATGGGGGATTTCACCTATATGATTTGAGCAAAGGAATTGTACTTTACACTATTTAAATTGATCATTTGTATAATTAATAAATTTGCTGCATAAACGTATAAAGAACTCCCATTGTTTGGCTTTGATACAGTTAGGACTCTAATTCGTCAAAAGTATCTCCTCATTACGCCAACTACATTTTATAATCGTAAAATTGGAAACCATTGTAGTAATGATGATCTGCCAATTAAGCTCTTGAAAATCAATCAATTTGGTCATGCACTTAAAACATTGTTGTGACGTCATTCTATTGTTTTACCTGTTTTTTATTATAGTGATTGTACTACCATTTACCTGTAAGAAACCATTATGTCACCTTTAGCTGTCCAATATTTTTAAGAATAGCCCTCCTCTTTTTTTAAAATATTGGATAGCTAAAGGTAGCATAACTGATTCTTACAGGTAAATGATAGTTAAATCACTGAAATAAATAAAAATATTAATTACCCCAATTGTTTCATCATGTAAACAAAAATACAAACAAAAAACAAATGACAATTAAAAAACAACATTTTTATTGAAGTCACTTTTAAATACAATAACTTGTCACTCATCAAAACGGTTTCTTGAGGAAAAAATCACTTTTAAATTGATTTTTAATACATCCAATACTTATATCACAGCCATTTTCTCATGTTTTGGGGTTGTCTCTTTTAAAACTAATTCAATCAATTGATTATGCTCGTTGTAAGTCTTGATTTTTGGCTTTTATGAATTTCTTTTTTCAAAAGAGTTATCCTCATCCGTCTTTAGACTATCAAAATTGACCTCTGGTGTTGCTCTTATTCTTCCTAACATCATTTTCAACTAGATTTAAAATGAAAAAAAGCAATGAAGTAATCCTCCTTAAATTTGATTGATCATGCAACAAAACAAGGGCAATGAACAACATAAACCTTATCTCCTGTGTACAATGTGCGAATCTTGAACTTCCTTCATGAACTAGGGGACTATAATAGTTTTTATAATTTTCAAGTTTCTAAATTGATTTAGAGGTTCTTGTTTTTGTAAGTCTGGTATTATTGCTTAAATATGAATATAATGCTACACTTCGCTTATGAACGACGATGAATATTGGAAGTAGAATTTTATAGGAAAACATTACCGCATTTTATCTGTCAAACAAACCAATCGTGTTTCCGATTCGCACTTTTTTGCAGTGATCGTTTTATGAGAGATTTTTGTTCAAAAGAAAATCGAGATAAGAATATGTTTCGGTAACATTTATAAACCACAAGGGACTCAATAAACAAATAAATGAAAAAAGAGCGACACGATCTTGCAGAAAGAAAAAACAGAAAAAAGGGGGGGGGGTATAAGGTGGTACCGTTTGGGTACAGTCTCTTGAAAATTCCGACAAAAGAATATAACTGATTGCATGTTGCTATTTTACCATTTGTTAATATTTACTATATATCTGTAATAAAATCGACTGCGGTGCACTCGATATGGTTCGACAAGAACCTGTTTTCATATCCTATTATTTTTATTTTCTCAATCACTTCGTTAAAATAAAACCCAAGAAGAAACAAGAAACTAATAGAAGAGCACTACATTATGAAATATAATATATATATAACTTACCATTATTAGCTGCTTTGAACTATATCCTCTTTGTAATCCACACTGAAATAATGTATCTGAATAGATTCTGAATACACATTTGATTTTAATCCAAAGTTTGAAACAACACATTCACTAATACATGCAACGACATCTTTTTCTTCGTATTTGCATTTAAATTAATATACTTTCATCACTTTATCCATTTAGAAACACAAACCGTATGTAAAGGTATTCACGAAAACTATGAGCAGAAAATGTGAGTAGTCCTTGCGCACGCAAAAATCATGATACGCATACCCTGTGTCTTATTCTTCATGTAGCAATACATGTTGTTTACCTTCAGCTGTACTTTCTTTTTATCTATTTGTTTTACGTTAAGTTATTGTTTAAAGGGGCCAACATGTAGGATATATCTTTATGTAATTTAAAGAAAGTTTATTTACAAAACAATTTTCATACTTGATGAAAAACAATCTTTGCTTGCTTTTAGTTTTTATTTTACCTTTTATCGACGTGTTAAACAATGTTTTAAGTAAGATATAAGCCTCTAACAGTCCATTCTGTAAAATATTGAACAGGTCTTCGGCCTGCGGCCTCAAACCTGTCCAATATTTTACAGAATGGACTGTTATCGGCTTATATCCCTTACATAACATCATTAGGATTCTTATATGCCAATTGTATATATTTCAAAAGACAGATATATATATACTGGGCATCATTTAATAATTTTTCATGCATTTGACCAACTCAAAACTATTATCTGATCGGTTGCCAAGGTGAAATTTCGAAAGTTCAGAAACATTAAAATAAAAATCTACTTCCATATTTCAAGGAAGGGCAGCCTAAAATTTTAGAGGTTGAAGAATTATTACCATAGATATCCCACACACAAAATTAATTCTTTTTGAAGTTATGCATTTTAAGGTTCACTTGTACCGTGTGTTTTCCAGTATTTTTAGTTAAAGAATTGTAATTCAAACGCAACTCATTTGATGTTATGACCCATCAGAAAGGTATTTTATCTGACCCATATATTTTAATGTTTTAGTACTTTTAATTGATTAATTTCAAACCAGTGTCCACTTGGATAGAAGAAGCTCAGTGTCATTTTTTGGTAAAGGAAAACGCTTTCTTTAATCACATGAAAGTTATTGGAATTGAGATATTCTCATGTTCAAATAAGAATTGCTTATAAAATTGAGAATGAAAATGGGGAATGTGTCAAAGAGACAAATTCCGACCAAAGAGTTGATAACATTTTAAGTATTTTAAACTTAAACATTGTTTTCAAGGTTATTGAGAAGTTGACCAAACAAATGGAAGATCAGATGAAATTGAATGACTTGACCTTTTACATGACAGAAATGGCAACCAGTGCATTCGCAACTGCACTCAGTAATAACAAACTAGTTAATAACATTGCGGGGGTAAGTCTTATTGAATAAATTTAATTGCAAGAAATTATGATTTTAAATCGAGATAAACATGTAGATTTTTATATATAATTTAGCAGATATGGCATTCTCCAAAATGAAGGTATAGAAGAATTATGAAAAGATTTACCTTCAAGAAATTGTGAATATTCATACGTGTTTAAAAACAATTTCACAGAAATAATTTTAAAACAAAACATGCAAAAGCTTAGAAAAGCTTAATAAAATTAATTCGTTGAATTTTGTTTTCAGATTTCTGGATCAAATACACTTACAAATCTTGCTACAAGTGTCAACAAAGCAAGTGAAACTGCATTATTTACTAATGGTTTGTTCGATAGTTCAGACCCACATATAGATTCATCTTTAACTGGTAAGAACTATATCTAATGCTAATTTTATTTATCATTAAACAACACGACGGGTGCGACATGTTAAGAAGAATCTGTGTAACCTTCCGGAGCACATACTATATATCGCAGGTTTTTGATGTTGATCAGTCTTAAGCTGGGGCCACACATTCACGATTTTTACTGCCGTCCTTGACAGGACCATTCACGATTAAAATTTGTCAAAAGTCTGATCAAGATCCTGTGAATCGTGGATGGAAATTCAAACTTTAATTAAAATTTGTAAAACAAATAATTTAATCACGACAACAATCTGATATTGTTCAGGAAGCGCCGATATTCCAAGCGAATTTATCCCGATAATCCCGTTCTCAATCCGTTTCTAATCTAATTTGTATCTTTCGCCAGGTAAATTTCGACCGAGCCTGTTACGACTGCGTCCCGATTCTACCGAATGTAATCCGACAGAGATCAGACAGTGACCAGACAGTGAACCGACGCTGACGGAAGTTGTCCGTTCGAAAATTGTCAGCATAATCGGGATCAGCAGGTACTGTCGGAACGTTATCCTATCACGGTCCGCTCTATCGCATTGCAAACGGCTTTGTCTGGTCTCAGTCGTATTGTATTCTGTAATTGTCGGGACTCTGACGTGGGTATTATTGACGAATTTCGTATTAATAACGGGACTGTTCCGGAACGGTTTCGGCAAAAACGGTTCGCAATCGACAAGATCTGGATGCAATCTGGACTCAATCGGCAGAAAAAAAAACAATGAAAAATTTCTCAAGATCATTCCCGTTCCACAGGACACCGTTCAGAACACACAGAACATTGTTAGGATTGTGATCCGATACCTCAGAATCTGTCACGACATAGATACGATTGTAATCCGACTAAACTAAATCGGCTGAGTTTTCCCGAATGTTACGGGACGCACCTAACTGTCGGGGTGCTTCGCCGAACTATAAGGTTCCTTCCCGACCCTAAGCAATCTGTTACGAACTTAAACGACTGCGTTCAGACAATGATAGGACATTCCAGATAATTGAGGATAGTAGTCCGACTTTTTCACTTTTCGTTTCGTATCGCTGTCTGATCTCAAACGGGAGCAATAATCGGCAATGTGTGAACCCCGCATTAAGTGTTGTGTTTTGTGTACTGTTTATTGTCTGTATGTCTTTTTATTTTAAGCCATGCCATCGTGAGGTTATTTTGTGACATATGAGTTTGAATGTTACTTCGGTATCTTTCTCATCTCTTTCAAAAAAGCATTTGGTTTACTGTTGATTTTTATTTATTTTTTATGTTTGGTTGCTTTCTTGTCCATGTTGATGTATGTTGTATCATACGGGAAATTCCAGAAAGTACCAAACACATATTTGTTGTAGTAAAATGATTTGAAAACAATTAAATTTTCAGCTATTATGACATTAGTGTCTGCTGTTGTGAGAGCAACACTGACATCAAATTTTCCGGAAAATAGTTTGCCATTGATATCTGCAACAACTGCTGACGCCAGAAAACAAGTAGACTTTTTTGCAAAGATGTACAGAGATGATGCTTATAATACAATGAAAGATGGGGAACTAACTCACGAGGAGCGCACCGGACTATACTTATTGAGGGCGAGAATTTCACAGGCCGAGTTTGAGGAAAAACAAATATTGGTATTCATTATTTTTACAGCATGAGAAGCCATATATGTTTCGTTCTCAATGAAAAAAAAATAAAAAAATATATTTACACAGTAACATAATATTTTTTTAATCATGGCTATTATCGCTTTTATTAGTTGTTTAAGTCCTGATTATAGATTCTTATTTATATTATGTTTTAACTAATTCCTACATTATTAAGGTTTCAGAAGTTCTAAATTAAGGTTAACATGGTTAAGGGTTGCGACTTTGAAAAATTTGAGGAGTTATATAACTTTAAAGTCTATATCACACACAAAGCATTGAATTAGAACAAGAGTATTTTATATTTTAAAATTTATATTTTTAAGAGGAAATGCCTAGTAACTAATTAAAAGTAGAAAAAAAATCGAAATGATATTCAAAAATGTTTTGTTGAATAAAATTACCACCACGAAATACAAACTAAAAAAATCATCAACAAGGCTCTCCACAGACGACTAAAACTTAACAAATCGAAAAGTACCAAAAATTTGCTGTGTATTCTTCTGCTGTAGAGGAACGTTTAAAACCAACAGCCGGTAATGCGTCGCTTTCAATGACTTCACAGTCAAGAAACAGAGGGAGGATATACTGGAACAAGTACACATGGTACCGGTAATCTGTGAAGTTAATCATTTTGAGGCCCAGATGAATTGATAACAACTTTACAATTGAGAAGAATTTGTTCAATACATAACAAGAAACCTTGACATCGTTGTCAATATAATAGATTTATTTGCGATTGTCATACAAGTACGGCATTTAGCTAGCTAAAAACCAGGTTTAATCCACCATCTTCTATTGTATTTCCCTTTTGTTTCTGATTAGAATTTTCCTCGGAGCTCAATTTTTTTGTTATTTTACTTTAAACTATAATCTGAGTCATCAAAATTCTAGTATTTTCACGAATGTGGAACAACGAGGATTCTTTTTCGAACTCCTAGGTTTGCGATTATATTAAGGCGACAGCAGTATACCAACATTTACATCACGCTAACAAATCAAAGACTAGGGGAATAACATAAGCTCCAAAAAGAGCGATTGCGAGTGATTTGACAGAGTAAGCGTCTCTTACTATCCATGCATTAAACCGGTATAAAAACTATTGGCACACTACTTTTATATAATGTTACGATACAGAATGTTTTTATAAAAACATTAAAATGATTGTAACTTTTTATACGGTTTTCCCGACTTTAATGTACGACACACATTGTAGTTACTAACAAGATTTTGTGAGGAAGACGAAATTGACCTTAAAACGTTCGTATTTAATTTTTGATGTCCAAAAATAGGCAAATCGAACATACTTTGACATTGTTTACTAGGTACTTTAGTATGGGGTTTGTAATAACTACAAAATTCCTATGAAACTGGAAATTACTATACTTTTAATAATCCAACTGCTTACTCTTTCATGTTCACTTACCATTTACATAGTCTACATAAGATTCCCTAGCAGCGCTTGAATCAAAATAGTTGTAAGACCAAAACGAAGATTTAATTGACCGATTGTGTTCCATTCACGTATTCAACATTTTGACCTACCATGTATTATCAAGTCTAGGAGTGCATGCATAGAGACGCTTACCCAATTGTAGCGATTCCCTCAGTATCTTTTTCCATGATTATATCTGCTGTGGATTTATGAGATTGAACATATGAACATTGGAAAACTATTATTGCCTTAAATTTATCAAAATTTATAGGTATGATGATATAACAATTATTTTGCTCAATATTTTCAGGCATCACTAACAGACACATCAATCGATGCAGCGTTGCAAGTGATGAATGACCAAGGATTGAATATGATATGTAAAGGTTGTAAGAAAACCTTTAAAACGAAACATGTTGATCTTTACATATTTAAAGCATCTCTTCATGAGAGAGGCAGAAGATATAAAAGGGATATTCAAGCCTTTAATGACGTACCTAATGATATACTGCAAGCAGTTCATATGAAACTATGCGATTGGACACAAATAACTTCACTTGGAGTAAGAATGCCTTATTTAAATAAAATCCGAATTATTTTCATGAAAGTTGTTGCAAACGCTTTAATCTATTAAGAAAATGCCAATCAACTGACTTTAGAACTTGAGGACTATAAATAACTATGCATTTTATTAATTTGAATTTTAAGTATCAAACATTAATTTATTTTATCATGTATTGTAGATTGCAGAATTCCCACAAAATGTGTATATAGCCGGTAGAACAGACACAGCGTTAATAACGTCTAATGTCCATAAATTGTTTTTAAAAAATAGAAATAATGAAAATTTCATTCCCACCAATTGCAATGTTACAATAAACCAAACTACTCGAGCTTCGCAATTTTCTCAGAACTTACCTGTGTTCACTGAAGGGGATGCTTCTAATCTCTTTTACCACTCATTTTTCTATCGTGACAAAGGAGACTTCGTGTGTGTGTCAGTCCTACCAGTACATAACGTTCCAGCTTGTGTTACGTCATATGACGTCTATGTAAAGTTCGATTCCCAACCAACTCACTTAAACTATGACGCCAAACGCAGAACATCACCTAACCACGACAGGATGATATGCTTCCCTCCTCAATTGTTTCCATCAACGGGTGAGATGTTTGTTGCTCTACATGCAAACAGTAAATACGGTAAGACATACAGACCATACCTTAATCGTATTTTCTATAGAAATTATGCTAGATGCCCTAACGGCAAAACAGTTCAAATGTGATTCTATAATGTCATAAGTTGACTTTGAATTACATTCTATGATCATGAATAACACATATTCAAGAGGTTAATAGAACACATTGTTGCGCTGAGAAAACAGGGGTAAAATCAATTATGTCACCGTCTAATGTGTGTTTAATGTTCTGTTATCATTTTTTATGCAGTTTTAAATTGAAAGTCCATTACATCATAATATAACAAAGTTATAAGCCAGTTACACAAGAGAAGCAATATGTTTTTTTCTACTGTTGGCAGCTTTCGAATGCCTTGGTTACGTATGGGAACCTATCACCGGAAGATATGCTAATAGATCATACAACATATCAGCACCAGAACTGATGCCGTATAATTTGCATATACTGACGTCAGATTGTAAAGAGTGGGATCCCAAAAGACAATCATGGGATTCAATCAACTGTGAGGTAATCAATCTTATATATTTCTTTTTTTTTACTTTAACCAAAGTCTTTAGACATAGAAATAGACTTAAATTATTCAAATTTGAGTTTTTGTATTATTTTTTTGAGAAAGAATCCATATTTTTTTTTACTAAAATCGACAGGTACTCGCACCAACATGAACAAGAACGGGTAATATATACATCAGGATTTACACTGCTGTACATGTACAGGCTTTCTATGAATTTCATTATTAACTTGTCAGCTTTGACTAAATATTTGCTTTAATAAGAAGACCAATTATTAGAATTTGAACAAAATATTAAAATAAAATTGATATAAACAAAGAGGAAAAGTCGATATTTGAATTTTTTAAATTCACAAAAATTAAGATATTGAGAATACAGACAGCAAATAATGTCATATGAATATAGTTAGTTTGAACACATTTATCGTTGTTTTTAAATTTAGGTGTGTTCTAATAGGTGTAGTATTTTAATGCATAAAAAAGGTGTATACTGTATAAAATCTCTAAGGTTTGGGTATATTTTTTTTTTATTTTGGTACATCATAATAAATAATCCAAGTTTAAAATGCGCATTTATTTATTTAACAGTAATATCATTTTAATTCTCCAGTTAAATATTAGACCAAGTTTTGTTTTCGTTTTATAATTTGTATGGTCCATACAATGTATAATAAAAAAAATAACAAAATTCTTTTCATAGTGTTTTCTACCAATTAAAAGTATTGAACAAAGTTATTATACAAAACGACGTCAGCGTGCTTGTTACATATATGGTGTTTTTTGTGTGTTTTCAATCCAAACTGCAGGTAGCCAACAAGTTTGAAATATTACACTAGCAAAAGAAAGAGGAGGAATATATATTCACTTGGGTAAAGCTAATGACCGTAACTGCATTCACGGTCATCCCAAGATGTCGGATGAAGAATTAGGTCAGTATTTGTAGTGTCTGGTTAAGTGTTTCTACATCATTTTCTTTACAGACCATACATTGGTACGATGTAAATTTATTAAAGATTCACACGGAAATCGTAAATTACTACCGAGAAATGTGTATTGAACAGGAAATTGGATTTGAAAAATCGCTAAGATGACCGTAAATCATAATCGAGATGACCGTAACTAGACCAGCGACTAATAACAAGGGTGACCATAATTGGTTAAAAGATGACCGTAATTTGTAAAGGATGATCGTAACTTTTAAAGGATGACCTTCCTTTTTAAGAAATATACATATCTGTATTCATAGCTTTTTGTTGAGTTTGTCTCAATAGGGGGCTCGGTTAGCGGATATAAATATATTTAATCAATTTACTATTTGCCGTATTTTGAGTTTATGACAATGGTAGTAAATTGCATATTTCTCACGAATATTTAAATATTTAATGATAACGACATTAAAATTTGAATCAAATTAACAGCGATACGACGAAAAGTAAAAAAAAACCATTAATTAAACATATGAATATCAAGTAATCGACCCCATGTATATGGTTCTAGAGGAAGCACACTAAAATCTTAACATCTGCCAAAAAATCAACATTCTCCTTACAACACCGGATCCAATGGAACTGCAAAATTAATTCTGCATTCAGTTGGTTTACTGGTATATTTTCTTCTGATAGTCCTATTGCTTTATAACACCTAAAAAATTGATCCCCTTACCCTTGAACAGTTTCGTAATAGTAATACAGAATGCCAGCGTTACTGGAACATATCTTTTAGAGTAAAACAAACTATATTGTTTACTGGGAATAAAACATTCTGACGTACAGTTACAAATAAAAAGCACTATGTTCAGTATATATTCAGTTAGAAATGGATTACACCACATCTTCCTATATCTATATACAATACGGAAATGAAGTCTTCGTATCTCTTTAAGTGTTGCCTCAATATTTGCACTAGCTCACAAATATAAAACAAGAAGATGTGGTATGATTGCCAATGAGACAACTCTCCACAAGAGACAGAAATGACACAGAAATAAACAACTATAGGTCAACGTACGGTCTTCGACAATGAACAAAGTCCATACCACAGTGTCACTGAGCTATAAAAGTCCCCTAAATAACAATGTAAAACAATTCAAATGAGAAAACTAACGACCTAATAAAGTTATTTTTTCAATTCCGTTTGACACCCTTCTTCTACACTATCGCCACTGACTTTCAAATTTAAGGAACATCTTTTGATGATATAGTTTGTTCTTCAAAATTTATATTTGGCTTATAACCTTTTCCTTACATTATTTAAAGTTTTGTTACTTCAATTCTGAAATGTACAGACTGATATGCAGAATGACTAGTGCAATAGTAGTTCAAAAGTTATGTCAATGGGTGTACATGCTTTGACATTTTTAAAAGGGTTTATCTTTTATATGACATTAATAGGAATCGAAGAAATAAACACAATCATTTGGCGTGTACTTGGAGGCTTCATATTATTGTGAACTATGTATTTTCTTCTAACAAAAAGAATAATGTTATCTTATAAATACGTTTTATATCACCACGATTTATTATTTAAAACAAAACATGTAATAAAAATACGGCTATTTCTTAGAATTGATGGTCATCCTTTAAATGTAACGGTCACCTTTTATAAATTACGGTCATCCTTTACAAATGACGGTCATCGATTTACCAATCACGGTCATCCTTGTTATACGTTATGGTCATCTTAAAAATATTTTAATCGCGATTTACGGTCATCTTAGCGATATTTCCAAATTCAATTTCCTGTTACATACACATTTCTTGGTAGTTATTTGCGATTTCCGTGTGAATCGTTTATAATTTTACATCGTACCAATGTATGATTTTTAAAGAAAATAATGTAGAAACACTTACACAGACAATACAAATACTGACCTAATTTCCCATCCGATATCTTGGGATGACCGTGAATGCAGTTACGGTCATCAGCTTTACCCCAGTGTATATTGCGGACATTGAAAATCATAAGTCGTAAAAAACTAACAATTTCATGGCTAAAACAAAAACAACGAAAAGACTAAAAACAGTCTACAAAACACAACACACACAAATAAAAAGAATTTACAAATTGATTTAAAAAATAGTTTGTTAAAATTCGATTTAATAAACCAAAAAAAACTAAAACTAACACATATAACAGGTATAGAATAATGTGACATCTGAAATCCTTGCAAATCTATAGTTGCATGCTAAAAAAATGATCTTCTATAGGGCATTTTATCAGAGTTAATTATTGTCCTTTTCCCTTTGATTTTCGATTGATGTTAGTTAGTTTTGTCCTGCATTTTCAAAATACTTAATACACAATATATGCTACGGAAGAAAACAATTTCTAAAATACTTATCATGTTGGATATTTATCTCATCGGCAATCAAAACAATTATATGCGATCAATACATTTTTTCAATTTTACTTTTGAGACAACCCCTTATATCCCACCTGTCGTAGTCGTCTTCAACTGAAGGTGTAAACATCTGTTGAAAAGGTCTTATTTACAGGGATCTTCACTAAAATAGCTGTAACATCAGCATTTGAAATAATGTTGTACCAGTCTACAAAACGCAACACACACAACTAAAAGTGAGAATATGTCGTGTTGCTCATTGCAAAGCTCATTTGGTGAAAATGCGCATTCGGTGATGTCACAATCTAGGAAAAAGAAGACAAAATTATGACAATAAAAACGGTTTTAATCATGTTAGATATATTACATAACGATCATTCGAGTCATGATGTAGTCTGTAAAACTTTCAAAGGGATGAGATCAAGTTAACTTTTAAGTATCCGTTGATCAATAGTCTCAGTCTTCATTAATGGAAAAAAAAGATAGAGGATGCAAAGGGAACAATCGAGCATCATACGTAAAAGTGAAACAATTTTAAACAACACAAATGATAAAAAGAAAGAATAAATAACAATGTAAAACATACAACATAGAAACCCAAGCACTGAAACAAATAATACAAAAAACCCAGAGTTATCTAACATGCCGCGAAGGGTGCGATAAACCGGATTTACCAAAAGCTTCCGTCGTATTGATTATGACAATAAAAAAAGTATGTGACTAATCGCATCCGAAGATGTCATAATTATAGAAAGAAGGAAGGGATCTGTATAACGACTATTGGAACATAATCGCGTCCGTACATTATTATATGGAAGTCATTCTTTGTAAAAAAAAATGGAGGGATATATATTCCTTGTGCAGTTTCTAAATGTTGCTACATAGCAATAAAAAGTTTAAAAAAAACCCTTACATCGTATGTTTTCTTGTTAAGTATATATACTCATCATACTGGTTAACTGCTAGGTGTTGGTCAAAATATAAAACTGAATGAGCTCAATCTGTGATATAACTGACTAACAAAAATTCATTGGATTTTATTTTGTTTGTATGCATTCGGTTGTAGTAATCATTACGAAACTCCTGATCAAATTCCATGGAATTCTATACAGGCGCAAGTTCCTGACGGTGTATTTTCCTTTTTATTTTAAACAGCCATTCTTAAAAGTATTCTAAACTAAAATAACAAGACATTAGATATATGTAAAATCATTTTATTTAAAACATTTACATAAGTTTTGACTTAAACCGTTCTTATTGAACTATAATTACAAGTTACTAGCTAAAGCACATAGTGGACGTGATTATAGAGCAATTCGTGTTCAATGTGATATTGATATACATTTGTGTTGGTTATTTTCAGATGGATTGGTTTCCAAGTCAACATATCTTAGAATGTACATGTCGTCCAGCTTTTGGTTTAACATTCGGTAACACTTTTTATGTGGCGCCAAATAGAATCGACTTCTCGACAGTGTTCTTACGGTTTGATATAACCAATCAAGGTCCTGTGATCGGGACTCTTATAACGATATTAGTGATTTACGTACTGCTTCTTATCTGGGCGAGACAGCAAGACAAGAGAGATATTGCTAAGGTAAAATTATGTTAACTGATTTAAATTATGGTGTATTAATCTATTGAAAAAAATATATTTTATTAAACGAATAAATACCAATTTTTAATAAAACAAAAACCTGTGTCTATTTTCTGTTAATAAATTTTTACAAAAATCAAATAGAAGAAAAATAATTGTGCACGAAACAATTTTAAATATACGAATTGAAAATTAGTTTTAAGTCTAAAGTGCTATCCTTGACACAATATAATTAACAATAAAACAAGTTGAAAGTTACTCTATAAACAATTAACGTGATGAATTAAGTCAGAATTTCTAATTTTTTTTAGTGGGGAGTTACACCATTAATTGACAATTTCGTCGACGACACATATTATTACCTAGTAACAGTTTATACAGGAATGAGAAGAGGGGCGGGTACAAAGTCCAAGATAGGATTTATAATTCACGGACAAGATGGAGATACAGGGATACGGGAATTGGCTGATGGTGTCAGAACGGTAGGCCTATATTGTTTGTTCTCAATTTAAAAATTAAATTATCACATAAAATATTTTGTGTCATATAATTTGGGGTCTTGTTATATGATATCGTAATTAGTATAATACTTTTCGTGAATTATTAGATCTTGTTCGTCAAAGTTGAAATGAGGAGTTTTAGTCGTGGTTAACACAGTGTATTTGTATTCGAAACATCCGTTATTCTTGAGGATAATCATATAATTAAAAGAGAAGTATCCATTATCAATAAATTCATATTCCGTCTCATCAAAAAATAAAATGTTATAGCCCCTATTTTTGTATCAAGCTGAATTTGAAAATGCTGCGACTTTAATGATTAAATATTTTGACTATCCGACATATACAAGCTGAACCATAATGATAGTAAATAATCCATTTTAAAGCCAATAATATACAATTATTGACTTTTGATTTCAGTTGATACATATAGATTCGAGACAGTTAATTTTCAAATTTAAAACGCGAGGCTTGCCCGAGCGTTTTAAATATTTAACATTTAACTGTCGAGAGTGGATAGATATCGCATTACACGAGATTTTGTGGTGGAATCTGTTTCTCTTATGATTTTCTAACATTATGCAGGCAAATTTATTCCTTCTTTTTGAATGATCTGCAAAACTATGTGTTCTGTTTATGTGAGGTCATCAGGCATGGTCGCCTTTTTTCATGCCGTCACAATAGGAAATTCAGAGGAAAGCAAGAAAATTCAACGTCATAATCGGATTTTAACCAATGAAGTACTGAGATCAAACGAACCACACGTTGATTATTTTTTTTATACAATTGGTGCAGCAAGGGAAAAATTGACGAAGAATTAGAGAAAATGACCTCGGTGAATATCATATCTCTGGAGTTGATAAGTCATTGTATCAACCGAAATTAAAAGTCAACAATTCTTTTATAATATGACTTTTTATCGTTCTTAAATTTCTAGTATTTGATCAAGATACTTTTAAAACTGCTCCCTGTTTTTATACTAAATATATCATGTGCATTTGTAGTAAATAATTTTCGAAAGTTGAAATAATCAATAAAGTTTACTAAAAACAAATACACAAACACAAAAAAAGACAAAAAATACACCGAAAACAAGAAGAAAAGAAAAAAGGATTTTTTTTACGTCATATCATTGACGTTGCCTTCGAGTATCAATATTAGGTACACGGAAGTTGTTCCAAAATTTATATTGACCTCTCGTGATTTTTGCTGCGGTGAATATAACGTTTTATCAAAGAGGATTTCCTTTGCTTTAAGCCAATGAGAATAAGAAAAACATATAATAACAACTAATGATAACAGACAACAGACAATAGATAAACAACCTTGTCAAAGAAAAAACATTAACCCAATTAGAAACCATGATGAAATCAGCTGCACCAATTATTAATATCTGAAATAGTTTTAGTATAACATGAAATCAGTTGCTCCAATTATTGATATCCGAAATATTTCAGTATAAAGCTCTATTAATAGATGTTTATAAGGGCCAAATGAAATTACGTCAGAAATAAAGATTATTTTTTGTAATTTTGATGTATTTTGAAAGGCGTTGGAGATCATTATCGAAAATTGATATAGTCGGTATATGAAGGCAACAGTAGTATACTGTTCTAAACTCATGTATCCATGGACAAAAAACAAATCGGAGTAACAAACTAAAACCGAAGGAAACGCATTATTATAAGAGGAGAACAACGACACATCACTGAAATGTAACACACACAGAAACGGACAAGCATCAGACAAAATCCCACGAGAATAACAAATATAACATCAAAACCAAATACATGAATTTGGGATAGACAAGTACTGTGACACGTCTTATCGCAATGTGAATTTACATTAAAAAAAAAGAGAAAACAAACGACGCAACGTCAAAATGTAACCCACACAGAAACGAACAACAATATAACAATGGCCATCTTCCTGACTCGGTTAAAGAATAAACAAATTGATTTTAATATAATAATTTGTCATTGATGAAGTTCAATTCATAAGACGAAAACAAAGTAAAACATGTAATAGGTAACAGGTAAAGTATATTGTGTCAACTGAAATCCTGTCAAATCTAGAATTGCATGCTAAAATATGAATATCCTCTATAGGTCATTTTATCAATGTTAATTTTTGTTGTTTACCCTTTAATTTTAAATTGGAGTTAATAAATTTTGTCATGCATTGTCCATTCGTTTTTGATACGATTTGTTATTTGATTTTGCCATGTGATTATGGACTTTCCGAATTGATTTTCCTCTAACTTCAGTATTTTCGTGATTTTACTTTTTTTTCAAAATACTTTATAAACAAAATAAGTTACGGAAGACAACAATTTCTTATATACACATCATGTTGGATAGTTGTCTCATCGGCAATCAAAATAATCATATGCGATCAATATTTGTTTTTCAATTTTACTTTTGCGACGACCCCTGTATATTCCACCTGTCGATGTCGTTTTTAACTGAAGGTGTAAACATTTGTTAAAAAGTTCTTATTCAAAGGGATCTTCACTGAAATAGCTGTACCATCAGCATTTGAAATAATAATTTATAATAATTGTTTATTGCCAAGTGATGCCCCGCATTCAACTCTGAAGGAACTGTTTTATAACAAAGTCAAAACTTTATGTGATGTTTAACTGAGATTGGAAAACACAAGTTGTATTTTACAATACACATTATTGAGCATGGAAGCAAACAGGTCTATGGTTCAGTGTATGAGAAGTTATCCGGATACTCTATGCATCTCTTATACTCCACAAATAACCAAGTTCAACCATCTCCAAAAAGAGAAAAAATAATAAAAATAAAATTTCTGACCACATGCACATTTTCACTTTATGTACAAACAGCCAATAAATTGAGAACTTCACAGCATTCAAACCGAAGGAAAATTAACCGGAATCGCTATGCTCCTCTTATGCAAGTAAAAGGTCAACTATTTAAAAAAAAATATTAAAAAAATATCAGAACCCTCACAAAATGAACATCTTCAATTTATGTATCAACAGCCAGAAAAATGAAAACGTCATAGAATACAAACTGAAAGAGTATTTAGCCAGAAACGCTTTGCCCCTTTTATGCAAGTTAATACTAAAACACTACAAAGTTTAACTATCTCCTAGAAGATAAGATATATAAAATATCAAAACCCTGACCACATGCACACCGTCAATATATGTACAAACAGACATCAAAGTGAAAACTTGCTAGCATTCAAACTGTAAGAAAAGTTATTAATAATGTATATATACCGATAATGAGACAGACACACGGACGAATGGACAGGGCAAAACAATATGCCCTCCTCCTATTTCAGTTACGGAGCTATACGAATGAAATATCGTATCAACTGGGAGATAAATACTGCATATTCAGGCGCTATTGGAATGATGCTACATAGAAGTTAAAAGTTCACAATTGGGAAGCTGAAATCATTTCCTTTTAACGTAAATTTTTAACCTATACTCGTTGTCAATATGTAGATGTAAGTCAAGACATGTGGCAGAACTAAGTGTCTATGAGGTGGGTTTTTTTCAAGTTCGATAGAAAATATCCTTTCAACAAGGTAACAAACCTTTGAAAGGTATTATGCCGATTTAAAATTGGAGAGTTATTCACCATTTGCAGAAAAATATTTAAACGTTTTAAAAAGGCTAATCAACTGTTCAAGATCTCAGTAAAAATTATATACCTATATGGAGTTATTTTCTTTCAGAACGTCAGGTCATTCTTTTTCAGAATCAACCCGGACGATACCATGTTTCAATGGTATAAGCTCCAAGGCATAAAATAATTACCTGTGTAAGGTCATTATTTTCCTTGATAAACATGCAATCTATGATTTACTTCAAAATTTTATTCGACTAATAGTTTTTTGTTGCCGATTTGGAAATTTATTTTCTAAAGTTCAACCGATGATAGATGTAAAAGAAACCGTCATTGTAGACCCGCAATTAAATTTTAGAAAAAATAACGTGAAGTTTTGTTGATTTATCGCTATAACAAAGAAACATTATCATATAGGTCAGATGAATTTTAATGTAGACTTTCATAAAATAAATCCAGATTTAACATGTGTAAGATTTTGAAAATCTTACAGAGTCAAACTTAATAGGTTGATTGCTTAACGTCCAGTGGCAAATATGTCATCTATGTTCAGAACCATACACACTGAATAGGAAATCATACTGTGACCTACTGTGTATTTATATTCGTCTTCGTGTCAGTTCGTAACTTTTTTTAATTTATGTATACCTTTTACTCTATCAAATGATCAACTAACAAAATAATCTTATATTCTATTGAATAACATTAACGTAACTCACGAAAGGGTCGGGTGCGGAGGGTATATAATTTTATCCTGATTATCTTTTAATAAAATGTATTGCTATTCGAAAGACAATTTTTCTGAATTTTTCATTCGATTCAAGTTGAATGGTTAAATAAATAACAACTTTTCCGCGATAGAAATAACATAACAAAACGACGAAAAAAAAACATACCCCCTCCCCTCCCCCTTTTCCATAAGCTAAGTGATACAATAAATAACTTACAATGTGTCTTGTATTTGTCATACACCGTTATCGGATGGTAACAATACAGTTGTGTCTTACTTCTTGCAGTTACAGTAATATTTTTATTGTGTATGGATAACAATTTTCAAAGGTTTATATCTAAATTATATAGTGAGTTTTATTTTACATTTTAAATGAGCCGCAGGGCGTATTAAAACCTGAACGCAATAGAAAGGAATATCCCACTTTAGTGTTGTTGGTAAAAAAGAATACTAAATTTTACAAATCTTTATAAAATTAATATTTGTTGACGGTATATAAGTCAGATAATGCATATTTTAAGGTTTTTCTTGTCGTAGAACACACCTCGAGGTGTCAGGATTGTTCAAAGAAAGAACTCCCTCCGGTCGGTCTTTCATTTGATCAATCCTGACACCCCTCGGTGTGTTCTACGACAAGAAAAACCTTAAAATATGCATTATCTATAACATATCGCTAGATAAAAGACAAGAACTGTCTATAAATCAAAATTTAATTAAGCTATTTTAAACTTCAAACATTACTTTCTGTGTTTTCTATGTCAGAGTCATATGAAATTCTTGAATAATGTATACATTAAAAAAAACAATGATCCCTTTACGGCCTCAATATTATCATAATTGTTTTTATGGTTTTGCCTTGGAAACTATTAAAAGATAACATTTTCGTTTCTACATGTCACTTTGGTTTTTATTAAAGCATTTATTTTTTTTCAGAACATACCGGCTGCAAGTGTTGTACATTTCTTAATGTCAACGCCATATCCGCTAGGAGACTTAAGCTATGTTTACATATGGCATGACAACTCCGGTGTCGGCAAATCTTCATCGTGGTATTTAACCCGTGTTGACGTCGAGGACTTACAAACGAGGGAAAGGTATAGTGATTATTTAAATCAAAGTTTATATTAATGAACTGCATTAGTACAAGTTGGACAATCGATATTATATTGTTTCATATTTAATGTAGAAATATAAATAAAATTAAAAAGGCACATCAAGGACAATTTTGGAATATATAGTTTCTTTTTCTGATATTTTCCTAAAATACTGCTGCTTGCCTGACGAACATTCAAAAACCAATTTCCATGCCTTTTAGATTAACAAATATGAATTACTTGATAATTGTGTTTGTAAAAAAAAAAAGAACCAGAAACATAAGTATGCATTTTTATCTTTTATATGATTTATTGTAAGATAAATTATCTCGCTGATTTAATCAACTTTAATGGTTATTTTACATTCTAATAAGTAAATAAATAAACATATATATTGTATCAAATAAATTAAACTTTGATATGTACATTGCAGGTTTGTTTTCCTATGTGGTAAATGGCTAAGCTTAGATACATTTGATAGCAGTGTAGATGCCGTCTTACCAGTTTGCGGAAAAGAAAATGTCACCACTTTCTCAAATATGTTTTACCTTAATATAAAAGAAAACTTAGCTGATAACCATATGTGGATTTCAATATTCTTCCGCCCAACCAGCAGCCATTATACAAGATGTCAGAGACTAACATGTTTCCTGTTATTTATTGTTTTAACAATGATAGGAAATGCAATATATTTCCGCGACGAAGACGAGTTTTCAAATGCTGGATCAGACATTCATGTGGGTCCATTTTCATTCACATTGAGTGCAATTTATATT
This sequence comes from Mytilus trossulus, assembly GCF_036588685.1. Classification (NCBI taxonomy): domain Eukaryota; kingdom Metazoa; phylum Mollusca; class Bivalvia; order Mytilida; family Mytilidae; genus Mytilus; species Mytilus trossulus. The sequence goes on from NC_086379.1 coordinate 27,296,095, forward strand.
GCATTAATATCTGCACTTATTTCAACACCTACCACCGTATTAGTAATTTTTATGTTCAGTAAAAGTATGCACAGAAAAAGCAATACTGGAGATTCTTCACGAAGATATAGAGTACCGATATTGGATGTTTGGTTGGATAGAGTAATGGCAGATAGTCATAAGTTAGAGAAAGCGCTTGTTTCAAAGGGACTTTTCATTACTGAAAGTACTATTTTTCCATATTGGTTTCAATATATAGCATGGATTTTGGCACTTGCTGGTGTAGCATTATGTTCCTTCTTCTTGACTCTGTACAGCATCGAGTGGGGAAAAAACAAGTCTCAGAAATGGCTGGCACAGTTTTCCCTCTCTTTCTTTAGCTCGATTTGTTTACTGGATCCATTAAAAGTAAGTAACAATTACAATGAATTAGTTTCATAATTTATTTTAATTGTTGTTACCAATTGCAATCTGTTGGATGGATGATCAGTGAAAATAGAAATGTTTTTTCAGTTGAATTAAAGTTGTGTTGTGTTCCCTTAACTTTTTCTATTATTGATTTTTTGATATGCCTTATCAAAGTAACGTGGGAACGGATTTTACAGACATTTTCCATATATTTTCAAATATTTTGGCATCAAGCTTTAGTGATGAATCATTAATTATAAAAATGCGCATGTGGTGTACCGTTTTATTTAAAACAACCAGTGGCTCGGTGCTCTAGATCTAATTGTGGACTTTTAGTCCCCGATAATACCACAAGTCTTGTTGCCAGTAAGTTTGAACAAGAATGAAAATATGGATTATGTCAAATTGAAATTTGACATTTCTTTCTCCGTTTTTTATTAAAGTTTAGGTGTTTTGGTTTGGTCATCTCTTCAATATTTTTATTTGTTTTTCGATTTACAAATATTTGGGCCTCAAGCATCCCTGACAAAAAATTAAATGTTAAAATTACTGATGCAGTAAAAAATATGTTGTTATAACTAGTATTGTATAAATTTCTACATGCACTTAATTGATAATTACTAATAAACAGTTGATACCTTGTGTTTTTTCATAGGTTACAATTATGTCTGCAATATTCGCAATGTTCGTAAATCAGATCAATAAGTTCAGACCTACAGGACTTGAAAGATCCTTCATTCTCAAGAACTACAAGCAAACTTTTGGATACGAAAAAAGTAAGTGATCAACGCATAAGAGATCATTGTACTAGTATTAGTTATTGGCAATATAAATATTTGAATGCAAAATTGAATGACATTACTACTGACTGAGACTGGTACGTTAATAGGATTCTTTTCTTTTCGAGGAATAATTTGAATATGGACCATTTGATAGTATGCTTTCGAATATATTTAACTACGTTATATTTAAAGGTCGATTCAGAAGTAGACATAATGTCTAGAAAAAAAAAAAAAAAATACTGAACTCCGAGGAAAATTAAAACGGAAAGTCTGTAATTAAATGACAAAATCAAAATCTAAAACACATCTAACGAATTGATATCAATTGTCATATTCCTGACTAAGTAAAAGCATTCTTATGAAAAACATGGCGTAAATCTGGTAATATAGCTATCTCAACTTTACACGTACCTTTTGTTCTAGATCTTTGGAACATCTGCTATTAGTGGAAATTGTTATCGTCTTTCTCTACCCATAGACAAGAATAATCTCTGTAAAATGAATGAATGACATGATTATATAAAATTACTAGCTAAACATAAACCTTTTTTCCCCATGTATATAGTAATCAAAGGTACCAGGATTATAATTTAGTACGCCAGACGCGCGTTTCGTCTATATAAGACTAATCAGTGACGCTCATATCAAAATATTCATAAAGCCAAACAAGTAAATAGTTAAAGAGCAATGAGGATTCAAAATTTCAAAAAATTGTGCCAAATACGGCTAAAGTAATCTTTGCCTGGGTTAAGAAAATCCTTACTTTTTCGAAAAATTCAAGGTTTTAAAAATGTAACACAAGGACATCAATAATTTCAAAAACTATCGGTTTATGTAAATCCTGAAGTTTTGACGAATGTCATCAACGAAAGCAATATTTCTGATAAAAAAAACTTCTACGGGTGGAAAATTAGAAAAATAAAAGATTTATATGTAATAGGAAATGTTAGCTCAGAAATATCTTTCAAAAGAAAGACAATTACAGATGCAGCAGAACTGTTTGGCTGGAATAGTCATAGTTACCGCTATAGAACCAGGTTTAATCAACCATTTTCTACATTTGAAAATGCCTGCACCAAGTCAGGAATATGACAGTTCTTGTCCCTTCGTTTTTGATACGTTTTTTTTTTTGATTTTGCCATGTGATTATGGACTTTCTGAATTGATTTTCCTCTGAGTTTAGTATTTTTTGTGATTTTACTTTTTTTTCACATTGGGCATGGATTTCAATTGAAAGGCAACCGTCTTTGGATATTTCACTCTATGATACACGCATGGCTATGATACACACTTTTACGTTTTTATGCCAAGAACCTTTTTATAGATATGATGAAAAACATAATTTGACAAAAAATCAACTTCTCCTATTTTACCGCCATGGATAAAGATTGGGATGCAATAGTATGACATTGTTTAATAATGTTTCATAAAATGGATTTCTTCAAAGCTTTGCACACATTTTTGTATCTTAATTCAAATATATATAATATAACAAAAACTAATTGTCAATACTATTAACTTTGGTAAATTCGGCACTGTTTGCGGTCAATAAAGTTGTACACAGTATATGTTCAGACTGTTCAGTATTTGTTCATTACATGTACAAAACAACAACAATATGGATTTATACAGCTACTCAATGAGACTTTCAAACTGGAAACAAGCAATTTGACATTTATTTTTAGATATACAAGATGTTTTTTTAAAGATAAAAATGGCTTCTGAAGACTAAGATCTGTCTAAAAGTTTACATTATTTTGCAGACATACGACTGCCTGCGTCACCACTTAATCATTCGTTAATAGAAAAGGCTCGGAACGAAAGGCAGAAAGATCTTAAAATGACGAAAAGTATAAAACAAGTCCTGTTTACATGTTTCTGCTTATGGATTATATATAGCATTAGTTACAGTAGTAGGGATGACAGATCCTATAATTTTCATCAAAACATAGCAACAAAGCTACTGACTACTCAAAATAAAACACTACAGCAATTTGGAAAGGTAAGGTAGTGCTCAACGGTTACATTACGGGAAAACTCCTGAAACGTTCATGGAGCAAGTAAAATATTTTAAAAAAGTCACAATGCTTTCTTCAATAACTCTGAAATGACTTTTATGAAATATTACATATTCAAACTAGATCTGCATATGTTGGGTTCTTGGTATAGTTGCAGGTTTTAAATGATTTGATGGATGCTAGCCAAAGTTGTCGTTCGAAAGTCTTAAATTTGTCCACTTTCAAGCTAAATTGACACAAGAGTGCACACGCTGAAATGTCTCGGCTTCTTTACTAATCATTGATTTTATGTTAATAGTCCTAAGTATAAAGCTTTATTATAACTGTCACATAAACTTAACATTAACCAAGATAACTAAATAAAGACCAATGAACCATGAGAATGAGGTCATGGTCAGATGATCCATGCCAGGCAGACAAACACAGCTAACGATGCTTCCATACGACAACTATAGTTGACCTATTACTTAAAGTTACTTAAAGAAAAATAGACAAAATCACAAAAACTTAACACTGATCAATGAACCGTGAAAATGAGATCAAGGTCAAATAAAACCTGCGCCACTGACATATAGATCATAAAATATTTCTATACACCAAATATAGTTGACCTATGGCTTATAGTATTAGATAAAAAGACCCAAACTCAAAGACTTAACTTTGACCATTGAACCATGAAAATGAGGTCAAGGTCAGATAACATCTGCCCGCTAAACATGTTCACCTTACAATCATTCCATTCAACACATATAGTAGACCTATTGCATAAAGTATGAGAAAAACAGACCAAAACACAAAAACTTAACTATAACCGCTGAACCATGGAAAATGAGGTCAAGGTCAGATGGCACCTGCCAGTTGGACATATACACCTTACAGTCCTTCCGTACACCGAATATACTAGCCCTACTGCTTATAGTATCTGAGATATGGACTTGACCACCAAAACTAAACCTTGTTCACTGATCCATGAAATGAGGTCGAGGTCAAGTGAAAACTGTCTGACGGGCATGATGACCTTGCAAGGCACGCACATACCAAATATATTTATCCTATTACTTATAATAAGAGAGAATTCAACATTACAAAAATTCTGAACTTTTTTTTCAAGTGGTCACTGAACCATTAAAATGAGGTCAAGGACATTGGACATGTGACTGATGGAAACTTCGTAACATGAGGCCGCCGCCGCCGCCGGATCACTATCCCTATGTCGAGCTTTCTGCAACAAACGTTGCAGGCTCGACAAAAACCCTAGAAACTGATTTTCAAACAAAATAATGCGTGCACAGTACTTCATTTTGTCATCCCATATATATTTTATAACTTTTCAAATAATTAACATTAATTGAATTAGATGTTTTAAAAACACTCTCAATTAGACATTTCTAAAATCCAAGAATGTGTCTCTTTACATGTTATATCTAACAAACAAACTCGGATATTTCTTAATCTATTTGTATTGCTATATTGCACTGCAAAAAAACTATTTCTTTTTCTTTAGTTGTTATAAGAAAATCAGTAATGCGATTTTTCTATCAAATATCAATGCGAGTAAGCTCATTTTTTTTTTAATTCAAAAACAGGATCAGTACACAATTTTTTAAATGGATTTAAAACAGACATACATTTTGGTATTTAAAAAAAAAACAAAAAAAACAAGCTTTAAAGCGTAAAATTTATTTTACAACAAGGATCTAATATGTCAAACGTGACGATATCCCGTCAACTTCCGATTTTATACAGGGACCTACCATCGAACCTATTGTTTGAAGTTTACATTTCTTATTGATACGTAATGCGCACGCATTTTTTTTATTATACTGGCTTACTTTAACAATGGTGTACTCCTCAAAATGTCTCGAGTATGGTTATAAGTAAGAACAACTTGAATCATGTTTTACGGTCACCATCGTGAATTGTTGTCTGTATGTCTTCTCACAATAGCACTGGCATTGTGGTATGAGATCTTTATATGTAGGAATTTTCTAATTATTTTATACTTGCTGTTATGATAATAAAACTAAATGTAGATTTGCATGATGTATGGACTCCTCTGGTCCATCTCGGTTCCTTCAGATTCTATTTGCTTTTAACTATATGCGTACATTTAAAATAAAAGATTGACGAAATTTGAACATCAATAACTGCTGTTGTCTTAAAGTTACAACTGATGTACATTCTTACTAAATATAGTTATATTAAAAGAACAATTATATCAGCTTGGAATGTAGTTATTTACTTTACAAAAGTTAGAGACAAATGTTAGGTGGTAACAGACAATACATTATTTTCTATTTTATAATTATGTCGTGTCTTAAGAATGTTCGCGCCTCTTTCTCAAAATAACAAGTTTTTTTAAAAGACTTTAGTAAGTTAATATATATACAAGTATATGAACTTTAGAACCAAAAAAAAAAACAAAAACAAAATAGGTCCAAGTCCTTGTTTATGAGATATTGTAATTTTGCGGGAAATGGTTCTTTCCTAGATTTTTTGTACATTAAACATTTATACTTTTTTACTTAGCGAGAAGCGAATATCATTAATGGTATAGTGTTGATATAACGCTAGTATTTGTGAATATCAGTATGAAAAAGTGTGTTGCTTGTAGCCACGATGCAAATAGTTTTATGCTTTTTTTGTGTGATTTAATTGTAAATACGAACAACTTTTTAAACAAATAAGTGCATTAAAAAAAAAAAAACACACGCATTAGTATTATTTTTTAGATAAGGCTCGTCAATGATTATATAAAATGGCTGCGATATACAGCGTTTCCAGAGTTGTATCCTGAGACTGATTATACCGGAGAACGTTTACATTGGAGACTTAGACAATATTTTAATGATTTGACAAGTTTCAGAGTTGGACCACCTCGACTGAGACAACTTCGGGTCACAGAATGTAAGGGCAATCATTTTTATTTTATTTCATTTCGTTCATATAAAAAGCAAATTAAAAAAGACTTAGTTGGGTTACCTCCATTTATTGTAGTAACAAACCAAAAAAACATAGACTAAATGGGTTTAAACACATTGCTTGATATAAAAAAGATGTGGTTTGATAGCCAATTGGACAAATCTCCATAAGAGACCAAATGACACAGAAATTAAGAACTGTAGTTCACCGTACGGCATTCAACAATGAGCAAAGCCCATACCACATAGTCAGCTATAAAAGTCCTCCAAATAACTATGTACAAAAAAGGATCGAAAAACAAATGTAACACATAAACAAACGACTACCACTGAAATACAGGCTCCTGACTTGGGAAAGGCACATATAAACAGAATGTGGCTGGGTTAAAAATGTTAGCGGGATATCAACCCTCCCCTGACCTGGAACAGTGGTATAACAGTTCAATAAAAGAACGAACTATACCAATCAGTTGAAAATGGCTTAACTCGTGAGATGGATAAAAATAAAAATATTACAAATGCAAGTGGACGTGGCCGGGTACTTGTACATCCCAACAACAAATAGACACTAAGTACAGATCTGAGAGTACTTGAGTCAAACACTTTTCTTAAACATTTTTTACGGATTGATATTTTTTTTATTTGCAGCATCTGAAGTACATCCGTTTTTAGGAAGCATTCGAACGAGACCAAAATACTACTTACCGGTTGAAGAAAACAGAGACTTTTGTTTTGGCTGGATAAGTGGGATATGTGACAAAATAAGTGAGGCACGTTCATTTTCGTATGGTGGGTGGACATTCACGAGTGCTATTGATATTTGGGGTATTCCCATACCTGGACGTTATAACACATACGGAGGTGGCGGATATATAACCGAACTAGCTGTCAACTTAGATTTTTCCAACAGAACTTTAAATGAATTAACAGACTTTTTATGGATTGATAGAAATACACGAGTCGTTTATTTAGAGTTCAACTTGTACGCCCCTGATCTAAACCTATTCGCATACAACATGTTTGTAGCAGAATTTCCTGAAACAGGAGGAATAATAACCTCATATTCTATTTATCCATTTCGAATTTATTTTCATCATGGTACGAATGGTATCTACACATTAATTTGCGAAATAATATTTCTATTAATTTTAGTCGCATTAACGGGCATGACCGTGTCACGTATCACAAAGAAGAGAAAGACCTATTTCAAAAGTGTCTGGAACATTCTTGACTGTTGTTGCATATCCCTGAGTTTTGTTTGCATTTCAATGTATGCTGGGCGCCATATTCTTGCGTCACAAACACTGGAAAAATTCAAGGCAGATCCAAAGCAATTTATTAATTTTCAGCATATTGTAGTATCGGACTTGTTGTTTAATTTGCTGCATGCTACTCTATTATCACTTGCGACATTGAGATTAGTCGGTATTCTAGGCTACGATATACGAGTTGGTAAGATTTTCATGGTTTTTGATAAGTGTGCGAAGGATTTATTTTGGTTTGGTATTTTCATGTTTTATTTATTTCTGTGTTATGCCGCTCTAGGATATTTACTATTCGGAAAATATATTGAATCATATTGTGATATATTTGAATCTATGGGAACACTATTTATAAGCATGATAGGAAAGAGCAAGTTCAAAGAAATAAATGAGAAGGATCCAATTTTATCACAATTTTATTTCTTTACGTTCATCCTGCTGATAGTATTTACATTGCTGACAATATTTATGGCCATCCTCGGTGAGAGTATCAGTGCAGTACAAACCATGAATAAAGGAAACACGGAGGAAGAATTGATTAACAGGTTGTGGAAAAAAATCAAAAATGTGTTCGTAAAAAAGTCGGACACCACGAAAAACTCCAAAAAGCAACGTAAGTTTTCTTTTTTTCAATGATTTTTCCCCTGTCTCTCAAGGAATCAATAACGAGTTTTAAAAGTATATGGTATTGATGAGAGTAATACTATCAGATTATTACATGGCATTTTTCATATCGCATGTGGTATCAGCCCTAGGTTCAATATCAGCCCAAGAGCCACATGGCTCGAGGGCTGATATTGACTGAGGGCTGATAATACATGCGATATGAAAAATGACATGTTATGATCTTTTTATCATATGCTTTAACAATGGAGAAAAATTAATAGATTCATATATTGATCCTTTTACGTGGTTCCCAACTAGAAGTTGAAATAGTGAAAAGTTCACGGACGCCGTACCCCAAATTTAATACATTCGATATGATATCTTTCTATCATATGCCTTAACAGAGAAGAAACATATTTTAAATGAACGAATCGACAAAAATATACATAATGTACACTGTTTGGAAAAGTCAACTTTTTAAAGTAACTTTCTGAATTATGTTTGAAACGTTTAAAAATGCATTTATTTAAAAACTTGTTTGTTAGTTAAAGGGATTTTTTTTTAAATTTACTATTTTACACAATATACTTTCCAGTATTAAAATAATTGTTTTGTACACAACTTTGTAATGTTTTTCATAGAAACCGTCGCATTGAGGTGTATTTTTCGGAATTTGCCGAGTATCACCGGAATGCCATGCGATAACGTTATGGAAAGGCATGTGATAACAATCGAAGCATGTGATAAACTTTCCATATCAGCCCGCTAAGCACCAATTCCAAAAAAATGGAATTTACGTTAATTTAAAGCTATTATCATACAGTAAAAATCAGGTGTTATTAAGTCTAAGTATATGATAAATAGTGTTTGCCACATGTTGATGAGTAGATTATGATGTTATTTAAAAAGTTAAAGGGATATGCCATTTAAATATCTATTATATTTTTTCATTGTTGTTTAATTATCAGTAATTTGGGGACTTTTAACAATTAAGACGACATATCTTTAGTTTGTTTTCCAATACATCAGTAGGTTATTTTTACAACTAAAAATAATATTTAAATACTTGACTTAGTTATGTTGTATATCTATATCTACAAATGTATATACAATATGATATACTATTACACTATTACTATTACACAATCCAAATTTATGTAATATAAATCAATTTTGCCTACTGGTTGTTCTCTTAATTTTGTCAAAATACAACTGTCCTACCAGCGAATGGTTTAGCTAGCTAGAAAACCATAATCAACTCGCAATTTATTTAAGGAAAACTCATGTACCTAGTCTGGAAAATGATTTTTCCTGTCGTTAGAAAGCTGTTAGCTTTGCTCATTTGGTTTGTTTTTGGGTTCTTGAATCAAGTCATTCACATGAAGTTTGACAAAATTATAGGATTTACTGTGTTCTGCGTTATAAAAATACAAATGAAAAAACCTTCCTTCATAGACCACTTGACGTAAAAGCTAGCGTCTAAAGATCCCACAGTACAAGCGTCATAGATATAGGAAGATGTGGTGTGAGTGTCATGTTCATTATATTGCCGATTATCTGAATTGCAAAGATATACGATAAACCAGAGCCAAAACGTTTTTAAGAATGATTTTTAATGTAACGTTTTATACATTTAAGTCATGGAGAGCATTGTCGAAGTATAACCATCAACGTACCCTAGAATGAATATCGCACACAAAAAGACGGTACGTCTTTTTGTGTGCGATATTCATTCTAGAAGTGACGAATAATAATGCCTTGCTTCATCAAAGAACTCCAAATTTGAAATATTACGTATGTGTCTGACGTACTTTTCAAACCCCAAAACATGAAAGTTATTGATATAAAAGATATTTTACAGATAGAGAACGTAAAATGTTCGGACATTTGTAGTCCAAATATTTATGACGTTTGGCAAGGCTATTTTATTATTTTTCTGGGACGCCTTCCTACAACGTCATAACGCCGAAGCCATTTTTTACGTCTGGAGTTTGAGAGCAAATTTTGGGGGGAACTTTGAAACCTGATTTTGACAAGAAATTTTTATTGCCGGTTAGAAATGTTTACGTAGTTACAAAGTCCTACCTTTTTTGTGCTTATTGATGTAAATTATTTCCAGAAATATCCAAAAGAAAGGATAAAACAAGCTACGATTCCATTTGAAGTGGGGAAATATTTATTTTGTTTGGCCAAGATTTCCCACAATTACCAACGGCACGTGACTTCCGGTGAATATAAAATTCAAAATCCGTTAATATTTGACAGACCCGAATTTCCGGATAATGTAAATCAAACGTTCCGAAAATTCGGAGCCATTAAAATTGACCGGATTTTAAATTTTATATTCACCGGAAGTCACGTGCCGTTGGTAATTGTGGGAAATCTTGGCCAAACAAAATAAATGTCCCATCTGCACTATCATTTTCTATGTTTAGTGAACCGTGAAAATGGGATAAAACTCTGATTTTTGCATTGCATTTTGAAAGATCATACCATCGAGAACATGTGTACTAAGTTTCAAGTTGATTGGACTTCAACTTCATCAAAAATTACCTCGACCCTACAAGACCAAACTCTTCAACCTGAAGCGGGACAGACTGACGGACGAACGAATGAATGAACGATACGACAGACGAACGAACGGACGGACGGAAGAACGAACGGACGCAAAGACCAGAAAACATAATGCCAATAAATGGGGCATACAAATACATAAACTAAAGGAAACAGTAGTATACCGGTGTTCAAAAGTCATAATTGATTGAGAGAAACAAATATGGGTTACAAACACCAAGGGAAACACTTTAACTATAAGAGGAAAACAAAAAACAACGAAAACGCATCAAAAACCAAGGCCAACATACATAGAAACGAACTTTTCAACAACAGCTGCCCTATTTCTAACTTGGTACAGGATATCTTAAGAAAAATGGGGGGGGGGGAGGGGTGAAACTGGTTTTATAGCTAGCAAAGCCTACCGCTTTCTGAAAATGTTAAACAATATAAACGACACTTCAAGTAGCACTTAAAACGTTGCCAAAACAGAAGTACTATAAATTAGATAGAATATTTCAAAAAAACGAGTATTTCACGAATACACTTTACTTATATAATATAATGTTTTGATTGTTTTGATTTTTGTAGCTTTTCAGAATACATCTATTGATATCTTGTACGACGTAAGAAAAGCCTTTAATGATTCTGATGATTATAACGAGGTGCCACCAGTCACTACAAACTTCAAAAAGAAAACAAAACGTATTTTTGATACCAATTCGTAGGTATGAGTGTTCATTTCTTATTCTAATGCAAAAACGTTTGTAACGTTCATTTTGATTGGATAACGTCACTTATTTACATGGCATCAATTGACAATTGATGCTAAGGAACGTACGCGACAGATTTTAAATTCATTTTTTAAAGTTGTTTTCTGTCAGCTTCATTAGAAGTAAAAAATAACAATATTGTATTTAAAGCTCCGACGGCATCAATTGGGGATTTGATGGTAACATATACCCGTTTACTGGGTCGCCCGAGCTGGGTCGATGCCACTGTTGGTGGAGATTTATTTTTCGAGGGTATCACCAGCCCAGTAGTCAGTGCTGACATGAATTATCATTGATATGGTTATATTTATTAATTTACTGTTCACAAAATTTAGATTTTTTGAACTACTAAGGCTTTTCTACCTCAGGCATAAATAACCTAAGCTGTATTTGGCAAAACTTTTAGGAATTTTGTTATAAGTATCAAAATGAACAACAATTTAAAATTATGCAGTTTTCAAAAGTATTTTGTTCAATAAAAGATATATCAATATCTGCTTGTGTCAATTATGCCCTTATTGTTCTGGGTTATATTGAAACACCTTTCTTTTGGGCGACAAAAATGGGAAGTTAGCTTTCACTTATTTATCGATATGTGGTGTAATAATGACGACATTCATCGAAAAGAAAAACAGATATTTAATTTACGACATGATTAAAATTAATGTGGATAAATACTTTACCATAAAAGAGAAAAATACACACATGCTAATTCATAAAATGTTTATATTTGACTTTAGAAATGTATTCAATATACGCCTCCGGGTGCGGGTATTTTTCGTTACATTGAAGACCTGTTGGTGACCTTCTGTTGTTGTTTTTTCTATGGTAAATATTCATACTTTCCTATTATTTTATTGCAGGTAAACAACATAGCAGATTCTCTGTCGTCATTTCAATGTGAGAGCTTGTTAAACTTAGCCGAAGAATGAAAAGTGCATGAACAACTTAGCAAAATATTTTGATTATATATGGGCGGCATGTGAACTGCACGTGGTATTTTGATGAGCCCAAAGTTTGGTCTAATGATGGACCCCTTTGTAAATATTGTGTTTAATATACTATCGGTCTTTAAAACGCAACACTAAATTATTTGTTAGTTAATTATTTTTCTATTTAATTAGTTTTTGCAATATAGATGTAAACACACGATTTTAATTAATTTCATTTGCACTTCATTGTCTTTAAACAGTTTCCAGTTCCACAGTTCTTTCATGTTCAATGTTTAAATCATGTGGTATGCACTGATGCCCTTTTTTCACCCTTCTGATGGATGTGTTACCGTTGAGGGCAATGAAAGCCTAAATTATTGACAGAAAGGTCAATCAATTCAGTTGATTATGTTTGGTACTTTCTGATTTGGTCCCTGTCCCACCAATTTCAATTATGCGGTTTAAACTTTTGACTTGAAATGTTTTTCTGCAGTCATTTCTTTGCACTTTCAGTATATGGGAACAATTACGGCGTGAATATATATGCCATGACATTCGACGACTTGTTTAAATACATGTATGATCCCATGTAATCTAAATTTAAAGAAAATTGGGCCCATAAACAAAATAAATATTTTTTATAAATAATCGTGTCAATGAATTTATCTTAGCAAAACCTAAAAATATTATTAAAGTACCCTTAAAATGTAACTGCATTTGATTCGTTACACGATAAAAACATATTGATTACAATTAAAAAATAATTTTTATCAAATGTTAGAGTAAATAAAAATAAATTAGACCAGGGCACCTGACACGGATGAACAGCCTTGGTTGAACTTGAGCTAAATGATATCCGAAACACCAGGTGTAACAGTAAATATGGTCCGGTAGTACTAAAATCTGTCCGCCAGATTTCTTTACTAGGAAATCAAGTCCATGATCATTATTTTACTAAGAATGAGATTTCCAGGACAAATTTTCCTTGGAAAATAAGTCTATAGGTGGTAAAATATGTCTGGTACTTATATTTTCTAGGAAAAATTGTGCTAAGACGTTATACTGCCTAACTGTCTAGTATTTTTTATTATATTTTAACAATTTTTGAAAATAAAAACAGAATCATATTTTGAGATCAGATTTGAAAGTTTCATTATTTTTTCCCTTTTCAAATAAAGGAAAGAGACTATATAACCTTAGCTAGGAATGTTAATGCCAAGACATGATGTCCTAGGAAAAAAAAGTCTGGGACATAGATTATAATAACTCTATAACCAAATATTGAAACATAACATTCATATTGATATCTTAAAATAAAAGTCTTGGACGATGAATATTATTGACATTGACACGATTTTCCTAGGAAAATTAGTCTGGGGACATCAATTGTATTAAAATATTATGACCCACCTTTTCAACTGAAGATTGAAAAATAACATTTATATTTATCTTTTAAAATAAAAGTCTGACATTTTACCTAGCAATTATATATTATTGACATGGACATGATTTCATAGGAAATTAGTCTGGGTGCATTCATTTCATTAAATTTTTAATGCCCAAGATCTTGATCCGAACAATATTTTAAAACATAAATTGTATTTCCATGTAAATAATTTGTTTCATTAAAACATTTCTTGTAAAATACAGGACATGGACGATTTTACCTAGGAATATTGAATTTTTAAAACATATAAAATTGATGCACAACTGTTTTTAACAATATCAAAATATAACATTTTTATTTACCTTTCGAAATAAAAGGCACGGACAATTTCACTTAGGAATATTAATGACATATACATGATTTCCTATCCATTTAAATGCATATAAAATTGCATATAACTATACACAGCGACACATAGAAAATCATTATAGAAACTCGATACGGACAAGAAATAAAATTTCCTATAGGCAATATTATTTGTAGGATTTGCTTAGATTGGTTCATGGACACAATTATTTATAAAATAAAAATGTAAATAGCAGCTAAGTATTGTGAGTTTTATAATTGTTCCATTGGATATTTTGTACTTTTTTAAAGATTTTATATCAAGACAATTTTTTGTTGTTACCATGCTAACCAAGAATTTTTTTCTCACATCATACATGTTATAAATATGTACTTGATGAACAAAAACTCAAAATATATTCTTTTAGCAACTGAATAGGCCATATTATTTTAAAAAAAAAAGACAACCCCCCCCCCCCCCCACCAGAATAAAGCATAGCCACTCCCTCCGTCAAAACTTTTAAACTTACAAGCCTGCTTAAAGATTTCAACATGGGTTGACAATAAATGCAGAACACTGCAAAGGCTTGATTTGGTTTTTATGCGATGGTCAAACACATGTGGAATTTTATGAGAATTGCAAATTTGGCATTTTCTGTAGGTTTTCCAAGTAGTAAGCCAAAGGTAGAGAGGATGTTGTTCAGTTTCGGGAAATGTGGTTATAGACAAACAGTTATTGTTACTGCAATTAATATGGGATAAAAAAAAAAAAAGGTTTTAATCGGGGCCTTTTATAGCTGACTATGCGGTATGGGCTTTGCTCATTGTTGAAGGCCGTACGGTGACCTATAGTTGTTAATATTTGTGTCATTTTGCTCATTTGTGGATAGTTGTCTCATTGACAATCATACCACACCTTCTTTTTTATATTTAAAGTTTTAAGTCCCTTCCATTTCTTTCTTTTCACTATTGTATTCCTAATGATTAGAGAAAGATGAAAGGGGCAGTAACTCTTGCAAAAAAGATGTTTTACTGATACTGCATCCTCTTTTAGAGAAAAAGGACTGCTTACCCCACTACTTTTATTTTTGCATGTCTTCACTTGTGTTTATTCATAACATATGATTATAGGTTTTGGTCTTTGGAGATGGATTATATATTAGTCTTTACAAGCAAATTAAAATACATCGTTTTTATCTTTTTTTCATCAGATTAAAAGCATGTTTAGGACAATGTTTTAATATGATGGCAACACACATATTTTTATAGGTTTCTCTAACCATTTCCAGCTGACGAGAAATATCAGAAATCACAGAAAATTGCTTATAATTAGGTTTTTACTATTACATGCAAAACAGGGGATTTTATTTAATAATGCCAAAGTTAAATGGTTTCCATGGTTACCAGAAGAAAAAAATATATAAAAAATAGTTATTTTCTTTTATTTAGACAAAATGAAAAAAGTGATTGCCTTTTATAATCAAATGTATGGCCAAAGCGTGTCCATGTTTATTTGGTCCTTACAGAGAATTGGTGTTAAAAGCAGTTGACGTTGCGTCCGCTAACATGTCTCGAAATTGACGTTGCATGATCACATTTTATTGACGAGCTGTTTTCGCCAAATATAGCTCTGGTCATTGGTGGTCATCAACAAATCCCGTCTACCTGAACCTTTATTCTAAGGACTGTAAGATGAGTTAAGACGTGAAATTGGCTAGCAATAGCACGTTCGCGTGTTCTCTCTACCCTGGTTTGCAATACTACAATGGCCTAATTCATATTTTTATTGCTCAGTCTCGGCAATATGGAGATGCAACAATTTTTTAACTGATTTAAGTGTAGTTGTGGATTGAAAGAACAGTTTCACGAAGAAAAAAGCTTTATTAAAAGCATTTATGCGTTTCAAATTTCGCTTTAAGCAATTATAATTAGTGCGACTTAAATAAAAAGGTGTGTTCAAAAACCTCAGGTTAGTCAGGTATTTGTTTTTTCTAAGCAGAAATGAGTATGGTAAGTATGAATAATAGTTACACGTGCATCAATCATGATTTAGTAAAAGAAATCACAAAAAGTTGTGTTGCGTTTAAAGTCCGTCATTATAAATTAACGCTGATGGTAATACATTGATAGATAAGGCTAAATTTCCTTAAAAAAGTATGCACTATTGTAAAACAATTTAAAATGGGTTCCTGAAATAAAGTTGTTGCATCTTTTAAACTCAAAATGGTGTACAGTTGATAATGTGGGGGTCAAACGGGTCGAAATCATGTAATGTGTCATTAGATCACGCAAGAGGTTCATGACTTTTGTTTAACATATCATTACTTGTCTATAGTCATTGTTCTTTAGTCTGTCATATGTAATAAGTGTTGATCGTTTCTTTTCTTTTCAGTCTCCTAGTAACGCTGTTGTTATCTTTTTTTTTTTGCTGTAAAAAAAATTAACATTTATACAGCTCAGGTTGCTACATTAGAAAATAGAGATATTCCCGTATTTGTTACTGCTAACTAACCTATAATGTCATTTCATTAAACTCAAGACAAATACACAAACATTTACAAACATTTAAACAAGATATGATATTGTTCTTCGTTGTGATTTTCTTTAGTGTTTTTTTATAAATGGTTCAATTTTTCCTTCATTGATATCAGCTTTACTTAGTCATGTTAGTCTAGTATTTGCTAAATTTTTCCGAAATAAAACATTAAAATGTTATAGACAATCATTATTTTCTTATTATTTGTGAAATCCAATGTGAACTTTAAATTCTAAACAATAATTAGCTATCTGAGATATATAATATTATAAAGGTTCAGGAGATACAAAGGACTTATATGTCGTTAACACATGACATGGGCAAAACCTCTTACTGTGCTATAATCTAATAATGCAAAGTTAATGTGTGCATTAACTTCCTCAGATATACTTCACAGTTCAAAGGTACACTTACCTTTAGGGACGGATCCTTGATTTTGACAGGCGTGTAATTACATTAAATTTAAAAATATCACCGAATGTAGCGAGACTTAAATCAGTCCTAAATTGTGTTATCCCATTGTTCTTTGTTTGCTTATTTCATAAAACGTAACAGCCTTCTTTTCACATTATTCTCTTTTTTCTTAGTTTTGAGAATTCGCATGTTCTATGCAGTTTATATCCTAATTGGAAGAGAAGCAATACAAAAGATTTTCAAAACCTTCAAACCCTTTGAAAATATAAGACATAGCATAACATACTACGCCATTATATTTCTTTTAAATGACAACGTTAAATGTTTGTTCTACTGAATATGGTATTTATATATGTCATAGATCTTGCACACCTTTTTTCAACTTTTGGTTTTCAAGGCTCTAATGAGTCTAACAGAATGTACACAAGACACTCGTCTGGCTTACTAAGTATTAAGTTTGGTATTTTGTATGAGTACGTACACCACCACATATCTATATCTTTCATTGTTATCCTTTCTACAATCTTGACTTATATATCGTAAGATTTGCACTTTCCAAGTGTAACACAGCTAATGCTACTGGTAGAGTAATAACCGCTCTGGAACATGATCATTTAGGATTTCAGCTGGACTTCATCAAGTGATGTAATTTTTCGAATGGTTGCAAATAAAGTGTTAATATTTAGTTATTGGGGTCAGCACCAAAGCAAAGAGGGTAATTCAGATGACAAATACAAATGCATGTGTATTTTGAATACTTAATACTAAAACGAATGGCTTGTTTTTCAGTCTAAAATGATAGGTGTAATCAAAAGAAGGAGCGTACGAGATAGGAGTCGAAGAGACAACAACCTCACAATACAGTTTATCATGTTATACATGTACAACAAGATGATTAACAGGATACATGTATGTAATGAATGAAAGTCAAGGAGGCAGAAACTGAACAACACAAAACACCACAAAGCATATAAAAATCAGCATACAATGTTCAGCATGTTGAAATTTCAAAGAAGTTGTGATACAAAAGAATCCTTTTTTTAAACCAATAGTGAAAGTACTTTTATTATTCTCTAATTTTAGAAAGTGTTCTTCCTATTCTTTTCAAACAACTGGAAAGTATCACTTTATTGATTTATTGTTGCTTGTTTGAGGTCCATTTCCATTATACACTATCTACTTTTAAAATATGTGATATATAAATTTAGAATTTTAACTCGGGTAGTACTTTATACATAGACCTGTTAAATTATATTGAAACTTGGCATTCGTCCTCGCTCAATACAATTTCAAACAGATCAATATATAACCTATTAGCCTCGTCAAAAGTCCATAATTTTTATAATGGTAAAATCAGTGTATTGTATACAAAAATATTCTTTAAGATATTGACTTTGTAAGATGCCAGTTTCATATAATATATATCATATTTAAGTATTTCAAATATTGAACAAAGAGTCTTCTTCTTCTTTAGGTACAGATAAACATTATCATTTTGAAGATTAGTTTCCGGCGCATGCCTGAGTGATGTTGCTTTTATAGTAATTATTCTCAATTTTTCTTTTATTTATTAAATTTTACAATTTTTATTCAACTTTTAATTTTTACATTTTTTATTATATGTTTTTTTTTATTAATTAAGATAGATAAAAACAATAGCACATACATTTAAGTGAAAAACTGTTTTAAGGAGTACTTCATGGATAAGTATATCCTTAATGTTGTCTGTAGAATTTTTGTTTGCAATTTCAGGTCACCGTGGTAATGTATTCAATCTTTGATTGTTAGGCTTTATTAAACTGTCTTTGTTTGGTTGGAGTTGTCTGTATGTTTGTTGATTGGTAGATCTTGTTTTGGACTGGCTTTTTATGAGAATATATTCTAGGATGATATTGCGGTTTCAATATTTATAACTTTGTGGAACATTTGAAGTCTGCTTTTTAGCTTTCGTTCTTGTAAGTTTGCCAGTTTAAATATTTAAGCATTTCTAGATACTCTGCTGGTATTGTGAAATATGTTGCAAGTACATGATCATCACGTGATCATCATGTAAGTTTGCTGACTCATTGCAATATTACCCTCATATCTGATATTCATATGGTTTTACCATGCCTCTAGAGACACCACGAATGTCTAACAAAAATTATAATTTATCACTCTTTAATTGACATTTTAATGAAACTAATTTAAAAATTAAAAAAAAAGGGAAATATAAAATTAATTTCATAACTTTAAAAAAATTTCAATTGGATATTTATTGAAAGCATAAAGTTAACTTTGTCGAAATTAAATACTGATTATGAATGTTTAATGAATTATTTTCCTTTTATAGCGAAAAAATACAACAATCACATACATTATTAAGGAGGGATGTTAAGGCGAATTCTTAGTTAAAATTATGTACCAATCAATAGAAATAAGAAGATGTGGTATGAGTGCTATTGAGAAAACTTTCCTTTGAAGTCACAATATATAACTAGAGGCTCTAAAGAGCCTGCGTCGCTCACCTTGGTTTATGTGAATATTAAACAAGGGTTGCAGATGGATTCATGACAAAATTGTGTTTTGGTGATGGTGATGTGTTTGTACATCTTACTTTACTGAACATTATTGCTGCTTACAATTATCTTTATCTATAATGAACTTGGCCCAGTAGTTTCAGAGGAGAAGATTTTTGTAAAAAATTACTAAGATTTACGAAAAATGGTACAAAAATTGACTATAAAGGGCAATAACTCCTAAAGGGGTTTACTGACCATTTTGGTCATGTTGACTTATTTGTAAATCTTACTTTGCTGAACATTATTGCTTTATACAGTTTATCTCCATCTATAATAATATTCAAGATAATAACCAAAAACAGTAAAATTTCCTTAAAATTACCAATTTAGGGGCAGCATCCCAACAATGGGTTGTCTGATTCATCTGAAAATTTCAGGGCAGATAGATCTTGACCTGATAAACAATTTTATCGCTGTCAGATTTGCTCTAAATGCTTTGGTTTTTGAGTTATAAGCCAAAAAATGCATTTTACCCCTATGTTCTATTTTTAGCCATGGCGGCCATCTTGGTTGGTTGGCCGGGTCAAAAAACACAATTTTTAAACTAGATACATCAATGATGATTGTGGCCAAGTTTGGTTTTATTTGACCCAGTAGTTTTAGAGGAGAATATTTTTGTAACAGACCTTGGAGATTTACGAAAAATGGTTAAAAATTGACTATAAAGGGCAATAACTCCTAAAGGGGTCAACCGACAATTTTGGTCATGTTGACTTATTTGTAAATCTTATTTTGCTGAACATTATTGCTGTTTACAGTTTATCTCCATCTATAATAATATTCAAAATAATAATCAAAAACAGTAAAATTTCCTTAAAATTACCAATTTAGGGGCAGCAACCCAACAATGGGTTGTCTGATTCATCTGAAAATTTCAGGCCAGATAGATCTTGACATGATAAACAATTTTATCTCCTGTCAAATTTGCTCGAAATGCTTTGGTTTTTGAGTTATAAGCCAAAAACTGCATTTTACCCCTACGTTCTATTTTTAGCCATGGCGGCCATGTTGGTTGGTTGGCCGGGTCAAAAAACACAATTTTTAAACTAGATACATTAATGATGATTGTGGCCAAGTTTAGTTCAATTTGGCCCAGTAGTTTCAGAGGAGAAGATTTTTGTAAAAGTTAACACCGACGGACGCAGGACGACGACGACGACGACGGACGCCGGACGCCGGACGCCAAGTGATGAGAAAAGCTCACTTGGCCTTTTAGATCAGGTGAGCTAAAAAGTAATGATTTTTAGAAAGTTTGTTTCAAGCATGTCTACACTTTTATTGCAATATGACATGTCCTATCAAATTATTAACAATTGTGATATGGATGGATAATATTTGTGAACTTTTAAATTATAGACCAATTTTCATAAGACAGTCGATTTTGGTAGGAATTATTAATACAAGTGTATCTTTTTTGTGCATAAGCATACATTTCATTGAAAAAATTCGCAGACAGATAAAAGATCTTTTTAAAGCATTAATGTGCATCTCTAGATCTGCCCCCGGCGAAAATTTTTGTTGAAAAAAAAACTATTACCAAAAATGGGCGATTATTTCATCGGAGAGAGAAAACATCATCTAATTACTTTTAACAAAACATATACATGTATTTACCGTATATGCATGTGTACTCAATTTAACGGTATACATTGCATTATTTTAAATGACATTATCTTCTGTATTTGCTTCCTTTCTTTGTGAAAGATGCGAGTCAAAATATTTTGTGTGCGTTGCAAATTACAACTCAGACTTGTTCCAAAAACAGGACAACATGGAAATCAAATGGAAGCTCCCTAAAGAAGATGCAACCGATGCAGGCCATTTTTGTTTATATTCTTGGTGAGGACCATCTTAAGACACCTAAATTGGCATCCTAAAGTTAAGAAATTCCTAGGATTGCGTCAATGTTGGATAATTATAAAAAAGAAGATATGGAAAGATGACTAATGAACAACTCTCCACAAGAGACAAAATGATACAAAAATTAACAACTATAGTTCACCGTACGGCCGTCAACAATGAGCAAAGCCCATATCGCATTGTGAGATATAAAAGGCACCGAAATGAAAAAAGTTAAACAATTCAAACGAGAAAACTAACGGCAAATGTACAAAAAATGAACGATACACAAATATGTAACACATCAACCAAAATCAACCACTGACTTGCAGGATCCTGACTTGGGGCAGGTAAATACATGTATACAGAATGTGGCGGGGTTAAACTTGTAGGTGGGATCCCAACCCTCACTTAACCAGGAACAGTGGTGTAATAGTACAATAAAATAACGAAAAATACATATCAGTTGGAAAAGGCTTAATTCATCAGATGGACACAAATAGAAATACATCTAACAAAAACACAGTTCACGTAGCCGGGTACTTGTACATCCCAACAACAAAACGGCACTAAGTACTGATCTGAGAGTACTCGCAGTTACTGTGAATTATTTAGGACTTAGTCCAACGCCACGAACAACGAATAAAAAGTCGTGCATTGTTTAGAATGAAAGTTCACACTGTATTTCTCAAATAAAACAAATAATCATTAAAATTAGTGTTGTCAAATCGTACACTTTTGCGTAACCGGTTACTCGGATAATCGTTCGACCGATTAACCGGTTAACCGGTAGTTTAAGTTGTCGTTTAAAAGCCTTATCAAAAGTACTCTACATGTACAAATAATTATAAGGTGTGGTATGAGTGTCAATTTGACAACCTTTCATCCAAGTCATAATATTACGATTAAAGAATTGAAGTTTGTCCTTTGGCATAATAAGGCTTGTCTGTGAGGATTCCTGGAGAAATTTGACCTTTAATAAACAAATACACCGTATCAACTATATAGCAATTGAACCAATTTCAGATATAAAAAAAACCATCTTGATCTCGTAGAATTGAATTTGTCTGAAACCGATCATTGTTTAATTTTCTGTTTCTTTACGTTGTTTGCTTGTTTCTTTAAGCATGTTACTCGTACTATCACGTATACCTTGAGTACATTCACATTGGTTTGCATTTCACAAATTTTGGGGAAGCATTTCGTTTAAAGTAAGACTGAACCTTGCACTACGGAGGTTACACATTTAGATGTTGGTTTACACAATATAAGACCAAAAACGAAATAATGAACTAATTAGTAAAATTTAATTGCATCTCTAATTTAAAGTTATTGTTAAAAAAACATGTTTACCAATCATGTTTCTTTAAGGTCCTGCCCCGAGCTCTAATTAATTTTATGTTTTTATGATCAACTATAGCAATCAATATAATGGACAATTGATCTGTCAAATTTATAACAACAACGACAATTTTTAAATAAAACATATCTTTTTAATGATTTCCATGCAAAGTTATATGAAAACTATCAAAATTGAAAAAAAAGTCCGGTTAACCGGTTAGCGTTTTTGGTATTCGGTATTCGGTTGTTCGACCGGTTAACCGGTTAACCGGTTAACCGTTGACAACACTAATTAAAATGTATCCTTAAAATTTTTGTGTTTTATTCAGCAAATAGACAAAAATACAAAACCATTTTTTTTTTCTGGAACCCACTTGAAAGTATCTTTGAGTGATTTATATTCCGACTTATGGAAATTCAGCCTTTTTTTGTCATTATAGTGTTGTCAACATGTACATATAAAACACATATAGATACAGATTTTACAATGAGACTCACCAGTTTGTATGGCAAGTCAAAGTACCACTTCAAAGATGCCCGTGTTCAATAAAAAAAAAACATACATTGTACTGCAAAACAAACTATTAATTATGATAAAGTAAAAAAAGCCAAAGAACTGAATACAGATATGCAATAAGTATCTACAACATTTACAATGTTAGGGAAATTAAATAGTTATCATAAGTGTTCTGTTATAGCTGTAGTAACTACATTGGCGAAATCTTTTGATGATACATCGAAACAGTTTGTTCTTTGAGAAATCATTGTACATTTCATACGAATGTCATTTTAGCACAAGTTGTTAATGCATATATCATTCTTCTGCTAAATAAAACATTCACACACATTGAAATGACGACAGAGCATCTGCTATTTTGTTTACCTGCAATTAAATAATGTTAAAGTATAATTATTTATTATTTATCATTATTTCTCCTTCTTTAAATCGTTACATCTCCAAATCTTGATAAAAAACTCAATTTTACATAAGTACAAAAAAGAAGATGCGGTATGATTGCCAATGAGACAACTGTCCACGAGAGACCAAATGACACAGACTTTAACTTGTGTTGATCATCAGTTGGAAGAAAGAAATATTTTATTTTTTTCTTATTGGATAGATTCGAATACATACATTTTATTTTATAGCCTGTGTGTTTTTTTCTCTTGTATGGTAAAGTATTTTATGCACATCAGTTTTGATCATGTCGTATATAAATCAACTTGTCTTTCAATGATTGTTATCTATTGATACACAACGTAACGAAAAACGATTTTTAGTTAACTTCACAAACAGACATTGATTCAGCTCATTGCTTTTCTTTCTAAGTTGAATATCCTTCAAAAATTGTATAGTTTAAAGAGATTGTTCATTTACAGATAAAGAAAAAAAACAGGGACATACCAAAACAGGCAAACGGGTTATGATTTCTAATAAGGATATAACTTAAAGTCACCGTACGGACTTAAACACTGAGCATGACCAATGTGTAGACAATGTATGTAGTTAACTATATAAACACTTGCAGTGCAAAATGTGAACACTTCATGCACTCCAAACGAGAATAACGACGATCTGTTCTATTTTTCAACAAGAAAATAAAATAAGTATGACAGAAGCTACAATAATACAAACACTGAATTACTTTTTGAAATACTAAGGCTTTTCTACCTCAGGCATAGATAACCTTAGCTGTATTTGGCAACACTTTTGGGAATTTTGATCCTCAATGCTCTTCAACTTCGTATTTTATTTGGCCTTTTGAACTTTTTAGGATTCGAGCGTCACTGCTGAGTCTTTTGTAGACGAAACGCGCGTCTTACGTATATACAAAATTTAGTCGTGGTATCTATGATGAGTTTATTTACAGGGTCCTGACAGACAAAAAAAAAACTTGGTGGGGTTGAAATGTTTGCAAGTTCTATCATTTTCCCTGATCTATATCAATGGTGTAACAGCACAAAATAAGAAGAGATATTCAAAGGTTCAACATGTTGACATCAATTGTTGATTCGTCAGAGGTAAAACTCTTTTTTTTATATCCTTTTTTTTTGTACTTTAAAATCTTAATGCCTAGTTTTCATAAAATTCAGTTGTATGTAGACTATTTCTATATAAACAAATATAACTGTATTGCCCTATGTTCCAGTTGAATACGTTTGCATTGATTGAAAGTATAATATTGAATTAACTTGGCCCATTTTTTAATGTATTATGTATTCTCTCTTCTCTGTGACCGTTAATGACCCTCTAACAAAGACTATAACATGTTAACAAACAACGGTCCATCTTCTGTTCACTCAATATAATTATTTCACTAAATCAAATTTGTTGAATTCGAATTAACCGGAATCAAATGCAATACATTTAGTGTTTAGTGTATACGTTTCACGATAGTAGGAGTTTTCTCTGGTACAGATACGACACCTTGAATCGCCACACGTTATTACGTGGTTTTAGTTTATTTATTTTTAATTTGGCTTGTGTATATTATATATGCTATTATATAATTCTATTTTGATAAATACAATTGAGAATGGAAATGGAGAATGTGTCAAAGAGACAACAACCCGACCGTAGACTCAACTCAACAGCAAGTCATTTACATCCTTTTAGATATTTGTAATTCCGAGATAATTAATAGTAAGAAACGTATTTGTTTGGAGTATCAGCGATATTGATTTTTTTTTTGCTTTTGAATGCCACCCTCAACACATGCTCAAGGGACTTTCCTTTTTGAATTTTACTCGGAGTTCAGTATTTTTTTAGATTTTACTTTGTCCTTAACTTATTTTGTTAGATATCTTTTGAATTAAATAAATGTTCATAACAACTTTTATTTCAAAAGTCGAATTGACCTTTGTTAGTCTGAAACACTACAAAAGAAATTATTCTATCGTGTATGAAATCTCATAGATTGTATTTCTGATTAAGTGATATTTCATCGAGTGTTGTCCGGTCTCATGAATTTTGAAGTTCTACACTCACATCTATGACACATATACACATTGTAGTACAATAAAGAATTTCTCGCTTCATTTAAGACAAAATTAAAAAAAAAGAAATATTGGCATGCGTCTGTTTTCATTTGGTATATATCGATAGGAATTAAAACCTTTTGATAATTTTATCAATGAATCTTTCAACTTATTATTTTTTAACTTTTTTGAATATTTTCCCTCTAAACACCCTCTATCACTCTGACCGAACGGTGATAAATTTTACGGAATAAATAAATACTTGTTTTGCTATTTCAGAACAAATAACTCAAGGAATTTGATAGTTGAAATGTGGTGAGACAGTATTCTTGATATCATCAAATTACTCTTCGATAGATATATGCTGTGTTAAACTTTATATTACTTCAGTTTTACAACTTCTTGTTGTGTTAACGGAAAAAAATCATGCTTACTTATTGGTATCAAAAATACGTTTTGCTCTCTTTACGAAGTCAGTAGAAACTCGTGGTAACTTATTATCATCATCAGAATCGTTAAAGGCTTTTCTTATGTCGTACAGAAGACCAATAGATGTATTCTGAAAATCTACAAAAAATTAAACAGAAATAAAACATTATATTACTTTCTACATGTCCTATTCTTGAAATATTCGTTTTCATGTTTTCCTGGTTACACGAAAATAAATGTTTCTATCTAATGTAAATTATTAATGTTTTGGCAAGGTTTGTGTTGCTTGTTTATATGTTTTATTTTGATTTGTTTTTCGGCGTTTTATTTTTGGTCATTGCTCTCCTTGTTTTCATACGGCGTAGGGTTTATGATTGCCGCCTTGGCATTTCCTCTCACGTTTTTCATGAGTTATTTGGATAAAAAATTAAAAGATAATCAATTCAACGAAAGAAGTTCATATCAGTAAAACAAACCGTTGGTTTTTATAGTTTCCTTGAAGCAACTTATTTAGTGAATGTTTGAATCAGATGTGGATACTAAAATATGTCAGATATCTATTAGATACAAACTACCCTTTACACTTGTATCCTTATTGTAAATATCATTGCAAAATCGCGGGAATTTAGAGCTTGGTTGAAAGTTTTTATACTGTTGTAGGGAGATATTTTGTAAAATATTTTGTGCCTGGAGAATTTCAGTAAAAGGTATCAAAATTCATAGGTACTTGGAAATAGTTTCAGTCTTATTTCCCTTGTTTCCAAAGTCCGTTATTTTTTTTTCTCGGTTAAATTCCATTTTTTTCGCGTTTCTGAATACTATAAACATACGTATCCTATAAATAAAGTGTATTTGCTATTAACTATCAATTTTAAGTTTCTTCTCATAGCGGATCACTGCTATATTATAGAGTGAATCTCTATCAACCCGATAATTATTGTGCTGTCCCCGAGTACTCTTAAGAAATTGATGTGCAAGTTGAAAACCGGAAGTCCTGTTTGACTTAAAAACGAAATCGCGGGCATTTTAAGCTTGGTGGAAAGTATGTTTTCTCTCTTTTAGGAAGAATTTTTATAAAAGATTTTATGTCTGGAGAATTTAAGAAATGATATCAAAAGTGATATAAGTATATGGAGACAGGACAATATTTTTAAGCCCTCAGCCTTTTTTTTCAAAGTCTGTTATCATTTTGGCTTTCTGTTATAGTCCATTATTTTTGTATTTCTGTATACTATGAACAGAGACATGTAATACATTCTATGTCTCTGCTATGAACATTCGTATCCATATTATAAATATTAAAGTGTATTTAATTTTCTATTTACTTTTAAAGTTTTTTCCATGGCGATCACTGATATATTATATAGTGTCTGTATATATTACAGCACATGCAAATTAACGCAAAAATAATTGTCCTGAGTGTCCCCGTCCGAGTCCTAATGAAACCTATGTGTACTAAGTTAAAACCGAGGTATAATAGAAGTGGTTCTTACTATCTAAAACTACGATATGGACAACACTCTGATTGGCTTATTAAGTTTTCGTTTTGTAATCTATCATACGATTGGTTCTCAACGTTAAACCCGGTAGTCTTGTCTGCCATAAAAGTCGGTCTGATGACCGAATGAATATCCGGACTCCTTTAGGTGTCAGACCACCAATTACCCCTTCAAATTTAGAACGTATGTAAAAGTAGGCCTACTCGGGACAAAAATAGTGCATTTAATGTCATCGTTTACTTAAACTACCCAACAAATTAAATTTGCAGAAATGAAACATTTGGTGAAAGAGAAATATATCAAGACCATTTTGAGCCCAAATTTACTTGTCTATGAGTTGAAATTAAAAATTGAGGATTAATGCGCTCCATAGTATACTAATTTAAGATTTCAAGAAAACCAAGGGTTATTTTTAGTGGACATCCATTCGGAAGGTCTCTTCTTTCTTATATGGCTTTAAAGGTATGTCGAAAATTGGCACGAGAAAAAGGTGATACCTGTACGATTAAGGACATACCTGGTTTGTAAGAGGTTTAACTTAAGATACAAAATTTAGAAAGCTATGAAAATTGCAAAATTTGGTTGAACAGATAGGGACTTTTAATTGGTGGTCTGACACCTTTAAGGGAAATGCTGTGAAACCTCAAATTTCGAAAACAATTGATTTTTTTTACTTAAATGATCATATGAAGTGATAGTAGTCACATTTCAATCTTTTTTGGGGTAAAAAGTCACATATTGCAAACTCAGAGCCTTAAACTTGAATTTGTGCTATTTTAAGCTTTTCTCACCCTGACAATATGCTTTACATAAAAAAAAATGTCCCAAATTGTTATAAATGCACAGTAAGTTGTTTCTGTGGTATCAACATTAAAACATGGTTATTTTACTACCAATAAAAGTTGTTTTCATCAAGATTTAATGAAATTATTTGATTTTTATCCCTTATATCATTGCGTCATAGCATGTATTTGGCAGATAACATAGCCTGATGTAAACATTACAAAAACTCACAAAAATCCCAATCATTATCTCAAATGAAAGTTTAATACCTTAAGTTGTATCAATTGATAGTCAATAAAAACAGTTAAATGTCCATGACTGCACTTTTGATCATTTAATAGTCCCATTACTTACACCAGGTGTAAAAAAGGGGGGTCAATATTCCTTGACTCTTCAATACCTTTGAATTTTTACTTAACCCATGTTAAAAATTGTGGAAAGTCTTTTAAGTAGTAGAACAAACAAGAAAAAAATCAACAAAACTGATCTTGATATTGAAAGTTTATGTTCCTGTAGCCCAAAATGAAATTTTCAAGTATTTTCTATCAAAGTCATACATTGCAGTCAGTTTAAATTGAGCTGTGAAATTTGTAATATAAGTCACATTATGCTCAGATAAGCTGTTTCTGACTTCAAATTGACTAAGGATTAAGAATAAAGCAAAGCAAAGATTTCTGAGCAATTTTTTTGGCTCTTTGGGTGTCAGACCACCAATTACTCCTTCAAATTTAGAACGTATGTAAAAAAAGGCCTACTCGGGACAAAAAATAGTGCATTTGATGTCATCGTTTACTTAAACTACCCAACAAATTTGCAGAAATGAAACATTTGGTGAAAGAGAAATATATTAAGACCATTTTGAGCCCAAATTTACTTGTCTATGAGTTGAAATTAAAAATTGAGGATTAATGCGCTCCATAGTATACTAATTTAAGATTTCAAGAAAACCAGGGGTTATTTTTAGTGGACATCCATTCGGAAGGTCTCTTCTTTCTTATATGGCTTTAAAGGTATGTCGAAAATTGGCACGATGAAAGGTGATACCTGTACGATTCAGGACATACCTGGTTTGTAAGAGGTTTAACTTAAGATAAAAAATTTAGAAAGCTATGAAAATTGCAAAATTTGGTTGAACAGATAGGGACTTTTAATTGGTGGTCTGACACCTTTATTTTCGTTTTTTCCCAAAATAATCCAAACTGAATATTCATAGAATGGATGACAAATGCGACTATGCATGATACCTATATATACACAGAGGAATATTGTTCATTGTAGGAGGAAGAGAGGCGACACACAACATTAGGTCTACTCGTTTTATAGTATAGATGAGACATTATTCATACAAGAGCTTCTAACGAAAAACTAATAGAACTTTGAAGACACGTATTTGAATCATCCTTTCTTTGATTTTTTTAATTGAATTTGATAGAAGAAAACGACAAATACAACTAATTCACCTCCAAATTTACGCTCACCTCTAGAAGTTAACAATGAGGAGATATTTTAAAAGAACTAAGCTCTCCAACAAAAGAGACGCATTCATTTTCAAATATGAATTTAAATTTTTCTAAAGCAACATTTCAACATTGGTTGTATATGTAATACATTTCTCTCTCATGTTGATACCGTATACCCGGGCTTGATTTTTCTCTCATGGTGTCCTTAACCGTGGCTTCTTGCTTACAAGGAAGCTTTTGACCCAGGATTTCAAGCTGTAAGTTTAAAATCATTGTTTTTTAAAGTTGTACCGACTCTAAAAGGGGTAAACTGTTTTTAAATATCTATGTCGCAGATGATATAGTTGCTAAAGCTGTGTATCTTTTTATTTTACTTTAAGTTTTCCGTTATTAGTCTTCGTGCCATTAAGTTTCTTTCTGTCGTATGAATTTTGACGTGACTCGCTATTTATGCATCCTGCAATTAGATGATTAACCCTTTTTTACTCTTAAATATCTGGGGCAGGTGGGTCCTGCAGTGCGAAAGGCCATAAAGGTTATACAGGGTTGTTTCTTTTTGGCTTATCCTTGTATTTATATTTACTTAATTTTTATTTTATTGAGAAAATTCATACTATACACTGTATGTACTATCAACGACAAAACTATTTTTTACGTCATACATCATTGTCAAACTTATTGTCATTTACACCTTTTTTGTTGGTGTGTTTGCTAGATAAATAAAACAATTTGTTTAATTTTTTTAGTTAGTTGTGTTGTACGTCTGTGATGTATGTTTACACAGTTTTCGCTTCTGTATCCCAATTATTGTCTCATTAATCTATTATATCTTGTATCCCTCTTTTTTCTTTAATATAACGGAACTATCACCTAACTATAATCATCTATCATACAAGCGGGAGGTTGAGCTAGCTTTAAAACTAGTTTCAACCGATTATTTCTCCATGTTATTTTTAAAATCGCACCACTATCTACTTTTAAACATGCAAAGGGCTCTTTTTAATAACTTTCATCAATATCCAATTCTTTAAAAAAATCGTAATTATATTCCTTAAGAGACAAGAAATATGTTTTTTTATTAGAAAAACACTTACGTTGCTTCTTGTAATTTTGCGTAGGTTCTAACTTTCTTACGAACATATTCTTAAATTTATTCCACAAACGTTCAATCAATTCTTCCGCTTTGTTCCGTTTGTTCATGGTATGTACTGCACTGATACTCTCACCAAGAATGGCCATAAACATGGTCAGTAATGTAAATACTATCACCAGGATGAAAGTAAAGAAATAAAATTGTGCTATTATTGGATCCTTCTCATTTATTTCTGTGAATTTGCTCTTTCCCATCATACTAATGAATAATGTTCCCATAGATTCAAATATATCACGATAGGATTCAATATATTTTCCGAACAGCAAATATCCTAGACCGGCATAACACAAAAATACGTACAGAATAAAAATACCAAACCAGAATAAATCCTTTGCACAATTATTAAAAACCAAGAAAATTTTACAGACTCGTTTGTCATAGCCTAGAATACCGATCAATCTTAATGTTGACAATGATAACAAAGTAGCATGCAGCAAATTAAACAACAAATCCCATATTGCAATATGCTGAAAATTTATAAATTGCTTCGGACCTTCCTTGAATTTTTCCATGGTTTGAGATGCAAGAATATGACGCCCAGCATACATTGAAATGCACACAAAACCCAGGGATATGCAACAACAGTTTAGAATGTTCCAGATACTTTTGAAAAACGTTTTTCTCTTCTTCATAATACCTGACATGACCTTGCCTGTAAAAGCGACTAGACATAATAAAAATAATATTTCACAAATTAATGTGTAGATACCATTCGTACCAAGATGAAAATAAATTCGGAATGGATATATAGAATACGAGGTTACTATTCCTCCTGTCTCAGGAAATTCTGCTAAAAAGATGCTGTACGCGAATAGGTTGAGATCCGGTGCATATAAGTTGAACTCTAGAAAAATAGCTCGTGTTTTTCTATCAATCCATAAATAGTCTGTTAATTCGTTTAAAGTTCTGTTTGAAAAATCAAAGTTTACAGCTAGTTCGGTAATATATCCGCCACCTCCGTATGTGCTATAGCGTCCAGGTATGGGGAGACCCCATATATCAACGGCACTCGTGAATTTCCACCCAGCATACGAAAATGAACGTGCCACTTTTTCTCTGTCACATATACCACTCACCCAACCAAAACAAAAATCTCTGTTTTCCTCCATCGGTAAGTAGTATTTTGGTCTCGTTTGAATTTTACCAAAAAAAGGAAAGACTTCAGAAGCTGCAAATAAAAAGAAAATAACAACCTGTAAACAAATGTTTCGTAAAAGTGTTTGTTTCAAGCAAACATGTTTAAATACTCTTTTTTATTTTGCTACGACATGTACTATGATTGATGATTATAACCCAAACCTTAAGTCTTAATGTAATTTGAATTTCATATGAACGTTATAATATAAGATAAAACGGTTTTCCTTACAATCTGTGACCCGAAGTTGTCTCAGTCGAGGTGGTCCAACTCTTAAACTTGTCAAATCATTGAAATTTTGTCTAAGTCTCCAATGTAAACGTTTTCCTGTATAATCAGTTTCAGGATACAACTCTGGAAACGCTGTATATCGCAGCCATTTCACATAATCCTTGACGTGTGTTATCTAAAAAAAAATATATATAAGTTGGACGTGTGTTGCTTTATTTAATGCACTTATCTGTTCAAATGATCCCCGTAATACAAATTTAATCACACAAAATAGCAGAGTTATATTTGCATCGTGGCTACCACAACTAAAATGTATCTTTTGTTTTACTAATATTCACCAATACTAATGGCAAACGTTTTAAAGAAACTACAAAATGAGACAGGAAATAATTATAGAAAAAAACAACCAATATTGTTTGCTCACACTTCAGTCAATATCGTCCCACCTTAAATCTGTCTCAAACTTCTTATAATGAATAATTATATTACAGGTTGATATCATTATTCTCAATATATCTATATTTATTAAGGAATTACATCAGTGATAATTTTGAGGCAATAGTAGTTTATCAATGTTGAATTCAAATCTTCTGAAATATACAAATCTAGATAAAAATAAACAGACAATGAGGGAATCGAAAATACTACACACCGAGAGAAACTCGAATGAGTCCATACATAGTCTGCCATGCAAATCTACATTCTCAAAATAGGAAGTAGGTCACAATTGGTACAAATGTGACCTGCCGAATTAAACTGTTTACCTTTATTTTTGACATTTTTACCGGTTGTGTCTGTTTGTTTTCCTCACCCATCATTATCATTATTATGAGATTTGACGCGACTGTTGTACAAGTGAGAGGTTTAACGCTGTAAAAACAGGTCCAATCCACCATGTTCTACCAGTTTGAAAATGCCTGTACCAAGTCAGGAATATGAAAGTTGTTGTCCATTCGTTTGATGTGTTTTTATTCTTTGATTTTGCACTTGATTAGGGACTTTCCGTTTTGAATTAATTTTCCTCGGCGGTCAGTATTTTTATGATGTTTTTTTAGGTAATTGACAAATCAGACGAAATTCTTGATTATCAAGATCTTAGATCACAATAACATGGCTCTTTTGAGTTGAAACACAGACCCACAGTTTATGATGGTAACCGTAAAACAAAATTCCATACTTTCTTCCTCCTGGAGGTGTTTCCGTCGTGATCACAACATTGTTAAAGAAAACCAGTATAATGTAAACACACATGCGTGTTACGTGTCGATTGATATATGTAAACGTTAAACGATAGGGAAGTGGGTAAGTCCCTGTAGAGAATGGGAAGTTGACAGGAAATCGTCAAGTATGTCATAGATCATTATGATATGATCTTAAAGAACGCTATATATTTGAATGTGACCTACTGCATTAGACTATTTACAGGATTTTTTATCACATAAGTAACACGATGGGTGCCAGATGTGGAGCAGGATCTGTTCACCCTTCCGGAGCACCTGAGATCACCCCTAGTTTTTTGTGGGGTTCGTGTGTTTATTTTTAAGTTTTCTATGTTGTTTTAACTGTACTATTGTTTTTCTGTTCGTCTTTTTCATTTTTAGCCATGGCGATGTCAGTTTTTTTTCGATTTATGAGTTTGACTGTCCCTCTGGTATCTTTCGTCCTCCTGTTATGCATGTATGCTTGTTTTTTTTAAGACAGAATAAGTTTTCTTCCTAAGCATGCCAACATCTTTGCCTTGATTTAGTTTCATTAAGAAAATGTATGCCCTGGCTCCTGTGTTCTAATTAAAAAATGAGCGTAATGACATTTATTTTTGATAGAGTTATCACATAACTGACTTCTTCTAATTGCTTTAGAAAAGATAGAAAAATCATGACCCTTAGTCTAGTTTTCTTACAACACTACACAGTAATTCAAATAAATTAAGAATTATCAGATTTAGTTTGTAAAATATACCACGTAAAGAGACACATACATTCTTTAATTGCAGAAATGTCTAATTTGGAGTGGTTTATTTTTAGATATTTAATTTAATTAATAGTAATTATTTTATCAAAAACATATAGGATGAAATATATAATGCACACAACATATAGGATGAAATATATAATGCACACAACATTTTGTTTAAAATAATATCCCAGATTTCTAATTTTGAAAGTAGAAAATTATTTTCGGATGATAACCTTGGCAAGCATCCACCAAATTATTTGAAACTTGGAAATATATCAAGGACCCAATACACGCATATCTAGTTTGAATTTGTCATATTTCATATTTGTCCCACCAGGGTTATTGTACAAGGTATTGTGATTTGTTTAAATATTTTACCTTGCCCACTAAACGTTCTTGGATGTTCTTGTAATTTGACTGTGAAGCATTACCTTACCTTGCCAAACTGCTGCAGTGTTTTATTTTGAGGAGTCAGAAGCTTGTTGGCAATGTTTTGGTGAAAATTATACGATCTGTCATCTTTATAACTGTAGCTTATACTAGATATAATCCATAAACAGAAACACGTAATGAGAACTTGTTGGATACTTTCCATCATTTGAATGTCCTTCTGCCTTTCGTTGCGAGATTTTTCGATTGACGAATGGTTGAGTGGTGACGCAGGCAGTCGTTTATCTGCAAAAATTGTAAACATTTAGATAAACCTGTTGTTTTCCTTTCACATGTTTCACTAGTAAACAAATTAAGTCTTAATTGGCAACGCTTACCTTAAAAAAAACATCTAAGTCTGAAACTAAAAAACGATAAGGTTTGGTAGGAATTTAAGTAAACTTTCAAATATTTTGTTGTTTGAAATTCATTACCGTTGTGACATATGACTTGCAGTTACTACTGTTCTGATCATTAGCTGTTTAGACAATTCAGAATGTTGCTAGTTTGTACATGTAACTAACAACTACTGAGCGGTCAGAACATAGACTGCTTATATCTTAATTGATTACAAATTTCTTAACAGTACTGAATTTACTGAAGAAAATAAGTATGATAGTTAACTGAAACACTGAATGTGAATAAATAATCCCTTGTCCAGTTTTAAAGGGGTGTTCAGATCAACATGATCCCTACAGTTCAAAACTGGTTTATAAGTGCTTTTTATGTTTTATATCTTTGAATTTGAATACAAACATGTGTGCATAAATATGTAAGCGGGATCCCAACCCTACCCCTAACCTGGGACAGTGGTATTACAGTACAACATTATGAGTGGGAATTTGTTTTGATTATTTGATCATCATATCCTTAAAAACCTACCTCATAAAAGACGTATATATAGATTTCAAATCGATAGAGAATTGAATCTCGCTTGAATTTAGTTGAATTTCGTCCCCAAGGATATCACCAGCCCAGTAGTCAATATTTCGATGTTTACATAAATCTCAATAAAAAACTTTTTTTTTCGAAAAACTAAGGATGTTCTCATACCAGGCATAGATTACCTTAACCGTATTTGGCACAACTTTTTTGGAATATTTTATCCTTGGCTTTATAAATATTTTCATATGAGCGTCACTGATGAGTCTTATGTAAACGAAACGCGCGTCTGGCGAACTAAATTACTGTTTTACTTTTTAAACTAAATAACGAGAGTTGATATCAAGCGATGCTGTAAATAAAATTGAGAATGGAAATGGGGAATGTGTCAAAGAGACAACAACTCGACCAAATAAAAAAAACAACAGCAGAAGGTCACCAACAGGTCTTCAATTTAGCGAGAAATTCCCGCACCCTGAGGCGTCCTTCAGCTGGCCCCTAAACAAATATATACTAGTTCAGTGATAATGAACGCCATACTAATTTCCAAATTGTACACAAGAAACTAAAATTAAAATAATACAAGACTAACAAAGGCCAGAGGCTCCTGACTTGGGACAGGCGCAAAAATGCAGCGGGGTTAAACATGTTTGTGATATCTCAACCCTCCCCCTATACCTCTAACCAATGTTAACATATTTCTCTCATGGTCAACACTTTCATTTTGCTTAATTTAAAATCCCGCGAACCGTTGATCTAGTCTTTTGCACATACCAGCTGTATGACGTCAAATGTCCTGTTCTGATGTTAAACTTGAATATCAGGCAGTTTAGATAAATTGAAGATTTACAGGTGAGAAGTGTGAGTGTTTTGTATATAATTGAAGAAATCACATTAGTCCGTTTCCATCATCCTTACTTTTGAAAGTTATCATTGATTGTTGATTGATTGTTGGTTGCTTAACGTCCAGTGGCAAATATTTCATGCATATTCAGGACGAGAACAAGTTCACAAAAAAATACAATAGGAAGGTTAATACAATAGAGGCCATCTGGGATGATGGTCGGGGAAATTTGGACTGCCACTGGAAAATGAGGGTATATTGGATAGGAACAGAAATTTTGCCTTGCAACAGGCCACCTACGGACCCCTCAAAGAGTTGCTGCAAGGGTTCTTAACG
Organism: Mytilus trossulus; assembly: GCF_036588685.1. Taxonomy (NCBI): domain Eukaryota; kingdom Metazoa; phylum Mollusca; class Bivalvia; order Mytilida; family Mytilidae; genus Mytilus; species Mytilus trossulus. Next base: position 27,332,868 of record NC_086379.1, read on the forward strand.
TGCAAAGAGCGTGGTACTCTCTTTACACGAGGCATCGGATTTAACGTCCCCCTTCTGACCGGACGTGACTGCGAACTTGATACATCCCGCACAGCCAAACGGACGCCCACCTTCGGCAAGCGTTTTACTGCCGGTCGGGAGAAGACCAAGTGACCATATTTCTTACCCCAGTCACCCTTGGGGGTTGAAAATTATCAATAACCTAATGAATAGTCAATGGAAATTTCGTAATATCGTCTACTGGTGCTCAATAAGTCAATTAATCTCCTGTGATACGAGCAATATCGTGCAAGAAATAGATATCAGGCAACAACCATAACCGGTTACATTTTTTCGTATCGTTGTGGCCTGTTATCAATGTCTTTCATGAAGATATATGTCTAGTATCACACTGCACGGAGTGTAATACGAAAAATTAATATGAAAATTTTATTACATTCGGAAGCGTACAAAAAGCCTTAACATGACCAAATGAATAGCAATTGGAAATGCCGTAATGTTGTCTACTGATGATAAAAAGTAAATCAAATTAACGCATATTTTCATATCACTTTTTTGTATCACACTCCGTGCATTGTGATACGATAAATAGATCTTCATGCAAGAAATGGATAACAGACCACAACCATAAGTGAAAACATTTTCTCATAATATGGTTGTGGCCTGTTATCAATGTCTTCCATAAAAACAATATTTTTCGCATCATACTCCTCGGAGTTTTTATACGAAAAAGTGATATAAAGATTTTATTACATTCACAAGCGTACAAAAAGCGAAAAAAAAGATACTGATTTTAAAGTTTGACACAGAAACATGACATATGACGTCATACGTGTAATGTGTAAATGATTAGATCATCGAACCTCTGAATTTTTAGTTTACACAATGACAGTGTTGACCATTAGAGAAAAGGTTTATCAACGTGTTATAATTGGATATTATTAGGGGACATAGTGTATAAGTGACTTATACGATATATATGGGGTCAGTAAATTCCATATGGGGTGAGAGCGAAGCTTAGATCCCCATATTGGATTAACTAACCCCTATATATTGTATTATGTTACAAGCACACTGTGCAACGATTTTATCTTACCGAATATCTTAAAATGTAGTATTTAGACTAGTGGTGATCAATATAAAAAAGAAGATTTGATATGATAACCAATGAGACAACTATCCACAAAAGACCAAAATGATACAAACATTAACAACTATAGGTCACCGTACGGCCTTCAACAATGAGCAAAGCCCATACCGCATAGTCAGCTATAAAAGGCCCCGATAAGACAATGTAAAACAATTCAAACGAGAAAACTAACAAGTCTGCAATATAAAGAACCTACTGACAATTCAAACAATAACAGCTTTCCATCAACACCGTGTCGTTCTAACAAAAGGACGTAACATCACTACTTACCGTGTATAAAAATAAACAACGCCTACTAATCAAAAATGAAATATACATGGTCTCCACGGTTGGCATTTAACCAATCAAGTTCCAAGACATGTATAGGAGGTAAGACTATACTTGTTATGAACTCTAGTTATTTTATTTAAATAGTAATAATGAACTTGTTGAAGTCTCAATTATTACTATGTTGAAATTAAATGAACGCGAGTTGATATCAACCAATATCAAATTCCCACTCGTTATGAAAAATATTATTATCATATACTTAGACTAGATAACATATATATTTTACCGTATGATAATAGCATTAAATTGACGTAAATTTCATATTTTTCGAATTGGTGGTTAGTTGGCTGATATGAAAAGTTTATCACATGCTTCGATTGTTATCACATGCCTTTCCGTAACGTTATCACATGGCATTCCGGTGATACTCGGCCAATTCCGGAAAATACGCTTCAATGCTACGTTTTCAGTGAAAAACATTACAAAGTAGTGTACAAAACAATTATAATGGAAAGTATATCGTATGAAATAATAAAAATAATAAAATTTAAATCAAAAACAAACAAATTAATTAATTATTTTTTTTTTTATTTTCTTCTGCAACATAATTTAGAAAGTTTCTTAACTTTTTCAAACAATGGTCATAATTATGTATACTAGTATTGTTGAATTATTTATTTTTTCGATTCATTTATATTAAACAGTACTGTTGGTGTTTTTTTTCTTTCTCTCTGTTGAGGCATATGATAGAAAAATTTCATATTGAATGTATCAAATTTTGGGTCCTACGTCCGTGAACCTTTTTACTCTTTGAACTTCGGGAACCACGTAAAATGATCAATATATATACATTAATCTGTTGTTTTTCTTTACTGTTGTGGCATATGATAAAAAGATCATAACATGCGGCTCTTGGGCTGATATTAAACCTAGGGCTGATAATACATGCGAAATGAAAAATGCCATGTAATAATCTGATAATATCGTTGCCATGCATTTATCATAAAGTGAACTATTCAAAGCAGGAACATGCATCATTCAGTTGTCGATTAAGATCCATAGTCAATTTTAAAAATTATTATTTAAGCCAAACAGGCTGCTGCATCTACATGTCTTCAAATGTAAAGTTATTTTAGGGCTAGCGTTTCCTATCACAAATGTATCTTTTATTTGTCTGATTATCTACTGGTGAACGTGTAGTTTATGTTATAACGAGAAACCTTGCTTTTATTTTTGACATTCGGCATAACTATGGGTTAAGGATTTCACATAAACAGAATTAGGTGATGTCTAAGTGTTACATACTATACATTTATCAATCTGTTATTGTTCTTAATAACCAGATAAGTATCATCAATATGTTAACCAGCGAGATTCACGTCAGCAAAGTCGTTTTTAGACAGAACAAAAGAAATATTTCGAGACATTATGCCTACTCGACCATAATCTAAAACGTTTTGCATAGTTGTTAGCTGAGACGAGCTATATTCAAAATTAACGATTTTAGAATCCCATTTTGATACGTACCAGTCTCATGCAAGGGTAATGACAGACAAGTTTGCGTTTAAAATAACTATATGCTGAGCAAATACATAGAAATGTCATACGTGCACCAATTACTTACTTATTTCGCATCCGAAAGTGTGCCTGTAGTTCTTGAGAATGAATGATCTTTCTAGTCCTGTAGGTCTGAACTTGTTGATTTGCTTTACTAACATTGCAAATACTGCAGACATAACTATGATCTATTAAATAAAACATACGTTATAAAATATGTAACCAGTAATTCTCAATAAGGTGTCTTTAAGAAATTATGAATGCGTGTCATAAACACATAAACGGGACAAATTTTCTGCATCAAAAGCAAATTTCGACATTAAATGTTTCGTCTAGAATGATTAAAAGTTTAAAATGCTTAAACAAAGGTTAAAGAGCTGATCAAACGAAACTATAGTCAAATCCAGACAAAGAATCAGGTTGACATCAGGTTTCTTGAAGTTAAAATGCCTTTTAAAACAGCAAACTTAAAACAAACAATTTCCGTACTCTAAATTCAGTACAATCGTACAATGGCTACTGGGCTTATTGTACTCTCGGGTATTAGGAGTGTACTAGCAGAGATATTGACACATTGTGTGTAATAAACATGGTAAAATCAACGTTAACAATTTTAGTGCAACGCACGGGCATGTAGTCAAAATCATCCCGATATATTTCACAACATTCGAAAAATATTTGAAAAAACAATTACCACCTTCATTGACCTCAAATGTCGATAATAAAAACAAAATAAAATGTGCAAGAGAACAAAACACAAATTGAATGAACTATATTACAAAATGCGTATACTTTTAACTGATGATAAGTAAATTAGTTACAACAGTGAAAATATATTTTTTAAGTTTGTTAAACTATATGTTACTTACTTTTAATGGATCCAGTAGAAAGATCGAGCTAGAAAAAGACAGGAAAAACTGTCCCAGCCATTTCTCAGACTTATTGTTCCCCCATTCGACGCTATAAAGAGCCAAGAAGACGGAACATGCTCCTATTCCTGATAGTGCCAAAATCCATGCTATATATTGAAACCAATATGGAAAAATAGTACTCTCAGTGTTGAACAGTCCCTTTGAAACGAGAGCTTTCTCTAACTTACGACTATCTGCCATTAAGCTATCCAACCAAAAATCCAATACCGGTATTCTATATTTTCGTGAAGTATCTTTAGTATCATTATTATTTTTCCTGTGTTTACTTTTACTGAACATCAAAATTACTAATACGGTGGTAGGTGTTGAAATTAGAGCAGATATTAATGCAATGTAAGTTGCTGTCAATGATAATGAAAAGGGACCAGCATGAATATCTGATCCAGCATTTGAGTACTCGTCTTCGTCACGAAAATATATTGCATTTCCTATCATTGTTAAAAAAACAAATAAAAGGAAGCATGTTAGTCTCTGACATCTTGTATAATGGCTGCTTGTCGGCCGGAAGAATATTGAAATCCACATATGGTTATCAGCTAAGTTTTCTTTTATATTAAGAGTAAACATATTTGAGAACGTCGTAACATTTTCTTTTCCACAAACTGGAAGGACAGCATCTACACTGCTTTCAACTGTATCTAAGCATAGCCATTTACCACATAGGAAAATAAACCTGCATTGAGATTAGAGATATACATATTAATGTTCAATGGAATTCATAAAATGTATTTACTAATTTGAATGAAAAATAGCGGAATTCATTAAATTAGCGAGATAATGTATCTTACAATGCAACTAAAAGGTAAAAATACATTCTAATTTTTCTGGAAAAACAGAGAAGCAAATAATTCATATTTGTTGAATATGGAGGCTTTAAAATAGATTTCCGAGTGTTTGTTAGACGACACGGATTATTTTAAGGAAACGTTTTATAAAGAAATAAAATTGTTCAACAATTTTCTTGATGCGCCCTTTCCGCCTTTAAAAAATTCAACATTGAAGTTATAATCTGGATTATCTGAACCTCCATAAATACAGTTTATCAACATAATAGTTATCAAAGGTACCAGGATTATAATTTAGTTCGCTGGACGCACGTTTCGTCTACATAAGACTCATCAGTGACGCTCAAATCAAAATATAAACTACACGGATTTTAACAATCACACTACCTTTCCCTCTTTTGTATGTCTTCTACATCAACACGAGTTAAATACCATGATGAAGAATCGCTTTCACCTGAGTTATCATGCCATATGTAAACATAGCTTAAGTCTCCTAGCGGATATGGTGTTGACATCAGGAAATGTACAACACTTGCAGTTGGTATTTCCTGAAACAAAAATCAACTGTTTCAATATATAACAAAGATACATAGAGACAAGACAATATTGTCTTTCTTTATTTCCACAGCAAAACCGTAACAATTTAAAATGGTTTAATTGGGTCCGTAAAGGGACAATAATTTTTGTTTGAATGTATATTATTATTTTATGGCACTGTTAAATGTGAAAAACAGAAACTGGTTATTAAAGTGTGAAACCGTTTGATTGCTATTTCATTTTATACACAATTCTTGCCCTTCACCTGGCGACATAATTCCGAAGAACTTGAAAAGATGATCTAATGTTTTAAAACGTCATTTTATTTTTCTCCAAATTGTAAATTATTTTCATTTTAAATTGGGATAATAAATTTCAATGGTCTGTGTTTTTTTTGAAAGCATCCATCCTATCAAACTTCAAATAAATGATACCACAGATACAGGTAATAAAATTGAGTATGTAAATGGGAAATGTGTCAAAAAGCCAACAACCCCACCATAGAGCAGACAACAGCCAAAAACCACCAATGGGTCTTAAATCCAGTGAGTAACATCCCCACCGGAGGCGTCCTTCAGCTGGCCTCTAAACACATATCCATACTAGTTCAGTGATATTGGACGTCATACTTAAACTCCGAATTATACACAGGAAACTGAAATTAAACATAATACAAGACAAACAAAGGCTGGAGGCTCCTGTCTTGTGACAGGCACAAAAATGCGGCGGGGTTAAACATGTTTTTGAGATTTCAACCCGCCCTCTTTACCTGCAGCCGATGAAGAAAATAATACGCACCACAATATGCACAGCAAATCACAGTTTTAGAGAAGAAGTCCGATGTCGAAAGAAGTAACAAAAGAAAGAAAAAATCTGATTCACATAGATACTTACTTTCTTCTAGAAAATTGACGATGAGGATCGGTTGAAAACTAAACTGAAGAAGATTAATCACCAAATTTGTATTGTTATGATCAATGTATAAAATCATAAGTTTGGAAAAATTTCACAGCAAATAACTATTTCCACAATAACAAACGTAGAATATCTCGTTGATACAAGATGTATTTTTTTTTATGTAAGTAACGAAATCAAATCCAAAACTTAAATTTTGACCTTGCGCTAAAATTGTCTCAAAATGAGTTATAAGTTTGTTGTCATTAAAACAAAAGTAGAAAGCGATAAGTGGTACATGTATTGGCAAGAATTATACTTGCAACAAATTTGGAATTTAGTGGAAGAAGTGGAATATCTTTGTATACGTACGCATTGAATATAAATTTCTGGCACAGTATGATACGACGATCGGTAAATCTGTAATATTAGTCATAATTTTAATATTTTTCTTTTTAAATGATGACGGATAATTAAAGGAATATATGATAGAAGTTCTTCTATGTTCAAATCTTACATATAGGTTACCAACATAAAATTGAGAATGGAAACGGGGAATGTGTCAAAGAGACAACAACCTCACCATAGAACAGACAACAACAGAAGGTCACCAATAGGTCTCCAATGCAGCGAGAAAATCCCACAACCTCAGGCGTCCTTCAACTGACCCCTGAACAAATATCTATACTAGCACAGAGATAATGGACGCCATACTAAACTACGAATTATACACAAGAAACTAAAATTGAAATGCATACAAGACTAACAAAGGTCAGAGGCTCCTGACTTGGGAAAGGCGTAAAAATACGTATAAATATCAAAGTACCAAGTAAAATAAGTGTGATTCGCATCATCTTCTAAGAGTGCAAGATTAGGTGCCTCAGCAAGGTAAACGTCCCTTGCTATGCATCATGTTCCCGCCATGCTAATCCGCACTCGTCAAAATGTCATAACAAGGAGTATAACACACTTGGTCTTAATCAACAGATCAGACATATAAAGGGATTACTGCAATATTACAATTTTGGAACCCTCGGTGAATTAAATAGATTGTAATATTCCGGTATCTTACAATCTAAGACCGCGAACACATGTTGCTAGTGAGTTGAGATACATACGATCGTACCGGTCAACACATTGATGATATTGACCGTTAAATATGACGTTTCAATTTAAGTAGCTCTTCCTCATGACTCTGTTTGCTCAATTTTGTTTGTAAGAAGCACATCCGTTTTTTGATAAAGTCGATATAGTGTAAACAGATGGTGGTCTTAAATTTTGGCCTTTTTAACTTTTTTGAATTCGAGCGTCACTGATGAGTCTTTTGTAGACAAACCGCGCGTCTGGCGTATATGCTAAGTTTAGTCCTGTTATCTTTGATGAGTTAATTTACAACGTTTTCTTATTTCTTTATATATGCACAGATAGTATATTACTGCTGGGAAATTGGAAGTTGACAATTGGAAATTATCACGTTTGTAACAAAATATAGTTCGAAGTCCTTCACACATGGCCGATTAAGACATCACATTAATATATTTGTTTTCTTTTTAAGATCCGAAATTAACACTACAACGATAAGGATCTAGATCTCAGAAAAGAGGGACGAAATATACTAAAAGGAATAGTCAAACTCATAGATTGAAAATAAACTGACAACGCCATGTCTAAAAATAAAGACAAACAGACAAATGGTAGAAAAGAAGACATAACGAAGAAACTAAAGACTAAGCAACACAAATCCCATCAAAAACTGATGGTGATCTCAGATGCTCCGGAAGGGTAAGCAGATCCTGCTCCTTATGTGACACCCATCGTGTTGCTTATGTTATTACAAATCCGGTAAATAGTCTTATTCGGTAGATCAAATTCGTGAAAAGGGATGGGTATTGTAGTTATGACGTAAGGAACATAATAAACTTTGTTATTGAGAAAACTGAATGGCATTTCATCATATTTAAAACAAACTAAATAATATGATAAAACTGTGATAAGTGAATATTTTACTTTTTTGAACTCAAAACAAAGAATACTGGCTTACCGATCTGACGCCATCAGATAATTCCCGTATTCCTGTATCCCCATCTTTTCCATGAACTATAAATCCTATCCTGGACTTAGTACCTGCCCCTCGTCTCATTCCTGTATAGACTGTTACTAGATAATAATATGTGTCGTCAACGAAGTTGTCAATTAATGGTGTTACTCCCCACTAAAAAGATTTAGAAACTCTGACTTAGTTCATAATTATAAATTTTGATAACATTCAATTTTTTTTTATTGTTTATTAGATTATATCATATATATCACTCAAGACTTAACATAATTTTAAATCCACACTATTTTGGAGGATAAACAACATGATTAAAATATTTAAAAAAATATTTCGTGCACAATGATTCTACAGTTAATTTTAGTAAAAAACTCAAAAGCATAAATAAGACACCGGTTATTGTTCTTCATTGCATTTGATTTCGATACTTTTTTTTTATTTATATTTTCAGTAAAATTAACACTTATAACTAGAGGCTCTAAAGAGCCTGTGTAGCTCACCTTGGTCTATGTGAATATTAAACAAAGGAAGCAGATGGATTCATGACAAAATTGTGTTTTGGTGATGGTGATGTGTTTGTACATCTTACTTTACTGAAAAATCCTTGCTGCTTACAATTATCTCTTTCTATAATGAACTTGACCCAGTAGTTTCAGTGGACAATGTTAGTAAAAATTTACAAATTTTATGAAAATTGTTAAAAATTGACTTAAAAGGACAATAACTCCTAAGGGGTCGGGTCAATTGACCATTTCGGTCATGTTGCTTCATTTGTAGATCTTACTTTGCTGAACATTATTGCTGTTTACAGTTTATCTCTATCTATAATAATATTCAAGATAATAACCAAAAACAGCAAAATTTCCTTAAAATTACCAATTCAGGGGCAGCAACCCAACAACGGGTTCTCTGGTTCATCTGAAAATTGTAGAGCAGATAGATCTTGACCTGATAAACAATTTTACCCCATGTCAGATTTGCTCTAAATGCTTTGGTTTTTGAGTTATAAGCCGAAAACTGCATTTTACCCCTATGTTCTATTTTTAGCCATGGCGGCCATCTTGGTTGGTTTGGCGGGTCACGCCACACATTTTTTAAACTATATACCCCAAGGATGATTGTGGCCAAGTTTGGTTTAATTTGGCCCAGTAGTTTCAGAAAAGAAGATTTTTGTAAAAGATATATAAAATTTACGAAAAATGGTTAAAAATTGAAATTAAAGGGCAATAACTCCTAAAGGGGTCAACTGACCATTTTGGTCATGTTGACTAATATGTAAATCTTACTTTGCTGAACATTATTGCTGTTTACAGTTTATCTCTATCTATAATAATATTCAAAGTAATAACCAGAAACAGCAAAATTTCCTTAAAATTACCAATTTAGGAACAGCAACCCTACAACGGGTTGTCCGATTCGTCTGAAAATTTCAGGGCAGATAGCTTTTGATCTGATTAACAATTTTACCACTGTCAGATTTGCTCTAAATGCTTTGGTTTTTGAGTTATAAGCCAAAAACTGCCTTTTGCCCCTATGTTCTATTTTTAGCCATGGCGGCCATCTTGGTTGGTTTGGCGGGTCACGCCACACATTTTTTAAAATAGATACCCCAAGGATAATTGTGGCCAAGTTTAGTTAAATTTGACCCAGTAGTTTCAGAGAAGAAGATTTTTGTAAAAGAAATAAAATTTACGAAAAATGGTTAAAATTTACTTAAAGGGCAATAACTCCTAAAGGGGTCGACTGACCATTTTGATCATGTTGACTTATTTCTAAATCTTACTTTGCTGAATATTATTGCTTTTACAGTTTATCTCTATCTATAATAATATTCAAGATAATAACCAAAAACAGCAAAATTTCCCTAAAATTACCAATTCAGGGGCAGCAACCCAACAATGGGTTGTCCGATTCATCTGAAAATTTCAGGGCAGATAGATCTTGACCTGATAATCAATTTTACCCGATGTCAGATTTGCTCTAAATGCTTTGGTTTTTGAGTTATAAGCCAAAAACTGCATTTTACCCCTATGTTCTATTTTTAGCCATGGCGGCCATCTTGGTTGGTTTGGCACACATTTTTTAAACTAGATACCCCAATGATGATTGTGGCCAAGTTTGGTTTAATTTGGCCCAGTAGTTTCAGAGGAGAAGATTTTTGTAAAAGTTAACGACGACGGACGACGAAGACGACGGACGACGGACGACGACGGACGACGGACGCCAAGTGATGAGAAAAGCTCACTTGGCCCTTCGGGCCAGTTGAGCTAAAAATAAATCAGTGAAAAGAACTTTACCTTTACAATATCTCTCTTGTCTTGATGTCTCGCCCAGATAAGAAGCAGAACGTAAATCACTAATATCGTAACAAGAGTCCCGATCACAGGACCTTGATTGGTTATATCAAACCGTAAGAACACTGTAGAGAAGTCGATCGTATTTGGCGCCACATAAAAAGTGTTACCAAATGTTAAACCAAAAGCTGGACGACATTTACATTCTATGATATCTTGCCTTGGAAACCAATTCATCTGAAAAAAAAGCCAAACGCATATTCAAATTGTATTGCTCTAAATCATCTGCTACACATTTTAGCTAGTTCCTTGCTATTGATTTAATAAGTCAACACAAAGCATTACAGTAAAAGCTTACGTAAATGATTTAAATAAAATTATTTTACATATATTTGATATCTTGTTATGTTTGTTTAGAATTATGTCTAGAATGGCAATTTAGAAAGCAAATGAAAACAAATAATATAAAAGTTATTGACTTTCGCCTGCTTAGCTTTTCATGTAATTTGGCGGTTTCAGGTCAGAAATTTCAAAAACAGTAATACAAATAAATGCATACAACTAATAATAGACTCGCATTAACTTGACTTAGTCAAAGTGATACCAATGACGGAGCTAAGTCTTATTTTAAATCTTGAGCCATATCTAGCCTTCAATCATAATGACCAGTTGAGAATTATACTTTACGAGAAAATATATGATCTCAGCCACGAATGGGGTAATCGTAATCTGTAATCGTAATCGATTGTAATTGAATACATTTTTTCAAGTAATCGACAGTAATCTGTAATTGAAGACATTTTCGATTACATGTAATCGTAATTTAATCGATTACAGCAAAAATTTGGATGTAATCATCGATTACTTTTCGATTACTTTAGTAAAATAGTTTGATGAAAAATAACCTATTTCAGAGGAAAATATGTATGCAAATGTTTGCACCTGTCCTAAGTCAGGAATCTTATGTACAGTAGTTGTCGTTTGTTTATGTAATATATACGTGTTTCTCGTTTCTCGTTTTGTTTATATAGATTAGACCGTTGGTTTTCCCGTTTGAATGGTTTTACACTAGTAATTTTGGGGCCCTTTATAGCTTGTTGTTCGGTGTGAGCCAAGGCTCCGTGTTGAAGGCCGTACTTTAACCTATAATGGTTTAATTTTTAAATTGTTATTTGGATGGAGAGTTGTCTCATTGGCACTCACACCACATCTTCCTATATCTATGTTATCACTTTATAGAACAGATAAAATATTATGCATCAACAATACTTGAGAGTTAAGCAACTGCCTTATTTATATCTATTGTCTCAAGCTGCATTATGAGCAACCAGATCCCCTACCTAAATTTACTTTATATCTAGCTATTGAAACAAATGGATGTATGTGCTTGTCAATAATTAAAGAGCTTTGATATTTAAATAAGAAAATAGATTTTAAATAGTAAAATAGATCTTAAATAAGAAATGTTTCTGTCTTTCGGTAAGTTCTGTACTACATTTTTTAAAAGTAGAAGGCTTATTTGTATTTAATTTCCTGAAAACATCATTTTCAATCAGAGTTGAAATTAAAGATTAGAATAGATAAACAGTTGATTTCTTAAATGGTATGATATACATGTATATAAACTAAATTAAAAAAGAACACAAAATCCTTTTAACAATGAAGCAATGGCAATGCTTAGCAATTCGTTTTAGAAATAGATATATAGTATCCCTTTGACACTATACATATATTTGGTATATGATTTGATTGAAGAAGTTACAAATCTTAACAAAATTCTTGCCTTTTCTAATTTGTATAATGAGATGATCAAAGTCTTCTAATCAATATCAAACATACTTTGTTTTTATTTCAATTATCTTATGTCTAATTAAGAAGGAAATTTACAGTATTTAGCCCTAGGTTATAAATTGTACTCCAGTGGCAGTTAAATAATCTGTAATTAGGGTGGTTATCCAAACAAAAGGGTTAAATCATGCAGGTCATTATAAAAATAAATCTTGATTTTAAAAATTAGCTGAACTAATTAATTATTCTACTCTTTTTATATTTCCTTAAACATTAGACCGTTGGTTTTCCCGTTTGAATGGTTTTACACTAGTAATTTTGGGGCCCGTTATAGCTTGTTATTCGGTGTGAGCCAAGGCTTCGTGTTGAAGGCCGTACTTTAACCTATAATGGTTTACTTTTTAAATTGTTACTTGGATGGAGAGTTGTCTCTTTGGCACTCACACCACATCTTCCTATATCTAATAAACTATGCTAAAACATTTTTTTTATAAAGAGTAAAAACAAAAAAGCTAAAGTAAGTCAGTAAGAAAGCTAAATTTTTGAAAAACAATTAGCTATGAATAAGTGATTATTGCAATGCGATGACATCTTTCATTTGTGTTGAAAGTCAAAATTTCAAGATTTTTTAAATATTTCTAATCTTCATCAAGAGATTTGATATAAAAAAAAAAACAGCTATTAACTTATAATTTAGAAACAATGCTTTGAATAATGCATTTTGTAAAGTTCTTAATTTTCACTATACAAATGTTGAGCTATATAATCGTGTTTTAGTCATGTTATTTTTTGTTGAAATGTTGAAGTATGTAATTGACAGTAATCAAAAAGTAATGTAATTACTTTTGATAAAGTAATCGATTGTAATCGATTACATACTAAATTTTGAGTAATCGATTATTAATCGATTGCACAAAAATTCTTCATGTAATCGATCATTAATCGATTACATTTGTCAGTAATCGTGCCAATCCCTGATCTCAGGTTTCCATTGTGAACTTCATGCTATACTCCAAATGGATGTAGTGTTGTAGATTATTTTATTGTATCAGAAAATTTATTATCAAAAGTATGTTTTTTTAAAGTCCATAACTTATTGGGCGATCTCTCTGATCATTGTCAAATTTCTGTGTTATTGAACATACATTGTAAAATAAAAGGAGAAACATGTCAAACTCAGATGTCTCTTAAAAGTTATAAAGGGAATGAGAACTCTACTGAATTATTTCAGGAAGCATTATCTTCAGGCAGTATGCAACAAAAAATTTTGAATTTCAATAACACTGAATACCATTCTGATATAAATAATAAGATTAAAGATGTTAATACTATATTCTCTGAAGCTGCAAATTTATCACTAAAACAAAAGCCTACTAAAAAATCAGCAAGCAAGTTAAAACAAAATGTAAAGAAAAAACCCAAGTGGTTAGATGCTTCATTATCTAAATTAAAAAATAACTTAAATGACAAAGAAAAATTATTACAAAAATATCCTTTTGATCCAGTAATACGGTCATCTTTTTTCAGTCTCTTAAAACATTACAGAAAAACAAGGAAGAAAAAAATAAGAGATTTCGACAAGATTTAATAGATAAATTAGATAATTTAAAAGACAATAATCCAAGTCAATATTGGGCACTGCTTCATGAGTTATCAGATACAAATAGGGAGAATACCACATCTGATGTGTCAACAGATGCTTGGTTTTCTTATTTTAAAAATTTAAATGAAAAAGACACTAATGCATCCTGTGATTATTTAAAAGATAAGCTTAAAGACACGGAAAGAGAAAAAAATATTTACTGAACTTGATAATTTGATTTCAAAAGCAGAAATAGAAAAGGCGATTAGTACACTAAAAAATAAAAAAAGCCAGTGGTTTTGACTCAATTTTAAATGAAATGTTAAAGTCCAGTCAAATATATTTAGTTTCTTGTTTTCAAAAATTGTTTAATAGTATCTTAAACTCAGGAAATTTTCCAAAAATTTGGGCAAAAGGATATATAGTTCCTTTATTAAAAAGTGGTTCAAAAGCTGATCCTTCAAATTATAGAGGAATTACCATTGGAAGTTGTTTAGGCAAGTTATTTGTGAAAATTTTAAACATTCGTTTAGAGAAATTTTTGGCAAGTAGAAATATTATTAAACCGGAACAAATTTGTTTCAGTAAAGGCAAGCGCACCAGTGATCATCATTTAGTTTTGAGAACTCTTATAGAAAAGTATACTCAACAAGGCAATACAAAATTCTTTACGTGCTTTGTTGACCTACGAAGAGCCTTTGATACTGTTAATCATGATGGACTTTTTTTATAAACTGAGAAATATTGGAGTCAGTGATTTATTTTATAACACTTTAAAAGATATGTATAATAATACTGAACTTTGTGTAAAGGTAAACAAATATTCTATGACTGAAAACTTTACATCTAACATAGGAGTCAAACAAGGGGATAGTTTAAGCCCCACTTTATTAAAATTTTTTATAAATGATATTATTGACTCTTTTGATGAGACATGTAAACCTGCTATTTTAAATTCCTTACACCTTAATTGCTTATTGTATGCAGATGACTTAGTATTGATGTCAGAAACAGCTGATGGTCTACAGAGGTGTATTGATAAACTATATAATTACTGTGATAAATGGGGGCTCCAAATAAATATAAAGAAAACTAAATCAGTAGTATTTAATAAAACAGGAAAACTAGATGAAAAAATATTTAATATTAATAATATACCTATTGAAAGGGCTAGGGGCTATAAATATTTAGGAATTTATGTAAGCGCAAGTGGAAGCTTTACAGAGGCTAAAGATGATTTATATAAAAGGGGACTGAAAGCTTTATTTAAATATAAAAAAAGTTTTAACTTATATAAACCTAAAATTAACACACTTTCACATATATTAGATCATACTGTGAAACCTGTGTTGTTATATGGGAGTGACATATGGGGATCTTCAGTAATAAAATAAACTAAATAAAAATGAACATAATCTTTTTAAACTATGCAAGGACATGAAAAAAGAAAGTGTTCATGTCAAATTCTGTAAATTTTCTTTGGGTTTAGGTAAAAAATCTACAAATATAGCTGTATTGGGTGAAATGGGCAGCTTTCCCTTAATTCTTGAAGTAATTTTAAATATGTTTAGATATTATAAATATATATAAAAGTCTGATGATATCCTTCTCTCTGAAGCCCTGAATGTCTCTAGATCACTAAATAGTTTAAACAAAAATAGTTGGTATAGTTTTATTGCTATTCTTATGAAATATCTTGATATAGATCTTAAACTTATTAAAAATTCAAAGATGGATTTAAAATCAATAATTTAACGGAAATTAAAACAGAAATATTCTTGTATTTGGAAATCTGAACTTTATAATGATAGACAAAATAAACCGCATGGAAATAAACTATTTAAAGAAAATATTTATATGGAAAAATACTTATCAATTTTAAATGAGGATGAAAGGCGACTGCTCACTAAGTTTAGAGTCAGTGCACATAAAGTAGAAATTGAAAGAGGCAGATATGTGGGGCTTCGAGTTGAGGATAGAATATGTAAATTATGTAACACTGAAGTTGAAGATGAAATTCATATTCTTCTTCAGTGTCCTGTTTTAGAAAATAAAAGATCTGAATATATAGATTACTTAAATAAGGTTAACAAAAACTTTAAAAGCCTCCCAAATAAATCAAAATCAATATGGTTAATGTCATCTGAGGATAATGTTATAATTAAAAAAGTAAGTTTATTATTGTGTACTTTATTCAAAGAGAGAAAATCAATTCGAGATACAGTTTAGTCACCGGTAGTTTGTCCATCTATATTATATTGTAAAACTATATATAAATATATATATTCATCTATTTTCCAGATATTATTTGGGTGAAAAAGACTTGACTTTGTTAATTGTTAAATAATCAATGTAATCAATATGTAATCACTTGTATGAAATTGAACTTAATTGTACTGCTCAAATTATTTGGCGTCATAATTGACAATAAAAAACTTTGTATTGTATTGTATTGTATTGTTATATAGTAAAAATCAGCACCTGCATATGGAGAATATATCTTCCAGGTATTCCAAAGAATCTGTTCCATAAAATGATGTACGGACTTTACCATGTTCAAATTATGGTTACCGCAATCCCGACCTCTGTTTATATTTTTTCGATTATGACATTTTCAGATGCGTCTGATCCCCGATTGTTTGTTATGTCATTGGTAATATGAAGAATGTTTTTAATAAATCAGGTTTATCTCACCCTTCGGAGCACGAAGTGTGTAGTGTTTTGTACACGGTTTTTGTTGATGTCGTTTTTGTTTCTTTTGACCATTGGGTTTTCTGTTTAACTTTAACGTTTGGTGTTCGATTGTTCCTTTTGCGTCTTCTACTTCTTATTCCATTAATAGAGGATTGTGCTTACATTGAAGTTATTGAACAAAGGGTTACTAATGGTTATGTTGAAGTCATCCCTGAACAAATATTGCTTTGGTTTTTACCATAATTTCGTTCTCTTTTCCTTGACATCACCAAATGCAGGCGCATATATCTAATGTGTACTGTTTTGAGCAGCACGACATGTTATCACCTTAATTTTTTTTCTTTCGACATAAAGCCCCAGTCCCACTAGACCACGATCGCAACACGCTCACCGCGATCTTACATAAATTCAGGTCGTGGTCAATTCGCGGTATGAGCGGCATGAAAATGTAAACTGTTGTTGCTTTCACGATGATACTACGTCCTCATTACGCTTCTACCACGATCCTGCTACGATTGTACCGCGTTCTCAACACGCTTTTTCTACGATTATCATGATCCTTCTACTCTCATCACGTTCTCACTACGACCATAACACGAGTTATCCGATTGCAACACGATCTTACCACGCTTCTACTGCGATTATAGCACGTTCTTATCACGATTATGCTACGTTCATACTGCGATCGCGGTTGGGTCGTGGTGATAACGTGATGGTCGTTGTGAGGTCGTAACAACGTCGCTGTTGGTGTGAGATCGTAACGAAGTCTCTCCGAATAGAATCACGCTTTCACTACGCTCTCGCTACGTTGGTACAGCGACCTTTGCAATCTTACCCCGACCTTACTGCGCTCTGACTACGCTTCTTCTACTACCTGATTTTGCCACGACCGCACCACGATTGTTTTGAGCATGTTCAAGGTTAGCCACGCTCGTCACGATCCTGAACACCTCACAACGACTGTGATACGACCTTACGATCATCAAAATTTGCATTTTTTTTACAAATCGTAGTGCGATCGTGGCCTAGTGGGACTGTGGTACCGTATAAGGACTTAAATGTTCCCAAGTATATTGAGTCTATAATTTTATTCAATTGATATTCAGTCAAATCTTTAAAACGTAATAGCTAGCTAAAAAAAACCACACACACATATAAAACGCATTCATGTGTTAAATACAGTATGAGGTCGTATGGTATCATTAAATCATTTTGTTCAATTGCTTCATTTAATAGACACCACTTAAGTACATAATTTTGTAAAATGTTTTTGTATATACCTCAAAAATCCTAAAAATCAGGGAATGAAACAAAGAAAAACAAAGTTTAGTCTCATATTTAACTGGAAAAAAAATGACATTAATGTCGTTAAATTAATGAATACACATTGTAAACTTAGACCTTCCAAACAGATTAATTGTTATGATGCACCATTATAGAACAAAACCCTGAGATGGACCTTTAAAGTTGTAAAGAGTAGAGGCATTGTTGATGCTCGCAAAAACTACATCTACAACGACATTCATGAATTCGTAAAATTTCAATAAATGTGCACAAACTTACTTTATTAGTGTGACCTGTTTTGTGTATATTTGCTTTTTGTATTCTCAATTTTTAATGTTTGTGAATTGAAAATTCAATATGGTCTATTATACTTCATTTATATCAATATTCATTAATAATCCAATATCAAATATTTATAATGAGCCTCATTATAAATACTTTTTTTACAGACTTATGCATATAAACTTTTTCTTAGGAATCCTGAATAGCATTACAAATCCTTACAATTTGTCTTTCCTTTTCTTGTCGCGAGTATATGTTAATTTTATAAATATCAGTCACAAAGTCTGCCTTTTTTTCTCGAGAATCAGAGACAAAAACCCAGACTTAAGTTATTTCAGTATCTCTCTACATTTTAATCCTGTGGTAGCAGTAAAAATCCTTTAAAGAAATAAGTTTGATTACCTCACAGTTGACTGAAACCCATGATTGTCTTTTGGGATTCCACTCTTTACAATTTGATGTCACTATATGCAAATTATACGGCATTAGTTCTGGTGCTGATATGTTATATGATCCATTAGCATATCTTCCGGTTATTGGTTCCCATACATAACCAAGGGACCCAAAAACTGTCAACCGAAGAAAAATATATATCTTTAGTTATCATCGATATGTTCATAATTATAAATTAACTGATAACAAAACTTTGAATTTTTGAAAAACTAAGGCTTTTCTACCTTAGGAATTGATTACTTTTGCTGTATTTGGTAAAAAGTTTAGGAATGTTTGGTCCTCAATGCTGTTTAACTTCGTTCTTTATTTGGCCTTTTAAACATTTTTTGATTCGAGCGTCACTTATGAGTCTTATGTAGACAAAACGCGCGTCTGGCGTAAATATAAAATTTTAATCCTGGTACAATGTATCTATGCTGCGTTTATTTACTTCTTTTTGGTTATTTATCTTATCAACGTTGTTACATATGACGTCATGGACTTTTAATGTAAGATTTAGTAGACAATGATAACAGAACATTCAGTATAGTACATCAAAGGACACATATCTTAGACGTTGATTGTTTACTCCGGGCAACAGTTTGCTGTATAAACCTTTAAGCTATGTGTGAGTTACTCAATATGATTTAGAGTCAACTTAATACATGTGTAGTATCATGATTAAATGGTTTCACTTATTTTAGTCTTCGTACCGTTAGAGCATCTAACTCAAATTTCTATACAGAATACGATTTATGTTTGTTCTTATGTCTTACCCACTTTACTATTTGCATGCAGGGCTACATGCATCTCTCCCGTTGAAGAAAACAATTGAGGAGGGAAGCATATCTTTCTGTCATTGTCAGGTGATGTTCTTCCTTTTGCGTCATAACTTAAGTGAGTTGGCTGGGTATCGAATTTTACATAGACGTCATATGATGTAACATAATCTGGAACGCCCTGTACTGGAAGAACTGACACACACACGTAGTCTCCATTGTCACGATAAAAAAATGAGTGGTAAAAGAGATTAGAAGCATCCCCTTCTGTGTATACAGGTAAGATCTGAGAAAATTGCAAAGCTCGAGTAGTTTGGTTAATTGCAACCATTAAATTGGCCGGAATACAAGTTTTATAATTTTTATCTTTTAGAAACAATTTATGGACATTTGACGTAACTAAAGCTGTGTCTGAACTACCGGCTATATACACATTCTTTGGGAAATCTGCAATCTACAATACAAAATTAAATATATTAATATTTGATACTTGAAATGCAAATTTCCGAAATGCTTAACTGTTTTATAGTAAACACAGTACTAAAAGCGATTTTTAAGTTTGTTGGTATACTAGCATTCCAAAAACTAGAGGCTCTAAAGAGCCTGTGTCGCTCACCTTGGTCTGTGTGCATATTAAACAAAGGACACAAATGGATTCATGACAAAATTGTATTTTGGTGATGGTGATGTGTTTGAAGTTCTTACTTTACTGAACGTTCTTGCTTCTTACAATTATATCTATAATGAACCTTGCCCATTAGTAACAGAGAAAAATATTTCGTGAAAATTTACATAAATTTACCGAATTAATGAAAATTGTTAAAAATTTACTATAAAGGGCAATAACTCCTTAAGGGGTCAATTGACCATTTAGGTCATGCTAACTTATTTGTAGATCTTACTTTGCTGAACATTATTGCTGTTTACAGTTTATCTCTGTCTATAATAGTATTCAAGATAATAACCAAAAACGGCAAAATTTCTTTTAAAAATTACCAATTGGAGGGCAGCAAGCCAACAACCGATTGTCCAATTCATCTGAAAATTTCAGGGCAGATAGATATTGACCTGATAAACATTTTTATCCCATGTCAAATTTCCTCAAAATGCTTTGGTTTTTGAGTTATAAGCCAAAAACTGCATTTTACCCCTATGTTTTATTTTTAGCTGTGGCAGCCATCTTGGTTGGTTGACCGGGTCACGCCACACATTTTTTAATCTAGATACCCAAAGATGATTGTGGCCAAGTTTGGATTAATTTGGGTCAGTAGTTTCAGAGGAGAAGATTTTTGTAAAAGATTACTTAGATTTATGAAAAATGGTTAAAAATTGACTATAAAGGTCAATAACTCCTAAAAGGGTCAACTGACCATTTCGGTCATGTTGACTTATTTGTAAATCTAACTTTGATGAACATTATTAACGTTTACAGTTTATCTCTATCTATAATAATATTCAAGATAATAACCAAAAACAGCAAAATTTCCTCAAAATTACCAATTCAGGGGCAGCAACCCAACAACAGGTTAACCGATTCATCTGAAAATTTCAGGGCAGATAGATCTTGACCTGATAAACATTTTTACCCCATGTCAGATTTCCTCTTAATGCTTTGGTTTTTGAGTTATAAGCCAAAAACTGCATTTTACCCCTATGTTCTATTTTTAGCCGTGGCGGCCATCTTGGTTGGATGACCGGGTCACGCCACACATTTTTTAAACTAGATACCCCAATGATGATTGTGGCCAAGTTTGGTTTGATTTGACCCAGTAGTTTCAGAGGAGAAGATTTTTGTAAAAGCTAACGCCGGACGACGGACGCCGGACGCAAAGTGATGAGAAAAGCTCACTTGGCCCTTTGGGCCAGGTGAGCAAAAAATAAACGCGTTTAAAACAACAATTATAAAAAAATAATTTTTAAATTTTTAAAATTAGGCATTCTTACTCCAAGTGAAGTTATGTCATTCATATCGCCTAGCCTCACAGGAATTGTCGAATTCTGGAGTATACCATTTGGTACTTCACTTAAGGATCTCTCTTGACGTCTTGCTTTAAATATGTGAAGATTTACATGTTTTGTGTTGAAGGTTGTTTGACAGCCTTTACATATCATATTCAATCCCTGGTCATTGATAACGTGCAACGCTGTGTCTATTGATACATCTGCTAATGATGCCTGGAAATATTGACAAGAATAATAACTTATTACTTCAAATCTTTTGATAAAACATAAGGCAACAATAGTGTGCCGATGTTCAATCTCATAATTCCACTAAGAAGAAACAAATCAAGGCAACAAAAAACCTGAGGGAATTACAAAAATTCAATATGGAGCAAGATGTGATGCGTTGAATGGGTTAGCGAGACAAGTTAAAAAACAAACGTCAATCTATTATCCATTTATTTTTTACATGCTCCATGATTTTGTGTTGAATGTTTATCAATATGAGAACATCGATAATCTTCGGCAAAAAGGCTCGAAAGTAAATCAATTCCCAAAATTTACGATCAACAATCACAGAGAGAAATATTTAATTGTCGATCATATAATACTGTTGCATAATAAGTATAAACATGAATGCGTTCAAAGTACACGGATGCCCCACTCGCACTATCATTTTTATGTTCAGTGGACCGGAAAATTTGAGAAAAAAATTAATTTGGCATTAACATTTATTAAACTCATATTATAGGGAACATATGTACTACGTTTAAAATTGATTGGACTTCAACTTCAACAAAAACTACCTTGACCAAAAACTTTAACCTGAAACAAGACGAACGGACGCATAGACCAGCAAACATAATGCACCACTTCTATCGTAGGTGGGGCATAAAAAATGCATTCAGAGGACTTAGTTAAATATATATGTATGCATTAGTTAAATCATTTTCTTGACATTTTATCAGAAACTCTATCCATATGACTTAAAATAAATGTCAATGTACATTCTAGAAACCACGAATTAAAACTTTGGAAGTCGAAACCGTTAATCTTAGTTTTAGAATTCAGGAATCGTCACAAACACCGCATTAATGTTACCATTGCTTAAGATTGAAATAAATACGAATATATGTCCAGGACAAAAATTCATAGTAGCTATAATGGCCTTGATTAAAAGCTATTGTGTTATTGTGTAAATGTATCTGTATTGTTTCTTTGCATACGAAACATATATTGCTTCTCCTGCTGTATTTGAAAAAATAATTAATACCAATATTTGTTTTTCCTCAAACTCGGCCTGGGAAATTCTCGCCCTCAATAAGTATAGTCCAGTGCGCTCCTCTGGACTTAATTCACCATCTTCCATTGTACTATAAGCATCGTCTTTGTACATCTTTGCATAAAAGTCTACTTGTTTTCTTGCATCAGCAGTTGTTGCAGATAACAATGGCAAACTATTTTCCGGAAAATTTGATGTCAGTGTTGATCCAACAACAGCAGACACTAATGTCACAATAGCTTAAAATATAATTGATTCAAATTCACTGTCCTTCCACAAATTTGTATTGAAACATTCCATAATTAACAGTAAGATACATGTACGACATACATCAACATCAAAATAGACAAGACATCAATCGAACGTTAAAAACAAATAAAATCTACAGTGGAAAAAACGAAGTTTTCAAACGGTCTTTTGGTTCAAACTTGCATGTTTGTAACTGCTAGTAGTCCTTTATTAGTTAAGGTTGATAGTTGTTATTTAGCTTAGCTTCTCCTTTTCATATTCAAACATCGGACTTGGAATTCTTTTAAACCGAAGTTTACTGTGCGTATTCCTGTGTGTTTGTTTATTACATTTTGCTTGGTTTCGTTTCTACTGTTACCTATTCTAACATCGGACTGTGAATTCTTTTAAACCGAATTTTATTGTGCATATTGCTGTGTGTGTGTTCTTTCGACATTGCCTAGAGGTATAGGAGGAGGTTTGAGATCTCACAAAACATGTTTAACCTCACTGCATTAAAGTGCCGATACGAATTCAGGCACATCTGGCATTTGTTAGTATTTCTTTTAAATTTTAGTTCATTTATATGTTTCGAAAGACCATTTTCGCTGAACTAGTATACATAATTGCATAAAAATATAATATATATGCCAACACACATAATTATCAGTGCCTGGTTAAGTTTCATAGTCTGACCGGTTTCAGTCCAAAAAAGATCTTCTTCAGAGGCAGAATAGTTGATTAATGTTGGCACCCTATTTGTATAGAAAACCGTCGGGTCAGAGTTAACCGGTGGTTCATTTAACCGGCGGTTCAGAGTTAACAGGCGGTCCAGTTATCCAGTATGATGATATAACCGATTTGGGCTTGTTGGACATAAACCAGTCAGCCTATGAAACATCACACGGCGCTGATAATTAAATGTATTAGCAAACACACTATATTTTTATGCTTTTAAATCCCCCCACCCCCACTGATACACATAATTGATATGGCTTCTACGAACGAAAGCTCCTTTGGGTGTGATGTATTTAGAGACCTCGTATGCCAGTTCACCTTTCCTGTATTGGTAGTATACATTATTGCATTGATTAAGCCTACATCCGGGTGCAGTATTTTCACGCTGTGTTTGAGACCCATTGGTGGCTATGGACTGCTTTTTTCTCTTTGGTCGAGATGTTGTCTCTTTGACGCAATCTGTGTTTCCATTCACAGTTTTATGAAAGTACCCGAGTCTATACTTGAAGAATAATTATATAAATGAAGCAACGTATGTCGCAAAAGACGCAATAATCTGACATTAACAAAAAAAGATTAAAACTAATACAAAAACAAACACCAAAACAAACCACATTGAAACATCGATAACCACTGACACAATGCCCCATAAGGGACAATAGCATGAATCTGTTTCATAGTTTGATTAGCTGTCTTATGAGCTCATTCTCCTTTTTATATCTATCTATAGAAGTACATTGTCAAGTCTTTTCTTTTTCATCATGTATTACAAGATGACAAAATACAATTAAAATAGAATTATTATAAAAGCATCAAACACTAGTAATCAGCTCAAAATATTGTTTTTTAATATTCAAGGCATATTTTTATAATAGCTAGATATGTTATGTAACAACAAAACAGAGTTTGATTAACGATTAATTGAGGTCATTGGAAAAGTTTTTAAATACAAGTTATTGTGGGAAAAAAGTTGTATAGCACACAACATCCTTTCCCCCAACAAAGACCAACACTTATATAATAGTCCCTGTTCACTTTATTTAAGCTGTTACTCTAAGGCATATCGTTGAAAGACCATAAGATATATGATTTACAAGGAAGTCTTATTCTAGAAAATATCAGCAAATTTAAGATCTTTGAATATTGTATTTATATATATCATAACTGACATTAATTTTGTTATAATTTTTTTTTAATATAACTGAATATATATTCTTGTAGAGGTATGAACGATACCGGTTCTACATCTGGTCGATGCTTATATTCTGACATTGCACAATGTCATTTCTCAAACTGTTTATTACGTCCAATCACTAAATTCATTGGATGTACACTGATTTATTTTTATCAGTTGTTATTGGCTTTGAACTAGTTTTTAGTAACTGCAAATACCTTGAGTCCAAACGTTTTTGATATTGTATTTATTTGTCAATCTGAAGAGTTATGCTTTTTTTAATAGATATTAATAGTTTGTTTTATGTTGAAATGCTACAGCACGGTCCTTTGTTAAGGGGATTCAACTCTCGCTAAAAATGTAACACTGTCAGATTTTGTGTCTGTCTCAAGTCAGAAACCTGTAATTAAGTTGTTGTCGTTGGTCATTTTTGTTTTGTACATTAACCAGGCCGTTGGTTTTCTCGGTTGCATTGTTTGACATTTAATCATTGCACCGTTAATTTAATTACACTGTAAAGGGTTTGTAAATTGTTGACCCCAATACATTAAATTATAGTTGCTTACATCTAAGTCAGTCGGTCTCTGCTGGATATGTGTCCAAATGTCAATATTGACCCATCTTCTTATTTTGTGCTGAACACAATTAGGCTTTTTTAATAATGGTCAGTCTTACTTAATACAACTGAAGAGTAAATTCCGTCTCACATTTCAATAAGTAAAATATCAATATATTACATAACCTTTCATTAAACGTTCTAGTAGACAAAAGTTATCAAATAACAGAGTAATACTTGTTGCTTCTCGTAATTTAATATCATTACTTGATTAAATTTTCTAGCATTTTAAATTTAGTTCTCACCAGTTGATGTTGAGTCTAAATGAAGGTCTGAGCTATCGAACAAACCATCACTTAATAATGCATTTTCACTTGCGTTTTTGAAACGTGAAGCAAGATTTATTAGTGCATTGGATCCTGAAATCTAAAAATCGAATTCAACGAATTAGATTATATTAGGTTGTTTTGTATGCCCCAAAAAATTAATAATTTCGACGTATATTTTTAAATATAACGATTCACACTTTCATTTGGAATGAACAAAACTTTCGATATTTCTTTTTTATCTTTAATTTCGGAGAATGCGATATCTGCTTACTTATATATAAAAATCTTCATGTATCTCTTGATTTTAACTCATAATGTTAATTAATTAACTCATAATGGCAATAAACTTCATTTTATAAGACTTACCCCGGCAAAGTTATTAACTAGTTTATTGTTTTTAAGGGCAGTGCCGAAAGCATTGGTGGCCATTTCTGTGATATGAAAAGTTGAGTTATCCGACATTAACTTGGCTTCCATTTCTTTTGTCAAATTCTCAACAGCCTTGAAAAAAATGATTAAGTTTAAAATACTTGGTAATTTTTATTTGCATATCATACTACCTTGATTCGGATAACTGTCAGGTATTTGAAAATGCAGTTTGCCTTACACATATTTATTCTTAGCTTCTCTTATCATAGCTAATAAAACGTTTACGCAGAATCCTTATTATGATTTATTAATCCATATTAGGATGTATTTAATTTCTATAAATACAATTATCAAATCAGTATGTAATATAAACAATCGTTTGATCTGAGCGTAACTGATGAGTCTCATGTACACGACACGCGCGTCTGGCGTATTTAATTATAATCCTGGTAGCTATTGATAACTGTTTACTCGCTCTGATCAAATATACCTACCTGTACAATAACCGCCTTAATAGGATCTTGATAATATTTTAGCAGATCATGCAGTATATCGTCATATGGTTTCGTTCCATTCTTTGTGGCTTCCAATAATCCAGAAACCCATTCTAACGGGTTGTCCGTGGTATTAAACGTCTCTGGTTGAATTGGCTAAAAAATATTAGCTACACTATAAGTGACTCTTTTTGTACACCGATAAAAACAATAATTGCTAGTTGACATGACTTTATTTATCGCGAGTGACTCCAAGTTTATAACGTTTAATTTTCATTAAGATTATATTTGATATATCTTTTTTTCTATAATTTTTTAAACAGTATCATAACGATAATAAGGATCAATTGAAAGATATTTGACTCATCAGATCGATACAAATAAAGGCAGCAGTAGTATACCGCTGTTCGAAAGTCATAAATCGATTGAGAGAAAATAAATCTGGGCTACAAACTAAAACTGAGATAAACACATCAACTATCAGAGGAAAACAACGAAACAACGGAAATGCTGACGTGCAACAAAAAAGCAAAACGACAATACAACTCACACATAAATGAACATTAAGATAACAACTGCCATTTTCATGACTTGGCATAGGACATTTTAAGAAAAACTGGTGGGTTGAACCTGGTGTTGCGGCTAGCTACACAAAAAAATAATCAAACAAGAAGACTTTACTTACAAATTTTCTATCGGTTATTTAAAGCTAGGGCAAAGTCAATAACAAATAATCATGTGTCTGAGTACGCACCAATGGAATAAGTGTAAAGACATCATAGAGAGTCAACGAAAATATAAATGATATTTTGCAATGCCAAACTATAAGAATCGACAGAATGCAGGATCATGATAGCTTTACATCAACATGAGCAATACTATTTAGTTATTTTTGTAAGTATTTGATAACATAATAAAAAAATAGCAGTGTAAAATTAATAGAGGAGAAAGTTAGATATCGACAGGATAAGTACAAGAGAACAACCAATAATAGTTAGACTGTGACCAGTATAATTATTTAATTCTAATAATATACAGAATTTGAATTGATTCGGTACAATTTTGTTAATAAGATAAAAAAATGTAATGTCTTATCGCCGTAAACTATAATTTATCTTTAGATACAAACAAAAAACAAATCTTTACAACGATATGCATTTTTTTCTATCGATTATAAGTAAGTTATTTGGTACTTTTTGTCTATGTCATAAATACATAAAATCATTATTTAAACCGATATACGAAAAATGAATTTTGGGAAGTACAGTTGGTTTTTATATATTTAGGGGTATGGTGACTGTGAGTGAGTTTCTACTTACTATTAATGCAATAGAAGCCACGATAATTGAAGCCTGATAAATGACCTGCTTAGGATCATTACTGATTCGTGCGTTAACCATACCGTCATTTACTAGTTCGTTAATAGTCTTAATCAGTTCTGTATTTGATTGTGTAGATCTTTCAGTGTTAATGACATTATAAACCTGAAAATGATAAGACACAGAGTATGTTCATTTTTTTTCACCGCAAATAGAAAATCAACAATAGAACTGTAGATTGTTGAACGTCATTTTACGATTTAACCATTATTTCACAGAACATTTTCAAATACTATTTAGATAATATAGTTAGTCTTAAACAGGCTTCTTATGTATTGGACATAATAGTTTTCAAAAGGTGAGAATTACCGTTACTTGTAAATCCACTCTTGTGAAACCGTTGTAGAAATCTATGATATTAACCCTTATGATGCTATAAAAATTATTTTCTGGATCTCCTACTGCTAACTTTGTAATAATACTGCTGCCTTCTAAAATGAAGAATAATATTACTAAAAAACAGTTCGACGTAGATACACGAAAAAATAATATCCAACAAAACTACAAGGATATATTTGAGAAAAAATCAAATTTCTTACTAAAGTGCAAGAGATTTACAAGTTAAACTGTTGTTTTCTATTTTGACAAAGTTGCATTTCATCTGGACCTGTGTGTAGTATTTAAGACTTTTTTTCTGGGTTTTTTTTTGTTTATTTTTGTTTTTTTGTTTTTTTGTATGTCAACTATTTTCGTTATTTTAAAATTATATTTTATCTATTTCTTCTTCCTTTGTTAAATAGTTACTCATTTATCTATATTTCATATCATTGTACAATTTCATGCTATGTTTATGTAATCGTTAATTGGAATGTGTATTTGAAGAAAACAGATTTGTATAAGCATTGTGCAGCTTGTTTCGAAATTCTTTAAATATTGTGAATTTTTGTATGTTGATATATTCTTAAAATGATAAAGTAAATAGCCTTAAAATAAAGTCAAAGCTGCTCAGAGATACCTGAATTGATATATTCTTAATTTTGTTTTAATGATTCAAGGAATATATATTCTTAGTACGTATACAGTATACAAACCCGTCTTTGACAACAAAGATTCTACTGTACCAGATGTGGTGTTTCTCATATGATAGAAAGAATATGTTAATAATTCCTTTCCATCTTCTGCTCTGTTTTGTATATATCTGTCTCCTTCATCAAACCAGTTTGTACAAGCTATAGTAAACTTAGTCTTAACTGCAATACCTAAAAAAGAAACATTAGATATTTATATTATTTTTACCATGTGTGATCAATGGTCCGACTTCAAATTTTCTCATGCATAACTATCATATCTGAATTGTTTTAAATCTCGATTCAAACAAACTTTAAATTATACAAATGTATTCATACCTGTCTTAGGAGTTATAGAACATGAACCACCATATGGTGGAGCATTCACAGACACGATATAATCTGCCTCCGAATGATATCTTCCGGGTGTTCTGATCAATGCAAATCTTATTCTATCCATTTCTCGGAAGGCATCGGGTCTGACACCTATCTCATCAGCAGTTAGACCTAAAAAGTAAAAAAATAAAAGTAAAAGATCTTTACTATAGTTAAATGCGCTGATTTAGATACTGGAGTACTTGAAATTGTGCCATATATCATTTATATTATAACAAGGTATTAAATAAAACTGGAAATCAACATCAAGTTTAGAAAACCTCCATTTCTTCTTACCACTTAATTTCATGGTGTTAGTTCAATTATTTTTTAATTTGATGTAATTACCTTTTTTTTCTGTTTAGTTGATTTTTTTCATATTCAACCTATTAATTATGTTTTACATGCATATTGTGCATTATAACTTACCTTAGGAAATAAATTGCAAAACTTGATAGTATGGCTAAACCTTTTCATGATTTGTAAACATGAAAACTTAGAAACTAAGCTTACTCCATGCATGCATGGACGAAGGTAACTAACGTTAACTTAGTCCATGCATGCATGCACTAAGGCAACTAACCCTAACTTAGTCCATGCTTGCATGGACTAACACAACAGACTTAGTCCATGCATGCATGGACGAAGGCAACCAAGGCTAACTTAGTCCATGCTTGCATGGACGCAGGCAACTAAAATTAACTTTTTTAAAGTTTGAAAAATTTATAAATGCAAAATATTTCAAAAAAATCAAATTTTTTAAAATTAAAAAAAAAAAAAAAAATATTTAAATAAAATTTTCTTTTAAAATTTAATTCTTTTAAAAATAAATGAAAAAAACATGAAAAATTTACAAAATTATATTTTTCCAAAATGCTGAAAAAAGTTTAAATTCCATTTTTTTTTCAAAATTACACAAAAAGAAGAAAAAAATGGTTAATTATCACTGTGTATCATCACCACCAGATATAGGTACCCTTGCATATAGGTATAAATGCCACATGAGAATATTCACGTCTGCCAAAAGATTAGAATGTGTTCACATTTTATTTAAATGATAAAAACTCTTCACTGAACAGATCAGTTGGAGCTGAAAATTTGTTTAACATAACCTGGACAGTAGCTGCAATTAGTTCCTGAAAGTTCCTAATCATTTAGAAGTGGTAAGTGTTATTTTAGTTTATTGTTATTATATCTGTAATAAACATGTTTAATCAGTTTAATTGAGGTCTGGAGCTGGCATGTCAGTTAACTGCTAGTAGTCTGTTGTTATTTATGTATTATGGTCATTTTATTTATTTTCTTTTGTTACATCTTTTGACATCAGACTCGGACTTCTCTTGAACTGAATTTTAATGTGCATATTGTTATTCTTTTACTTTTCTACATTGGCTAGAGGTATAGGGGGAGGGTTGAGATCTCATAAACATGTTTAACCCCGCCGCAATTTTGCACCTGTCCCAAGTCAGGAGCCTCTGGCCTTTGTTAGTCATGTATGATTTTAAATTTTAGTTTCTTGTGTATAATTCGGAGTTTAGTATGACATCCATTATCACTGTACTATTATGCATATTTTAGGGGCCAGCTGAAGGACACCTACGGGTGCGGGAATTCTCGCTACATTGAAGACCCATTGGTTGCTTTCGGCTGTTGTTTGCTCTATGGTCGGGTGGTTGTCGCTTTGACATATTCACCATTTCCTTTTTCAATTTTATTTGTTGCACTATGATTTTTGCCTTTGTCTCAATAGCAGCTAACTTTTTGTATATATTGTACATGTACATGCAAGTCGTCAAAACATCAACCCAAAAATGTAAGATCTGTAAGTTTGCTTTCGCAATTTTTTTGTTCTTCCCATGCCGGGATTCTAACCTATGTTACTGAGATATTGTGACACCAAATCTGTACAATTTTTAAACACCAGAGAAGAGCAGATGATTTTAACACTTTTGTGTAATCCAGCATTATATAAGATGTTTTTGTGTCTAATCATGCTAATGTTATAGTGCAGTTTGAGCACTCAAAAACATATTCATTATGTCAACTGGTTGTGTTTGGTTGCTGTCTGCCATATTAAATGGATTTCCTTTTTTTTTGTTTTTTGCTTAAATTTGTCTATTAGCTTTCTCTTTTGAAATTAAAAGAAAACAGTTCACAAATTAGGTGTGCTGGGCTTATTTTAATTAACCTTCGTCAGAAACATACAAACAAAAATTTGACAGCAAATGATGTAGATACCATTATCTTGGGACTTAATAAGCCCATGTATAACGATCTTTAAATTAAGGCTTTTGCTTATTGTTGAAGACTTCAGGTGACCTGTACTTGTTTACATCAGTGCCCTATTATGCAGGGATAGTAGTTGTCTCAATTGCAATCATTCCATGTATCCTTGCTTTTGTATCATTTAAAGACTTCAATTCTTAAATCATTTAAGTTAACACATTTTAATTTCAAAACATTCAACAGATATTTCCAAATAACAAATTTTGTAAACAACAGATATAATTGGTAACTGGTAATTATTTTACAGTCAATATGTTTTTATATTTATCAAGAGGCATCATAATCATGTTCATTAAATTCTTTCCTTGTCAGACTGTTACTGATCTCAAAACCAGTGAAAATTGCAAGTAGCTTTTAGTTTCTAGTAGTGCTATTTTGATAAGATGTGTAATTTTTCGTCATTTCTTTTGATGTTCTGTCATAATCAGTCAGACTATTTCACCAAGATGTTTTCAAATTCTCCTAGTACTTCAAAGTGCTCTTTTTTCAATAATAATCTGAAATACACAAAATCAACAGGTTAGTAACTTCATAATGTACAAACTTTAACATGTCAGATTAATATGATTAAGAAAATGATGTGCAGCGCAGCCTTGTTATTTGACTGACCAGTTGGTGCATGTTTGGACACAATATTCAAGCATGATAGACTGTCTGTATTTGAATTTTGATCAGAATTATGAGAAAAAAAAATCCCCCTCCCCCAATTTTTTTCAACCCCCTTTCAGTAATTACCCCAAAACTTAATCCCAGCCTTTGTGGTATGGTACTTTGCAGTACAATTTTAAAGAAATCCATACACCTAAACACAAAATATTGTCTGGAAATTAGAAAAATGATTGTTTTTGACCCCCTATTTCCTGAACGTTTGAGGCAATTACCCCTTTAAACAATTCCAGTCTACCCTTTGTGATATGGAACCTTGAAGAACAATTTCAGAGAGATTAGTACACTGGCACACAAGTTAATGTCTGGAAACTACAAAAATGCTTCTTTTTTGCCCCTAATTTCTAAACTGTTGGTACCATCACCCCAAAAATCAACCCAACCTTCCTTTTTGGTATTAAACCTTGTGTAAAATTTCATGGATATCCATTCGCTTAAACTATATAATTATCCGGAAACCATATGTGTCGACATACATCGCTAACAACAACATCATACCATAATATGACTCAATTTTATTCTTCGAACTTATAAAGATCAGGATGCTGTTAATTACTTTTTAATTGTTTAACATTTTACAATGGGGGGCTTTTATTTATAGCTTATTACAATATATATGGTAATTATTTTTGATAAAGGCTGAAAGCAAACCACTGAACTGTCATTGTTCATAAAGATAGTTTTCATGGGCAATCTTAGCACATCTCTTCATTTTTACATGATGATCATTTTGAAAATCAGTCATTGTTATTTGTGGAAACCCTTCTTGGAATTTAGTGAAACTTGAATATATAAGCATAACCATTTTTATGATAAAAAATTTCAAAATATTTTCATTTCCTGTATCTACATGATCTAATTAATAAAGGATTTTAGTATTTTTGCAGTTAACATTAATCTGTAGCTTCTTTCTAGGGTTTAATATAAAACCAAGAGTGCACACGCTGAAATGTCTCGCCTTCTTTTGTAGTCCTTAAAATAAAGCTTTATTACAATTGAAACATAACCTTAACATTAACCAAAAAAACTAAAAATTGACCACTAAATCATGAAAATGAGGCCAAGGACAGGCAAGGTGAGATCAACCATACAAGGCACACATCTATACAGCTAATAATTCTTCCATACAACTAATATATTTCCATACACCTAATATAGTTATTATAGCAGTAGACTTATTGCATATAGTATTAGATAAAAAGACAAAAACTCAAAAACTTAACTTTGACCACTGACCATGAAAATGAGGTCAAGGGCAGATGACACATACCAGCTAGAAATGTACACCTAACAATCATTCTGTTATTATTTCCATACACCAAATATATTAGACCTATTGCAAATAGTATATGAAAAACAGAAAAAAACCCACAAAAACTCAACTATAATCACTGAACCATGGAAATGAGGTCAAGGTCAGAAGACACCTGCCAGTTGGACATGTACACCTTACAGTCCTCCATACACCAAATATACTAGACATATTGCTTTTAGTATCTGAGATATGGACTTGACAGTCAAGTTGACCACCAAAACTTAACCTAGTTCACTGATCCATGAAAGGAGGTCGAGGTCAAGTGAAAACTGTATGACAGCTATGAGGACCTTGCAAGGTACTCACATACCAAATATAGTTATCCTATTACTTATATTAAGAGAGAATTTCACTTTACAAACCAGATGCTCCGCAGGGCACAGCTTTATAGGACCACAGAGGTTGAACCCTGAACAGTTGGGGCAAGTATGGACACAACATTTAAGCTTGATACAGCTCTGAATTTGGATTGTGATTAAATAGTTGACACAAGATAGGTTTCTGACACAGAATGAATGTGGTCTAAGAACTTACACTTAATAAACTGTTATCACAGAGATATGTATCCCTTTTTTGTAATTTTGATTATGCAATGTTGAAATTAAATAGCAATATTTTAACATGTAAGTTATGCAAATATTCATGTAATTTTGATTATGCAAAGTTGAAATTAAATAGCAATATTTTAACATGTAAGTTATGCAAATATTCATGTAATTTTGATAATGCAATGTTGAAATTAAATAGCAATATTTTAACATGTAAGTTATGCAAATATTCAAAGTCTATGAACAATGACTGAAGGTACATAGCTAAACAATCTCCATGGAATGAGATGTGCCAATGATAAATATAATACAACTGCATACCAATTACCATTGACTCATAATAAGTATCTCCCTTTAAACGAACCTAAACACAAACATTAACTTTTAAACTATGTAAAAGTTTCAAAGTCAATGAACCATGATCAGGGGTGGGGCTATATAATCTCCATGAAAACAACACTTTCAAATGACAATAAATGTGCATACCAAATATCATTGACTTAACATTAGCAGTTCATCTTAAACTGATATTATCACACACTAATACATGTAAACTAAGCAAAAGTTTTAAAGTCAATAGACCATGACTGAGGGGACAGGGCCAAATATTCTCCATGGAAATGAGATGTGCTAATGTTTATAAAACTGAACACCAATTAACATTGGCCTACCACTAATGGTTCCCCTTGAACTGAACTTATCACAAACTTATACATATGATTCTAATGATATCTAGTTTTATACAAGTATCTTCATTAACATTAACACCACTAAGGGTCAATTATAGATGGTCCCTCAAAATATGACGTCATAGAAAAAACTGTTGATTGCACCCTAAATACACGGTAAGATTTGACATATATACAAGAACCAAAATAATTCATTTTTTGATGAAATCAAACAAAGTTTAAATTTGGACCCTTTGGCTTTGGACCCTCATTCCTTAACTGTTTGGGACCAAAACTCCCAAAATCAATAACAACCTTCCTTTTGTGGTCATAAACTTTGTGTTAAAATTTCATAGATTTCTATTCACTTATACTATTAAAGTTATTGTGCAAAAACCAAGAAAAATGCTTATTTGGGCCCTTTTTGGCCCCTAACTCCTAATCTGTTGGGACCAAAACTCCCAAAATCAATTTGAAACTTCCTTTTCTAGTCTTTAACCTTGTGTTTAAATTTCATAGGTTTCTATTTACTTCTACTAGTTATAGTGTAAAAAAAAACGAATGTCTTCGGATGACAACGACAACGACGCCAACCTCATACCAATATACGACCAAAATTTTGAATTTTTGCAGTGTAAAAATCTTAACTTTTTTTCAAGTAGACACTCAACCATGAAAATTAGGTCAAGGACATTAGACATGTGACGGAGAGAAACTTGGTAACCTGAGGCATTTTGGTATATATTCAAAGTATGAAGCATCCGGCCAGGTCTTCATCCTTCTAAAATATAAAGCTTTTAAGAATTCAGCTAACTCCGCTGCTGGCCCCCAGAACATTATATATATGTCGAGCTTTCTGCAACAAAAGTTGCAGGCTCGACAATAAGATGATATGGTATAATAGTCTATTTTCACATTATCAACTTTTGACTCGGATTCTATGTTTTTTTCAACAGGTTTTAATACCTTCTCTGTGGTAAGACATCTTGGTACTCTGTCACTTCAAACACCCGAAAGAAATAAATTCAAAAATATAAATGGTGCAATTTTGGCGGAAGGTTTACTGTTTTCTGATGATTTAGTCATGTATAGAAAACATAATGGCATATGCATTAAACAGTTAACTTCCCTCAAATTTGTTCTGATTAAAGTGGGTACATGTAAATAGGAAATTTGTCTATTGCCAATGACACAATATCCACCTTGAATGACATAGACATCAAATAACTGATACCATGGATACTGTGTCATACTTTCACAGATTTCTATGAAACTTTGCAGATGCTTTTATGATTGCATTTTTAGTTGTGCTAATGTTGATGGTATGTTTTAATATACATGTACTGCCCACTTTAAACAAATTTTATTGTTTCACATACAGTTATTACCATCTTACCCAATACATCGTTGATGCATACTCGAGGTACATGTATTAATACAAATATAAACATTACTTTAAATTTATGTTTACCTTCATTTGATATCCTTAATCTTCAGTCAAACTTTCCGACTCCTCAACCATTTTTTTGTCAACAGAGGAAATTTACCTCCTTTATCTACAATAAAATCCTAATTAAAACTAGACCGTACAAAAAACTCTGTGGCTAATTTATTAAATAATTAGGAGTTGACTGACAATTTCAACCATTCATGATACTTATTTGATGATCTTTTCTTGTTGATCATTTTTGCGACTTAAACTAAAATTTCTCTCCATCTATATGTTATTTGTTTAGATGACATCAAGTGATGGCTATAATCATTCATTTATAGGTCTAGGTTAGCTTTTAAGGGCATACAATACAGTTACAGAGGAGGTTACGTGACGTTGCTAATGCAAAATGTTATTTTCGCGACATCAAACTTTAACATACCAGAGAAAAATGCATTTTTCGACTGATTTTTATCATTCAAACTGAATTTATTTGAAAACGAGTTCATGGAACCCCATTTTTCAAAACAGCAATTTGTTTGACTTTCAATTTGCAGGGAGATCATGTGACCCAAATTTTATAAAACTGTAAATAAAGGATTTTTTTTTATTTTGATAAACATAAAGCCAAAATTGACATATCTTTCCTCAATTCATGAACATTTGACAAATACGAGTTATTTCGGAATAAAAAATGCAAAATTTTTTAGGATACTTAAAAAATACAGAAATTACCGATTATTTAAAGTCATAAGAAACCTCAAATTAAAAAAAAATATGCATATGTTTTTTATAACTAAATGGTTAGTTTTCATTAAACAACTCATGTACATATACTTTTTTCTGATGAAAATTCTTTAATTTGTCCACATTTAGAAGAAGAGTACTTTTTTTAATTGCTTGCTGCCAGCAAGCAATTTGCCGACATATTTTCAGTATGCATAGTGACCCGAGCGTAACCCTCCTCGTAAAAATCCGGTGACCACAATACGCATGGATCTGTCATTGAAATAAACAAATATCTGATTATACATGTTAAACACGTGCTCAATACCCATGCTTTTTGTGATTTGTTTACTATAAGGTGACAATCGGTTAAACTCGGCTTCAAATCACGGCATTTAATGAGCAGCCATATTTGTTCAATCATAACAAACAGAAAGAGAAAAAAATTGGCGATTCTATGATATATTTGCAAAAATAATGATAAAATCCTGCACATAGGAGAAATCAAATTTAAACTATTCTACGTATTACAAAGGAAGAAACAAATAGGCTAGGGATACCTGACGAGGATAAGCCTAGGTCAACATGACCATAACCGAAACACCTTTTTTCAATACAGACACAATAATTATTAAACTACAAACATGCAATTGTGTATTTCTAGAAAAATACGAAAACAAATGCTGAAAAAATATATTAAATAATCGGAAATATATATTTATAATCTTTAATTATTCTAGTTGTATGTACATAGAAAATTGAATTAAAAACGAAGGATTTTGATAAGATATACTGGATTGGTCCTGGACCCGATTGATTTTAAAAAATTTTTAGAAAGAAGAAAATACGGCCACATATCTGAATTTTGAGCAAATATACAAAATTTCGACCTCATTTTTCTCAAAAAGTAGCACATGAAGGTATATTTTTTATTACAAATTTGATTTAATCAGGTAAAAAATAGCCTATATGCAAATTTTCACGAACTTGTAAATACAGGATCAAAACTGTACGGTATGCCCTTAAGAGAAATTCAGGCCATTGTGTAAGGACAAGGACAAAATATTGATTATTAGAACATGCTTTCAGTAACTGCTATAAATCTCAGATGTGTATTTCATGAGTTTTTGTTTTAGGATTTTTTATTGTGCTTTGACTTTGTATTGATCTTAGAATTAAGCCCTTTTCAAATGATTTTTATAGTTTGCTAGTTGAAATGTTGCACCACTGTCATAGGTTAGAAGGAGGGTTTCGTGCCAGCAACTATTTTTAATGTTTTACAAACTCCATGTGTCTGTCTCAATTCAGGAGCTTGTAATTCAGTAGTTTGTTGCTGTATATCATAACAGTTTATCGTTCAATGTTTTGTTAATAAATCAGGCCCTAAGTTGTTCATTGGTAATTTCAAGTCCTTGACGTTGTATAGCTCATTGTTGAAGGATGTACAGTTACCTATGGTTGTTAATTTTTGTCTCACTGGTCTCTCATGGAGAGTTGTTTCATTTACAATCATACCACATCTTCTTATTTTTACAAAACATTTAAATAAGTATACTTCACCTTAGAAGCAGCAAACAAAATGGTACAGTCCAAGTTCCTTTTCTCTTTGTTTCTTCAACATCATTTGTATGAATGTATCTGCAACATCTACAAGGAAAAATTGTTTCTGTAAAAATGATAAACGTACTTAAATCTTGTACTTAATAAAAAAAAAATGGGGTCACCGTTCACAACCTGCCTTTGAAAGAAGCATACATTTTTGTAAAAGTACCTTTTTTCTGCTGAACTAATAGCAGAAATAGAGGTAATACCGAAATAAGAGAACTTAATTACAGAAATCGCTCAAATTTTACAATAGTTAAGTTTAAGAACAGCTTAATTGAAAATAATAATAAAAATAAAGGTCAGAGATGAGTTCCAAAAATGGCATTTTTATACCAAAGGGAGATAATTTTGAGCAATTTTAATGATGATCTACATTTTACAATTCATCTGAGGCCATAAAAAAATGATTTTTTTAAATTATTTTTGTACCATATGATAAAGTAACAACTACTTAAGGTAACAAATAAAAGGAGTATAGGTAAGGTTCCGATTTTGGCCTCAAATTTCAAATTCATCTAACGAAAGATTTTGGACACTTTTTAAACTCTTAACTGTCTATTTCAATTGATTCAATTAGTTAATGTGAAAGATTTTGACTGACTTAGTCATTAAAAACGCTCAGATTCAAGCTTTCGTATGAAAAATCTATTGAATTTGCCAAAAAATGTAACTTTTCTGATGGTTTTTTGTCAAAAAATGAAAGTGGCCGCATCTGTGTTCATCCTCAACCTTTACATGTATATATGTATATATATATTATGTATTATCATTAAATACAATTAAAGAACCTTAGTGAGCACACTCACATACCCCACGTCCCCACATTGTCATTGGAGAAATTAAATTAGTGTAAGAAAAAAAAATTGAATAAGAAAAATTAATTTCCTGCCAATATGCACATCTAAATAGTATGTCCTTATTATCTACAAAATTTCATGAAATTCTGTTGTGTGGTTTCAGAGGAGTTGAGATGACAAACTGTTGCAGTAGTACATTAAAGTAAATAAGTTCAAAGGGGCGTAACTCCTAGAAAAAAAATTGAATCGCAATTTCCCGTCAATATGCACAACTACATAGTATGTCCTTATTATCTGAAAAGGTTTCATGAAATTCTGATGCATGGTTTGAAAGGAGTTGTGATGACAAGAAACAGGACTGACGGATGGACGAACAGGTCAAAAATATTATACCCTCCGCAACTCGTTGCATGGGGTATAATTAACATTTTAATATTATATATGAACACGAATAATTACAATATCATAATGTAAGGAGGAAATTTACACTTTCATTTAAGACAGAAACCGTCTAAAATTTACCAAAATATCTAAAATTTTGAAGATTTCAGTAATTTAGCATAACTTAATGATGCTAGTACCTGATATATGCATTGTATTGTCAAAAACATCCTATATTTATTTAGCAGAAGCATGCTACTTTCCAATAAATAGCGTAAGGATTACATTTTCACAATTTTGTAAAACTGCTATATTTTGGGGCCAAAAAGGGGTCTTACTGAATCTACTCCTTTGTAATGAAAAAATAAATGTTTATTTTTCTCTTAAATTTTTATACATGTACCCTCGAGCCTCCTTATTGTAACTTATAGTAGTTTCTGGTTTTATCATTGTTGAAGGCCACACAGTGACCTAAAGTTGTTAATTTCTAATGTAATTGTGTCTATTGTGTGCATTTTAAATGCATAAATTGTTTTATATGTATATTATTTTAAAACTTCTCTGTAACCTTTTTACTTGCATGGTTTTATGAGAATAAACTATCTTATCTTATCTAGAGACTAGATTTGTCTCATTGGCAATCATACAGTATACCATATTTTCTTTTTAATTTGTTGACTTAATATTCTGAATATTTCAACACCTATTCACATATTTTTAAACTAGAAATCAATGGTGGATCTAGAAATTTTCATAAGAGGGGGCCCTTTTACTGCCTAAGAGGGAGTCCCTACTCGAGTCATTCCCTATACAATCAACTAAATTTTTCTAACAAAAGGTGTTGTCAGACCGGGCCCCCTGATTCTGCCTATCTAGAAACATAATAGTGAGTTGTCTCATTGGCAATCATACAGTGTACCACATTTTCTTTTTAATTTGTTGACTTAATATATTTCTTAATATTTTCAACACCTATTCACATATTTTTAAACTAGAAAACAATGGCGGATCTAGAAATTTTCATAAGAGGGGGCCCAAAGACTGCCTAAGAGGGGGTCCCCACTTCAGTCTTTTCCCCTAACATTATGATATTGTAAAGTCAATTGTAAAATACTGGTATAGATTTAAAAATCTTACAACTGAATTCAGTCTATTGAAAGATGCTTATAAATGCAGCCAAGAGCTTCACAAATCTAACATAAATTCTTCTGCCAGTTCTCATTTGCTAGTAGAAAAAGTTTTTGAAATTAAACAAGAAGTAAAACATTTCGGACAATATAAATTTTTGAACATATCTAGCAAAATAATTCACACTAAATATATTAGAAATTGGTATGCTAGCCAAAATAAAGCTTCTGATAGAAAACTGTATAATAATGTGAAATTTAAGCTACAGTCATGCTTCAATGATTCCCTATATATAAACAGTGGCGGATCCAAAAATTTTCATAAGTGGGGCCCACTGATTGACCTAAGAGGGGGCCGCTCCAGTCACGCTTCAGTGATTTCCTGTATAAGCAACCAAATTTTTCCAAAAACTAGAGGCTCTAAAGAGCCTGTGTCGCTCACCTTGGTCTAAGTAAATATTAAACAAAGGACGCAGATTGATTCATGACAAAATTGTGTTTTGGTGATGCTGATGTGTTTGAACATCTTAATTTACTGAACATTCTAGCTGCTTACAATTATCTCTATCTATAATTAACTTGGCCCAGTATTTTCAGAGGAGAAGATTTTTGTAAAACATTACTAAGTTTTACGAAAAATGGTTAAAAATTGACTACAAAGGGCAATAACTCCTAAATGGGTCAACTGACCATTTCAGTCATGTTGACTTATTTGTAAATCTTACTTTGCTGAACATTATTGCTGTTTACAGTTTATCTCTATCTATAATAATATTCAAGATAATAACCAAAAACAGCAAAATTTCCTTAAAATTACTAATTCAGGGGCAGCAACCAAACAATGGGTTGTCCGATTCATCTGAAAATTTCAAGGCAGATAGATCTTTACCTGATGAACAATTTAACACCATGTAAGATTGCTCTAAATGCTTTGATTTTTGAGTTATATGCCAAAAACTGCATTTTACCCCTATGTTCTATTTTTAGCCATTGCGGCCATCTTGGTTGGTTGGGCGGGTCACTGGACACAATTTTTAAACTAGATACCCCAATGATGATTGTGGCCAAGTTTGGTTTAATTTGGCCCAGCAGTTTCAGAGGAGAAGATTTTTGTAAAACATAACTAAGATTTACGAAAAATGGTAAAAAATTGACTATAAAGGGCAATAACTCCTAAACGGGTCAACTGACCATTTCAGTCATGTTGACTTATTTGTAAATCTTACTTTGCTGAACACTATTGCTGTTTACAGTTTATCTCTATCTATAATAATATTCAAGATAATAACCAAAAAACAGCAAAATTTCCTTAAAATTACTAATTCAGGGGCAGCAACCCAACAATGGGTTGTCTGATTCATCTGAAAATTTCAAGGCAGATAGTTCTTGACCTGATTAACAATTTTACCCCATGTCAGATTTGCTCTAAATGCTTTGGTTTTTGAGTTATAAGCCAAGGATCCGACTATGCATTGGGAACATGTGTACATGTATTAAATATACTGGTCCCAGCTGACACCTTATATGTATAGGAAGTGCCCCCTCCCAAGATTCCTGTTTATTCAATTCAATTCAATATTTTATTGGAAAGAGCTCAATAGAGGCGTGATCCAAATACAGATAATTAATAATATTAAAACAACACACAAATGAAATAAAGATTCATGGAACAAGTCAAGCCAATTCTATGTATACAAATACATTATAAACTGATATTGATACCATAGACTTATATTTCAGTATTATTCTAGATTTTCATATATTTACTTAAAACACACATGTATATGGACAAACTACTGTCAAGGATTATTATCTGATGAAACGGTATGGTGGTCTCTCAAATCAAGAGCTTCTTCAATATACATGTACATACAAATAGATTTTAATTCCTTT
Organism: Mytilus trossulus; assembly: GCF_036588685.1. Taxonomy (NCBI): domain Eukaryota; kingdom Metazoa; phylum Mollusca; class Bivalvia; order Mytilida; family Mytilidae; genus Mytilus; species Mytilus trossulus. The sequence continues at coordinate 27,375,497 of NC_086379.1, forward strand.
TCCGACATAGGATTTAACATTTTGGTAAGATTTTCATCCAAATTATTTAAATTTATATCATTAATTTTATATTTAGATCTAATTTTGTTATATTGCAGACATTCAATCAAGAAATGAATCTCATTTTCAATTTTTCCTGTGCAAAATCTCTCATTAGATGGTATTTTTGGTCTTGCATACCTCCCAGTTTCTATTGCTAATGAGTGTGCATTATTCTTATTATTAATTAAGTGAGTTTTTTTCAATTAACCCTTTCCTCCATTGAATTTTTTTTTTTTGCATACTTGATTCACATAGGATTTTTTTGATAAAATGCTGAACATATGCTTTAAAGTATTAAGGCATTGCGAAAAACAACTATTTCATCAAATAAATTTGAGTCGGATATATATATATTCCTATGATATTCCTTTTCATAATGGATACCAATTTTATTAAGTCAACTGCAGACACTTTGTAGTCAAAGTGTTTCAACTGAGGTACTTCAAAGGCGTCAAAAGGCGTCATTATTGAGTAAGGGCGGTGGCGTCAAAAGGCGTCATTATGGAGGAAAGGGTTAAAGGTATTTAGGAATATTAAAATTTAAATATTCTTGTTGTTTAAATTTTACTAAAAAATAAAAGTTTACCACAGTGTCCATCTTTTATTTTAGAAAGTTAAAATATAATTGTGTGCATTATTCTTATTATTAATAAGTGAGTTTTTTTCAATTAACCCTTTCCTCCATTGAATTTTTTTTTTTTGCATACTTGATTCACATAGGATTTTTTTGATAAAATGCTGAACATATGCTTTAAAGTATTAAGGCATTGCGAAAAACAACTATTTCATCTTCTAGTTTCTGTTTGAAATTACTATTACAATGCTTTTTAAAGGGTATTGCAATATATTTCATTAATTCAGATAGTTTATAAGACCATGAATTTTCTCTATTTGTGAGAGTTTTGTCCACTTCAAAAGGCTTAAGCAGCCTTGAAAATTTCATGCGGACCACCAGACTGTTCACCAATATTATTGAGACGCTCATAATATTTAAACATAAGTTGATAACATTTAATGCGAATGGGTAAAGTGCCTAATTCACACCGCACTGCTAGATTGGAAGACTTTCCATGAACCACAAGTATGTTTTTAAATATGGAGTTTTGTGTTTTGTCTAATGTACTTTTGTCTATAAATGCTTCAAAATTTGGTTTGAATTCTGATAACCATACTTCTGATCCATAAGTTAAAATAGGAGTTATCATTGAATTAAAAAGCTGGAGCCAAGTCTTAACAGACAAATTTTCACTATATATGTATGGTAGTTTTGACTTCAATGCAAAATATGCTGTTTTAGCTTTATCTGAGAGGCTTGACACTACTTGTATAAATTTTCCAGAGCTATGAAAATCAACTCCTAAGTATTTATAACAATCAACAATTTCAATTGCATTAGAACTGTAATAAAAGTAAACGTTTTTTTAATTTACTTTTAGTTTTAGAGAAAATTATAATTTTTGTTTTCTTAAGGTTCAAGTCCAGTTTCCATTCAGTACTATGTTTTTGTAAAGAATCAAGAGAGTTCTGGAGACCATCTGCATATTCCGATATCAATAATAAATCATCAGCATACAATAAATGGTTCACTTTTTGACCATTTAAATTTACTGCACTAGTTAAGTTTGTAACTAAGTATTTTTCTATGTCATCAACAAATATATTACTGTAAATTCAGAAATTATTGCGTGCATTTATTATTGCGATTTTGTCATTTTAGACTTAAATGCGATTTTAATTAAAATGATTTTGAGAAAAATCCTGTTTAATTCATATCAATGATTTTAAAATGCGAGTTAAAATTATTGCGTTTACAAGTCTGTCGCATATAATCAAAACCTCGCAATAATTTCTGAATTTACAGTAAATAAAGTTGGACTTAAACTGTCACCTTGTTTGACACCCTGATTATCAAGAAAAGGCTTGGTAAACATATTTTGATATTTACATGAATATAAGGTATTAGAGTACATGTCATGCAGTATATATTATAAAATTTGCCTTGTATTTCTTTATTTTGTAATTTTAAGAACAGAGCTGATCTCCAGACACTGTCAAAAGCCCTTTTAAAATCTACAAAACACACATATAGTTTCTTTTTACATTTAAACAAATATTTGTTTATTATTGTTTTTAAAATAAAGACATGATCTACAGTTCTGTAATTTTTTTCTAAAACCACCTTGATTTGAAAAAAATAAATTATGTGTTTCAAGAAAATCACTAAGTCGTTTTTGTAAAATGGATGTAAAGACTTTACCAAGACAGCTTGTTATGCTTATTAGATAGTAAGGAAAAACTCCTTAAAAAGTTTAGCAAATATCCAATTGTTAGGACATCTTATTTTTCACTATTATAGCCAACCAAATGAAAGTTTTCCACAGAGTCGTCTGCTCTTTACCAAGGTATTTAAACTTTTGCAAGTTTACCTGTTCCATTGAACCAATACAACAGGTATTGTTCTCAGTGTAGTTTATTCACTTGGACATTTAAATTTCTTCTAGGAGAAATCTATCACTCATTGATTAATTTGCCTGACCAAAAAAAATCTTCTTTGTAAATTGATTGAAATACATGTATAAACTCACATAAACTGCATGTGATACGGTATTTATTCAATATCAATGATATATATTCAATCTATTCAATGTAAGCACTATTTTAATTAAAAAAAGTTTATTTCTGATTTTTTTTAAGTACTGCATGCATTTATCATTGTTTATGTTTCAAAAAATCTGCATGTTTTTCATGGTTCTTCAGTTATAAAGAATACATTTATGAAGACCTTATCATTATCATTTAAGTTTTTATTTGTGAACAGACTTAAAATAGCAAATTTTAATAGGTAAAATGTTGAAATTTGATCAGAAATCAACTTTTAATTTTTAAATCAGTGTTTATATTAAACAAATTGAAAATGTGTTATTGATTGAATAAATACAACATTACATGCAGTTTTATAATTACTTATTTGTACATGTATTTCCATCATTGGCAGTTCAATTTTTTGTTCAGGTAAATTAATCAGTGACTGATAGATTTCTCTTGCAAAAAATTTAAAGGTCTGAGTGAATAAACTAAACAGAGAACAATACCTGTTGTATTTGTTAGATGGGACAATAGAACTTACAAAAGTTTAAATGGACAGGTAACTTGCAGGTGAATCTGTGGAAAACTAAAGTAGGTTTCGCAATAAAATTGTACAGAAAAACTAGAAAACAGAAATTAAAGGAATTTAGACGAAGTATAATGGATGAACTTGACAACCTTCATGAAAATAACCCTAATAAATACTGGAGTTTACTAAAGGATTTATCAAAAGATACAAAGAAATCTACATCTCCAGACTTTCCATGTAATACATGGTTTGACTATTTTAAAGAGCTAAATACATTTGTAAAAGCAAAATTAATGCAACCGATAACAATTTTATTAATCGATTTAAGCAATTGGAAAAGGAAAAAATATTCTCAGAACTTGACTTCCAAATTAGTGATAAAGAAATAATTACAGCTATAAAACAGCTATAAAACATTAAAAAATAAGAAGTCAAGTGGCTTTGACATGATCCTAAATGAAATGCTAAAATGTAGCCAGTCATTTCTATTAACAAGTTTTAAAAAATTATTTAATCATATTCTTTTAACTGGCTCCTTCCCTACTATGTGGGCAAAAGGATTTATAGTGCCAATATTCAAAAGTGGTTCTACTGATGACCCCTCAAATTATAGGGGTATAACCATTGGAAGTGCACTAGGAAAACTATTTGCAAAAATATTAAACATAAGGCTAGAGAATTTTTTATCAAAGAGAAATATAATATGTAAAGAACAGATTGGTTTTTGCAAGAAAAAAAGAACAAGTGACCATATGTTTGTTCTCAAAACATTAATAGAAAAATATACTCAAATGGGCCCTAAACTTCTCTTTTCTTGTTTTGTCGATTTCAAAAAGGCATTTGATACAGTTTGGCATATATGGGTCTCTTCTATAAACTAAGACAATATGGCATCAGTGATTTATATTATAATGTTATCAAAAGCATGTATAAAAAGACTGAGTTGAATGTGAGAATGAGCAAATCTCACATGACAGACTCCTTCTCATCTAATATAGGGGTTCGCCAAGGGGATAATCTCAGCCCTAATCTTTTTAAATTTCTCCAGAACTCTCTTGATTCTTTACAAAAATATAGTACTGAATGGAAACTGGACGTGAACCTTAAGAAAACAAAAATTATAATTTTCTCTAAAATTAAGGTAAATAAAGAAAACTTTTACTTTTATTACAGCTCTAATGCAATTGAAATTGTTGATTGTTATAAATACTTAGGAGTTGATTTTCATAGCTCTGGAAAATTTATACAGGCAGTGTCAAGCCTCTCAGATAAAGCTAAAAAAGCATATTTTGCATTGAAGTCAAAACTACCATATAGTGAAAATTTGTCTGTTAAGACTTGGCTCCAGCTTTTTAATTCAATGATAACTCCTATTTTAACTTATGGATCAGAAGTATGGATATCAGAATTCAAACCAAATTTTGAAGCATTAGACAAAAGTAAATTAGAAAAAACACAAAACTCCATATTTAAAAACATACTTGGGGTTCATGGAAAGTCTTCCAATCTAGCAGTGCGGTGTGAATTGGGCACTTTACCCATTTGCATTAAATGTTATCAACTTATGTTTAAATATTATGAGCGTCTCAGTAATATTGGTGAACGGTCTGGTGGTCCGCATGAAATTCTCAAAGCTGCTTTTGAAGTGGACAAAACTCTCACAAATAAAGAAAATTCATGGTCTTATAAACTATCTGAATTAATGAAATATATTGGAATATCCTTTAACAAGCATTGTAATATTAATTTCAAACAGAAACTAGAAGATTTCTACAAAAATAAAATTATTTTTGAACTTTCTAAGATAAAAGATGGAAACTGTGGTAAACTTTTATTTTTTAGTAAAATTTATATTAAATTTAAACAACAAGAATATTTAAATTTTAATATTCCTAAATACCTTAGAAAAAAACTCACTAAATTAAGAATAAGTGCACACTCATTAGCAATAGAAACTGGGAGGTATGCCAGACCAAAAATACCATCTAATGAGAGATTTTGTAAATTTTGCACAGAAAAAATTGAAAATGAGATTCATTTCTTGATTGAATGTCCACAATATAAAAACATTAGATCTAAATATAAAATAAATGATATTAATTCAAATAATTTGGATGAAAATTTTACCAAAATGTTAAATCCTATGTCTGAAAAGGAATTAAAATCTATTTGTATGTATATTGAAGAAGCTCTTGATTTGAGAGACCACCATACCGTTTCATCAGATAATAATCTTTTACAGTAGTTTGTGCATATACATATATATATATAAATATCTTGTATTGTGTGTTTTAAGTAAATATACGAAAATCTATAATAATACTGAAATATAAGTCTATGGTATCAATATCAGTCTATAATGTATTTGTATACATAGAATTGGCTCATGACTTGTTACATGAATCTTTATTTCATTTATATGTTGTTTTAATATTATAATTGTCTGTATTTGGATCACGCCTCTATTGTGCTCTTTCCAATAAAATATTGAATTGAATTAAATTATTCATTAATGACCTCCCTGAAATATTTGATAAAACTTGTGACCCAGTTCAACTTGATTCAATTCAGTTGAACTGCTTATTATATGCTGATGATGTAGTTTTGCTGTCTGAAACTGCAGAAGGCTTACACAATAGTTTAGATAAATTGTGTCTGTACTGTAATAAACGGGGATTAGAAATTAACCTTAAAAAAACAAAAAGTTTGGTTTTCAACTGTACAGGAAAAATAAATCATTCATCTTTTAAATTAAATAATTGTCCTATTGACAAAGCTAGACAGTATACATATTTAGGAATAAACTTGAGTGCCTCTGGAAGCTTTACAAAGGCTAAACATGATCTCTATAAAAGAGGACTAAAAGCTCTTTTTAAAATTTATAAAATATTTAAAGGTCATAAACCCAAAATTAAACTTTACTTCATATATTTGACCACACAGTTAAACCAATTTTAACTTATGGAAGTGAAATTTGGGGTGCTTTAGATTCAAAAAAGTTAACTGAAAAAGGAGATTGTTATTTAGAAAAATTATGTAAAGAACTGCAAATTGAATCAATTCATTCTAAAATATGTAAAAAAAAATGAGCTTGGGAGATATCCTTTTCGTACTTATAACGTTTAACAAGTACAGAGGACCAATTATTGTCTGAAGCTCTCCTTGTATCAAAATCCTTATCAAACCATAGTAAGAAAAGTTGGTTTAATTCTATAAATTCATTAGCAAAATATTAAGACATAGATTTATCACAAGTTTTTAATATGAAATCAAACTTGAAAAGATTTATTTTAAACAAACTTAAATTAAAGTATAATAAGTTGTGGTATTCATCTTTAAACAATGACAGAAAAATATGTCATTTGGAAATAAACTTAGAACATACAGACATTTTAAGAGAAATATATATTTTGAACCTTATTTGGCTATAGGTAATAGGAATCTGAGAATTCAGATGACAAAATTCAGAATTAATAATCATGATTTAGAAATAGAGAGAGGCAGATACAGGGGACTTCAGGCAATGGATAGAATTTGTTATCTTTGTAAAAAAGAAGTGGAAGATGAACTCCATTTTTTACTTAAATGTTCAATAAATCATCTTTGGAAAATGAGAGAGTTTCCATTATTTCCAACATAGTTAAAAGTTACAAAATCTTTCACAATTTAGACTATCAATCACAATTTATTTGGCTAATGTCCAATGAAGATAGTCACATTTTTAATCAAGTAAGCAATTTAATTAATAATTTAAATGTTGTTCGAAAACAACTATTAGAAACTTAGTGTACTTATATATTTTACTGTAAAAAGACAGAGGCATAATTTAGAAATTTAGATATTTATAAAGCTTCTCATTTTAAATGTAGGATCCTAAAAACACCAGGGGAAAACCCAGAATATCTAAATTTAGTTTCCTATATTCATTTTTTTATTTTAGGATCACTGTATTTGTCAAGTTGAAACATGATACATTTTATGAATGCACATTAGTGATCATTAGTGTGTCTTTCTTGTCTTTTCATTGTAATCATTGATTTAATTGTATTCAAATAATTGTAATCATTTTGTAATCATTGTACCAAATTTAACTTGTGATTATTCTGCCTGTAATGGGCGTCTTTAATTGACAATAAAATATATTTGATTTTGATTTATACCTCTATAGTTCCCACAATCAGATGCCATCATGGGTCACCAGATTTATAAATTGATGTCAACAGAGAAATGTTCCAAATTTTGGGGAATTATTAAAAAGTTTGGTCAAAAGTAAAACTAGAGTGTTTGACCACACCTTTAGAAATTCATTAATTATCAAATCAGGACCTCCAGATTTTCCCTTTTTTAACTTCTTAATACAGTCTTTGATTTCTTTACGTGTAATAGGGACATTAAGGGATGTATTAGAAAAGTTGTGATTTTTGTTCTCTATATTTTGATTTGTATCAGTTGTATCATTATTACTAGGATGAAATTTGAAAAAAGGCAGGACAAAATTTTTCATCCTAGCCTCCCCATAAAAATCAAATGGTAGCTCCATTTAGCTACCATTTGATTTTTATGGGGGGGGGGGGGGGGGGGGGCTAGGATGTAAATTTTGTCCTGCCTTTTTATTTTTCACTGTGTTCGGTCCTGCCAGAGACATATAATACATTGTATTATATGTCTCTGATCCTGCCTTTTTTTTTTTTTAGTTTATCCTGACTTTTTTACCAAAATTGTCTTATTTTTTTTGCAAGTGTGTCATCCTGCCCTGCCTATTTTTTCAAATTTTATCCTAGCCCCCCCCCCCCCCCCCCCCCTAAAATCAAATGACGGCTAAATATTATATATCAGGCCGAACGTTCCCGGAATCTTCCGTTGAGACACCCCCCCCCCCCCCCCCCCCCCTTTTTCCAAACGGGTATTTTAATGCGTGTTTCCTTAATGGCAGTTTTGAAAGAGAAATAATAGTAAGTGACTTTTTACCGAGAAAATTTAAGTTTTATGCATTTTACGTTTCAGATCTTATCAACACATCTTCATCTTCATCCTCAAGTTTCGTTTGCTCTGCCTTTACGGTCTCCTTTCGTACAGAAAAGTTAGGGCATATTACTACACGAATATTTATTATTAAAGTCGCAACGTCCCTAGAAAGATCAATAAAATACAAATGTGTATTGATATCATGGTTTGTTCTACAAAGAACGATGAAATGTCTTGTCATTCTAAATCAAATTAAAACTCGACAGCGGACTATTTTTATGTGCATTTAGAACTTTGTTGACAGATTGCGATTCGTGCTCGCGTCGTCTGTCAAAGATGATTTGCAAATATTCATACTAGAAGCAAGGAGATTGAAAATTATTACAACCAAAATCAACATTCAATTAAATAAAAAAGAGAGTTAAGGAATTTACGTGGTAAGATTTTAATAGAACAAGCGAAAAAAGGATCTGAAAATGCAGTTATATGAGGGGGAGGACAGGGGGGTACTCTTTTTCCTTCTCTCACCTCTTTTCTCCTTTCTCCTACCCCTCTTCTCCTAATTTTATTTTTTTTAATTTACCGGAAAAAAGAGAGATATTTTATTTCTTCATATTTTATTTTTTTCTTCATATTTTATTTTTTTCTCCAACTTCTCCTTTTTCCCAACCTTCCTCTCCTTTCTCCTACCCCCTTTCTCCCACCCCTTTCTCCTACCTCCTTTCTCCCTGTCTCCCTTAGAAAATCAGTCCATAGCTAGTAATTTATGTTTGTAACTTGTTTTCCTAGGAAAATATGTCACAAGACTTGTTTTTCTAATAGTTCTTTTGTATCATAAAATATATTTAAAATTGAAGATTTTTTTTTTATAGATAAGATTGGATAATAGAAGAAATTTTTTTCCAATAAAAATGAAGAATATTTCCTTAATAACCTAATTATTAAAAACATAAATATTCAGTTTCCTTTGCTTATAACATTTTTTATAATAAAAGACATGGACATTTTTTGTCCAAATAATTATGACGTCTTGATAGGCTATTATATTTTTTTTCTTTGACGCCTTACTTAGTTCGTCGAAAATAAGGCGTCAAAGAAAAAAAATATAATAGCCTTTCAAGCTGTCATAATTATTTGGACTAGGACATTTTTACCTAGGAATTCAATGCTAATGACATGGACATGATTTCCTAGGAAAATTAGTCTGGAGACAAATTTTATTTACAGCTAATTTCCTAATGCATGTAATGCAAAACTTTGGTTGGCTTGCCTTCTTTGTTTGTATAATTGTTTATACAAGCTTTGTTAATAAGATTGACATGATGGTCATCTTTATATAATATATATATAGGCATAGTTTAACCTGTATATTTAATATTTGAATTTAATTGGATATTATCCTAATGAGTGTACAGTTTAAATACAAAGCAAGCAAGCTAACTTAAGTCTTGCTCTACATGCTTTAGGAAATTAGCTGTAACAGATTGATACACAACTCTTTCGTTTTGTCTATAACAATGTTAAAAACATATTACATTCATATTCACTTTTAAAAATTAAAGGCAAAGACATTTAAACCTATGACTTCTAATGACATGGACATGACTTTGTGGGAAAATTAATAGTCTGGGGACATAAATTTTATCAAAAATTTAACTATGTGACTCTTAAAAATTACTAAAACATAAGATTTAAATTTGCAAATGCAAGTAATTGAATCTTTTATAGGATTTTATAGGACATGATTACCTAGGAAAATTTGGTTGGGGACATATATAACTAATATCGGACTAAATATATACTAGTAAATTTTGTAACCATGGACTTTTTATACTATATAGTAATATTTGTCCGCCCTGACATATTTTACCAGGACAAATTTATCACTCACACTTGTACTTGTTCGCCCTGGATCAATTTGCTCTGATTTTTTTTTATACTCCAGTGGCATAATGTTAATTATTTGAACATTACATGTTAAAGTTTGTTGAAAAATTTGCTGAATTTTTGTATTGCCACAACCAATTTATTATTTCCCCTATTTGCTTAGTCACTGTCATGATAGTAGAACACTGGAGTACAATGTATTAATTTATCTTCATTGCTATTTTTTAACAAAATAAATTGTTTTTTAATACAAGTATCAGAATATACAAAATGTAATTTTAAACGAACTTGTAAATCCTTGTATTTAATTCCTGTTTTCGTGATTTACAGTTCATACATCCATGACATCATTGTTTTTATTAATTCCAAGCTGACTACTAGCTTATAAATCAAAACAAAAAGTTTGTTTTTTTATTATTGATCCATCAAAAGACAATTATCACAAAAATCAGTGAGAATAATTTACATGTTATTGAACAATTAACTTTCCTAAAAACTTTTAAATATTTATGGGTTTTTTATAAATTTTAAGCTATACAATTCTTACTTGCATCTCTGAAATTTGCTTCTATGTGGTTTTGTTAGCAATTTCTGTACTGGTCTGCTAAAGGCTCAAATTGACATTTCACCCAATTTCACCATTTTCCCTCCAAAATTTGGGTTTTAAGGCAAAATTTTTATTTTTCCTTATTAGTGACCCTTGTATTTGCCAGGGACGCATACATGTATATATAAGTCCTTGTATTTGCTTAATATTTGAAGCTATATTTCAGCTTTGAACATTACAGATTTGGACCAGGTCACACCTGAGGTATCACAGACAGTTTTTATTTGATATATCCCATAAAAATATATCGGCACCTCTATTTTCCCTATCATTTCATTGAAAATGGTCCCTTTAACCATGTTAACATGCTTGTACCTATTTAAAGTAAAATTTTGAGCTTAAATGGTCTGGAACCCCTATTTTTTTCGACAAATTTGAGGTACTCTTTGTAAAGATTAAAATAATACGGCATTCTGATAGAGACTTTGAATAAGTCTGAGCCATCTTAACTGTGTAAAATCAAAAGTAGCAGCACGAAATAAAGTTAAAATGAATATGAGTCCCCTGTATTATATTTTAAACACCGCTTTTTTGATGATCAAGTAATTCCTAAATGAATACTGGAAAATAGCTGTAGAATGCTCTCGAACATAAAATTTACATCAAATATTAAAAAGCTTCATTTTAATCAACATAGAAATATGTTTAGAATTTGATGATTTATTGGGTATATATATATGATATTGCCTTCACTCAGTTATAAACTAGAAAAAAAGTAATGTTTAGCTCACCTAGCCCAAAGGGCCTACTGAGCTTTTCCCATCACTTTGCATCCGACGTTGTTAATTTTACAAAAGTCTTCTAGAACTCTGAAACTACTGGGCCAAATTAAACCAAACTTGGCCACAATCATCATTGTGGTATCTTGTTAAAAAAATATGTCAGATGACCCGGCCAACCAGCCAAGATGGCCACCATGGCTATAAATAGAACATAGGGGTAAAATACAGTTTTTGGCTTATAACTCAAAAACCAAAGCATTTAGAGCATATATCTGACAAGGGTATAATTGGTATAATTGTTTAACAGGTGAAGATCTATCTGACCTGAAATTTTCAGATGAATCAGACAACCCATTGTTGGGTTGCTGCCCCTGATTTAGTAATTTTAAGGAAATATTGCTGTTTTTGGTTTTTATCTTTAATATTATTATAGATAGAGATAAACTGTAAACAGCAATAATGTTCAGCAAAGAAAGATTTACAAATAAGTCAACATGACCGAAATGGTCAACAAGGTCAATTAATCCCCTATGGAGTTATTGTCCTTTATAGTCAATTTTTAACAATTTTCATAAAATTTGTAAATTTTTACTAACATTTTCCTCTAAAACTACTGGGTCAAGTTCATTATTTATAGAGATAATTTTAAGCAGCAAGAATGTTCAGTAAAGTAAGATGTACAAACACATCACCATCACCAAAACACAATTTTGTCATGAATCCATCTGCTTCCTTTGTTTAATATTCACATACATGTAGACCAAGGTGAGCGACACAGGTTCTTTAGAGCCTCTAGTTTAAAGTCTAGAATACCTTTTTATACAACCATAAAATTTTTGCAATCATATAATTATATTGGTATCACATCGTCTTTGTGGTCAGCTGAGCATCTTTCGAAGACAGATGGTTTCCAGATAATAACTTTAGAATAAGTGAATCATGTTAATAGAAATGAATAGAATTTTAACACAATGTTTAAAACAACAAAAGGAAGCTTGGGATTGATATTGGGGGTTATGGTCCCTAAGGTTTAGGATAAGGGGACCAAAACAAGCATTTATCTAGTTTCAGGACAATAAGTTGTGTATAAGTATTTCAATTCCTCTGAAATTGTACCACAATGTTAAATATTATAAGAAGAAGGTTGGAATTTATTTTTAGGGTTATGGAGCAAACAGTCATGAATGATGGGCCAAACACAAGGATTTTTGTAGTTTTAAGTTAATGACTTGTGTAAAAGTGTACATGTATGATCTTTCTAAAATTATACCCCAATGCTCTATACTACTATGGGATGGTTATGATTGGCTGAGGGTATAGATAAAACCATTTATGAATAAGGGGCAAAAAAGATGAAAAACAATCATTTTTCTGGTTAAAGGATAGTCAAGACAATTTGAAAGCTGTGTAAGGGAGGTAATCCAAAAGTTATATTTGAATTATTTCACACAACTTTTAAGGTGGTACCTAACACCACAGGGAGATAACTCTGTAAAGTCAGCTAAACGTTGTAATTACATTGTGTTGTTAAAGGGATATTAAGCTTTTCAATGATCAAAATGAGTGTTTGTCAAACTGCTATATAACCAGTGTAATTTTTCTGATAAAACGGTTTGTTCAAAAAAAATTTTTTTTTTATATTTTTGTCAAAGAGTCAAAGTAAATACTTTGTCAAAATTTTAAGAAAATTAAACGAGCCAAATTAATTTTAGTTCAAGTGTTGGGTACCACCTTAAAGATGTGATTTTGAAATTTACCAACATATATAACTTCAGTAAAAATCAGTTATTTGAAGTTATATATGATAACTTAAGTTTAATTAAAAAAAATGCCAATAGTTTTAGCATAAGTAAATATAAATCTTTGAAGTTTGAAACCACAAAAAGGAAGGTTTGGATTGATTTGGGGGTTAATTTATGGTCCCTTTGGTGTAGGAAAAAGGGGTATAAAAGGGGCCCAAATAATCAATTTTCTATTGTCCAGATAATAATTTGTAGTACAGTTTATAGAATTGCCTGAAGTTTCCACACCACAAAGGATAGTAAGGGTTGGAATATTGGAGTTATGACTCAATCTGTTTATGAATTAGGAGCAACAAAAGGGGAAAACAAGGGTTTCCTGGTTAATGGACAATTACTTTAGATTTGTTTCTTTTTGTTGGTGCCTTTTTTTGCTAGTTCTTTTATGAATTTTTATACTCTACCTACAATAGTAGAGAAGCATTATGTTTTCTAGTCTGTGTGTCCTTTCGTCTGTTTGTTTGTCTGTCCATCCATTCTTCCCACTTCAGTTTAATGTTTTTGGTCAAGATAGTTTTTGATGAAGCTGAAGTCCAATCAACTTGAAACTTAGTACAAATGTTCCTTATGATATGATCTTTCTTATTTTAAAACAAAATTAAAGACTTTTGACCCCATTTTTATGGTTCACTGAACATAGAAATTAAAAGTGTTCCCTCAGTTTCAGGTTAAAAATTTTTTAAGTCAAGGTTGTTTTTGATGAAGTTAAAGTCCAATCAATTTGAAACTTAGTACACATTTATCATTAAAAAAGCTGATTGTGTAGTTTCATATTAATTAAAATTTATTTACCTAATTTATAATTTCAGCTTTTCCATGCATTGTAAGATTTCCAGAATATAGAACATGTAGTTCCTGATAAAAAAAAACACCAAAAGATTGCTAAGATAAAACTGTTGAGTAACTATTTGTAATACAGAATGCATCAAGATGGTGGTATGCTACATATATAATATTGATACTATGACAGATGAGAAAAGAAACTGAAGACATAACCAAATGCTGAAGTCAGCAAAGGTATGATTATAACTGTTATTGATGTTTGAAGAAGTGTGTCATTATAGCATCTACAAATATTTCAATCAAACATGGTTCAGTACTTAAGACTAGTTTTAATTTAAAAGAATTAAATGGCTACTAACATCCATTGCTAATAACAGCTTATTAACCTCCTGTTAAAAAAAAGAGGGGTGAAATATACCATAGCAACATCCAAACTCATAATCGAAAATAAACTGACAACGCCATGGCTAAAAATGAAAAAGACAAACAGACAATTAATAGTACACTAGAAACAACATTAAAAACTAAAAACTGAGCCACACAAACCCCACCAAAACTGGGGGTGATCTCAGGGTCTCCAGAAGGGTAAGCAGATCCTGCTCCACATGTGGCACCCTTTGTGTTGCACATGTTATTACAATGTATATATATATAGTCTATTTCGGTAGGTCACATTCATGAAAAGGAAAGGGGATTGTAGGTACGAAGAAAGAAACATCCGATATCATCTGTGAAATGGTTTATCCATAATGGTCAACCAACTGTGATGATTGGGTAACCTGTATTATATTCAGGGGTGAATTCAGACATTCCTAAAGGGGGGTTCAAACTAAATGTCTCCATTCAAGTGCATTGATCGTCTCAAAAAAGGGGGGTTCCAACCACCGGAACCCTCTCCTTGGATCCACCACTGATATTTGAGAAATTGCCACAATACATTTTGTTGATATCAAATTAAAGTTGAGAAGCTACGGTAATCTATAAATGTTTATCTATTTTTCATTGTCTACTCTCATGTTGGAAGAAAAAATTAGTCATGTGTATATGTTTTAGGAACTAATTGTGGTATATTCTTCAGATTGAAACATGCAACAGAAAGTTCAATCATGACCATAAAGCAGGCAAGACATTTCAGTATGTACAATCTTGTAAAAATATGTCAAACTATGTCAAAGCATATTTTTTGTTTTGTTTTTTCAGATTAAGATATAAAGAGTAGATATTTTCCTGAAGATCTCATTTATGTCTCGAATGTGAAGGGAACAGAAGCTATCATGATGATTCTTTATAAAGAAAAGATACAGAAACACAAGCTCCTGTAGACACTTATAAAAAAGAAGATGTTTTTGCAATGAATATGTGTGAATGTGATAAATTATGGCAAATCAACATGGTCAATTAACAACAATATGTTCTACACATTTCCTAGATTTATAAGTTTCATAACATTTAGTTGAGGCAAACTTAAGTTAGATAACGGAAAACAAAACAAAAATGGCAAATAAATATTGTTATTAAATACTCAGTTTTAGTTATTTTTATTTTGATATTAAAAAATATACTGTATTAGATAAATACTAGTTATACATTTAAAAAATTAGTAACCCTCATGTCTCCCTGCATTAGAAGTTGCATAATTTAGCATTTACAGATGAAATATAATTGTGAGTAAAGTTCAACATGTGAAATAGTCTGACTGGATATGACAGAACATCAAAAGAAATGACGAAAAATTACACATCTTATCAAAATAGTACTACTAGAAACTAAAAGCTACTTGCAATTTTCACTGGTTTTGAGATCAGTAACAGTCTGACAAGGAAAGAATTTAATGAACATGATTATGATGCCTCTTGATAAATATAAAAACATATTGACTGTAAAATAATTACCAGTTACCAATTATATCTGTTGTTTACAAAATTTGTTATTTGGAAATATCTGTTGAATGTTTTGAAATTAAAATGTGTTAACTGAAATGATTTAAAGAATTGAAGTCTTTAAATGATACAAAAGCAAGGATACATGGAATGATTGCAATTGAGACAACTACTATCCCTGCATAGTAGGGCATTGATGTAAACAAGTACAGGTCACCTGAAGTCTTCAACAATGAGCAAAAGCCTGTTTAAAGATCGTTATACATGGGCTTATTAAGTCCCAAGATAATGCTATCTAAATCATTTGCTTTCAGATTTTTGTTAGTATGTTTCTGATGAAGGTTAAGTAAAATAAGCCCAGCACACTTAATTTGTGAACTGTTTTTATTAAATTTCAAAAGAGAAAGCTAATAGACAAATTTAAGCAAATAACAAAAAAAGGAAATCCATTTAATATGGCAGACAGCAACCAAACACAACCAATGGACATAATGAACATGTTTTTAAATGCTCAAACTGCAATAATAACATTAGATACAAAAACATCTTATATAATGCTGGATTACACAAAAGTGTTTAAATCATCTGCTCTTCTCTGGTGTTTAAAAATTGTACAGATTTGGTGTCACAATATCTCAGTAGCATGGATTAGAATCCCGGCATGAAAGCAAATTTACAGATCTTACATTGTTGGGTTGATGATTTGACGACTAAATGCATGTACATGTACAATATATACAAAAAGTTGGCTGCTATTGAGACAAAGGCAAAAATCATAGTGCAACAAAACATGTTTATTACAGATATAATAACAACAAACTAAAATAACACTTACCACTACTAAATGAATAGGAACTTTCAGGAACTATTAATTGCAGCTACTGTCCAGGTTATGTTAAACAAATCACCTCCAACTGATCTGTTCAGTGAAGAGTTTTTACCATTGAAATGAAATGTGAACACATTCCAATCTTTTGGCAGACGTGAATATTCTCATGTGGCATTTATACCTATATCCAAGGGTACCTATATCTGGTGGTGATAACTAACCATTTTTTTCTTCTTTTTGTTTAATTTTGAAAAAAAAATATGGAATTTAAACTTTTTTCAGCATTTTGGAAAAATATAATTTTGTAAATTTTTCATGTTTTTTTTTCATTTATTTTTATAAGAATTAAATTTTAAAAGAAAATTTTGTTTAAATATTTTTTTTTTTTTTTTTAAATTTTGAAAAATTTGATTTTTTTGAAATATTTTGCATTTATAAATTTTTCAAACTTTAAAAAAGTTAATTTTAGTTGCCTGCGTCCATGCAAGCATGGACTAAGTTAGCCTTGGTTGCCTTCGTCCATGCATGCATGGACTAAGTCTGTTGTGGTAGTCCATGCAAGCATGGACTAAGTTAGGGTTAATTGCCTTAGTGCATGCATGCATGGACTAAGTCTGTTGTGTTAGTCCATGCATGCATGGACTAAGTTAACGTTAGTTACCTTCGTCCATGCATGCATGGAGTAAGCTTAGTTTCTAAATTTTCATGTTTAAAAATCATGAAAAGGTTAAGCCTTACTATCAAGTTTTGTAATTTATTTCCTAAGGTAAGTTATAATGCACAATATGTATGTAAAACATTATTAATAGGTTGAATATGAAAAAAACCAACTAAACAGAAATAAAAGGTAATTACATCAAATTAAAAAATAATTGAACTAACACCATGAAATTAAGAGGTAAGAAGAAATGGAGGTTTTCTAAACTTGATGTTCATTTCCAGTTTTATTTAATACCTTGTTTTATGCACATTTGAACCAGAAATCATTAACTAACATTTAAAATAAAATAACTAATATACAAATAACATTGAACACTAAAGTATGCAAATAAAGGTATATTTGTCACACGCTAACCGAAGCTGGTATGGTTTCTAGTTATATGCCCTGTTATGCCATTTAGCAAAGATTATTTCTAGTCATTATCAAGCTTATTTCTTGTTTATTCTAGAATTTTCTAAGTCTGATGATTTCTTTATGTTGTTTGGTATTGATGTTTCTTCGTTTATGTTTAATTTTACAGGGAAAGTGAACGTCATTGTAGGTGTGCTTTGTTTTCAGGTGTGTTTGTTTTGTTTTGTATTGAAGTCAATGCATTATTAATTTTAATAAAGTTTTGACAAAAAGATTTATTTTGATCTGTGTACAAAAATATGAAAACATTTGGTTGCCTATATATATGTAGCAGTTTGACATACACTAGTCTTGATTTCTTCGAACTAACAGTATGTGATTAAACCACTCAGCTTAATTTTAAGAGTTAACTCCTTTATGTGTACTGTAACCCCTTAAGTTCGTACGGTGATCTATAGGTTCATCGTCATTAGGATTATGTTGAAAACTTTTCGCATTTATCTCATTAATGAATTTATTCGTAATTCAATAGTTTTGCTTTGAACTCAAGTTGAAGTAGATTGAAAGACCGTTCGTCTGATTATTAACACTGTCGAATTTGTATCTAATTATTTTGAATGTAGTTCTCGCAGCAATATTGCATTTATAAGGCTATAGCTATAGTCTGATGTAATGTGAGTTATAGTGAGCGTTTTTAATCTGTAAAAGTATCAAGCGCTTTCACAGTTAAAATTTTGTGTAAACGGCAACGAGATAGAACTTTGAAACAAATTGAAGAAATTTAGGAAGATTCAAAGCGTATACGTAATTGGTCATAAATAAGTACAATGTTGTTTTTTTGAGATTTCATTACAATTTGTACTATGAATTATTAGCACAAAGAACATGCTTTGTATGTCCGTAAAGACTCGGTCACAACTTACCGGATAGCTCGAACGGACACCTAACGTCAATCCGTTCATGTTCGTTATACGTCCGTTCTTATTCGTTAGGCGTCCGTCCATATCCGTTGCATGTCCATTAAGCGTACGTTTTATCCGTCGACGTCCGATTTGCCAGTCGAAAACTTTCAGCATGTTTAAAACTTTGAACGGACGTCCAACGGATAAAATATCCGTTGGACGTCCGTTTCGTTTCCGTTTTGTACGGTACTCGTCCGTTTCGTTTCCGTTTTGTATCCGTTACGTGTCCGTTGGAGGTCTTGCAGATAAATTCACCAACAGACTTCTAACGAACGTCTTACGGATAAAACGGATGTTGAATGAATGTTGAATGAATGTGAAACGGACTTTTACCGGACGTGTAATGGATAAAACGGATGATGAACGGATCTGAAACGGATAAATATAAAAAAGAAGATGTGTTATGATTGCCAAGGAGACAAATCTCCACAAGAGACAAAAATGACACAGACATTAACAACTATAGATCACCGTACGGCCTTCCACATTGCGCAAAGCCCATACCGCCTAATCAGCTATAAAAGGCCCCGATAAGACAGTGTACAACAATTCAAACGAAAACAATAACGGCCTGATTTATGTAAAAAGATGAACGAAAAACAAATATGTAACACATAACAAACGATAACCACTGATTTTACAGGCTCCTGACTTAGGACAGGCACATACATAAATAATGTGGCGGGGTTAAACATGTTAGCGGGATCTCAACCCTCCCCTAACCTGGGACAGTGGTATCATAACAGTTCATCATTAGAACAAACTATAAAAATCAGTTGAAAAAGGATTCACTCATCAGATGGACAAAAAATAATGCCAATTTAAAATTTCTAGTCAGAAATGACGATTTTTGGTATGTCAGATTTCTTAAGGTTTATCAATTCTTATTATTCATAATCAATCTTAGATCTAGAGACAGGACACATCTTCACTATCAAGCAGCTGTTATTCAGGTCAGACACTGCCCTTTAGCGGCATTTTGAAGAACAAACCAAAACCAGTTACACAGATCATTTTTAATATTAATGCGATTTAGATGTATTATTATTGTAGCCTTTAATTTTTTCGTATATCTTGTATATCCGTTTTGTCCGGTACGCTTCCGTTAGGTGTCCGTTTTATGCGGTACTCGTCCGTTGGATGTACGTTCGACATCCGTTATGTCCGGTGCGTCTCCGTTTCTCGTACGTTGCATGTCCGTTATGCATTCTTTAGGCGTCCGTTTTAGTTGGTCAGTACATCAACAAACTTCCAACGGATAACAATTTTGTCAACGGACAACTTTTATGTTCATCCGTTCGGCGTCCGTTCGTCTTATCCGGTAAGGTGTGACCGAGGCTTAATGCAATAAGTTTTTATTAATATAACAACGGAGGTCACTTACTGGTCACTATAAGTCGTGACTGGTTGATTCTTGGTACAGAATTCAAACTATCGAATACTTCTGTTGTGTGGTTGAACACGAGTATTGACCACTCGTACTTGGTGTCTGATAAGCTACATTCTGGGCAATCTGCATTAAGGATCAGTAAAGAATTTAGGGATAATTTTGGTAGACAGTTCTTTCTGCATCTGAAATAAAAATTCCGAATTTACTCAATCTTATAGAAATTCCCAAATTCCCTAATTATCTGTTATCTTAAGGGGGTAGACCTATGTCCAGGGAGATAACTCTTTAATTCAGTGATGCGTTTGTAATAGTCAAGTTTTATTAATGTATTTCAAGCATTTACCTGAAACAAATTGAAAAATAATCTATGTATCCTAGAAGCTTAGAACGTATTTTTGAAAAAAGCTGACACAAACGTACTGATGATTTTAAGAGTTATTTCCCTTAACCTAGGTCTACCACCTTAAGGTTCGGTCGTTTTCTGCTTAGGATGTATTAAATCGTAGCTATGTCCGCGTGGAATTTGGTTGAATAGCTCGTGTAGGAAAATTTTTACAATTCCATTCACATTGTTTTTAACTCGCTCGTTTTGCTTGTTACTACAGTGACATGTATGACTTCAATGAAACTATGAAGGCATACATGACAAAATAATTTTCATATTGGTTTCTGTAAAAAAAAGACTCCGATAAAAGTACAAAGATTTGATTTGATTTAAAATTAGAAGGTTGGTAATACTTTCAGAACAACGGGATAACGATTTCTATTTTCCACGAGGAGTTCGTTTATAGAGCCCGTAAATTTAGATTCTATCAGAAATTATTTGTGCATCCTATTAAACAAAAAGTAAAATCACAAAAATACTGAACTGCGAGGAAAATTCAAAACGGAAAGTCCTTAATCAAATGATAAAACACATCTAACGAATGGACAACAACTGTCATAATCCTGACTTGATACATGTATTTTCGAATGTCAAGGTCAGCGATGACTGGTACATGCATTTTCTTATGTCAAGATCAGCGGTACAAAAACAACACAGACCCCCACCAAAGGGTTTATTCCAGGTGCTCAGGATTTGGAAGTAGATCCTGTTCAACATGTGGCACCCGTCGTAGTGCTGATGATGTCACAAAGCCAGAAAATAGTCCAATTCGGTAGTCACATTCGTTAAAATGGAAGGGGTATTGTAGATACGACAGAAGAAAGGTATCCGATATCATCTGTATTAGGAATAGTCCAGAATGGTCAACCAACTCGTGATGGCGTCCGTAATATTTACGAAATGATGAATACATCTTCATTATGTGTATCTCTAGGTTTAGAATTGAAAATGTAACAATTGGGAAGTTGAAATCGTCTCTTATGTCACAAAGTTATGTTTTCAACCGACCCTCATAGTCAATTTTTAGATACAAGTCCTAATATAACGTCAAAATCAAAAGCTCAAACACCTCAAACGAATAGATAACAACTGTCATATTCCTAACTTGGTATAGGCTATGTCTTATGTAGAAAATTGTGGATTGAACCTGGTTTTATAGCGCTATATCTCTCAATTATATGACAGTCGCATCAAATTTCATTATATTTTTATATTTACAACGATTTGTGAACAAAACAGACATAATAGTTTAAATAGTCAATATATAGGTACAGCAGTCATCACTGTGCCTCAATCTCAAAACAAGCACATAGTTAACATAAAAGAACAAAAAGCACAGAAAACAGACCAAACAGTAAAAGAAATATCAAAAATAGAACAAAGACAAACAAAAAACAGTATAACACGTTGTTCTGATGATAAACATCATCACTTCGCATAATCTATACATCAAGACCACCATGCGTTATTTGAAAAGTTGATGCGGAATATTTATAAGCAAGGTCTCGGTACCTTCCGTAGAAGGAGGAGAAGTTCTTTGACATACCCTGGTTCATCAATTTTCTGCTCAGACTTTGGTGACGTTTTACAAAGTCTAAGTAGGACCTGCAAGCTCGTTTATAACGAATAAGTTGGGAAATGAATATCACATATGCAGGTGAATTTTGTATATTGCTTCTGATGTGGGAAAATTGATAATTTCAAAATTAGAATCGTTTCATTCATCATAGATTCTGGTACTGGGATGACTGTGCATGTGTAATTCGAGATATCAGTCTAAAAATAAAGCCGAGGAAGAATTATATGTTGTTTTTTTAATGTCTAGACATGACATGGGGATGTATTAATGAAACCCAATCAGAACAGTTTGGATTGTTAATGGAAAAAACATCATCAATAGATCTGAAAGTAAAATTACATAATCTGGGTCCTTTGATCTTCTTGGTTTTTTACAAATGTCTGATGGAACTCCGATTCATATGAAAATAAGAAGAGGTCGGTAAGAAGAGGCGCACAGTTCGTATCCATAGGAATAAGTTATCATTTACAGTTAACAACTTAACACTAAAATAAATTTTTTGAATATTTTCTTTAATCATGTTATTGGTACCAACATTTATGTTGTCTTTGATATATAAAAAAAATAACTATAGATATAGGAAGATGTGGTGTGAGTGCCAATGAGACAATTCTCCATCCAAGTAACAATTTAAAAAGTAAACCATTATAGGTTAAAGTACGGCCTTCAACATATGCATTACAAAATAATTATGTGAACTTATGGTCCAATATTCTTTTTATACATTGCACTTAAAAGTGTATTCGGAATAGTACAATATTCTGATTTTCTTAGACTGTTTATGACGTCTGTACATTAAATCCATTGGTTGTGTACAGTAACTGATTGATATATAATTCTGTGTAAACATGATTATTTTTATTGTAATTGGCTTTAAAATATTTCCAGTATTCTTAGACTGTGTACTTTGTGTCATTTTTGTTTTGTTTTCTTGATGTTTTATTTTATTGTACTTCGTATCAATCTGATGAGTCATATTGAATTCTACATTTTACTAGAAACTTCCGTTGTAACTTTCTAGGACATTCCATTCTAGAGTGTTCTAGAATTTTCCGTGACAACTATATATATACAGACACTTAAGTTAAACTCTCAGACTTAGACTTAGACATCGATAGATATTAGTGTTCACAGCATTTGGATAGACATTTTTATTCTACAAACAAAATCATACTGGATTGTGACTTTATTAGTGAACGTATTATTCAGATTTGATTCCCAAAGATTTCCAAATACAGATAAAGATAAAAGATTGGACTCATATTTTGACAGTTAAGTTGACAGTAATATTTGTGTTTTACTTCTTGTAAACTTTTGTATAATAAATATTGTTAAATTTTACTATTGATGTGTGTCTTTTGTTGGCTACAATTTAAAGGCGATTTCTGGCTGTAACACTATGTTTTACATTGTCTCATTGGTGAAGGGCGTACCTATAGTTGCTAAAATCCACGTTCTTTGGTCTCTGTTGGATGATTGTCTAATTGGTAATCATACCTCATCAGGTTGTTTTTTTTTTAAATTATTTTCTTAACAAACCATTACAAATAATGACGACATGTGTACCTGTAGACATCAGAACAACTAAAAACGAAATTGAGTCATCAACATTTATATGTACCAGTAAAATATCAAAAATTCAAAACGAAAAGTGACTCATCCCTCATCAAATGGCAAAATAAAAAGTTATAAACTGTCATATTTGTGACTTAGTACAGACATTTCCTCGTGTAGACAACGGTGGATTTAACCAGGTATTTTATCAAGCTAAACCTCTCACTTATATGACTGTCGCATAGAATTCCATAAAATTGACAAAGATGTGTGACAAAAAGAAACAGACATAATAGGTAAAAATGTACAGCAGTCAACATTGGGTTATAATCTTAATTACCATAAAAACAAAGAAAAACAAAATGGCATATAGACCTTCTAATATAACCTTTAATACTTACAGTATGTTAATCGTTGGGGCGTCCCCAATTTGCACTTTTACAGCTTGAAGAGCAGTTGCTGATCTGATAATGTCTGCGCTTCCTAATAATCCCTCATCCATTATGTTTGTTATTTTCTTGGTTTTTACATGTAATAAATACCACGTATCTAAACTAAGGTTTCCAGATGGTATTGTCCATTTTGCTCCCCATGAAGGTTCATTGCAACTTGTTCCAAGGGTTATAATTTCTGGAGCTACCGGTAACCCAAATTTCCCAAGAACTGCGTCCACTTGTGACTGGTTAAGACCTTTGCGACAGACCCATTCATAGTTAAAAGGTACACTTTTGTATTTTTGTACTTTATCATATGTTACAGGACCAGCATCTATAACCAAATCGTTATCTTTGTTAACATATCTTACTGAGCCTCCTTGAATACCTGTTACAATAGGCGGTAATTCAAATTCCACATACATTTCGTCCTCCAAAAATTGACCAGAATCTGTCAGATTAACAACCATTCGAAGCAAATAGTGTCCCTCTGGTATCGACTCTTTTCTAAAGAAGATTGCAGCAGATTTTGGTTGATTTGCTGGATTAGGAAAATATTTGTCTTCAATATATGTACCATTTTGAAGTTTTCGCCATAAATACCAGTTGTAGTCCATATGACTGTTTCGACAGGTTAGTGCTACAACACCTTTGCTTGTTATCTAAAAGCACAAAAAAGCCCAACTTCAAACCATTTAAAATATTTAATACGATCGGTTCTACAATAACAATTTGCTTTGAACTTTTTAAAAGCAATAATATTTTTTCATAAATAACCACATTCTGCAGTAGTTGGAGGGCTATTTGTTTTATTGTTAATCAAGATTCATCCATCCTGTGCGGTTTACGACTTCAACTTTATTTGCAGCCATCCTCTCACAGGGAAGTCTTTAAATCAAACACACTCTCTGTGACACATGCATCGTGTGAAGAAGACACCAGAGATGATATACTTCAACGATGATTTATTTTTGGCACGTGCAGTGTACAAAGCCGATCTCAACAAATTAAGACCGAAAGCTACATAATTTTTTTTATTACATTGCCTTATGTTAGATAACATACAATACTTTAAAACAAGCATATTTAACGGATTCTAATCGGGGTCATACTTCATTGCTATGTCATTTCATTATAATGACGATATATTAAATCCTTAAAAAAGATGTCAGTTTATTATATGATTGAAATTTTGCAACTGTACAATTGTATAGCTTTCCTGACATGTCATTCCAATAATATTTACAAAACAAAATGATGGACCATAGAAAACCAATGTCATGTTCTGATCGCACAATATTTGTATCACATTTGCATATTCAATGAACCATGAAATCTGGGTCGAAACCCTATTTTCGCATATATATAAATTAAACAGTTCAGTCATAAGTGAACATGAATTTAGGTTTCAAATTGATGTGACCACAAGATATCCTAAATAAAAACTTAAACCTACCGTAAACCAAAGATTTAACCTAGTATGGGACGATACAGAAAGGCTACAAACAAACGGACGGGTGTACAGACCGGAAAACATAAGGCCCCTTGATTATCAAAAGCGGAGACTATTATAGTGTCACATGCAATGAATGAAATTGTAGGCATAAACGTACATATTTAAAAAAATACTTATTGTTATGCGTTTACTTTTCTACATTAGCTAGAGGTATAGGGGGAGGGTTGAGATCTCATAAACATGTTTAATCCCGCCGCTTTTTTGGTCTTTGCTAGTCTTGTATTATTTTAATTTTAGTTTCTTGTGTACAATTTGGAAATTAGTATGGCGTTCATTATCACTGAACTAGTATATATTTGTTGAGGGGCCAGCTGAAGGACGCCGCCGGATGCGGGAATTTCTCGTTAAATTGAAGACCTGTTGGTGACCTTCTGCTGTTGGTTTTCCTATGGTCGGAGTGTTGTCTCTGTGATACATTCCCCATTTCCATTCTCAAATTTATTGCTAAATTCTGAAAGCAAAATTCTATAAGTGTTAAAAAAACTTTCGGGATTTAAGCCCTTTTGACTGCGTGAAATTTTATTGGTGAACAATCACACCATTTTTCAATAATAGTAAAATACTAGAATGCGTTCATTAATTCTAGTTTGTACGGTGGGCAGGTGAGTGGGTTGACGGGGTATATGTTGATACATTTCAATAACCGTTTATACATTGCGTTTTATATTTCAATATTGGACACAATGGATTACCGAGTTCAAGTCTGATTTTTATAAATTGATAACAATTGAGAGATGATTAATGTCAAACATAAGAGAAAATGTTTTCAATGATGAATTATGTATCATATATGAATGAAATATTGAGATTTGAAAGTTTGTATTATTTGCAGGTTATCGCTTTTAAAGACAGATATTGAATTCAAAGAATTTATACATGTGGCATGTTATTTTTTCACCTGGACTTCCTTTTTTGGTGCGGGGACTAATAACTTCATAATATTTTTTTCTCTTCCAATAATCAAAAACAAATTGAATTCCAAACAGGTAGTACCTTTTTGCATCCCAGACCCTTATTTGGCTGGTAAGTCATACCTAATAGTTTAGACTAAAAATATATTAACCTTTATCTGATCCTAACTAAATGCGAATATAGATAAATTAAACATACCGTATTATCATTCGTTATCAGCATAGGTAATGGATTTTTTTCATCTTTATAATTAGCACCGAATAAAGTTTTGTTTTCAAAACAGTCAGGTTTCATATAAACGGACGTTGTAGTATATCCAAAATCGGTACCTACAACATAGTTTGATGCAACAAAGTTGATTAAAAGAAGAATATGCTACACTTATATTGTTTAAGGGAAAAATGTATTTAAAAAAAAATTAAAACCTATTGTTCAAGGAATAATTGAATGTCTTTCCATTTCAATTATTAATTGGTAAGCAGCTTTTCAGCTTCGCCGCCTTGTACTATTTTGATAGGTGCATATAATATCAATTGGGTTATTGATCATTCCCATGGTGACAAAGCACCGAAATGAAATTGAGCTCCGAAGACAAGAATGTATATTGCAGTGATGAAAGGTGGAATCAGATACCTAAATCAACTGCGAGGATATTCATTTTATACTAAAGATAAGGCTCATCTGTATATTTAGTCATATGCGACTACAAAACAGTATTTAAATTAAAAGCAGAATATTTGAAATCGAACCTACCTTCCCTTTGTGAAGAAGATGATGTTGACAACCTGTCTTCTGTTGTAACACTTGGTGTATCTAAAATATAGAGTAAACAAGTGTTTAATAATTATTCGCGTTCTCAATATGTCTCAAAAGTATTGACCTCAGATCATCCTAGTATTGAAAAATTATACATGTCAGATATATAATTATGTTATTCTGACGTACTTTTTTGTCGCCAAATATTGACATGAGCCTTCTTTTCTTTTTAATCCGAGTTCAAGGGAGTTGAACAAAAATTGTACGAAAAGATATATGATAGCGTGATTAAACACACCGATAAAAAGAAAAAAAACTTTATCAAGTCTGTAGAAAAAAATAAACACATAGGAAAACCAGAACACATATTTATTGGTACCAAATCTTAACCAAAATAACACCAAACGCACCGATGATATAGAAATATCCTTTTTCCAAGCTTTAAATAATATATCTCCCCCTCCCCCCCCCTAAAAAAAACCTAACAAAATTGCAACAACCGTTTTGCTTGTCCTGGTTTTGTAACTTGACTACAATTTGTCTGCAGCATTTACTATTCTGAATGGATGAAATAACTATGCCAAAATACCCAAATTAACTATAGAAATATAATTAGATGTCATCTTTTTAGTAACTATAGCTGTAATTGCTTGTCCTATTACAATCTCTTTTGGGAGTTTTTAATATGACGCACATTTGCGACGCAATGGAGGCCAAACTGTGTGACACTCAAAATTTAAATATTCATTTTTGGCTCACTATATCAATATAAGAAGTTTATTTTTTGTAATGATAATGATAATGGCGTTAAGCGTCCATTGTCATATAAAATGCATAGTTAAGACGAAAAACTTTTTCAGCAATATGGCTATGAATCCTGCTTTTAACTGAACAGGCACACTGATACAAATTGTCAACGCTCTAGTTCACAAAGTAGCAGTCCGCAAGACCAAATGTCATCCTACACATTTTCTGTCTCCGAGCCAACCAATATCTCCCTTATCTTCTTATTGCCACCACTTGCTTAATGGAGAAGCAGAAACTGCCAAATGAACCGGTCGAGTAATCGATCACGTCAATTAACTAATTAATATTTTAAAGTGCTTTTTATAAACAACTGTTCATCCCGGGTCTCAAGGGTGTACTTAGGTCAGGTTTTAGAATTCGTGTCAAATGATTAGACTCCTTGATGTTTTTTATACTATAAGGTTAAATATTTTGCCCCATAACACCCAACTCTTTTTTCATATAAGACTAAATAGATCATGATAAGTCATTTACAAAAATTTTAAAAGAATCTTGATTTTCTTTATTTTTGTCTGAGGCCCAAATAATACCAATGCATATATAAGGTAAAAGTCAGAGTTAGTCTTTTCCCGCCATATTTTAAATCTCAAATATCTCGAAAAGGAGGTCCATGAATTATCAATATTTTTAGTTTTTTATCCTTAATGAATGCTCTATCAGCTTATAGTATCAGTTTTAAATTCTTGATTTATTAGTTTTCTCATAACCTCACCTAAAACCTAAAAACATCATTAAAGTTTTTCTTGTCTTCATAATTTGTTGTATTATTCAGAAGAAATAATATGCAATAAAGCTGACATCCGTCCTTGAACTTTGATACTAATGATTTGACGAAAATTGTAACGTACGAATATTTGAAGACCTGGCAATTATCATCCAGCTAAAAAAAAACTTTATTTTACAAGGTGTAAATAACGAATACGTAGATTTTAGTTACAAATCAGCATCTTACAATTCTTTAAGTTTACTCATACATTTGTACATGTTTAACCGAATAAGATATAATCATACTGATATTGTATTCGGTTCATTTTAAAAGGTCGTACATTAAAAAGAACATAACGGGTACCAATACTGAACCTAAAGTAAAGACGTAGTAACTATTGTAAAGGGTTTATTTTTTCTGATGGAGAGAGCTGACTTCAGTATCTCTATATTTTGACAGGTCAGTCATATTTACCGTAAAAAAATTTAGAAGGCATCTTCAGTTGAATACTCTGTAATAGATTTTATACAATAGATATGTACAGTTAAATAAGTAAATAATGCCGCCATTGTTGTTCACGTTTCTGTGTAGAACCAGCATGTGGTGTGTTTCCATGTGCAGGTGCATCAGACAGAGGACCAGAATGCAACTGTACAGGAAGTGGAAAGGAAGGACAGTTCTGTGATAACGGTAATTATATTTTATCTAATAGTACATGTTTATTTTATTTTTTAATTTAAAACACTTTATTCTTTAAATGTCAAAAAGTCTAACAAGATAAAAAGGAAAATCCTGTTACGAGTTATCAAGCAAAAACGCAGATTATTTTAGTATGAAAAACAAAACAAAACAAAAACATTTTAAGAATGAATATTGAATATAGTGAGGGAGGAGAGACACCAGAGGGACAGTCAAATTCATAAATCGAAAATAAACTGACAACGCCATGGCTACAAATATTAAAGACAAACAGACAAATAATAGTATAATGACACAACATATAAAACTAAATAATAAGCAACACAAACCTCACCAAATCAAGGGTTGATTCCAATATAAGGGGATAATTATTACATCTCACATTTTCAGATATTAATCAAACAAAAACGGGAGTAAAAAAAATCGGATTTAAAATAACACAATCAGAGTGAGACTAGTAAAAAACATGGCTTTCCTCTTAATGTCCCTCATGATCAAAACGCCAGTCCGGTCCGTCGTTTTTATATTCGAGTGTTTTTTATGAAGTTAAATCTTTAAAAAGCGTTCCGGACACACAATATATAAAACAAAAATGTATTTTAATCAACATTATATATAAAGGCAACAGTAGTATACCGCTGTTCGAAAGTCATAAATCGATTACGACAAAACCAAATCCAGTTCACAAACCAAAACCGAGGGAAACATAACAACTATAAGAGGAAAACAAAAAAACAACAGAACACGTGCACTGAAGTGAACAAAACAAACGATAATGCAACACACACAGAAACGAACTATAAGATAACTGCCAATTTCCTGACTTGGTACAGGACATTTTAAAAATAAATGGTGGTTTGAACCTGGTTTAGGGACCAGTTATAGTTTCATATTGTCATTGGCTATAGAATCCATCGTATAGATGAAGCGTTCGTAATGATTTATTTTCACTGCAACGATGAATAAACCGCATGTTTGCGCCTGTCCCAAGTCAGGAGCCTCGGGCCTTTGTTAGTCTTGTATTATTTTATTTTAGTTTCTTGTGTACAATTTGGAAATTAGTATGGCGTTCATTATCACTGAACTAGTATATATTTGTTTAGGAGCCAGTTGACCTGTTGATGACCTTCTGCTGTTGTTGTTTTTTTCTATGGTCGGGTTGTTGTCTCTTTGACATATTCCCCATATTCCCCATTTCCATTCTCAATTTTATTATGGTGCCGAACAATGAACGTGTGGAATAATTTCTCGCAGACAATGTAGTAGCATTTGAGTAAATGTATTCCATCCAATTTCATTGCCGCAATGAGAGAAATAACTGGCATTAATTATCGATATACTTTAAAGTCATATGATACATGATTTACAGATGGTGCATGTATATTTTGAAGCTTAACAATGGACAATTAACAATAATAAAAAAACTGAAACGTGACTTACGTCATAGAACCTATTTTCAACCGATTTCAAATTACTAAACCAACAAGGTTTTCCCTTGCTTAAAATATACATCATACACTGTTTGGTTTGAAACCATTCTCAATTATGCATTTTTAATGATGTAAATCAATGTACAGCTCTTTTACATTGAAAAAACAGATGACACACTCGCATATTTTTTCGATGACGTAAATTCGTATAAATTTTCCCTGAAGGCATTGATTTGTACTTATTTATACCATATACGTTTATAGATGCTCATAAACAAAAATACAAAATATAGTTGTTACATCAAATATTCACAGTAAATTGAATCTACA
Source organism: Mytilus trossulus (assembly GCF_036588685.1). Lineage (NCBI taxonomy): Eukaryota > Metazoa > Mollusca > Bivalvia > Mytilida > Mytilidae > Mytilus > Mytilus trossulus. The sequence continues at coordinate 27,406,658 of NC_086379.1, forward strand.
TTATAGAATATTGGCTCCCGGACTCATTAACATTTTATTAAGTGAAACTTGTATCCTTTTGTATTAATGAGAGTAAATGTTGTGGAAAATTAAAATTAAAATTATGTAGAAATCAAATGGACAATAGTCAATATCCTAAGTAGGACATGAACCTTATATGATGCAAACCTAACAAATCACAATCTGATTATCCTTTCATATTACCTTGACCTCGATTTTAATCCTTTATAATAATCTTTGTTTGATTAATTCACAATTTTGGATTGTCATCTTCATAACACGCCAAACGTTGACATTGTGGACATCCTTTATATAATCCTTATATAATCGGTGTTAAGGGGAGATGATTTTTTTTTTTTAAAGTTGAAAATATATCATTTTGAATTGGTTGAAAATAATAAATTCCTTAAACAAAAACAAAACACCCTCAACCTTTACCATTTTGTTAATTTTAAATGATGACTACCATGTTTTCCAATCCTTTGTCCATCAAAGCGAAAACAGTTTCCTCCGGTATCCCTTTGTATACTACCGCTGAACTTACTAACCAGATGTTATCTACTTCGGTAAAGGTGTACAGGACTAGTATAATAGAATGAACAAAAGAGAGGCAAAAGATACCAGAGGGACATTGAAACTTATACGTCGAAAATAAACTGACATCGTCATGATTAAAAAGAAAAAAAGACTAGCAGACAAACAATAGTACACAAAACACATCATAAAAAACAAGACTAAGCAACACTAACCCCATCGGAATTGGGTACACATCCGGTAATAAGTATAATTTTGAAGGTGGCATTCGTGAAAAGGGGACGGGATTGAAGTTACGACATTAGGCACAAATTCACTACAATCTGTGAAACGGTCGATTTTAAAATAGTGTCGAACATGTTTAAAATCCTCTTTTCCAGTAATGGCAAAATAGTGTCTTCCTGTATAACTTGTTTACCAATACAGATTTCACTGACCAGAGGTTATCTTAACATTTCATTGACATGCATATTATCAAATATTTCCATACACCAAGTATAGTTGACCTATGGCATAAAGTATTAGAAAAAAACCACAAAAACTTTACTTTCACCACTGAACCATGAAAATGAGGTCAACGTCATATGACACCTGCCAGTAAAACATGTACACTTTACAATCATTGCATACACCAAATATAGTACACATGTTGCTTATAGTATCAGATATATGGACTTGACAACGAAAATAAATTAAACCTTGTTCCCGAATCTATGAAATGAGATCGAGGTCAAATGAAAACTTTCTGACGGGCATGAGTCCCTTTCAAAGAACGCACATACTTAATATAGAAATCATATTACTCACAAGAAGATATAATTTAGAATTACAATAAATCTTAACTCTTTTCAAGTAATCACTGACCCATGAAAAAAAGGTCAAGGACACTGAACATATGACAGACGGAAACTTCATAACATAAGGCATCTATATACAAAGCATCCAGGTCTCCCATTTCCAAAATATTAAGCTTTTAAGAAGTAATCTAACACCGCCGCCGCCGGATCAGTATCCCTATGTCGAGCTTTCTGCAACTTAACTTTCAGGCTCGACAAAAAATTACTTCATATCATTTTCTTTGTTAAATTTGATATAAGTATAATATAATGACCTGTGGGTATCATCCTTTACATATAATTGTAGCAGAATATAGTTCTATGTATAGTACCACCTTATGCCATTTGTCTGTGCTGTATAGATTGATTAGTAACATGTTGATAGAATAACAGAAATATCTCCCTTATAAGCAGATTTTCTGCAGCGTGTTATGAAGATGACAATCCAAAATTGTGAATTAATCAAACAAAGATTATTATAAAGGATTAAAATCGAGGTCAAGGTAATATGAAAGGATAATCAGATTGTGATTTGTTAGGTTTGCATCATATAAGGTTCATGTCCTACTTAGGATATTGACTATTGTCCATTTGATTTCTACATAATTTTAATTTTAATTTTCCACAACATTTACTCTCATTTATACAAAAGGATACAAGTTTCACTTAATAAAATGTTAATGAGTCCGGGAGCCAATATTCTATAATGTAGATTCAATTTACTGTGAATATTTGATGTAACAACTATATTTTGTATTTTTGTTTATGAGCATCTATAAACGTATATGGTATAAATAAGTACAAATCAATGCCTTCAGGGAAAATTTATACGAATTTACGTCATCGAAAAAATATGCGAGTGTGTCATCTGTTTTTTCAATGTAAAAGAGCTGTACATTGATTTACATCATTAAAAATGCATAATTGAGAATGGTTTCAAACCAAACAGTGTATGATGTATATTTTAAGCAAGGGAAAACCTTGTTGGTTTAGTAATTTGAAATCGGTTGAAAATAGGTTCTATGACGTAAGTCACGTTTCAGTTTTTTTATTATTGTTAATTGTCCATTGTTAAGCTTCAAAATATACATGCACCATCTGTAAATCATGTATCATATGACTTTAAAGTATATCGATAATTAATGTCAGTTATTTCTCTCATTGCGGCAATGAAATTGGATGGAATACATTTACTCAAATGCTACTACATTGTCTGCGAGAAATTATTCCACACGTTCATTGTTCGGCACCATAATAAAATTGAGAATGGAAATGGGGAATATGGGGAATATGTCAAAGAGACAACAACCCGACCATAGAAAAAAACAACAACAGCAGAAGGTCATCAACAGGTCAACTGGCTCCTAAACAAATATATACTAGTTCAGTGATAATGAACGCCATACTAATTTCCAAATTGTACACAAGAAACTAAAATAAAATAATACAAGACTAACAAAGGCCCGAGGCTCCTGACTTGGGACAGGCGCAAACATGCGGTTTATTCATCGTTGCAGTGAAAATAAATCATTACGAACGCTTCATCTATACGATGGATTCTATAGCCAATGACAATATGAAACTATAACTGGTCCCTAAACCAGGTTCAAACCACCATTTATTTTTAAAATGTCCTGTACCAAGTCAGGAAATTGGCAGTTATCTTATAGTTCGTTTCTGTGTGTGTTGCATTATCGTTTGTTTTGTTCACTTCAGTGCACGTGTTCTGTTGTTTTTTTGTTTTCCTCTTATAGTTGTTATGTTTCCCTCGGTTTTGGTTTGTGAACTGGATTTGGTTTTGTCGTAATCGATTTATGACTTTCGAACAGCGGTATACTACTGTTGCCTTTATATATAATGTTGATTAAAATACATTTTTGTTTTATATATTGTGTGTCCGGAACGCTTTTTAAAGATTTAACTTCATAAAAAACACTCGAATATAAAAACGACGGACCGGACTGGCGTTTTGATCATGAGGGACATTAAGAGGAAAGCCATGTTTTTTACTAGTCTCACTCTGATTGTGTTATTTTAAATCCGATTTTTTTTACTCCCGTTTTTGTTTGATTAATATCTGAAAATGTGAGATGTAATAATTATCCCCTTATATTGGAATCAACCCTTGATTTGGTGAGGTTTGTGTTGCTTATTATTTAGTTTTATATGTTGTGTCATTATACTATTATTTGTCTGTTTGTCTTTAATATTTGTAGCCATGGCGTTGTCAGTTTATTTTCGATTTATGAATTTGACTGTCCCTCTGGTGTCTCTCCTCCCTCACTATATTCAATATTCATTCTTAAAATGTTTTTGTTTTGTTTTGTTTTTCATACTAAAATAATCTGCGTTTTTGCTTGATAACTCGTAACAGGATTTTCCTTTTTATCTTGTTAGACTTTTTGACATTTAAAGAATAAAGTGTTTTAAATTAAAAAATAAAATAAACATGTACTATTAGATAAAATATAATTACCGTTATCACAGAACTGTCCTTCCTTTCCACTTCCTGTACAGTTGCATTCTGGTCCTCTGTCTGATGCACCTGCACATGGAAACACACCACATGCTGGTTCTACACAGAAACGTGAACAACAATGGCGGCATTATTTACTTATTTAACTGTACATATCTATTGTATAAAATCTATTACAGAGTATTCAACTGAAGATGCCTTCTAAATTTTTTTACGGTAAATATGACTGACCTGTCAAAATATAGAGATACTGAAGTCAGCTCTCTCCATCAGAAAAAATAAACCCTTTACAATAGTTACTACGTCTTTACTTTAGGTTCCGTATTGGTACCCGTTATGTTCTTTTTAATGTACGACCTTTTAAAATGAACCGAATACAATATCAGTATGATTATATCTTATTCGGTTAAACATGTACAAATGTATGAGTAAACTTAAAGAATTGTAAGATGCTGATTTGTAACTAAAATCTACGTATTCGTTATTTACACCTTGTAAAATAAAGTTTTTTTTTAGCTGGATGATAATTGCCAGGTCTTCAAATATTCGTACGTTACAATTTTCGTCAAATCATTAGTATCAAAGTTCAAGGACGGATGTCAGCTTTATTGCATATTATTTCTTCTGAATAATACAACAAATTATGAAGACAAGAAAAACTTTAATGATGTTTTTAGGTTTTAGGTGAGGTTATGAGAAAACTAATAAATCAAGAATTTAAAACTGATACTATAAGCTGATAGAGCATTCATTAAGGATAAAAAACTAAAAATATTGATAATTCATGGACCTCCTTTTCGAGATATTTGAGATTTAAAATATGGCGGGAAAAGACTAACTCTGACTTTTACCTTATATATGCATTGGTATTATTTGGGCCTCAGACAAAAATAAAGAAAATCAAGATTCTTTTAAAATTTTTGTAAATGACTTTTCATGATCTATTTAGTCTTATATGAAAAAAGAGTTGGGTGTTATGGGGCAAAATATTTAACCTTATAGTATAAAAAACATCAAGGAGTCTAATCATTTGACACGAATTCTAAAACCTGACCTAAGTACACCCTTGAGACCCGGGATGAACAGTTGTTTATAAAAAGCACTTTAAAATATTAATTAGTTAATTGACGTGATCGATTACTCGACCGGTTCATTTGGCAGTTTCTGCTTCTCCATTAAGCAAGTGGTGGCAATAAGAAGATAAGGGAGATATTGGTTGGCTCGGAGACAGAAAATGTGTAGGATGACATTTGGTCTTGCGGACTGCTACTTTGTGAACTAGAGCGTTGACAATTTGTATCAGTGTGCCTGTTCAGTTAAAAGCAGGATTCATAGCCATATTGCTGAAAAAGTTTTTCGTCTTAACTATGCATTTTATATGACAATGGACGCTTAACGCCATTATCATTATCATTACAAAAAATAAACTTCTTATATTGATATAGTGAGCCAAAAATGAATATTTAAATTTTGAGTGTCACACAGTTTGGCCTCCATTGCGTCGCAAATGTGCGTCATATTAAAAACTCCCAAAAGAGATTGTAATAGGACAAGCAATTACAGCTATAGTTACTAAAAAGATGACATCTAATTATATTTCTATAGTTAATTTGGGTATTTTGGCATAGTTATTTCATCCATTCAGAATAGTAAATGCTGCAGACAAATTGTAGTCAAGTTACAAAACCAGGACAAGCAAAACGGTTGTTGCAATTTTGTTAGGTTTTTTTTAGGGGGGGGAGGGGGAGATATATTATTTAAAGCTTGGAAAAAGGATATTTCTATATCATCGGTGCGTTTGGTGTTATTTTGGTTAAGATTTGGTACCAATAAATATGTGTTCTGGTTTTCCTATGTGTTTATTTTTTTCTACAGACTTGATAAAGTTTTTTTTCTTTTTATCGGTGTGTTTAATCACGCTTCTTGGACGGATATTTGTAAAAGGAAGCGGAGTTTGATCCTAGACTACGGGATAAACAGAAGTCATTAAACTATACCAGAACTTGCACTATCTTCTCACATTTAAAAGATTTTAAAATCAGACTAACCTTTTGAAAAGTCAAAACTCTATATGATTATTTAATGGTTAATGGTTGTCGCTTCTTTCATATTTCATGCATATACAAGACGAGAACAAATAATCAACAACGAATGGCAGAAGGTAATGTTCAAGTCACAAATCTGATCAGACTTATTTCTGAACTTATGACAATCGAAAAATGAAATTAGAGGTAAACGTAAATACAAAATATGTATACTGAGCCAAAAAAGTTTAGCAACACTCTTTGTTGTTGTTGTTGTTTTTGGAAAAAAAATTATTTAAACATCATTGATATATTCCTTAGTTTGACCTGTAATTTGAAACTATCATACTTTTTTCCTGGTAATCGATTTCGAGCCATTTCAGCTTTGTACGTGTAACTGATGTTTTACCTTCTGTACCTGTACTTTAAAAACGATATTTAAAAATTCTTTTTTCACTAACGTTCAGAAACACACCATTGGTAAGAAAAATACATACACTTTTGAAAAATATGCATAGAGCCTCAAACAGGCCTCCCCACAAAAAAGTAAAATCACAAAAATACTGAACTCAGAGGAAAATCAATTAGGAAAGTCCATAATCACATTGCAAAATCAAATAACAAAACGCATCAAAAACGAATGGACAAGAACTGTCACATTCTTGACTTGGTACAGGCATTTTCAAATGTAGAAAATGGTGGATTAAACCTGGTTCTATAGCGCTAACCCTCTCACTTTAATAACAAATGACCGTCAGAAAGCTCTTGGAATGATTGATGCCGGGGAATGAGTGTTACTGACATCGCATCTCGATTCAATGTGCATAAAACATTAGTTTAGAGACTAACAAACAGATTTCGACGAATTGCAACTGAACAGGATAGGTCGATATCTCGTAGACCAAAAAAAGTATCGTCAAGGTATGAGAATTTTCTTCGCGTTAAATCAAAACGTGACAAGTTTTTTCCGGCCACAAAAGTTGTGCATTGACTAAGAGCAGCAGCTGGTGTGACTGCCAATCCTGCAATGGTGCACTAAGGGCATGGCTGAGAAATTGGTTTTGAATAACACTATACTCATTTCCACACTTTGACCCTTCCGCGCTCCATACAAAGAAAATCCTAATGAATGTTAGTGATAAACATTTATGTTGTTTCTGACATGTCATAATTCCATTTTGTTATTATCAAAATTATGTGTTGTTATGATTTTGTAAGAAAATAAAATTTCACATTTTTGTTGCTAAACTTTTTTGGCTCAGTATATTTTGATCAGATTGTCACCATAATCGTATTTCAATTACCGTAGATATATATTATTACATGTAATTGAAACATACATTATTTATTTACTTGTTATTGTCACTGGAGAAGACATTTACCTGTTATCACAACTCTTTCTAAAATCAAAATATGGGAATAAAGTACGCATCGATGGAGAACATCGAAATAGAAAATTGCTCACAATAGTAATACGTTTAGCATAACGTAGTTACATTACATTTCCTTATATTTAAATAAAACATGAGTGTAAAATATATATGGATAATATCCAAATCCGAATATGATATAGAATAGGTTTCTGCAAAAAAAAACATATTTTTGTTTACAGAATTATATTGATATGATTTACGTAAAGGATAAATATTTAATTAGACAATTTGCCATCGCACGTAGTAATGTAATATTAACTTCATTTTAGTGAAGGGCAACATAAAAAGCATTTGGTCTATAAAACTTGTATTATAATTTATAGAGTGAGAACATGAGTAACGATTGTCATATTATTCTTAAAATGAATAGTAAAAAAATAATGTATTTTGAATTCTAAAACAATCCTATCGATGTCATGGATTCTTCTTTCTGTAAGATCGAAACGACGTACCATGGCATTTATATATTACTTCCGTAGATAAACATAAATTGTAATGATACATGTGAGGACTTTTTGAAGGACGTAACTATTTCTTTAAAAACATAAAAACCCAGTATTGTTATTATATTGCCATATGCATGTAGTTATAGATTGAAATTGTACTAGTAATTGTTCTATGATTGAAATTCCTCCATAACTGTTAGCGTTGATCATGTTGATGATAATTTTACATTCGAAACTAGCATTGGCCTTTATACAGTTTTATATTTGTATTTTCGGTAGGTAGTTATCCTTTCATTGTATTCACCTTTCTAGGTATATCAATACAACTGATGTTACTATACGTCACATAAATTATAAACAATTGGCCGTTTCAGAATGTAAAGCATCATGGGTAAATAACTTTACGTCATTTGTTGAATTTCCATTGTTTTGGACGTTTTCAACCAATCACGACGTTTCGGTGTACATTTCTGAAAATATTACCCAGAATGCATTAGATTCTGAAACGGCAAATTCTATTGAGTAACACATTATCACATGGCATGGAATAATTCAGTTAATTTTCATTTAATTGAAAGGAAGAACGAATTACGCTAAATATATACACCAGCGGTGAATAACCATATTCAATGCACTGGCGAAAAACCTTTTGAGTCTCTTGGTTTGTTCACGAGTTATCTCCCAAAAAAAACCCCGTCACAGACGAAAGTAAAAAAAAATGGCAATATTTATGAGTCACGTTATAGTAAGTCCATTGAGTGACGAGGAAACAAGGCTTTGAACATGCTTCTAGTGCCGGTGATATCTCATATAAACGGTCTTTTTTTTAGAACCATCAATATTTGATTAAAAGATTCAACCTTTGTTGTACATACGAGAAATTCTAAGACACAAAAGTATTTCGAACGTCTACTTCGAACTCGTGAAGTTGTGATTGTAACTACTAATACTAGTCAATAGTACAGTATGTGTTTTTTCACTGGTCCAAAAAAAACCTTCCACTGTTAATTCGTTAAAATAAAACTAATGTTGCCCCTTAGAATCGATGAATATCTAAAATTGACTCTAAATAATTAATTTCTCTTCGGACTGCGCCCTAATTGAAATAACCTTCTCGTGTTGACAATTTTGGATATTCACATTTTCTACGGGTCATAATTGCATATTATTATACATGCATATTTCTATTATCTTTTCAACATGAAAAATGCCATAAAATATACAGGTTAATGCAAGTATTTTTATATAGATATAACCTGATAACTTAAGCTTTATGTATATTGAATCTACTATTAACCTGTATTATTGGTGCAATTTTGATATCTTACTTTGGCGCAAATGAAGTATTGTTTGTGGCGCAAATGAAATATTGTTTGTGGCGCAAATAAAATGTAAACTGGCTTAAATGCATAGCATCGAAAGAAAGTAACAAGAAAGTTTTATCATACCATATATTGTTAGCACATTGAACGTTATCATCAGTGTCACTTCATTTTTACTCAGACAGTGTTGTTGATTCTGTGAACCCCATAAACCATCCAATAACAGAACACACCCTGATGCGTTGAAATTAGGTGTCCAATAGTAAATTTTGTCATCAGTAAAGCCATAAACTAATGACCCAAACTTAGTATTACTACTGTTTGTCGTCCCGTTTGTCATGGATGAACCAGCTGGATAGAACTGGTAGCCCTGATTATTTCCACTTTCTGCTTTTATCTGAAACGGATGAATAAGGTATAACATGCGGTATGAGTGCCAATGAGACAACTCTCCATCCCAATTACCCTTTTAATGTCTGTAGTATTATCAATATTGTTCTGGTTTAGTCAATAGTGCACTAGTAACATATGTAGTCTCTTGCCAAAAAAAAAAGAATTGATTGGCTCTGCATATATAAAAAGTTAAAAGACTTCATGTCGTTTTTTTCGTTTTCTTTTGTTTAGCTCGAAACACAAAAAATAGATAAAAATCGTCATTAAATAGCAATAACTCTTAAAGAAGTAAACGGACAATTTCGGCTACTTTGACCTATTTGCAGATCTGGTCTATTTAAACTTTTTTTATAAGATCATTTTAAAAAAATGTTCGCTGAAATTAGTATTGATATTAATTTTAGCGAAACAGTTTAAGACGGAGGTACAAACAATAGTCAAAATCGTCATTTAAAGACAATTAATTCAGAAGAAAATACTGCTTAAATAAAAACTTTTATTTAGGCTTTGCAGGTTGTAATTTTAATATATATGTTCCAGACCATATGAGTATTTGGACCGTATACGTATACTCCGTATGAGTATACACGTTCGGTCCGGTACGACCTGACCATACATGGTATTTGATCATATGGGTAATTAATTAAATTGAAACAAGCATTTATCACAATCTTTATTTTACCAGTGATTTTAAGTTTTACAAATTGTTATTGATAATTCATTACAATTAGATAAAATGAACAAACGAACAATTGAAATTAAGTATTTGTTTAATTGTAAATCTGAATCCTATTTTGGTACTATCGACCAAGGTGACACTATTCAAGTAACGTAATATTTTTTTACATTTTCATGTATGCAGTTCATGTATTTTCCTTCGCATTTGCATTTTGTGGTAAATTTGATAAATATTCCAAAACAATTGACCTCCCACTTGATATTTACTTCCGATACATTCAAATTTAGCAATTTTTCCTGACCATATCGGGAAATAGGTATTTATTCGGATCTAAACACGTACTTGTGATTTGGTTAAAACCGGTTTTGTTATAAATATACGAACATATCCAGAAATCAACGCCACTTTCCGGATACGGGTCACTGAAATTACATTAAAATGATAGGGAATTTTGAAAAAATGTCTGTTTTAATTTTAATTTAAGTGATAGACAGGTAGCCGGGGCAGAAAATGAATATACACAACAATATACACCATTTAAACGAAACATAATGACTGTTGTTGCAAAAATACAGGTTTCTGAGCTATTTTGAAAATCGAAGCGAGAGGCTTTTAACATTGCAGTGTAAAATACAGGCTAAAATGGCTGAAACGTCAAATTTGCAAACTTCGTGTTGAAAATTGGCTTACAAGGTAATTACAAAAACAGGTTGCCGGGGTGAAATTTGAAACTTGAATAAGCAAGTCTAAACCTTATATGTGTAGTCGATGAAATCTAGGTTCCAACGTAAAATCAAAATGTCACTATTTCAAGAAGAATAAACTCACGAAAGCACGAAAAATTCACTAAATTCGAGTTCATTGTTTTGATTTTGACCGCTTGACAACTTTACGGAAATATCAAAGTGATTGTAAATAAGGACTCTGTGACGGGCAACTTATAATATCCGTGTTTTAAAGATTTTAATGATATCAAGCATACGAAGCCGGTCCAGTTCAAACTACTATCACGTGGTACAATTCTCATTTACATATTATGAATATTAATTAGCAAAACCACTACTAATTTCTGGCTATGCAGAAATGTCGAAATGTTCAGGACTTAATTAAATCCGTATTTCTGTAGGAAGGTGCAAGCATACGATTTTTATTGCGTCTTACACTTTGAGAAGCGAATAATCTTTAACTACTTTATTCAAATGTTGTGTAAAAACGTTAATTTTGAGCTTTGAAAGTCAAGTGGCTCGAGCATTTTTCTGAGGAAGTTTTAAAAAATTGCAAAAAAATATTTTTACAGTGGGTTAGCTTTCATTAGTCTTCACTATCTATAGATCAACAACTTTTGGTTATATTTATAATTTAGAATCACCATTGAAGGTGGGGGACGATTGCGCAGTTAAAATATTCTATTCGTATGCAAGAGTGACATTTCGTTGTATTATGTGTCAATTCGAAAAAGTTAATCGAGTATTCTCTCCCCTTAACAGGTTCATTATTTTATAATTAAGTTTACGTTTCTGATATAATTTTGAATTATTACAAAGTGTATCAATTCAATATATTTCAGTTTTTGTTATTGGTGTATCAAAAACATTGATGTACGAATATAAATTCATAAATTTGAAACGTTTAAAATGATTACATACCAATTTAAAGAACCGTTCATCATTTTTTAAAAAGACTATGAATGTTAACCGATTTAATTATCTTCTCTTGATGATAGATTGATTGGGAAATGAACCAGCGTTATCTAATGGTAATCACATGGAGGGACCGGCAAGCAATTTTTGATTGTAGCTGAATCAACGTTAAAACTATTTTCCACTATAAACGAATGTTACTTTATACAAATATAAGGACTTAGTTAGCTAAATCTACAAATTTTATTAGATATTATGATTTTTTATTGCAATAGATTAATATGCTAATTCAATTAAGTGATCATAATTCAATTAATGTATTACTGATCGACATGTTAAATGTAAGAGATTAACAGATTTAATTAGCGTGAATTTAAAAAAAAGTTAAAATATAAAGTTTTTGTTTCAATTACAATTGATTTTTTTTATATCAATATGATAGTTAAGTTATGTTGATCTGCTTTATGCATTTGTATTTAATAAACCTGACCATCTTTTTAATAGAAGCCAGACCGTACGCGTACGGTCCGACTGTATGAGTATTTTAAAAAAGTACGCATACGGTCCAAATACTCATACGGTCTGGAACATATACATATGTCATGATTATTATACAATTTCAAACCCATGTGATCATATATTATAACTGACAAATAGTTTCAATTATAGAACTACTTAGTACGTAGTATCTTAATAAATATACAGTATGAAGCATATAACAAACTAGAAATTCTATAAGTTACAAATGAAATGTAAAGTTCATACCCTGCTCATACAAATACCACGTTAAGGAACTGGAAGAGAGTTTTTTTTTTTAAATGATCAAATCACGAAACGAAATGTTTTTAAACAAATTAACTACGTTGATCGAGGTTTCAAAGACAAAAAAAGGCATATTTAAACATACTAATTTAAATAATTAGAAATGTTAATTACCTGCCTTCTGGTGTTTCTAAAACTGTGATAATTAGTAGTGAGTTCTACTTTAAAACTAAAACATTTATCCACTATCATTCACTGTACTAAGTGACCAAAATGAATCGAAAAATGCAATCACAGTTATGTATACTTAGTCTATCAAAAGCTGTCAAAGTGGTCTGAACCATTTACTTTTATTCATTTGATTCTTTGGTTCGTACTTTTATTACATATATAAGGATGTGTTCAGATCATCTTTTGCTAGAGTTAGAAAAAATAATTCTCCTTTGGATAAACTCAATTTTATAGATAAGAGTCCCTCTGAAAATATTCACAATAAGTTTCGTAAATTTACCCTGGAAAAATACATGTGCCAGTAACATTGCCTTTACATTTGAATTAGGAAGATTCTCCTTTTACTGTGTTATTGCACACAGTCAGTTTTGTATGAAGAACGACTTTTGAGTGAAATCTCATCTGATTTACTTAAAGAGTGTTATTCTCTTTTAAAATCACTTCATGATCAAGGTATAAAATCATGGTACTTATATGTAAATCATATGAGTTTCGACCATAATATAGCAAACCCAAAGATGCAAACACTATAAACAAATACAGAGCATTTTCGGATTTAAGTAAAAATTTACTATGAATATTTACTTCACCAAAGATACATTGTACAAAGAAAAATATGACAATAAGATATCATACCTTGATCAGAATAGTGCACTTTTTTTGTTAAAGCATATAAGAACTGAATACAAACAAGAATTTTAGTTGACATATCCTAATCTTAAGAAAACTTATATCCAAATTTAGAATTAGTGATCATGCCCTCGTTCTGACAACTCGCCTAATTTATGAAAGGTCTGTCAACTTGCCCCACTTATGAAAATATCTTGCTTCCTTTAAATTTGTTAAATAACAAAGAGTTTGTCTTGTCACCCTGGTGTAAGGTTTTGATTTGAGCATTTGTACGCTGAAGATCTTGAGTTCGAATCTTAGCATAGACACTGGGTTTTTTCTACACAAATTTTGAAAGGGAGTCTTTTCCATAGAAATATTTGATTTTCTAAGTTTTATTATGTATTTAACATTCCCGCCTTAAATTAAAGTTGCAGGACAAAGGAATACATGCAGAACATGGAAACTCCAGATAGGGTGATATGGTAGGGGGGATCCGGCTCAGATCATCCTTGTTAGTACAAAGCAACTGAGATGTAATTATTATGCATTCGACTTGCTTAAAAGTGTAATTTGCATATGAAAGAGAATGAGAATATCTTTCTTCATGATTAAGTCGAACGATTGCGTAATCATTCTCAAACTTAGAATATTGTAAAGTGCTCAGTGCTCAAATGATCTCTTGATTGATTGTATTTCTATTGTAAGTGAAAATTAAATGTTTATAATTGATGCATGATTTCATTTTGCCTCATTTCATTCATGGCTTAGTTCTAGTGGAGTAAGGACTTTTTTATAATTTGAAAAAAAAATTAAAAATTAAAATGTGTTATAAACATTGGGTGAAACAACAGAACAAAGCAAAGGTAGACTTTGTACATGTTTCCCGATTGTGAGTATGAATGTAATTCATGTAATATTTTAGTGATGATTTGGCCTTTTTATTTCCTGTTTAAATCAAGAAATACTTTTGAGTTACAACTAATTTTATTTTACATACAATATTTTGGTCCTGCTTTTTAAATCAAATACTATTTCATTATGTCACAGAAATGTTCTAATAAAGGCCCTTTAAAAGTTAAAAAATATATTCAAAACTAAATTAAACTTATTTTGATATCTTTCTGTTTATTTACAATTCGACTGTTTGTCAGATTCAATCATTGTGGTAAATCCTTTCAATCTGATAAATGTGCTACGGGTAACTTATTTATAAAATTCTTTGTTTTAAACTGAAAATAGACCCCAAAAAAGGATTAATCTTTACTAAAGAACATGATTTACATTCCTTTTGATCTTCACATTTAAGAAACATAAAATTCTACAGTTCCATTTGTCGAGAGCACTTTGCTATATTCTAATTGTTAGATAAAGTATAAAAAAAACTGTTTTTAAATTAAATCAAACTAAACCATGACAAAAGATGATTTTACTGTATAATGAAGTGAAACCAATAGTCCACTTAACAATTCACCAAATTATTTTTTTCTTTCTGATTCTTCATTTATTAATCATTTTTATTCAAAAATTTACAAATGGTTTCAGTCATATTTGTATTTTTGAAGGTCTTACATTGTTGATCATTGTTGCTATTTGAAGTTGATACCTTTTAAGATAATTGACGAAAATTTGCAAAACAATCGTCCATTCCGAGCAATATCACCTTTAACGAGTCATCTGAAAACCTTTGTGAAAGTAAACCTGAATAATTTGAACATGTTTGCCCTATCAGTTTTCTCTATTTCTTGTGGTTTTCAAGATAAAATTATTAATATATTTTACCCTTATGTTCTACTTTTACCAATGGCTACCATGTTTGTTGAGTGGCCGAAATAAAAATACAAACTTTACACTAGATACCACAAGGATCATTCATTTAAAGTATGGTTGAAAATGGTTCTGATCAGTAGTTTGAGACAGGGTCTTTGGAAAAGTTGCAGACGAATGACAACAGACGACAAGTGATAGAAAACTACATGACCAAGAAACAGTACAGATTACACAAATCATAGAGCTAGTTAAGTATTATAACTCATGTCACATGCGGGAAATACCTATTAAAATAAATTAAAAAGAACGGTTCTCGGTTAATAAATGAATAACAAATAAGAGAAAGGAATATTCAAACTCATTGGATCCCATTGCCCCGAAAGGGTTAGCAGATCCTGCTTCACATCTGGCACCCCTAAGTACAAATTATGTATTAGAAATACTGAATTCGTAATTAAAACTATGTATTTCCACTTACCGAAAACAGAAGCAAATAGTTGTTATCTTGAAATGAGTAACCAGCTGGAACAGATATAAAGCTGGAGTTTGTTATGTTCGAGGTTTGCTCTAGAACGATTGGTGTGTGGTTAAAACTGTTAAAATCCCATACAAATGCCATCACTCTTACTGTTTTGCTGTATCCGAAATCACCAGATTCTCCCCAACCATTTATAGCATTAAATGGAACACCTGTATTCAAAATGTGAAATATATCATTAACATAAAAGATATTACAGACAAAGAATGGTATTCTAATGTATAAATAAAATAAATTGCAAATTTTTCACATGACAAGGTGGTAATGACTTTTCCTTGTTTATTGGCTTGGAACTCATCTGGAGTTGATAGCCTTTACTTAGCTGTGGCTTAGTGGTAAAACAATTCGACAAAAGCGCCGTTCTTTTGCTTCGGGTTTGTCAAGTACACGTAAACATTTGTGAATAAACCTCGTGTAATAATTAGTATTTCATCTGAGTCCTCATGGAAAAGTATGACACGGATTCAACAACTATAACTTTATATGAACGGATTGGTGTTCACGTCCATGAAAAAACTTTTTAAGGATATCAAGACGACAAATCTGAATATGAAACCTGCTGTGCACATGTCTGTCTAGCTTAACCGGACTTCTACAGCTGTATAGAGAACCATCATTGCTTACTTCCAATTAATTTGACCTCTGATAAATAGTTGTCTCACTGACAATCAAACTTCATCCCCTTATTTTTATATATAAAGTGTTAGATATATAGGAGTCCTCAGAGACATATGGCCCTATCCGGACACAATATTCACATATCGAGCCCAAGAGATTCTGATATAACTAGACAAGGAGCAAACACCATTTTTTATGTCTTTGGTTTGATAAGCCAGAGATCGAGCCCACCGAGTTGGTTTCTAGCTTAGAAAAACATATTATATTCTTATTTCATTTTTTTTATACGTTTGTGAGAGATCAAATATTGTTTCACGCTCTGATAACGTAGAGATGTTGAATTGATAATGTTTTGAGTTAGTGAAAATGTTCCCTTCTTAGTAATCCCTATTGAAATAAACCAAATAAGACATGATATAAACTTATAAATGACTACACAGGAAAATGGTAAACAAAGAAGGTTGATTTTGTGATTTTGTAACGTCTGCGTGCTTTGAATTTTTTTCTGTGAAATTGTCAAAACCATAGAGGCGTATCTTTTTTTGTGCTAACGGAAAGATTTTGATTTAACTCGCTCAAAAAGTAGATAGTATGTGATTTGACTTATCAACAATATTTCTTACCATTAGCACTCGACGATCCTGCGCCTCTTCTTGGAACCCATAATCTGATTTGACTATCGCTAAATGCAAATACGACACCTCCAAATGGGTTACTGGATGTTTCATAAAATACGCTACCTGATGTTCAGAAGAAATGTTACATAAATAAATACCTTAACAGGACACTCAATATATAATACAACATGATAGAGCACATAAGTTATTTGAACTTTTTTTTAAAACTAATCACACGTTTTTACAAACAATCATTTAGCCAAACAACTGGGTTTATATTGCTACTTATTTATCTATTTTATAACCACTCTATATACATCAAAAAATAGAAGGCAAACGTATTTTGTTTCTCACGTCTATAAACATATTTTTTTTTTTATAATGAAAGTAGATAGATACTGTCAAACTTTACAATATATGCATGCATGGACATCGCCATCATGGATATGATGCTTACACTGTGTGTCGATGGGTTTTTGTATGTGCAAAACCCCCCGAAAATAGAACTTCATCATTCTTATTTTTTTGTAGATAGGCTAAGGTATTTGCTAGTAGTACTAACAATAGAACTTGCAGGCTTATTTAGTTTCCGGTAATACAAACAATAATTAACCTGCATGAATGAGTAAGTTCACATCGTGTTGCTCTTATTTTAATATTTTAAGGAAAAACCAGTTACCAGTTTCTTTTCGATGCCACCTTTTCGACAATGGCACTAATGATAAGACATTTGCATTATGGCGAGGTACATGTACCGTGTGACAATAATATTCTTACTGATAACAATACATTACCTTGTGCCTCATAAACCCAGCCTTGATCAGTATGCACCCTTACAATAACCCACGTGGCTTTATGTCCATTTGTTAAAGACTTGAAGTCACCTAACGTAAAATAAGAATAATACATACAGAAAGTTAACGATATTAGTTCAAAAAAGATACATGCTTTTCATCTTACTATCCGCCATCTCAAATTCTTACTGAAAGGAATTTACAGATATTCCGATTATATAAGACTTCGTAGGTCCATATCATTTGCTTTCAACATTTTGTATCGGATTTATTTTACTATCAATGCTAAGCAACGGTTCAGCATTGGTAGTTAAAAAAATCTCATAAAAACGCTGAAAGCAATCAATATTGACCTACGAAGTCATATATTATAGGACTAAAGTACAGGGTGCTTTTCATGTCCGTGTTTAAAACATTTAATCAAACAAATACAATTCTTTATTGGTAATATGAGTCAAAATAATAAGGGTTAAGACAGTCGGTTCTTCGTTTAGATGAAAAATCTTACAAATACATTGCATTTCCCTCCAAAAAAGCACATTTCATTATATATCTAGACCGATCACTACGTCTGTATTTGGTCCCGGGACACAGTTATCTACCTATAATTTCCGTTGATCGTTGTAGTTTCCTTTAAGTTCAGCGTATTTTTCTTATTTGATCTTCTTTGTCTTTTATTTTCGAAAGTTGTTATTTAAAATTGAGAATGAAAATGGAGAATGTGTCAAAGAGACAACAACCCGATCAAAGAAAAAAACAACAGCAGAAGTTCACCAACAGGTCTTCAATGTAGCGAGAAATTCTCGCACCCGGAGGCGTCCTTTAGCTGGCCCCTATACAAATATATACTAGTTCAGTGAACGCCATACTAATTTCCAAATTGTACACAAGAAACCAAAATTAAAATAATGCAAGACTAACAAAGGCCAGAGACTGATTAGGGACAGGCGCAAAAATGCGTCGGGGTTAAACATGTTTGTGAGATCTCAACCCTCCCCCTATGCCTCTAGCCGATGTAGAAAAGTAAACGCATAACAGTACGCACATTACAATTCAGTTCAAAAGAAGTCTGAGTCTGATGTCAGAAGATGTAACCAAAGAAAATAAACAAAATGACAATAATACATAAATAACAACAGACTACTAGCAGTTAACTGACATGCCAGCTCCAGACTTCAATACAACTGACTGAAAGGTTATGATTTCATCATATGAACATCAGGCACAATCCTTCCTGTTAGGGGTTAAGTATCATACCATCATAACATATATGAGAAGATCATAACCCGTGTCATACCAACAACTGTTTTTTTTTAATAAATGTGTTTAGTTCCGATGCAAAGACCCTATAAAAGAATCAATATTAACGCCAAAATATGCAATCTTTAATGACCTGACAACAGTATCGTAACTATATCCCTTCTTAATAAGTCTATTCATAAGTTTTGTTAGTTTCTGAGGTGAATACTGACACCTTTGTGCTTTATCAAGATTTGTTTGTATTTAGGTGGAAGATGAAACTTCAAATATGCTGTCTGAAAAATAATTCTTTTGAATGATTTGGTCAGGTAGATAAAGGTGTAATTTCCTCTTGGAGCTAGCGCTCTGGTTTCATCCTTATCAGTGTCCTTATGTTTTGGGTCATAAGAGAGAATGAGCTTGTAGACTATTCTGTTTTTGTTTTATATGTTTTGGGATAAAAGTAAACTTAGTTCCCTTTAATTTCAGTGTAATTTTTCTTTTATTTTTCTTTGTCCGATTTTGGAACTTTTATTTATTATTACCTTAATTTAACAGGTATAAGAACACCTTTATCTTAAGTTTCTTTTACTGGATCAAACGTTTGACTCAAAATGCCGTCCGTATTATAACTGACAATATTTATTTTTATTAACTCCATACAAAGTCTTGATGCATTTTGTTATGAAATAAAAATGCACAAAACAGTCAACCTTGACCTGCTGGTCTATATTGGCACATCGATTTAACAGGGATTAGCAAACCAGTAACTTTGACATTTGTAAAATATACTCAAAGTTTGAAACAATATAGACAAAGTAAGGTTACTGAGGGGTTTCGTGTAACAAAACAAATAAAATTCTTATAAATCATGGTTTGATGAATCGGCTATCCGTTCTTTTGTCATTTATTAATCAATGTTAACAAATAAACTCATCATAGATACCAGATTTAAATTGTTATATTTACGCCAAACGCGCGTTTCGTCTACAGACCACATCAGTGACGCTTGAATCAAAAATTGTGAAAAAGGACAAATCAAGTACGAAGTTGGAGAGCATTGAGGTGTTGACTATCGGGCTGATGATACCCTCGTGGAAATAAATCTCCACCAGCAGTGGCATCGATACCAGGATTAAATGTTATATTTACGCCAAACGCGCGTGTCGTCTACAAAAGACACATCAGTGACGCTTGAATCAAAAAACGTTTAAAAGGCAAAATAGAGAGCGAAGTTGAAGAGCATAGAGGACCTACACGTTTTTCCAAATACAGCTAAGCTAATCTTTTCCTGAGAGAAAAAGCATTCGTAATTAGAAAATTCAAAGTTTTGGTAACAGTTAATTTATAAGTATGAACATATCAATGATAGCTAAACTCAAGCAAATATTAAAAAATCTAAATTGCATACTTATTCTAAATTTAATAACATCTTTAAAAGCTCAAAAGCGAATATATAAGTCAAATTTAGAAGTTTCTATAGAGGGAAATCTTGACACAATTTAGAATAAGGGTTAATCAGTGAAAAATTAACAAAAATCGACTTAAAAGAATCGATAAAGATAAATTATTTTACTTGTGTTGTTAAGGCTAGAATACATGTATGCAGGTGGAAGACGAGTTTCATTTTTTTGAAGGAATGCACTCCATATGAAAGGGAAGGGATTGAAAAAAAATATCATAATGTTAAAAAAATCCTTCATATTTCAAACTGCAGGATTTTTATTTGGTTGAAATTATCAATTTGCTAGAGATACATGTAGTTTATGAATATATATTGAAAAGGGTTAATATCCTGTTAATATTTTTACAGTTTTGATTAGGGATTATTCGCAACAGAGAAAAAAAATGTTCAGCCAAAATTCTACAAAAAAATTTCTATGCATTGGATCAATTCTAGAAAACAAATTCAGATCATATATACTAAACCTGAGCTCATTTGAATTTCTTCAGAGACGAATTGAGGTCTTGGAAGTGAGCATGCTCTCCAAACTCTTGCTCGCACATGTCCTGCTGAAAACGATCTAGTTATTGAATCGTTACCATTGAATGTATTACTTTCCCCTGAAACAGACAAAAACTGCAATGATATATTTACTTCCAACAACAATTAGTCCTAACCATTTTGTTTTCATTTTATTTCTTTTTATTTACAAACGATTTTGCATTCATGAAGAAAACACAGGAAACCATTGTTTGCTTCAATTTTTGATTGGGAATCTCCAGATAAAAGTGATGAGCCTTTGAAACAATTACTTTTCAAGATATTTGACAAAAAATGTTATTTTTCGTAAATGTTGCTTTGGTATTAAATGTAAAGAATACGTACAAACTTTGAATGTGAGTAATTGATTTTTTCTATACAATCAGTGCTTTATTGTCGAACAATTTTTAAATCAATTTTTAACACATATGCAACCAAGTAGAACAATTGCAAACTGTATAGACGGTGATTGTTGTTGGATCAGTTCGAGAGTTTAACTTTCCAAATAATTGATGACCAAACTCAGTAAAGACTCGTCTAAATGGTAAACTCATCCACACTTACCAATATCTTGATGATTTTTATTCATTAAATAATCAAGAATTTTCTTAACATCCTAGCGAAATTTAACCAAAGAAACTTATTTTACGTAAATCAAATTTAAACGGTTATAACTGTCCTTTCCTAGATTAAGATATTTCAGTTTCACACGGGAAACTGCAAACTAAAACTTAAGACAAAAGGGACGATGTTTAGTTCCCTATTGTTAATTTTCCCTTTGATTGATAATGATTTTCCTTTGGAACCATCTTACGGTGTTCATATTTCACAACTCGTTCGCTATGCCCGTGTCTGTTGTTACGTTTTGATTTTAACGAACGCGAACGTAATCTATGTATAACTGGTAAATTATTAAGCCAGGGATCTTGTCACCACAGTTTACCTTTACTAAATTCTTCCATAGATGTAAATATTTGGTTTTCGAGTTTGGTTCTACCTGTAGAAAACTTATTTATAACGGGATAACACATCCTCATTTTAACGGAAATGTTGTGTACCGTGCCCGGAAATTTAGAAACGATTCTGGTAAAATTATCGATCCTTTAAATAAAAATTTCTAAAAGGTTACCAATTAAACACTAGTACTGTAGTTAAATCATTGAATTTATTGGTATTGATATCAATTTTGGTATCAGTAAATTAAAAGCAAGCTAAATATTATTGTTAGATATATATAAACACAGTCATGTACCAAAGAACAGTGGTGAAAACTACTGATTCGTATGGCATTCAACCACAATTAAAACACAGCGTTCTACCTGTACCGACGAACAGTGGTGAAAAGCACTAGTACTGATTTGTTTGGCCTTCAACCACGAGTAAAACTCATACTCGAAGGTTCATCTGCACTCTATCAGTTTTGCATATTATTACACTTTCCACCGTCATAAAAATGTGTTTTACCTTTGAATATCTCTATTTTCAAGTAAATTTAGTTTTTCTAACTACAAAACACTTGTTTGACTCGAGTGACAGAGATCATGATTTCGAACCGACCGAATAAAGCCAAAGATCAAGTTATAATGAATTATTATAAAATAACTTAAAATTCAATTTAAAGTTTATAATTTTTTAATAGATTTTCGTTCTTATTTACGCAAATCTTCGATAGGGTTTGATTAAATTGTATATAATAATTTAGTAATTCACCACTGCTTCAACATTTATTGATTATCATAACGTTGACATATTTAAAATATTACATCTTTGGGTACGAAAATGAACTGTAAATATTTCATATGGTTGGAAATGCAAGTCTTTGTTCGAGCCAATGAATTAAATAAACAAAAAAAACGAAGTCTTTGTCTAATTATGAATTAATCAGGACCAGGAATGTCATTTTAAAAGAAAGGCAATTAAAAGTATACCAAATTCAAGAAACAGATGGATAAATTAAGTAACAAACAGAACCAATAAAAGACAAATGGAAATGTATTTTGATTTCCTAATTTTTGTGAATTAAATTTGAAATAAATCTCCTACTGACTCCTGACAAATTAGAGCATGGTACTTCGTTGACAACGCTGTCCTGTAACATATTGAAAATTGTATGTTAACATATAAACGACTTTCAATTCTGTTTGTTGGAAGACTGCTGTCTTATTAAGGTATGCCATACATCACTTTTATTCACGATGAAAAAAAATATGTACGGGTATTTCGCTAGATTTCCTGTAGATTTGTATATCTTGTAATTGATTGAAGTCGTAATACAGTTTTGGGAAAGATGGTTAAATCATAACATTTGGTTCTTTTCCTTTTGTTTGTAAATTAAAAAAAAATCCAGCAAGAATTGATAAGTTTTGTTTGGGTTCTCTTGATTAGAAATACTCTTTTCCCGTTAAATTGATATGCACCAAATAAGTCATTTTTATTTTAAGCTGTTGAAATTCGTTCTCTGTTTAAAGAGTTTGTTATGTTTTTTTCAGGATTAAAACAAAATTGTGGACTACTAGCCAACTGTCATGCTTTTTACAGTTACTAAAATGGGCTTGTTTCATCAATTCATAAGTCATACTTATTTTATTCAATAACAATAGAATGAAAATACAAGCTACCATGGTGACTACAGGAATACAGAAAATATTATTACTTACTTCGTTTACATGTGTTTTTTTTATAGTTAGATAATGTGCTTATGGGTTCAAATAGAAATTACTTGACTGCATGGGTTACTCATCACAAAATAAAAGATCAGCACTATTTTATCGTTTTATATTTTTGTAATTTAACCCTTTCGCTACTTTACAAACTTTAATTCGAAATTCTTCCTTCTGTTGATTTTAACGTGATATCATTTCGGGCTTTCACAATTACAGAATTTTTTATATTAATTTTGTACAATGCTGAAATTGATACACATGCAAATTTTACATTTATACAGTACTGAAATTGATACCCATGAAAATTTTACATTTGTACATTTGTACAGTACTGAAATAAATACACATCAAAATTTTACATTTGTACATTTGTACAGTGCTAAAATTGATATACCTAAATATTTTACATTTATACATTTGTACAGCGCTGAAATTCATACTGATACACATTAAAATCTAACATTTGTACAATGCTAAAACTGAAACACATATAAATTTTACATTTGTACAGTGGTGGAATTGAAAGATTGAATAAATTTGATAAATTTTTTTACGAATAAATGTGTTCGAAAATCAAATTCACGTTGAAATACAAAGAGACTCGTAAAAACGAAAATAATGTGACAAGGTATTTTCTTTCGGTCTATAGCCTAAATGCCTCGACAAGTTTGGAATGTGTAAGACCTTTAAACACCAAGTAACATATAAAATCTGAGACGCAAAACTACGCATCAACTGATATGTTAATTGTTTTGAAAGTACGTAAATCCAATTTGTTAGTAAACATACTTACCCAAATACACTAGTGAACCTGTACAATTCGGATTTGTACAACCTTTTGGTCCTGGTGCCATTATCTTGATTGTTTCATTATTATATACGTACAGAACTCCACCGAATGGCAAAGCATTATCCTTTCCTCTCTGTGCAGATCCTGTTGCTAAGAACCACATGTCCTTATTCAAGAACGTATCAAACACTTTGACCTGTACTTCAACCTTAAGAGGAAGTTCATTTAACCCATGTGAAATGTCCACTTCTGGATTTATGTAGGCAGATATTGACTTCCAGCTACTAATAAAATCGGGAGGTGCTAATGCGTTCGAAATATCAAATACCAAAGTTTTCACTGCAACAAAAAAAATATCAATGAGGGCAGTACCACCACTAATGTTTTAGAATCATGAACTTAAAAACAATGAAAAACAGACATACGCCCTTAACTTTTAATAAGTTTATGTCTCTGACAATTTATCTAGATTTAACGAAAAATCCGCATCTTAAAGCCTTAGTCCTCCTAGACCACGATCGCACCACGCTGACAGCGTTCTTAAATTGATTCAGATCGTGGTGAGGTCGCGGTATAAAAATGTTAATTTTTCGTTGTTTTTCACGATGATACTAAGTCCTCATTAAGTTTCTATAACGATCCCACTACGATTAAACCACGTTATAACCACGCTCATTCAACCATTATCACGATACTACTACGTCATCACGTTCTCAATACGACCATACCATGAGTTATCTGATTGTAACACGATCTTAACATACTTCTTTTGCGATTATAGCACGTTCTTACAAAAAAAATAAAACTATGACATTTTTTTTGGTATAACAGAGTTGAATTACATTTGTCACTGTATCGTTTATAAGGTTGAAGGAAAAAAGTTTTGCATTCTTGCTATAAATGCATTGAATGTTCAGTGCTGAGAATTCATTTATATAATCCGTCAACCTTTGAAGATTAAATAAGAGCAGAAAAAAGGACTTTAAATTTCACAGATAAAGAGCTTCAAACTCATATGGATGTCGTATTAATCAAAGAACACGTGAGTATTTTTCCGTAAACTTTTAAGTTTTATCACACATACCGCCTATGACCATCATAAGACACCTCTCGTGTAGTCGTTACTTGATAAACAACTTTAAGAAATGTCCTAAGTTAGTAACACTTTGTAAAACCAACTTAGTACTAAGATATATCGTAAAACATTCCTAAGATACTTTGTGAAACTGGCCACTCAATCGTAAGTCAAAGTTAGTTTCAACTTGATACAATTATACCTTGAAAAAGCGATGGGGCCTGATATTATAAGCAACAGAATGTTACTTGCTGTCAGAAATCAAATTTCAAAACCATTATGTTTATTATTCAATAGGTCATTACGTGATAAAATATTCCCAAACCAGTGGAAAATTGCACATGTTATTTCATTATTTAAAAGCGGTGATAAATCTTTGCCCTCAAATTATAGACCTGTCTCTTTATTATCTTGTGTGAGCAAACTTCTGGAAAAAATAGTTTTTAAAAATATTTTTAATCATTTGCATTCACATAATCTATTATACAAGTTTCAATCAGGATTCATTCCTGGATATTCCACAACCCATCAATTGATTGAGTTGTATAACCATATTTTAAAGTCACTAAACGACAAACAACTTACTAGTATAACATTTGTGGACATAAGTAAAGCTTTTGATACAGTTTGGATCAAAGGTCTTTTATATAAGCTAGAAAAATATGGCATTAAAGGGGATTTATTATGTTGGTTGAAAAGTTACTTATCGGGACGGTCTCAAAGAGTGGTTATGAAAGATTCACTATCCACATTGGGCTGTTTAAGAGCTGGTGTGCCTCAGGGGTCGGTACTTGGTTCATTATTATTTTTGATTTTCATAAATGACATTGCAGATGATCTAAGTGGGTTCAGTAGACTTTTTGCTGATGACACATCTATTGGCCATACTGCACCCGATGTTACAAGTCTCAACACTTTAATAAATATTGATTTAGATAATTTACAAAATTGGTCTGAGAAGTGGATGCTAAAATTTAATCCTAATAAAACAGATATTATGATTTTTAATACTAGGAATATGCAGAACGTCCTTACTTTTGATTTTGGTGGAGTCTCAATAGCTCCTGTAGATATACATAAACATTTAGGTATTATTTTTAGTAGTGACTGTAAATGGAATAAACATGTTGATAAACTGATAGAGAAGACGTCAAAACAAGTAAATGTACTGAGGAAACTAAAATTTAGACTAAAAAGGGAATATCTTGAAAAGATTTATATGATTTTTATTCGTCCTATTTTGGAATATTCATCTGAAGTTTGGGACAACTGTGGGCAAATTAATTCCGAAAGGTTAGAAAAGATTCAGATTGAAGCTGCACGTATAGTTACCGGTTTACCATGTTATGCTAGTATCAACTCTATTTATAGAGAGACGGGATGGGAGAAATTAAGTGTCAGAAGGGAATTTAAAAAACTGACCATGTTTTATAAAATTGTAAATAATCAAACACCGGATTATTTACAAGAATTGGTTCCTCCGTATGTATCAGATACAAATAATTATAACCTTCGAAATAGACATAACATTAATATACCATTGAATCGTCTATCAGTTTATCAACAGTCTTTTTTTCCTTCTTCTATTACATTGTGGAATGAATTAGATTTGCATATTCGTCAAATTCCTACATTCTTTTCTTTCAAGTTACAATTGCAACAACTGTATTTTCATAATGTAAAACCTCCTAGGTACTATTTTTATGGAGATAGACTGCTATCTGTATTACATGCAAGGCTACGCAACAAGTGCAGTGCACTGAGCGCAGATTTAAACAAGGCCAACTTAGTACATGATGCATATTGTGCATGTGGGTACACTAGTGAAAGTGTTGAACACTATTTATTATATTGTAATAACTTTGCATCGCAAAGAAATGTTATGCTTACTGAACTGACCCACTTGGACATTCCTGTTACAATTGATTTGTTATTGTTTGGTAATGACAACTTAGATACAAAAGACAATTTTGTAATATTTTCTGCAGTACATAAATATATAAAAGAAACTCAACGTTTCTCACTCTGATAACAACCTTGCTGAATATTGTTTTATTTACTAGTCTAAAGTACAGACGATGCATTGTTCGAATGATTGATTTATTGTTCATAACGGTATCATAATGTTTCGCCTCAATGGATTTCAATTATTGGAGTTAAAACAAAAACGATACTTACTTCTTGTCATCCTTTTATCCGCATTTTTAACGGCAGAATTAAATGTCCGTATCACAATTATATATATTTACAATATTGCATGTTACTTTTACAACTTATACAGGTAAATATTATAGAAAGTCATTTAAAACACACACTAATAACAGTAGGTGTTTTCCCTTTAGACTAATCGTTTGGGTGTGTTTGATTATTTAAAAGAAGAACGTTTGATATCCATTGAGCCGTTTCTATTATTCTTTGTGTATAAATGTTATAGTAACAATAGTTTTGATTTATTTAATTATTTTTCATGCCTTCATGCTTATTAGAAAAATACAAATTTATGTAATGTGCTATATAAATATAATGTATATTCATGTATATTATGGAGAAGACGGAACTAAGTTGGAAAACTTGTGTCTAATCCATTTGTTTTGAACAATAAAATATGTTTAAACTAAAACCTTAAAACATTTCATACAAGTTATACAAAAAAAAATACTTACTTAGTGCCAAAAAGATAGTCCACATTTTGATTATTCTAAATCATTGACACAAAATATAGACTATATCTACTTGATCCAGTTGTAAAACATCAACTGAGCAAAACTAGGTATCAGATTATCCAACGTGTTATCCAATCGGTAAGTATCACTTGCATCACAATATATACACTGTAAATTATAACCACATCCAATAATCATCAATAAATGATAAAATACAATTAAAGAACTTATAATGAATACAAAACATACGTCACACTGTTTAAAACAAATCAGGTTTCGATCATCATGGAACCAACCAACGTTTATAAAATTATTTTATGACAAAGTAGTTAAATGTATATATCATCAGGTATGGATTTAATCAAACTTAAAGTCTAATAATTGAGATTATAAATATTTTATATTTTCAATAATCTGGTTTAATTCAATCAAATATTCGTGAGGGTGCGTGGGTGTTGCAGCCTGTAGCTCAATGCCATGTTTGGCTTGGCCATAGCGGCGCTCGCAGCATGAATCAGAATTTTGGAATTCCCGGATCAGCTTGAATAGAATTTTGGAAATCCCGTATCGGGCACTTGTTAATTTGCTGTCGACGAAAGCAGGTGTTACGAAAATTAGTTAAACTCTCCAAATATCCAAAAAGAAGATGCCTAACAAGAGAAATGCCGTAGGATCGCCATCAAGGGCCATGGGGAAGAAAAGAAGAACGAGCAGCAGGACAGGAGGAAAGAAAGTGCAGCGTGAAGAAATTGCTCAAAGGAAAGACGGAGCTGGCCGGAGAAGACCTGCCAAGAAAACAAAAGAGGTCGGACGTTAGGTGGCAGAAGTACCTGAGGAATCTGAGGAAACTAATGATATCTCATCAGGAAATGAGTCGGAGGAAGATGCAAGGGCATTTCCCTCTTTGAGGCACGAAATTGCAAATAATTCCATTGATTTCACCCCTCCACAAGAATCTAGCGTTCATGACACAGTGGGGGAATACGTGTCTTTTGAAATTAAAGAAAAGATTTGGGAGGGAAAGTTTATAGAGCTTCATTCTCTTTTGAGAACGCAAAAAGAAATGGAAGAGGTTGACGAGGGCGATTTGAAATTAAAAAGGGGGAAAATTTGCATTGAAAAAAGATCGTCGGGGGTTTATTTGTCAATAAATGAATGGACTTCAGCATTCATGATTTTAATGAGTGTTTACATTGAGAAATACAGCACACGGGCACAGGAATTGTTAAAATATATGCGCGATATAAGATTAGCGGCAACAAGGTCAGAAAACTGGGCCACCTATGACGAGCAATTTAGGCTAAAAATAGAAAAAAATCCAAATTTATCTTGGGGAAATATATACGACGAATATTGGCTATAACACATCACATCTCCCACAGTACATAACAGTGTGTCAGTGCAATCACATGGTAATTATAGAAAAAAAAAACACAAAATCGTGGTAATTTTAACTCAAATGCAGCTACTCTTTAAAACAGTAGAATACATCAACAATCACAGGTAATTAGCGGAAGTGTAAATATGTCATGTAAATACCATAATAATGGTACTGACTGTCCCTTCTTCCCTCGTTGTAGGTTTAAACACATATGTGAAATATGCAGTGGCAAACACAGAAAGGCCCAATGTAATTACCGGGCCCAAGGAAGAAGTAACAAAAAGTATTAATTTTTATTCGTTAGGAAGTACTCCTATAAAAGTATCAGTCTTGGAAAATTATTAAGAATTCTACCCACTTCACAATGTAGCACATGAAATTATATCTGGTTTCAAATACGGTTTTTCATTAAAATATTTTGGCTCTAGGGAACCAAGGGAGAGTTCCAATTTAAAAAGTGCATAACAGCTACCCAAATTTTTTAAAGAAAAATTAATGAAGGAAGTAAAACTTGGTCGCATTGCTGGTCCTTTCAGATACCCACCTTTTCGAATGGTTTTATGTGATATCCGTTTGACGTGGCTCGGTACTTATACATCTCGTCAATGTGTTTGTATTGGCTTTCATTTTTTGGTGATTTGTTTTGTATATGTGACTCTTTGTATTTCTTTTGTTCTTATAACGTGACTCTGTACTTTAAAAGATCCCGTCAGTATGATATTGGTCTATAATATGTCATTATGATATATTTCTATTATGAATTACTATATTCGTTAGTGCCAAACAAGGATGGGGATTTCAGACTTATTCAACATTTATCCTATCCTGAGAATAATTCAATAAACGATTTTATTGTCAAAGATCATTGTTCAGTGCAGTACAGTTCAGTGGACGAAGCAGCATGTTTGATTAATAGACACAAAACATTTGCCCGATTAAGTCAGTGCGACGTAAAAGCGGCTTTTCGTTTGTTGCCAATTGCCCCGCACGATTTTGACTTGTTAGGGATAAAATTTCAGGGTGAATATTATCTTAATAAAATGCTCCCTATGGGGGCTTCAATAAGTTGTTCCCTGTGGGCAAAATTTGCAAGAGCTTTGCATTGGATAATACAGCTCAAAAGCGGAAATGATGATATCCTCCATTATTTAGATGATTTTCTTGTTGTCGTGTCGAGCCAAACATAAAAAGTTGGCAATACTTTAAAGTTATTCCAAGCGGTATGCAACAAAATGGATATTCCTCTTGCTAGTGACAAGACCACTTTGCCGACTACATTACTCATGTTTTTGGGTATAGAATTTGAAACACAGAATTTGATAATGCGACTTCCAAATGAAAAACTTGTCAAACTCTCCCAAAAAATCAGAAATACCTTGAACAGTTCTAAAATAACTCTTAAAGATATGCAATCCTTTCTTGGGCTCCTGAATTTTGCTTGTAAGGTAGTTGCTCCACGCCGCACCTTCTGTCGCAGACTCATAAATTCAACAATCGCGGTTAGAAAATCGTATTTCAAAATTCGAGTAAACAAGCAGATGAAAGGCATGTGGCCAAAACATTGGGTTGAGGCTGAAATCGCCAGAGATATGACATTGTTAGAGTTGTTTCCAGTGGTACAATGTAGCTGCTCTTATGTCCTGGGAATCCCTTTTTGTTAACAAAAAAGTTATTTTTCATGTTGATAATCAGGCTGTTGTTCAAATCATTAATATGAAAACAAGCAAATCAAGTAGAGTTATGACTTTAGTAAGACAGATGGTTTTAATGAACTTAAAAAATAATACATTAGTTAAGGCAATTTATATATCTTCAAAACAAAACCAAATTGCTGATTATCTTTCTCGTTCTCAGAAGCCTAGCTCTAGAAGCAGACCAGTTGCCAACCAAAATTCCAACACAGATCTGGAACATTTAAGTCAGGTGGCTGACTATATTGTCAATCAAGGTGTGTCCTAAAGTACACAAAAATCATACAATTTGGCTCTGTCAAAACTATGTACCTTTAGATCATCTTATAAATTGAAACAGTATTGGCCGGTGCCAGTCAATGATTTGTTAAATTTTATAGCTTTTTTGTCAGTACAGGGTCTTTCCGGGGGGGGGGGGGGGGGGGGGGGGGACCATATCATCTTATATATCAGAAGTTTCATACCATCATAAAATTCAAGGGATACAGGACACTACATAAGTCTTTATAATTGGAAAGGCATTAGAAGGAATAAAAAGAATTCAAGGGGGAAAACGTAATAACATTAGAGCACCAATTACAGTGCAATTGTTATCAGATATGATAAGTTCTTTAGATAAAGTATGTAAGAATAAATATGAAACTGCTTTATTTTCAGCAGTTTTTTTTGTTGCCTTCTTTGGTTTGCTAAGAGTACGGAAAATTACTACATCAAAATCCAAGTCTGTTATAAATGGCTCCAACTTAACAATTTCAGATATTTTAGTTAGGAGAAAAGTCCTTGAGCTAAGAGTAAGCTGGTCAAAAACTGACCAAAAGGGAAAGTCTGTTACTTTGTTGATACCTGAGAACGGAAAAAATTACTGTCCGATACGACTCATTAACGAATATTTAAAGGTACGACCTACCTGTAACAATTCAGATTTGATTATCCATTATACTGGTATGCCTTTAACTAGATACCAATTCAGTAGTATACTGGAAAAAGCTTTATATTTCTTCATATTAGTAAAGGTCATTTTAGGTCACATAGTTTTAGAATTGGGGGAGCCACAGAACTAGCCAGGCAGGGGGTCTCAGAGGAGGTAATTATGAGATTACGCAAATGGAAATCGCATGCTTATTTTGCTATATCAGATTATTTTTTTTTTATTTTCAAAAGGCTAGCAAGCTACAGGTTTTCACAGGTCCCAAGATTTTATGGATTGTTGGAAGTTCCCTTGTTCATTGGGCCAACGTAGAGGCGAAGACATATGGTAGGAACAACCTGGGACTGGGGTCAAAAGGTGGCAACATACTGGATTGGGCAACCTGGTTTACAATTTAAAGATTTGGACTCCCTACTGGACGCAAAAAGAAATTGTTTACCTTCTCCTCATTTTATTATTATTCACTGTGGCGCTAATGATTTGACAGACTTAGAATTGACAGGGAAGGGTTTAATGGGAAATGTAAAATGTTCTTTCCTACGTTACAAGGCTTTATTTAAAAAAGTCTTCAATGCTACAACGCAGATACTGGCATTTTGCCCCCTTGAATGCGGGTGCAATAACCGAACAGAAGAGAAAAAGAGTGAATTCAGTGGTCAAAAACTTTGTAATAGAAAACGGGGGAAAAGCTATGTTGCATAAGAACATTAGGGCAAGTGAAGTGTCTTTATACAGAACAGATGGAACTCATTTGTCACAAACTGGAAATCAGGTTTTCTTAAATAATATACAAGGGGGTTTTGAGTCTTTCCGACGCACAACAAATTCAACTTTTCCAATAAATCAATAATGAAAAGTTTGTGGAAATGAGAACTCCAGTCAGATCTCATGTGGCGGTCCATGGAGACTGGTAGTGATTGGGGGATTATTTCACTCGGCCCTTGCTCTGGGCCTGACAAGTTCTACAATTCGCAGGTTTGGAAAATAAGGTTAGTGGTAACGGTGGGGTCTACAGATGGGTAACGCTGGGACCTCCTCCACCTCATCCTATAGAGGGAGGTCTACACCTGCCAACAGGTGGGGCACTTATAACTGGAGCATTGGTAATACGAGTGTTTTCCCCGGTCACTCCCCATGGTAGATGTTGGTGTAATCGTGTTTAACTACCAGGGGTTTTATGACACTATGCCAACATAGGTCAGCTGATAGCCATTGTGTTAGGTAATCGGTAGTCACCCTGGCGCCTCAACAAAATATTATAGAATACTCTGTAGCCAAAGTAATGCCACAAAGTAAAAATGTTTATTCTAATCATGGAAATGTAAATACAAGTTGGTGTAATAAAATTTATGTTTAATTCAATGGATTGTTTTTGTAATAGTTGTAAAAGTTATAAATGAACCTCTACACAAATGAGTATAGTATACAAAAAGTCTGTATCATGTTAATTTTGATATTTGTGAATTACTGTAAAACAACAGATAAAGAGAGAAAACTCTAGTTAATTTTAATCACTTTGTGATTAAAGGAAGGACTTCAACATAGTTTAAAAATACGTCAACAACTCTTGATCGTTGTTCTTCATCTTATTATTATAAGTTCAGTATTGATATAGGGTCTTCTTCTATGAGTATTGCAATTAAAGAAATTCAAAAACTCAAGCTGTAATTTAATGTGGAAGTTTCAAGATTTTCAAAATTACCGATACATGTATAATGGTAGCAATTCTTAGTATAAAGCCAACCTACAAATATTTATTATATATTTTATCTTCATTTATTTTTTTCATTGATATTTTATAAAAGTAATCTTTTTTCAAGGTTTTTATTTTAGATAAAGTACGTGTTCTGTTTTTGTTGTCTTTTTTGTGTTGTTGTTTGTTATTGATGATTTGTCTTCACAAACTAAAACTTAGTTTTAAATTTGACCCTCGTTGAGTGATCCTTGAATCTTTGTTATACTGCTAGACAATTTCACGTCTTAACTCATCTTACTGTCCTTAAAATAAAGGATCAGGTAGACGGGATTTGTTGATGACCACCAATGACCTGAGCTATATTTGGCGAAAACGCCTCGTCAATAAAATTTGATTATGCAACGTCAATTGCGAGACATATAAAAGCGGACGCAACGTCAACTGCTTTTAACACCAATTCTCTGTTAGGACCAAATAAACATGGATACGCTTGGGCCATACATTTGATTTAAAAGGCACAATCACTTTTTTCATTTTGTCTAAATAAAAGAAAATAACTATTTTTGATATATTTTTTTCTTCTGGTAACCATGGAAACCATTTAACTTTGGCATTATTAGATAAAATCCCCTGTTTTGCATGTAATAGTAAAAACCTAATTATAAGCAATTTTCTGTGATTTCTGATATTTCTCGTCAGCTGGAAATGGTTAGAGAAACCTATAAAAAATATGTGTGTTGCCATCATATTAAAACATTGTCTTAAAAATGCTTTTAATCTGATGAAAATAACATAAAAACGATGTATTTTAATTTGCTTGTAAAGACTAATATATAATCCATCTCCAAAGACCAAAACCTATAATCATATGTTATGAATAAACACAAGTGAAGACATGCAAAAATAAAACTAGTGGGGTAAGCAGTCCTTTTTCTCTAAAAGAGGATGCAGTATCAGTAAAACATCTTTTTTGCAAGAGTTACTGCCCCTTTCATCTTTCTCTAATCATTAGGAATACAATAGTGAAAAGAAAGAAATGGAAGGGACTTAAAACTTTAAATATAAAACAGAAGATGTGGTATGATTGTCAATGAGACAACTATCCACAAATGAGCAAAATGACACAAACATTAACAACTATAGGTCACCGTACGGTCTTCAACAATGAGCAAAGCCCATACCGCATAGTCAGCTATAAAAGGCCCCGATTTAAACTTTTTTTTTTTATCCCATGTTAATTGTAGTATCAATAACTGTTTGTCTATAACCACATTTCCCGAAAAATTGTCTTGATATAAAATCTTTAAAAAAGTACAAAATATAAAATGGAACAATTATAAAACACACAATACTTAGCTGCTATTTACATTTTTATTTTATAAATAATTGTGTCCATGAACCAATCTAAGCAAATCCTACAAATAAATATTGCCTATAGGAAATTTTATTTCTTGTCCGTATCGAGTTTCTATAATGATTTTCTATGTGTCGCTGTGTATAGTTATATGCAATTTTATATGCATTTAAATGGATAGGAAATCATGTATATGTCATTAATATTCCTAAGTGAAATTGTCCGTGCCCTTTATTTCGAAAGGTAAATAAAAATGTTATATTTTGATATTGTTAAAAACAGTTGTGCATCAATTTTATATATTTTAAAAATTCCATATTCCTAGGTAAAATCGTCCATGTCCTGTATTTTACAAGAAATGTTTTAATGAAACAAATTATTTACATGGAAATACAATTTATATGTTTTAAAATATTGTTCGGATCAAGATCTTGGGCATTAAAAATTTAATGAAATGAATGCACCCAGACTAATTTCCTATGATACCATGTCCATGTCAATAATATATAATTGCTAGGTAAAATGTCAGACTTTTATTTTAAAAGATAAATATAAATGTTATTTTTCAATCTTCAGTTTGAAAGGTGGGTCATAATGTTTTAATACAATTGATGTCCCCAGACTAATTTTCCTAGGAAAATCGTGTCAATGTCAATAATATTCATCGTCCAAGACTTTTATTTTAAGATATCAATATGAATGTTATGTTTCAATATTTGGTTATAGAGTTATTATAATCTATGTCCCAGACTTTTTTTTCCTAGGACATCATGTCTTGGCATTAACATTCCTAGCTAAGGTTATATCGTCTCTTTCCTTTATTTGAAAAGGGAAAAAATAATGAAACTTTCAAATCTGATCTCAAAATATGATTCTGTTTTTATTTTCAAAAATTGTTAAACTATAATGAAAAATATTAGACAGTAAGGCAGTATAACGTCTTAGCACAATTTTTCCTAGAAAATATAAGTACCAGACATATTTTACCACCTATAGACTTATTTTCCAAGGAAAATTTGTCCTGGAAATCTCATTCTTAGTAATATAATGATCATGGACTTGATTTCCTAGTAAAGAAATCTGGCGGACAGATTTTAGTACTACCGGACCATATTTACTGTTACACCTGGTGTTTCGGATATCATTTAGCTCAAGTTCAACCAAGGCTGTTCATCCGTGTCAGGTGCCCTGGTCTAATTTTTTTTTTTACTCTAACATTTGATAAAAAATATTTTTTAATTGTAATCAATATTTTTTTATCGTGTAACGAATCAAATGCAGTTACATTTTGAGGGTACTTTAATAATATTAGTAGGTTTTGCTAAGATAAATTCAGGACACGATTATTTATAAAAAATATTTATTTTGTTTATTGGCCCAATTTTCTTTAAATTTAGATTACATGGGATCATACATGTATTTAAACAAGTTGTCGAATGCCATGGCATATATATTCACACCGTAATTGTTCCCATATACTTAAAGTGCAAAGAAATGACTGCAGAAAAACATTTCAAGTCAAAAGTTTAAACCGCATAATAGAAATTGGTGGGACAGGGACCAAATCAGAAAGTACCAAACATAATCAACTAAATTGATTGACCTTTCTGTCAATAATGTAGGCTTGCATTGCCCTTAACGGTAACACATCCATCAGAAGGGTGAAAAATAGGGCATCAGTGCATACCACATGATTTAAACATTGAACATGAAAGAACTGTCGAACTGGAAACTGTTTAAAGACAATGAAGTGCAAATGAAATGAATTAAAATCGTGTGTTTACATTTATATTGCAAAAACTAATTAAATAGAAAAATAATTAACTAACAAATAAATCAGTGTTGCGATTTAAAGACCGATAGAGTATTAAACACAATATTTACAAAGGGGTCCATCATTAGACCAAACTTTTGGCTCATCAAAATACCACGTGCAGTTCACATGCCGCCCATATATAATCAAAATATTTTATTCACAATAATGCAAAACTTGAAAACAAATTGGCGTGAGCAAGTTCAGGTTATAGAAAAGAGAACAAAAAAGCGAAATGTTGATTATGATAGGGGGAAAGCCAAATAATGTACCATGTTAGGGGAAGTAAATAGTGTTTATATGAATTCTGTTACAGTTGAAATAACTGAATCGGTGAAATCTTTTGGTGAGATATCAAACCAGCTTGTCCGTTGAGAGGTCTTTGTACATGACATACAACTGCCATTTACTAAGTTGTTCATGCACGTATCATTCTTCGGCTAAGTTTAACAAGCTCTCACATTGAAATGATGACAGATAATCTGCTATGTTGTTTACCTGCAATAAAATAATGGGAAAGTATGAATATTTACCCTTACTCCTTCTTCTAAATTGAACCTCAAATTGACAATTGACACTAGCCATAGGTTTTAGACTTACAAATGGCTGTATTATAGTCTTGTATATATTTCACGCAATGTTATATAATATAAATAGGGAAATAACCAATGAGAAAAACCCAATATCATATAGTAAATTATTAAAGGCATGGCATTAAAAAATACGAAACTAATCTGTTAATGTCTTTAATGCTGCTGAAATGTTTGATGTATTACTTGGAAAACCAACTGCAAAACACTTTTGTTTTCAATTTTTTGCCGGCCATCAAATCTTGGTTTTATTCGTGTTAACAGCACGTCAGTACTTTGATTTAATCTCAATATCGACGTACGTAATGTTATGCGCAATTTTTACATGGATTCGAGACAGCTTTGTAAACGTTAGTTACTCGACTTATATGAAGCTACAATATACGCTAACATATACATGTACGCTTGTTTCACATTGATATTTAACACTGTTCTTAAAATCCTTAAAAGCACGTACTCTAGATAATAACATAATACAAATTTCATTCCCCTTCGTATTAGATAAAATTGAGAATGGAAATAGGGAATGTTTCAAAGAGAAAACAACCTGACCATAGAAAAAACAACAGCAGAAGGTCACCAACAGGTCTTCAATGTAACGAAAAATACCCGAACCCGGAGGCGTATATTGAATACATTTCTAAAGTCAAATATAAACATTTTATGATTTAGCATGTGTGTATTTTTCTCTTTTATGGTAAAGTATTTATCCACATTAATTTTAATCATGTCGTAAATTAAATATCTGTTTTTCTTTTCGATGAATGTCGTCATTATTACACCACATATCGATAAATAAGTGAAAGCTAACTTCCCATTTTTGTCGCCCAAAAGAAAGGTGTTTCAATATAACCCAGAACAATAAGGGCATAATTGACACAAGCAGATATTGATATATCTTTTATTGAAGAAAATACTTTTGAAACTGCATAGTTTTAAATTGTTGTTCATTTTGATACTAATAACAAAATTCCTAAAAGTTTTACCAAATACAGCTTAGGTTATTTATGCCTGAGGTAGAAAAGCCTTAGTAGTTCAAAAAATCTAAATTTTGTGAACAGTAAATTTATAAATATAACCATATCAATGATAATTCATGTCAGCACTGACTACTGGGCTGGTGATACCCTCGAAAAAATAAATCTCCACCAACAGTGGCATCGACCCAGCTCGGGCGACCCAGTAAACGGGTATATGCTACCATCAAATCCCCAATTGATGCCGTCGGAGCTTAAAATACAATATTGTTATTTTTTACTTCTAATGAAGCTGACAGAAAACAACTTTAAAAAATGAATTTAAAATCTGTCGCGTACGTTCCTTGGCATCAATTGTCAATTGATGCCATGTAAATAAGTGACGTTATCCAATCAAAATGAACGTTACAAACGTTTTTGCATTAGAATAAGAAATGAACACTCATACCTACGAATTGGTATCAAAAATACGTTTTGTTTTCTTTTTGAAGTTTGTAGTGACTGGTGGCACCTCGTTATAATCATCAGAATCATTAAAGGCTTTTCTTACGTCGTACAAGAGATCCATACATGTATTCTGAAAAGCTACAAAAATCAAAACAATCAAAACATTATATTATATAAGTTAAGTGTATTCGTGAAATACTCGTTTTTTAAAATATTCTATCTAATTTATAGTACTTCTGTTTTGGCAACGTTTTAAGTGCTTCTTGAAGTGTCGTTTATATTGTTTAACATTTTCAGAAAGCGGTAGGCTTTGCTAGCTATAAAAGCAGTTTCACCCCTCCCCCCCCCCCCCCCCCCCCCATTTTTCTTAAAATATCCTGTACTAAGTTAGAAATAGGGCAGCTGTTGTTGAAAAGTTCGTTTCTATGTATGTTGGCCTTGGTTTTTGATGCGTTTTCGTTGTTTTTTGTTTTCCTCTTATAGTTAAAGTGTTTCCCTTGGTGTTTGGTTTGTAACCCATATTTGTTTCTCTCAATCAATGTATGACTTTTGAACACCGGTATACTACTGTTTCCTTTAGTTTATGTATTTGTATGCCCCATTTATTGGCATTATGTTTTCTGGTCTTTGCGTCCGTTCGTTCTTCCGTCCGTCCGTCTGTCGTATCGTTCATTCATTCGTTCGTCCGTCAGTCTGTCCCGCTTCAGGTTGAAGAGTTTGGTCCTTTAGGGTCGAGTTAATTTTTGATGAAGTTGAAGTCCAATCAACTTGAAACTTAGTACACATGTTCTCGATGGTATGATCTTTCAAAATGCAATGTCAAAATCAGAGTTTTATCCCATTTTCACGGTTCACTAAACATAGAAAATGATAGTGCAGATGGAACATTTATTTTGTTTGGCCAAGATTTCCCACAATTACCAACGGCACGTGACTTCCGGTGAATATAAAATTTAAAATCCGGTCAATTTTAATGGCTCCGAATTTTCGGAACGTTTGATTTACATTATCCGGAAATTCGGGTCTGTCAAATATTAACGGATTTTGAATTTTATATTCACCGGAAGTCACGTGCCGTTGGTAATTGTGGGAAATCTTGGCCAAACAAAATAAATATTTCCCCACTTCAAATGGAATCGTAGCTTGTTTTATCCTTTCTTTTGGATATTTCTGGAAATATTTTACATCAATAAGCACAAAAAAGGTAGGACTTTGTAACTACGTAAACATTTCTAACCGGCAATAAAAATTTCTTGTCAAAATCAGGTTTCAAAGTTCCCCCCAAAATTTGCTCTCAAACTCCAGACGAAAAAAATGGCTTCGGCGTTATGACGTTGTAGGAAGGCGTCCCAGAAAAAAAATTAAAATAGCCTTGCCAAACGTCATAAATATTTGGACTACAAATGTCCGAACATTTTACGTTCTCTATCTGTAAAATATCTTTTATATCAATAACTTTCATGTTTTGGGGTTTGAAAAGTGCGTCAGACACATAAGTACTATTTCAAATTTGGAGTTCTTTGATGAAGCAAGGCATTATTATTCGTCACTTCTAGAATGAATATCGCACACAAAAAGACGTACCCTCTTTTTGTGTGCGATATTCATTCTAGGGTACGTTGATGGTTATACTTCGACAATGCTCTCCATGACTTAAAAGTATAAAACGTTACATTAAAAATTATTCTTAAAAACGTTTTGGCTCTGGTTTATCGTATATCTTTGCAATTCAGATAATCGGCAATATAATGAACATGACACTCACACAACATCTTCCTATATCTATGACGCTTGTACTGTGGGATCTTTAGACGCTAGCTTTTACGTCAAGTGGTCTATGAAGGTAGGTTTTTTCATTTGTATTTTTATAACGCAGAACACAGTAAATCCTATAATTTTGTCAAACTTCATGTGAATGACTTGATTCAAGAACCCCAAAACAAACCAAATGAGCAATGCTAACAGCTTTCTAACGACAGGAAAAATCATTTTCCAGACTAGGTACATGAGTTTTCCTAAAAGAAATTGCGAGTTGATTATGGTTTTTCTAGCTAGCTAAACCATTCGCTGGTAGGACAGTTGTATTTTGACAAAATTAAGAGAACAACCAGTTAGCAAAATTGATTTATATTACATAAATTTGGATTGTGTAATAGTAAAAGTGTAATAGTATATCATATTGTATATACATTTGTAGATATAGATATACAACATAACTAAGTCAAGTATTTAAATATTATTTTTAGTTGTAAAAATAACCTACTGACGTATTGGAAAACAAACTAAAGATATGTCGTCTTAATTGTTAAAAGTCCCCAAATCACTGATAATTAAACAACAATGAAAAAATATAATAGATATTTAAATGGCATATCCCTTTAACTTTTTAAATAACATCATAATCTACTCATCAACATGTGGCAAACACTATTTATCATATACTTAGACTTAATAACACCTGATTTTTACTGTATGATAATAGCTTTAAATTAACGTAAATTCCATTTTTTTGGAATTGGTGCTTAGCGGGCTGATATGGAAAGTTTATCACATGCTTCGATTGTTATCACATGCCTTTCCGTAACGTTATCGCATGGCATTCCGGTGATACTCGGCAAATTCCGAAAAATACACCTCAATGCGACGGTTTCTATGAAAAACATTACAAAGTTGTGTACAAAACAATTATTTTAATACTGGAAAGTATATTGTGTAAAATAGTAAATTTAAAAAAAAATCCCTTTAACTAACAAACAAATTTTTAAATATATGCATTTTTAAACGTTTCAAACATAATTCAGAAAGTTACTTTAAAAAGTTGACTTTTCCAAACAGTGTACATTATGTATATTTTTGTCGATTCGTTCATTTAAAATATGTTTCTTCTCTGTTAAGGCATATGATAGAAAGATATCATATCGAATGTACTAAATTTGGGGTACGGCTTCCGTGAACTTTTCACTATTTCAACTTCTAGTTGGGAACCACGTAAAAGGATCAATATATGAATCTATTAATTTTTCTCCATTGTTAAAGCATATGATAAAAAGATCATAACATGTCATTTTTCATATCGCATGTATTATCAGCCCTCAGTCAATATCAGCCCTCGAGCCATGTGGCTCTTGGGCTGATATTGAACCTAGGGCTGATAACACATGCGATATGAAAAATGCCATGTAATAATTTGATAGTATTACTCTCATCAATACCATATACTTTTAAAACTCGTTATTGATTCCTTGAGAGACAGGGGAAAAATCATTGAAAAAAAAAAACTTACGTTGCTTTTTGGAGTTTTTCGTGGTGTCCAACTTTTTTACGAACACATTTTTGATTTTTTTCCACAACCTGTTAATCAATTCTTCCTCCGTGTTTCCTTTATTCATGGTTTGTACTGCACTTATACTCTCACCGAGGATGGCCATAAATATTGTCAGCAATGTAAATACTATCAGCAGGATGAACGTAAAGAAATAAAATTGTGATAAAATTGGATCCTTCTCATTTATTTCTTTGAACTTGCTCTTTCCTATCATGCTTATAAATAGTGTTCCCATAGATTCAAATATATCACAATATGATTCAATATATTTTCCGAATAGTAAATATCCTAGAGCGGCATAACACAGAAATAAATAAAACATGAAAATACCAAACCAAAATAAATCCTTCGCACACTTATCAAAAACCATGAAAATCTTACCAACTCGTATATCGTAGCCTAGAATACCGACTAATCTCAATGTCGCAAGTGATAATAGAGTAGCATGCAGCAAATTAAACAACAAGTCCGATACTGCAATATGCTGAAAATTAATAAATTGCTTTGGATCTGCCTTGAACTTTTCCAGTGTTTGTGACGCAAGAATATGGCGCCCAGCATACATTGAAATGCAAACAAAACTCAGGGATATGCAACAACAGTCAAGAATGTTCCAGACACTTTTGAAATAGGTCTTTCTCTTCTTTGTAATACGTGACACGGTCTTGCCCGTTAATGCGACTAAAATTAATAGAAATATTATTTCGCAAATTAATGTGTAGATACCATTCGTACCATGATGAAAATAAATTCGAAATGGATAAATAGAATATGAGGTTATTATTCCTCCTGTTTCAGGAAATTCTGCTACAAACATGTTGTATGCGAATAGGTTTAGATCAGGGGCGTACAAGTTGAACTCTAAATAAACGACTCGTGTATTTCTATCAATCCATAAAAAGTCTGTTAATTCATTTAAAGTTCTGTTGGAAAAATCTAAGTTGACAGCTAGTTCGGTTATATATCCGCCACCTCCGTATGTGTTATAACGTCCAGGTATGGGAATACCCCAAATATCAATAGCACTCGTGAATTTCCACCCACCATACGAAAATGAACGTGCCTCACTTATTTTGTCACATATCCCACTTATCCAGCCAAAACAAAAGTCTCTGTTTTCTTCAACCGGTAAGTAGTATTTTGGTCTCGTTCGAATGCTTCCTAAAAACGGATGTACTTCAGATGCTGCAAATAAAAAAAATATCAATCCGTAAAAAATGTTTAAGAAAAGTGTTTGACTCAAGTACTCTCAGATCTGTACTTAGTGTCTATTTGTTGTTGGGATGTACAAGTACCCGGCCACGTTTACTTGCATTTGTAATATTTTTATTTTTATCCATCTCACGAGTTAAGCCATTTTCAACTGATTGGTATAGTTCGTTCTTTTATTGAACTGTTATACCACTGTTCCAGGTCAGGGGAGGGTTGATATCCCGCTAACATTTTTAACCCAGCCACATTCTGTTTATGTGTGCCTTTCCCAAGTCAGGAGCCTGTATTTCAGTGGTAGTCGTTTGTTTATGTGTTACATTTGTTTTTCGATCCTTTTTTGTAAATAGTTATTTGGAGGACTTTTATAGCTGACTATGCGGTATGGGCTTTGCTCATTGTTGAAGGCCGTACGGTGAACTACAGTTGTTAATTTCTGTGTCATTTGGTCTCTTATGGAGATTTGTCTAATTGGCTATCAAACCACATCTTTTTTATATCAAGCAATGTGTTTAAACCCATTTAGTCTATGTTTTTTTTTGTTACTACAATAAATGGAGGTAACCCAACTAAGTCTTTTTTAATTTGCTTTTCATATGAACGAAATGAAATAAAATAAAAATGATTGCCCTTACATTCTGTGACCCGAAGTTGT
Organism: Mytilus trossulus; assembly: GCF_036588685.1. Classification (NCBI taxonomy): domain Eukaryota; kingdom Metazoa; phylum Mollusca; class Bivalvia; order Mytilida; family Mytilidae; genus Mytilus; species Mytilus trossulus. The sequence goes on from NC_086379.1 coordinate 27,450,860, forward strand.
CTCAGTCGAGGTGGTCCAACTCTGAAACTTGTCAAATCATTAAAATATTGTCTAAGTCTCCAATGTAAACGTTCTCCGGTATAATCAGTCTCAGGATACAACTCTGGAAACGCTGTATATCGCAGCCATTTTATATAATCATTGACGAGCCTTATCTAAAAATAATACTAATGCGTTTGGTTTTTTTTTTATTAATGCACTTATTTGTTTAAAAAGTTGTTCGTATTTACAATTAAATCACACAAGAAAAGCATAAAACTATTTGCATCGTGGCTACAAGCAACACACTTTTTCATACTGATATTCACAAATACTAGCGTTATATCAACACTATACCATTAATGATATTCGCTTCTCGCTAAGTAAAAAAGTATAAATGTTTAATGTACAAAAAATCTAGGAAAGAACCATTTCCCGCAAAATTACAATATCTCATAAACAAGGACTTGGACCTATTTTGTTTTTTTTTGTTTTTTTTTGCTTCTAAAGTTCATATACTTGTATATATATTAACTTACTAAAGTCTTTTAAAAAAACTTGTTATTTTGAGAAAGAGGCGCGACCATTTTTAAGACACTACATAATAATAAAATAGAAAAAATAATGTATTGTCTGTTACCACCTAACATTTGTCTCTAACTTTTGTAAAGTAAATAATTACATTCCAAGCTGATATAATTGTTCTTTTAATATAACTATATTTATTAAGAATGTACATCAGTTGTAACTGTAAGACAACAGCAGTTATTAATGTTCAAAGCTCGTTAATCTTTTATTTTAAATGTACGCATATAGTTAAACGCAAATAGAAGCTAAAGGAACCGGGATGGACCATCATGCAAATCATGCAAATCTACATTCAGTTTAATATCATAACAGCAAGTATAAAATAATTAGAAAATTCCTACACATAAATATCTCATACCACAATGCCAGTGCTATTGTGAGTAGACATACAGACAACAATACACGATGGTGACCGTAAAACATGATTCAAGTTGTTCTTACTAAGATCATTAGATCCTTGTTATAAGATGAACTTTACGCTTTAAAGCTTGTCTTTTTTTGGTTTTGTTTTTAAATAATGTATGTCTGTTTTAAATCCATTTTAAAAAATTGTATCCTGGATCCTGTTTTTGAATTTAAAAACAAAATGATCTTACTCGCATTGATATTTGATAGAAAAATCACATATTTATTTTTTTATAACAACTAAAGAAAAAGAAATAGTTTACTTGTAGTGCAATATAGGAATACAAATAGATTAAGAAATATCCAAGTTTGTTTGTTAGATATAACATGTAAAGAGACACATTATTGTATTTTAGAAATGTCTAATTGAGAGTGTTTTTAAAACATCTGTCTAATTCAATTAATGTTAATTATTTGACAAATTATCAAATATGTATGGGATGACAAAATGAAGTACTGTGCACGCATTATTTTGTTTGAAAATCATTTTCCAGGGTTTTGTCAATTTAGCTTGGAAGTTGACAAATTTAAGACTTTTGAACGACAACTTTGGCTAGCATCCATCAAATCATTTTAAACCTGCAACTATACCAAGAACCCAATATATGTTTGAATATGTAATATTTAATATTAGTCCTTTCAGAGTTTATTGAAGAAAACATTGTGACTTTTTTAAATATTTAACTTGCTCCATGAACGTTTTAGGAGTTTTCCGGTAATGTAACCGTTGAGCACTACCTTACCTTTCCAAATTGCTGTAGTGTTTTATTTTGAGTAGTCAGTAGCTTTGTTGCTATGTTTTGATGAAAATTATAGGATCTGTCATCCCTATTACTGTAGCTAATGCTATATATAATCCATAAGCAGAAACATGTAAACAGGACTTGTTTTATACTTTCCGTCCTTTTAAGATCTTTCTGCCTTTCGTTCCGAGCCTTTTCTATTAACGAATGATTAAGTGGTGACGCAGGAAGTCGTATGTCTGCAAAACAATGTTAGTTTTTAAACAGATTTTAGTCTTCAGTTGTCATTTTTATCTTTAAAAAAACATCTTGTATATCTAGAAATAAATGTCAAATGGCTTGTTTCCAGTTTGAAAGTCTCATTGAGTAGCTGTATAAATCCATATTGTTGTTGTTTTGTACATGTAATGAACAAATACTGAACAGTCTGAACATATACTGTGTACAACTTTATTGACCGCAAACAGTGCCGAATTTACCAAAGTTAATTGACAATAATAGTATTGACAATTAGTTTTTGTTATATTATATATATTTGAATTAAGATACACAAATGTGTGCAAAGCTTTGAAGAAATCCATTTATGAAACATGTCATAAGACAATGTCATACTATTGCATCCCAATTTTTATCCATGGAGGTAAAATAGGAGAAGTTGATTTTTTGTCAAATTATGTTTTTCATCATATCTATAAAAAGGTACTTGGCATTAAAACGTAAAAGTGTGTATCATAGCCATGCGTGTATCATAAAGTGAAATATCCAAAGACGGTTGCCTTTAAATTGAAATCCATGCCCAATGTGAAAAAAAAGTAAAATCACAAAAAATACTAAACTCAGAGGAAAATCTATTCAGAAAGTCCATAATCACATGGCAAAATAAAAAAAAAACGTATCAAAAACGAATGGACAAGAACTGTCATATTCCTGACTTGGTACAGGTATTTTCAAATGTAGAAAATGGTTGATTAAACCTGGTTCTATAGCGGTAACTATGACTATTCCAGCCAAACAGTTCTGCTGCATCTGTAATTGTCTTTCTTTTGAAAGATATTTCTGAGCTAACATTTCCTATTACATATAAATCTTTTATTTTTCTAATTTTCCACCCGTAGAAGTTTTTTTATCAGAAATATTGCTTTCGTTTATGACATTCGTCAAAACTTCAGGATTTACATAAACCGATAGTTTTTGAAATTATTGATGTCCTTGTGTTACATTTTTAAAACCTTGAATTTTTCGAAAAAGTAAGGATTTTCTTTACCCAGGCATAGATTACTTTAGCCGTATTTGGCAGAACTTTTTGAAATTTTGAATCCTCATTGCTCTTTAACTATTTACTTGTTTGGCTTTATGAATATTTTGATATTAGCGTCACTGATTAGTCTTATATAGACGATCGCGTGTCTGGCGTACTAAATTATAATCCTGGTACCTTTGATTACTATATACATGGGGAAAAAAGGTTTATGTTTAGCTAGTAATTTTATATAATCATGTCATTCATTCATTTTACAGAGATTATTCTTGTCTATGGGTAGAGAAAGACGATAACAATTTTCACTAATAGCAGATGTTACAATTTTACAAACCAAAGATCTAGAACAAAAGGTACGTGTAAAGTTGAGATAGATATATAACAAGATTTACGCCATGTTCTTCATAAGAATGCTTTTACTTAGTCAGGAATATGACAATTGTTATCCATTCGTTAGATGTGTTTTAGATTTTGATTTTGTCATTTAATTACAGACTTTCCGTTTTAATTTTCCTCGGAGTTCAGTATTTATTTTATTTTATTTTTTTTCTAGACATTATGTCTACTTCTGAATCGACCTTTAAATATAACGTAGTTAAATATATTTGAAAGCATACTATCAAATGGTCCATATTCAAATTATTCCTCGAAAAGAATCCGATTAACGTACCAGTCTCAGTCAGTAGTAATGTCATTCAATTTTGCATTCAAATATTTATATTGCCAATAACTAATACTAGTACAATGATCTCTTATGCGTTGATCACTTACTTTTTTCGTATCCAAAAGTTTGCTTGTAGTTCTTGAGAATGAAGGATCTTTCAAGTCCTGTAGGTCTGAACTTATTGATCTGATTTACGAACATTGCGAATATTGCAGACATAATTGTAACCTATGAAAAAACACAAGGTATCAACTGTTTATTAGTAATTATCAATTAAGTGCATGTAGAAATTTATACAATACTAGTTATAACAACATATTTTTTACTGCATCAGTAATTGTAACATTTAATTTTTTGTCAGGATGCTTGAGGCCAAAATATTTGTAAATCGAAAAACAAATAAAAATATTGAAGAGATGACCAAGCCAAAACACCTAAACCTTAATAAAAAACGGAGAAAGAAATGTCAAATTTCAATTTGACATAATCCATATTTTCATTCTTGTTCAACTTACTGGCTACAAGACTTGTGGTATTATCGGGGACTAAAAGTCCACAATTAGATCTAGAGCACCGAGCCACTGGTTGTTTTAACTAAAACGGTACACCACATGCGCATTTTTATAATTAATGATTCATCACTTAAGCTTGATGCCAAAATATTTGAAAATATATGGAAAATGTCTGTAAAATCCGTTCCCACGTTACTTTGATAAGGCATATCAAAAAATCAATAATAGAAAAAGTTAAGGGAACAAAACACAACTTTAATAAAACTGAAAAACCATTTCTATTTTCACTGATCATCCATCTAACAGATTGCAATTGGTAACAACAATTAAAATAAATTATGAAACTAGTTCATTGTAATTGTTACTTACTTTTAATGGATCCAGTAAACAAATCGAGCTAAAGAAAGAGAGGGAAAACTGTGCCAGCCATTTCTGAGACTTGTGTTTTCCCCACTCGATGCTGTACAGAGTCAAGAAGAAGGAACATGATGCTACACCAGCAAGTGCCAAAATCCATGCTATATATTGAAACCAATATGGAAAAATAGTACTTTCAGTAATGAAAAGTCCCTTTGAAACAAGCGCTTTCTCTAACTTATGACTATCTGCCATTACTCTATCCAACCAAACATCCAATATCGGTACTCTATATCTTCGTGAAGAATCTCCAGTATTGCTTTTTCTGTGCATACTTTTACTGAACATAAAAATTACTAATACGGTGGTAGGTGTTGAAATAAGTGCAGATATTAATGCAATATAAATTGCACTCAATGTGAATGAAAATGGACCCACATGAATGTCTGATCCAGCATTTGAAAACTCGTCTTCGTCGCGGAAATATATTGCATTTCCTATCATTGTTAAAACAATAAATAACAGGAAACATGTTAGTCTCTGACATCTTGTATAATGGCTGCTGGTTGGGCGGAAGAATATTGAAATCCACATATGGTTATCAGCTAAGTTTTCTTTTATATTAAGGTAAAACATATTTGAGAAAGTGGTGACATTTTCTTTTCCGCAAACTGGTAAGACGGCATCTACACTGCTATCAAATGTATCTAAACTTAGCCATTTACCACATAGGAAAACAAACCTGCAATGTACATATCAAAGTTTGATTTAATTGATACAATATATATGTTTATTTATTTACTTATTAGAATGTAAAATAACCATTAAAGTTGATTAAATCAGCGAGATAATTTATCTTACAATAAATCATATAAAAGATAAAAATGCATACTTATGTTTCTGATTCTTTTTTTTTTACAAACACAATTATTAAGTAATTCATATTTGTTAATCTAAAGGGCATGGAAATGGGTTTTTGAATGTTTGTCAGGCAAGTAGCAGTACTTTAAGAAAATATCAGAAAAAGAAACTATATATTCAAAAATTGTCCTTGATGTGCCTTTTTAATTTTATTTATATTTCTACATTAAATATGAAACAATATAATATCGATTGTCCAACTTGTACTAATGCAGTGCATTAATATAAACTTTGATTTAAATAATCACTATACCTTTCCCTCGTTTGTAAGTCCTCGACATCAACACGGGTTAAATACCACGATGAAGATTTGCCGACACCGGAGTTGTCATGCCATATGTAAACATAGCTTAAGTCTCCTAGCGGATATGGCGTTGACATTAAGAAATGTACAACACTTGCAGCCGGTATGTTCTGAAAAAAAAAATGCTTTAATAAAAACCAAAGTGACATGTAGAAACGAAAATGTTATCTTTTAATAGTTTCCAAGGCAAAACCATAAAAACAATTATGATAATATTGAGGCCGTAAAGGGATCATTGTTTTTTTTAATGTATACATTATTCAAGAATTTCATATGACTCTGAAATAGGAAACACAGAAAGTAATTTTTGAAGTTTAAAATAGCTTAATAAAATTTTGATTTATAGACAGTTCTTGTCTTTTATCTAGCGATATGTTATAGATAATGCATATTTTAAGGTTTTTCTTGTCGTAGAACACACCGAGGGGTGTCAGGATTGATCAAATGAAAGACCGACCGGAGGGAGTTCTTTCTTTGAACAATCCTGACACCTCGAGGTGTGTTCTACGACAAGAAAAACCTTAAAATATGCATTATCTGACTTATATACCGTCAACAAATATTAATTTTATAAAGATTTGTAAAATTTAGTATCCTTTTTTACCAACAACACTAAAGTGGGATATTCCTTTCTATTGCGTTCAGGTTTTAATACGCCCTGCGGCTCATTTAAAATGTAAAATAAAACTCACTATATAATTTAGATATAAACCTTTGAAAATTGTTATCCATACACAATAAAAATATTACTGTAACTGCAAGAAGTAAGACACAAATGTATTGTTACCATCCGATAACGGTGTATGACAAATACAAGACACATTGTAAGTTATTTATTGTATCACTTAGCTTATGGAAAAGGGGGAGGGGGTATGTTTTTTTTCGTCGTTTTGTTATGTTATTTCTATCGCGGAAAAGTTGTTATTTATTTAACCATTCAACTTGAATCGAATGAAAAATTCAGAAAAATTGTCTTTCGAATAGAGATACATTTTATTAAAAGATAATCAGGATAAAATTATATACCCTCCGCACCCGACCCTTTCGTGAGTTACGTTAATGTTATTCAATAGATATAAGATTATTTTATTAGTTGATCATTTGATAGAGTAAAAGGTATACATAAATTAAAAAAAGTTACGAACTGACACGAAGACGATTATAAATACACAGTAGGTCACAGTATGATTTCCTATTCAGTGTGTATGGTTCTGAACATAGATGACATATTTGCCACTGGACGTTAAGCAATCAACCTATTAAGTTTGACTCTGTAAGATTTTCAAAATCTTACACATGTTAAATCTGGATTTATTTTATGAAAGTCTACATTAAAATTCATCTGACCTATATGATAATGTTTCTTTGTTATAGCGATAAATCAACAAAACTTCACGTTATTTTTTCTAAAATTTAATTGCGGGTCTACAATGACGGTTTCTTTTACATCTATCATCGGTTGAACTTTAGAAAATAAATTTCCAAATCGGCAACAAAAAACTATTAGTCGAATAAAATTTTGAAGTAAATCATAGATTGCATGTTTATCAAGGAAAATAATGACCTTACACAGGTTATTATATTATGCCTTGGAGCTTATACCATTGAAACATGGTATCGTCCGGGTTGATTCTGAAAAAGAATGACCTGACGTTCTGAAAGAAAATAACTCCATATAGGTATATAATTTTTACTGAGATCTTGAACAGTTGATTAGCCTTTTTTAAACGTTTAAATATTTTTCTGCAAATGGTGAATAACTCTCCAATTTTAAATCGGCATAATACCTTTCAAAGGTTTGTTACCTTGTTGAAAGGATATTTTCTATCGAACTTGAAAAAAACCCACCTCATAGACAGTTAGTTCTGCCACATGTCTTGACTTACATCTACATATTGACAACGAGTATAGGTTAAAAATTTACGTTAAAAGGAAATGATTTCAGCTTCCCAATTGTGAACTTTTAACTTCTATGTAGCATCATTCCAATAGCGCCTGAATATGCAGTATTTATCTCCCAGTTGATATAGTCCGGCGGCTACAAGCATATTTCAGACGAATTGTGCACATCATGTAACAAGCATGAAATTTGGCATAGACCTTCCTCAACTATTACTCTTTTATTTCAGATAGAGAGGCATTTGAAAAAAGTGTCTCACTTCCGGTAAAATCCAAAATGGCGGACGTCATACCTAATTCAGCCCAATATCGAAGGCTAGCGTGTAAACATGTGTTAGTATCATGATACTAACCTAATATTTGATACAGACCTTTGTTTTTTACTACTTTCGGATAAATTAAAAAGATATGGTGTCTTCAGAAACACCACTTTCGGTTAAAATCCATTATGGCGGACATTCTACTTAAATAAGCTTATTTTTTAGGGAGGGTCATTGAAATGTGCTTTAACGTATTGCTACTATCATTACATTGTGTAGGAACCTTTCTGTGGTGCTTCTGATGGATACAATGTATAAGACATATGTCTTAAAAACCCTTACTTCCGGTAATATCCAAAATGGCGGACATAGAAATATCATTTTTTTATTCAAATTTTCAACTTTTTTCAAAATGTAAATAAAATGATTTTATTTTGTGCTGGTCAATAAACTTTTAGCTTAAAGTTATCCCCAAAACCACTTATTCTAGCATGTTGTAAATGTGAAGATATAAAGTTGACACTTCCGGTAAAAATATGACGTAAATTTCAAAAAAGAGTTCTCAATCTATTTCTTCGATGTAGATTTTTCGATAGAATGATAAAAAACAAAATAAAATCACTATAGTACTAAAAAATATTTAAGATTACTTCTATTTGGCCAAGAATACATCGTTTATTCACAGTCACCATGACATGCACACATCGCAGTGCACGGGATACCCGTTTTTCCACATTTAAAATGACCGCGGTATCCTTTCTTACATCCATAATGTACAAACTTTTGACAAAATGATGAGGCATCAAAAAGAGTTTTAAAAAAGTTATCCTCTTTGTCCTCGCCTGGAGTGGGTAGCATAAGAGCCAATCCCAAGCTCGTCTCCCTGAACACCTACCTAAGTATATTGCATGATATACATTCTAGAAAAGACTAGACCAAGTTGAGGGATCCGAAAAAGCCTCAAAAAGCCATCCCCTTTGCGCAAATAGTTATTTTCTTGCTTCGTAAACCATGTTATACCCATCTGTTAAGTTTGTGCGATCTTACATTAAAACCCCGGTGATTTAGTCTGATTAATCCTCATTCTTTTTGTTAAAGTCACATCTTCAAATGCAATCAATGTCTCCCACTTAGTCTTTTGTCCCCTTTCAAGCAAAGAGAGAACCATATCACAACAGGTAAAGGCATGGATAACAATAAGTGTGCCAGATCACTCAGATCACTCGTTGCCTAGTGCATTTGAAAGGCCATTGATAGCTATTAATCCAAAGTTTTTTGCCCTCCTAAACACAATCCATAGTTCGTCTACCCCTATGTGACGGAATAGCGAAACAGTAGTGACAGCATCATCATTAACGACTGTTCGAATTATGACTCGTTTAAGTTCGTGTTTCACTGCATCAGACACATGCATCATGATTTTAGTGTCTGCCTCTAAATATGAACTTGTTGCTGAACTTGAAATACATCACGTGGTGGATAAGATAGAATATCCTTACCATTTGCTGCTATAACTACCATACGCATCCAAGACTTCATCCACTCGTATTTCAGTTTCAATGTATTTTATTAAGGTAAGGACATAATACCCAATCAGCATCGTTAGGCCGCAATTCAGAATCGGAGAGCTGATTTCCAACATTTACAAAGACTGTGGTATTGTTTATCACATCCATAAATTCTGCAAAAACACATATTTTCTTGCCTTGTTAACCCAATCTGTTTTTTTATTCGATCTTACAACAAAACCACGTATCGTTTTCAATGACATTAAACTTATCATTTCCATATGGTGATGTTGGCTGGTCAATCATCATTCTAAATGCTATAGTAACATGTCCAAACTCCATTAATGTCACCAACGCAGTTCCTTTTCCAGCAAACGTGTTATCTTTTAATGCCTAGTGCATTTGAAAGGTCATTGATTGATATATATCTTATACTTTTCCCCTTCCAAATGCAAACCAAATTTTGTCTGCCCCTATGTCACGGAATAGCGAAACAGCAATGACATCAGTATCGACTGTTTGAGTCGTGACTCAGTTAAGTCTGTGTTTCATTGCATCAGACACATCGATCTTGATTCTAGTGTCAGTCTCTTCGTGTAAACAAGGAGCTAAACTTGAAACATCATCAAGTGGTGGATAACAGTGAACATCCTGAGCATTTGTTGATTTAACTACCTTGTACTCAAAATTGTATTGAGCAAGCTTCTGTGAATGAAAACTTAAAAGTTCTTTCTTACTGTTGTCATTTCTCAGAAAACTTTGACAATTTTTAGGCTGTTTTTAATCCTGGATACGTCTGTGTATTCCCTTTCCCCTAAATGTTGCTCTTCCTTCTTTTAGCAGCTTTCAAAATACCAGTATTGTCTATGTTCACATCCAACACTACATCCACTGTTGTTACAGTTTCAATGTGTTTCCTAACGAGTATGATGATTGTATATTACCTTAATAAAATACCTTGAAACTAACAAGAGTGGATAAAGTCTTTGATGAGTATGGTAGTTGTAGCAACGAATGCTCATGATATTCTATCTTATCCACCACGTGATGTATTTTAAGTGAAGCACCATGTTCACATATAGAGACTGACACTTAAATCGTAGAGCATATGTCTGATGCTGTGAAACACAAACTTAAACGAGTCATGATTAACAGTCACTGATGATGCTGTCAATACTATTTCGCTATTCCGTGACATAGGGGCAGACGAACTATGGATTGTGTTTCGGGAGGCAAAAATCTTTGGATTAATATCTATCTATGGCCTTTCAAATGCACTAGGCAATGAGTGATCACACACTTTTATTTCTGACCCATACCTTTACCGGTTGTGATACTGTTCTTTCTTTGCTTGAAAAGGAAAAAAAGACTGCGTGGGAGACATTGATGGTATTTGAAGATGTGACTTTAACATAAAGAATGATGATTGATCAGCCTAAATCACCGGGGTTTTACTGTAAGATCGCACACACTTATCATATCTAACATGATTAACGAAGCAAGAAAGTCAATTTTTGCACAAAAGGGAAAGCTCATTATAAGTGAGGATATTCCCACGATTGGTCTAGTCTTCTCAAGCATGTAAAACGTGCAATATACCAATGCAGGTGTTTAGTGAGACGAGCTTGGGATTGACTCTTATGCTAACTAGTCTAAACACTAATGGATTGCGAAGCGACAAAGAGGGTCCCTTTAAAAAAAAACTCTTTCTGAGACCTAATCATAATTTCAGAAGCTTGTACATTATGGATGTAAGAAAGGATGCCGCGGTTATTTTTAATGTGTAAAATCGGGTCTCCCGTGCACTGCCTTGTGTGCATGTGGGGGTGAATGTGAATAAACGATGTATTCTTGGCCAAATAGTAGTAATTTTAGATATTCTTTAGTACTATAGTGATTTTATTTTTTTAAATCAATCTATCCAAAACTCTACATCGAAGAAATAGATTGAGGACTCATCTTTGAAATTTACGTCATATTTTTACCGGAAGTGTCAACTTTATATCTTCACATTTACAACATGCTAGAATAAGTGTTTTGGGGATAACTTAAAGCCAAAAGTTTATTGACCAGCACAAAATAAAATCATTTTCCTTACATTTTGAAAAAAGTTGAAAATTTGAATAAAAAATTGATATTTCTATGTCCGCCATTTTTTGATACTACCGGAAGTAAGTGTTTTTAAGACATATGTCTTATACATTGTATCCATCAGAAGCACCAAAGAAAGGTTCCTACACAATGTAATGAATGTAGCAATACGATAAAGCACATTTCAATGACCCTCCCTAAAAAATAAGCTTATTTAAGTACAATGTCCGCCATGTTGGATTTTAACCGGAAGTAGGGTTTCTGAAGACATCTAATCTATTAGATTTATCCACAAGTAGTAAAAAACAAAGGTCTGTACCAAATACTATGATAGTAGCATGATAATAACACATTTTACACGCTAGCCTTCGATATTGGGCTGATTTAAGTATGGCGTCCGCCATTTTGGATTTTACCGGAAGTGAGACATTTTTTTCAAATGCCTCCCTATCTGAAATAAAAGAGTAATAGTTGAGGAAGGTCTATGCCAAATTTCATGCTTGTAACAGGACGTGCACAATTTTTCACAAAGCCGCCGGACTAATACGATATTTCATTCGTATAGCTCCGTAACTGAAAGTGGAGGAGGGCATATTGTTTTGCCCTGTCCATTCGTCCGTGTGTCTGTCGCATTATCGGTATATATACATTATTAATAACTTTTCTTACAGTTTGAATGCTAGCAAGTTTTCACTTTGATGTCTGTTTGTACATATATTGACGGTGTGCATGTGGTCAGGGTTTTGATATTTTATATCTTATCTTCTATGAGATAGTTAAACTTTGTAGTGTTTTAGTATTAACTTGCATAAAAGGGGCAAATCGTTTCTGGCTAAATACTCTTTCAGTTTGTATTCTATGACGTTTTCATTTTTCTGGCTGTTGATACATAAATTGAAGATGTTCATTTGGTGAGGGTTTTGATATTTTTTTAATATTTTTTTTTAAATAGTTGATCTTTTACTTGCATAAGAGGAACATAGCGATTCCGGTTAATTTTCCTTCGGTTTGAATGCTGTGAAGTTCTCAATTTATTGGCTGTTTGTACATAAAGTGAAAATGTGCATGTGGTCAGAAATTTGATTTTTATTATTTTTTCTCTTTTTGGAGATGGTTGAACTTGGTTATTTGTGGAGTATAAGAGGTGCATAGAGTATCCGGATAACTTCTCATACACTGAACCATAGACCTGTTTGCTTCCATGCTCAATTATGTGTATTGTAAAATACAACTTGTGTTTTCCAATCTCAGTTAAACATCACATAAAGTTTTGACTTTGTTATAAAACAGTTCCTTCAGAGTTGAATGCGGGGCACCACTTGGCAATAAACAATTATTATAAATTATTATTTCAAATGCTGATGGTACAGCTATTTCAGTGAAGATCCCTTTGAATAAGAACTTTTTAACAAATGTTTACACCTTCAGTTAAAAACGACATCTACAGGTGGAATATACAGGGGTCGTCGCAAAAGTAAAATTGAAAAACAAATATTGATCGCATATGATTATTTTGATTGCCGATGAGACAACTATCCAACATGATGTGTATATAAGAAATTGTTGTCTTCCGTAGCTTATTTTGTTTATTAAGTATGATGAAAAAAAGTAAAATCACGAAAATACTGAACTTAGAGGAAAATCAATTCGGAAAGTCCATAATCACATGGCAAAATCAAATAACAAATCGTATCAAAAACGAATGGACAATGCATGACAAAATTTATTAACTCCAATTTAAAATTAAAGGGTAAACAACAAAAATTAACATTGATAAAATGACCTATAGAATATATTCATATTTTAGCATGCAATTCTAGATTTGACAGGATTTCAGTTGACACAATATACTTTACCTGTTACCTATTACATGTTTTACTTTGTTTTGGTCTTATGAATTGAACTTCATCAATGACAAATTATTATATTAAAATCAATTTGTGAATTCTTTAACCGAGTCAGGAAGATGGCCATTGTTATATTGTTGTTCGTTTCTGTGTGGGTTACATTTTGACGTTGCGTCGTTTGTTTTCTCTTTTTTTTTTGGTGTAAATTCACATTGCGATAAGACGTATCACGGTACTTGTCTATCTCAAATTCATGTATTTGGTTTTGATGTTATATTTGTTATTCTCGTGGGATTTTGTCTGATGCTTGTCCGTTTCTGTGTGTGTTACATTTCAGTGATGTGTCGTTGTTCTCCTCTTATAATAATGCGTTTCCCTCGGTTTTAGTTTGTTACTCCGATTTGTTTTTTGTCCATGGATACATGAGTTTAGAACAGTATTCTACTGTTGCCTTCATATACCGACTATATCAATTTTCGATAATGATCTCCAACGCCTTTCAACACACATCAAAATTACAAAAAATAATCTTTATTTCTGACGTAATTTCATTTGGTCCTTATCAACATCTATTAATAGAGCTTTATACTGAAAATATTTCGGATATCAATAATTGGAGCAACTGATTTCATGTTATACTAAAACTATTTCAGATATTAATAATTGGTGCAGCTGATTTCATCATGGTTTCTAATTGGGTTAATGTTTTTTCTTTGACAAGGTTGTTTATCTATTGTCTGTTGTCTGTTATCATTAGTTGTTATTATATGTTTTTCTTATTCTCATTGGCTTAAAGCAAAGGAAATCCTCTTTGATAAAACGTTATATTCACCGCAGCAAAAATCACGAGAGGTCAATTAAAATTTTGGAACAACTTCCGTGTACCTAATATTGATACTCGAAGGCAACGTCAATGATATGACGTAAAAAAAATCCTTTTTTCTTTTCTTCTTGTTTTCGGTGTAATTTTTGTCTTTTTTTGTCTTTTTTTGTGTTTGTGTATTTGTTTTTAGTAAACTTTATTGATTATTTCAACTTTCGAAAATTATTTACTACAAATGCACATGATATATTTAGTATAAAAACAGGGAGCAGTTTTAGTTTTAAAAGTATCTTGATCAAATACTAGAAATTTAAGAACGATAAAAAGTCATATTATAAAAGAATTGTTGACTTTTAATTTCGGTTGATACAATGACTTATCAACTCCAGAGATATGATATTCACCGAGGTCTTTTTCTCTAATTCTTCGTCAATTTTTCCCTTGCTGCACCAATTGTATAAAAAAAATCAACGTGTGGTTCGTTTGATCTCAGTACTTCATTGGTTAAAATCCAATTATGACGTTGAATTTACTTGCTTTCCTCTGAATTTCCTATTGTGACGGCATGAAAAAAGGCGACCATGCCTGATGACCTCACATAGAAAGAACACATAGTTTTGCAGATCATTCAAAAAGAAGGAATAAATTTGCCTGCATAATGTTAGAAAATCATAAGAGAAACAGATTCCACCACAAAATCTCGTGTAATACGATATCTATCCACTCTCTACAGTTAAATGTTAAATATTTAAAACGCTCGGGCAAGCCTCGCGTTTTAAATTTGAAAATTAACTGTCTCGAATCTATATGTATCAACTGATATCAAAAGTCAATAATTGTATATTATTGGCTTTAAAATGGATTATTTACTATCATTATGGTTCAGCTTGTTTATGTCGGATAGTCAAAATATTTAATCTTTAAAGTCGCAGCATTTTCAAATTCAGCTTGATACAAAAATAGGGGCTATAACATTTAATTTTTTGATGAGACGGAATATGAATTTATTGATAATGGATACTTCTCTTTTAATTATATGATTATCCTCAAAAATAACGGATGTTTCGAATACAAATACACTGTGTTAACCACGACTAAAACTCCTCATTTCAACTTTGACGAACAAGATCTAATAATTCACGAAAAGTATTATACTAATTACGATATCATATAACAAGACCCCAAATTATATGACACAAAATATTTTATGTGATAATTTAATTTTTAAACTGAGAACAAACAATTTAGGCCTACCGTTCTGACGCCATCAGCCAATTCCCGTATTCCTGTATCTCCATCTTGTCCGTGAATTATAAATCCTATCCTTGACTTAGTACCTGCCCCTCGTCTCATTCCTGTATAAACTGTTACTAGGTAATAATATGTGTCGTCCACGAAGTTGTCAATTAATGGTGTAACTCCCCACTAAAAAAAAATAGAAATTCTGACTTAATTCATCATGTTAATTGTGTATAGAGTAACTTTCAACTTGTTTTATTGTTAATTATATTGTGTCAAGGATAGCACTTTAGACTTAAAACTAATTTTCAATTCGTATATTTAAAATTGTTTCGTGCACAATTATTTTTCTTCTATTTGATTTTTGTAAAAATTTATTAACAAAAAATAGACACAGGTTTTTGTTTTATTAAAAATTGGTATTTATTCGTTTAATAAAATATATTTTTTTCAATAGATTAATACACCATAATTTAAATCAGTGAAAAGAACTTTACCTTTACAATATCTCTCTTGTCTTGATGTCTCGCCCAGATAAGAAGCAGTACGTAAATCAGTAATATCGTTATAAGAGTCCCGATCACAGGACCTTGATTAGTTATATCAAATCGTAGGAAAACTGTCGAGAAGTCGATTCTATTTGGCGCCACATAAAAAGTGTTACCAAATGTTAAACCAAAAGCTGGACGACATGTACATTCTATGATATCTTGCCTTGGAAACCAATTCATCTGAAAATAACCAACACAAATGTATATCAATATCACATTGAACACGAATTGCTCTATAATCACGTCCACTATGTGCTTTAGCTAGTAACTTGTAATTATAGTTCAATAAGAACGGTTTAAGTCAAAACTTATGTAAATGTTTTAAATAAAATGATTTTACATATATCTAATGTCTTGTTATTTTAGTTTAGAATACTTTTAAGAATGGCTGTTTAGAATAAAAAGGAAAATTCACCGTAAGGAACTTGCGCCTGTATAGAATTCCATGGAATTTGATCAGGAGTTTCGTAATGATTACTACAACCGAATGCATACAAACAAAATAAAATACAATGAATTTTTGTTAGTCAGTTATATCACAGATTGAGCTCAGTCAGTTTCATATTTTGACCAACACCTAGCAGTTAAACAGTAAAATGAGTATTATACTTAACGAGAAAACATACGATGTAAGCTTTTTTTAAAACTTTTTATTGCTATGTAGCAACATTTAGAAACTGCACAAGGAATATATATCCCTCCATTTTTTTTTACAAAGAATGTGTTCCATATAATAATGTACGGACGCGATAATGTTCCAATAGTCGTTATGAAGATCCCTTCCTTCTTTCTACAATTATGAAATTTTCGGATGCGATTAGTCACATACTTTTTTTATTGTCATAATCAATACGACGGAAGCTTTTAGTGAATCCGGTTTATCGCACCCTTCGCGGCATGTTAGATACCTCTGGGTTTTTTGTATTATTTGTTTCAGTGCTTGGGTTTCTATGTTGTATTTTGTACATTGTTATTTATTCTTTCTTTTTATCATTTGGGTTGTTTAAAATTGTTTGACTTTTAATTATGATGCTCGATTGTTCCCTTTGCATCTTCTACCTCTTTTTCCATTAATGAAGACTGAGGCTTTTGATCAGCGGATTCTTAAACGTTTACTTGATAGCATTCCTTTGAACGTTTTACAGACGATATCATGACTCAATGATCAACACGACAGATTCTCACTTTTATTTGTGTGTGTTGTGTTTTGTAGACTGGTACAACAATATTTTAAATCACTTATCAATAATCAATTATTATTCAACAAGACTTTTTCAAATTGTTATGATACAGTTATTTCAGTAAAGATCCCTGTAAATATGACCTTTTCAACAAATGTGTTCACCTTCAGTTGAAAGGGAAATCACACTATTTAAACTACTAATAATAATTCATTGAAATTTCGTATTTAGACAGATCATACTTATTTCAATATTGTAGGCGGAAAAAAAATTGGGGTCACCGATGTTGTTTTCGAGGTATGACGTCATCAAAAAGTAAAGAATTGCGTTATACAGTAATTTAGAAGTAGCCATCAAAAATGCTAAAAGAAGGCAAAACTATTGAAAAATGATGTTTAACTGGTTTAACTAAAACAGTCAATTGTAAATTTTATCTTATACACATTTATTTTTCTCACTTTCCTTATTTTTTAAGGCCTTTTAAACTTTCCCGCCATTTTTAATTGCCGTTTATTATAGATTTTTCTTGAAATAAAAAAAAATCTACTAATGTTTTTTCCTTCAAACTTCTGCATTAGTTGTAGCTTTAGGGGAGATTTTAAAAGCATCAATAAAAAATGGGGGTCACCGATAATTCAAATCCGCTACAGTGGAAATAATCTTATTATCAATTTTGGCGGGAATTTTTCCTAACGTTATTGAACGACGTTGCTAGCATAGCAGTATTTCTTGAAATGCTTGGAACTATTGGTTTAAAATTATATATATATTTTTTTTATATTATAATATTTTTTAAGGTATTTTGATTATTCATTATTAAACATACAGTAACAGTTTATTAAAAAGTAATTGTCAAAGTTGGAATCATCTAGATTTTTTAATTGCATTTGTTGTATAGGAAAAACTAATGTGTGCCTCATGCCGTATTAAAGAATTAATTTACGGCTTGTAGGTTTAGAATCTTCTACTTCGGTATCTTGGTTGAAAAGTAACACGTTCCATTTAGACTACAAACAGAATAAATTCACTAACTTGTCCATTGCACCGGGAAGATAAAACCCGAAATGCCGTGTTTAAAAAGCCACAAACTCGGCACTTAAAAAAAAAAAAAGCCCTCAATGACACCGTTTTTGGAAGAAATTTAAAATTGGCTTACATTTCTGTTATTACATAACGCTTTATTCAGTCGAGGATTATGCCAGGCAATGGGCTAAGCGCGAGAAGGAAGACGTAGACACTCTATCCGAATGGATTAAGGCAGTGAGGTCGTTAATACAAATCAGAACTAAGAAACTGAATGGGTCCATCAATGCCCATGCTACGTCAATCTTCAAAGATCCAAATGTTGCTAAACACCTATCTGACCTCCATGATGAATATGTTGTTGTCCCCGCAGACAAAGCCCCAAATAACATCGTTTTTATCTGTAAAAGTCATTTCATTAATTGCTTGATAAACGAATTAGGTATAGACAATTCACTTGGAAACCCAACATATACCCTCACGACACTTACCAAAGAGGAAATCCTGGATAATCATAGGTCTGTTCTTTGTTCCTTTGGTATTTCAACCAAAGATGAAGAACTGGATCTTCCATCACTGTATTGGATACCTAAACTACATAAGTGTCCTTACAAACAACGGTATATTGCTGGGTCTTCCAAGTGCTCCACGAAACCTCTTTCTAAATTATTAACATCCATTTTATCAGCAATCAAAGACGGGCTTCAAAGTTATTGTGAAACTGCCTATTCTAGAGGTGGCGTGAATCAGATGTGGATACTTAAAAATTCCAAAGATCTTTTAGAGTACATACAATCTAACTCTCTTTCATCTTGTAACAGTATTAAAACATTTGACTTTTCACACAAGTATTCCACATTCCAAACTAAAAGACAAATTAAAAGAGTTGGTATTACTTTGCTTCATAAAAAAGAATGGCCAACGTAGATACAAGTATCTTGTCTTAGGGAGGGATAAATCATACTTTGTAAAGAACCATTCTGATTCAAACAAAAAATTCTCTGAAACCGATATTATCAAGATGCTTGATTTCTTGATTGACAACATATTTGTTACGTTCGGAGGACGTGTTTTTCAACAGACTGTCGGCATCCCAATGGGAACAAACTGTGCCCCTCTACTTGCTGACTTGTTTCTTTATTATTATGAGGCTGACGTCATGCAGGAACTTCTTAGGAAGAAAGATAAGAAGTTAGCAATATCCTTTATCTCTACTTTCCGCTATATAGATGACGTTCTTTCACTAAACAATTCAAATTTTGGTGACTATGTGGATCGCATCTATCCCATCGAATTGGAGATAAAGGATACTACAGATACAGTTAAGTCGGCTTCATATCTTGACTTACATCTAGAAATTGACAATGAGGGTCGGTTGAAGACAAAACTTTACGACAAAAGAGATGATTTCAGCTTTCCAATTGTGAACTTTCCATTTCTAAGTAGCAACATTCCAGCAGCACCTGCATACGGGGTATATATCTCCCAATTGATACGATATTCCCGTGCTTGCATTTCCTATCATGATTTTCTTGATAGAGGGTTACTGCTCACAAGGAAGCTATTAAACCAAGAGTTCCAAATGGTGAAGTTGAAATCATCCCTTCGTAAATTTTACGGACGCCATCACGAGTTGGTTGACCGTTATGGAATAACTGTTTCACAAATGATATCGGATATGTTCCTTACGTCGTAACTACAATCCCCTTCCCTTTCATGAATTTGACCTACCGAATTAGACTATTTACCGGATTTGTAATCACATAAGCAACACGACGGGTGCCGCATGTGGAGCAGGATCTGCTTACCCTTCCGGAGCACCTGAGATCACCCCTAGTTTTTGGTGGGGTTCGTGTTGTTTATTCTTTAGTTTTCTATGTTGTGTCATGTGTATTATTGTTTTTCTGTTTGTCTTTTTCATTTTTAGCCATGGCGTTGTCAGTTTGTTTTAGATTTACGAGTTTGACTGTCCCTTTGGTGTCTTTCGTCCCTCTTTTATAATCGACACAAATTATGTTCGAATATTTTCCAGTAAGATTTCTAGTTTAAGCTCGAGTTACACTAAGAAACTTCTCGAGTTATACTGTTAGATAGAGTAAAAATTCTGTTGAGAGTTTTTGAGAATTTTGAGATCCGATGAAATTAAGAGTAAGTATGTGGTTTCTATTTTATGTTGGTGCACCTCTTATTGTTTGAATGTATATTCTTTAACCACATTTATCTTTCATTGTCTCAGTGGTAAATGCACCGATGTTTGCCAATACTGATTAATGAGGGGGACGGGACCTTTTTCGGGACGTCGGGATCAAGTGTTTTTAAGCTCGGGATTTCAGAATTAACCCTTTCGGGATCCGGGATTTCTTTTTGCGATGTTCGGGATGTCAGGAGTTTCTTTTTAATTCTGGACCTCGGGATTTCATGTTTTTAAGCCCGGGATTTCGGAATCAGAACCCCTCTCCCCACCCCTCATTAATGATAGTTAATTTGAAAATAATTAAATGAATTTGTGTGCCAATATTTAAGCAATCTCTGTTATATCATGTTGACTTTTTTTGTTTAAAGAACCAATGAATAAAGAGTAAAAAAACTTGATGTCCTTTTCTGTCGCGGTCTCCGACAACATACCTTTATCACTGTCGACAGTGATCACATTGAGTGATAAAAACTCGAACCTTCATCTGAACTTTTATTACTATTCATTATTTTTTTACCATTGGTTTCTTGATTTTTGCAAAAACTTTCAGTGGCAAATATTACATGAACATCAGCACAAAACATTTGTCTATATGAGTGGACAGTTTAGCAGTACTCTGTGAGACATTTGTATATCTCTACATAAAGACATGTGTGGGTGTGTGTGTGTGTGTGTGTTAAATAGTTCTCTTGTTCGAGACTGGTAAATCCAAATGTATAGTACGTGTTGAATTATTATACGTCCGGTTACGGTACGTATTATGGTAAACATCTGTCCGTCCGTCCATCGTCAACATGTCGGACATTAACTCAAAAACGCTTTAACCGATTGGCATAAAACTTTAAAGAAATTGTTTATATCTATTGACGTGAGCTCTCTTTCTTTTTTTTTTTTTTTATAAATTTTGATTTTACGTTTCCGAGTTTTCCATTAAAAGGGGGGGTTTTCCAGTTTTCGGACAATTATAACTCAATATCGCTTTCATCAATTTTCATACAACTTTGATAAATTTTTTATAACTGTTGATGTAAATACTCTTTTAATTTTCATAAATTTCTAATATGACATTAAGAAGTAATAAATCTTTCTGAAATTGTACCACAAGGTTCCATATCACAAATGAAAGGCTGAAATTGATTTAAGGGGTACATGTAATTGCTCAAAACGTTCAGGAATTAGGGGCCACACACAAGCATTCTCATGTTGTACTGTTATACCACTGTCCCATGTTAGGGTAGGGTTGGGATCCCGCTAACATGTTGAACCCCGCCACATTGTTTATGTATGTGCCTGTCCCAAGTCAGGAGCCTGTAATTCAGTGGTTGTCGCGATCGTTTGTTTATGTGTTACATATTTTGTTTTCTTTCATTTTTTTTACATAAATAAGGCCGTTAGTTTTCTCGTCTGAATTGTTTTACATTGTCTTATCGGGGCCTTTTATAGCTGACTATGCGGTATGGGCTTTGCTTATTGTTTAAGGCCGTATGGTGATCTATAGTTTTAAATTTTTGTGTCATTTTGGTCTTTTGTTGTGTCATTGGCAATCATACCAAATCTTCTTTTTTATGTTTTACTAAAATTACAATTTACAACAACTTGTGTTATGGATCTATCTAAAATTGTACTACATGATTCCATACCAAACCGGGAAGGCTGGGATTGAGTTTGGGGGTAATTACTACAAGAGGGGAGGGGGTGGCGTTAAATTTTTTTTCCGCAAATTTTTCGAAATTTCTCAAAGGGAAATCTCCAATTGCACAATAGATTTTTAATACCTTTGACCACATTTATTTTCGGTCAGACATCTATATTATGTCAAAAATTGTATCACAATCCAAATTTATACCGTATCAAGCTTTAGTATTGTATACAAACGTGTCCCAACTGTTCAGGGTTCAGAGGCGTTAGATATCAAAGGAACATTTGGGAAAGATGGACGACACTTAGATCATTTCTGTGAAATAAATAACGATTTCAAATAGGACTTCACACATTTACGTCCAGTGGCAAGGTTAATGCACATTCAGAACTAGAACTTTACTCTGCTTTATAAAAACCCGACAGGCTGAGCCGGATAAATACTTATATATGAAATGAGATGATTGGTGAATTATCTATACATGAAGAACAGTTATGACGTTGCATGCATGTGATATGAGAACACTCTAGGTTGAAATTCATTGTTCTTATTTACAACCCTCTTTTGAACAGAAAACTACAGATTCCGATGTTCTTATTTACAACCCTCCTTTGAACAGAAAACTACAGATTCCGATGTTCTTATTTACAACCCTCTTTTGAACAAAAAACTACAGATTCCGATTGCTATACGCTAACATGCTGTTACTCTTGGTCTGTATGTACCACCCCCCCCCCCCCCCCCCCCCCCCCGAAAATATACGCTGAACCCGACTTCGTTATCGAGAAATTGGTCGGAGAGGGTACTAAGTTACATTGAATATGCTATGAAATTCCAACATTCTTAGTGCTGATTATGCATGATGATTTTGTGTTTTGTATTGGTAGATCATTTTTATCATATTGGTCTGGATAGTTGGTTATTCATTTATTAATGTTTATTTAGTGTTTCCAATGTTTTTTATATTTTTTTTTTCTTAATATTTTAGCATCTCAGCGTTCTATCTTTTTTTTGCCTTTTATTCTGCAGTATTTGCCCATTATTGTGTCACGATTCCGCAGGTAAACCCCAATACAATCTCGAAACTCGCAAGTATAACATATCAGTTGTAAAAAATATGATATGTCCATTATCATTTCTCCTGCTTTAGTGGAACATCCCTTCGAGCGTTCGTTTTTTCATAAATTAGCAACCTTTA